>NC_134270.1:122265250-122885250 GCF_031893055.1 Leptodactylus fuscus | reverse complement strand
CTACATAAACTATATAATTAAAAAATGGCTCCCAGGAGAAGAACAGAAAAGGTAAAATCTAAAATCTATTCCAACATGGGTTTATTTAAAAACGCATATTTTAAAGGGGCTCTATCAGCAAAATCATGCCCCCTTTAAGTGATAGAAACATGGAACAAACAATTGTACCGAGCAACCAAATTCTGTCCGCTCCAACAGTCCTTTTGGAGGTATTGACAGTAATGAACTGGAGCACTGATGAGCAGCAGGAAACCCAACACCCACACCGGGTGGTATAACAGGGATAAATGACCAGAATTCGGGAATAACACTGCGATGACTCCAAACGTGTTTAATTCAAACAACGCACTTTATTGGATTTCAAACACACAATGCCTTCACCAGCGTTTCGGGGATTACCCCTTTATCAAGTGTACCAAAACAATACACCAGTATCCTTACAAGGAGATAAGATCACCTCTCTGAAGGAACTTTGCCTGTGTATCAGCGCGTCTGGTGTAACAGCGCAGTGTTATTCCCGAATTCTGGTCGTTTATCCCTTTAAGTGATAGAATCCCTTTAATACAGCAGCTGCAACAACTATTGGTCAAACTAAGGTAGAAAAGACACTGTTTTGGCTTCTGTTTGGTGAGTGGTGGTGCCTGGTGACCATATACCCCCTCACCTGTGATTGTAGAGGCATCTTTAACATGGCGGCTGCACTCTTCTGATGCTGTGTGGTTGTCATTGTCCTTGGCTGTGGGTTTGCTGTCAGGCACTTGGATATCACTGGCACATGCTTGGGGGTATCTGGCAGCCTCCTCACAGTATTCGGAGGGGTCCAGCTTGGCAGGAGTCAGTGGGTAATGCAAGTCGCCATGTAATGAAGACTGGAATAACGCCTGCTCTGGTAGGCAAAATAGGTAACCAGTCCTCTGCTGTGCCAGGTGAATGGAGATAGCCCTGTGTGAAGACAAAAAGACATGCTCAGGACTGCAGAGAAACTGATAACAGAGAGCATTGCATTGCACAACATCATAACTCTTTGAGGGGTTTTAAACTTCGCATGCAGACATTTCATCATAATATCTAGCCCGGGAACAGTAGGTGACAACCAACATGTCCATTTGAACATCTACCATTAGACATGTTACTAAAGAGTCCTAAACAATGACCTGCCTAGTAGTCTGACTGGGCACAATGGGCAAAAATCGCTGAAAGTTAGTCATCTGTAAATTCTGTGCAATGCAAAGGCTAAAGCTATGGTGGGGCTGCAGGTAGGACGCAGATATAAACACCTGAATTTACAGATCTTTACAATGCTGAATTTCCCTGTATGTAGTTTTGCAAAAACTGAACAGAAACCTGGTTTTCCCAGATATGTGAGTGCAATATCTGTTTCCTTGCCAAATCTTACAGTAACAATACTCTACCAGCAGAGGGCTGCAAAACATCACAGTCATATAGGAACAGGCAATGGTGGTAGGAGATTAGAACAATACTGTACTCCTGGAAGTGGGGCCATCCGCGTTCATGCACTTTGTATGGTATTGCACAATTCAAGTGAAATGCGGTTAGAGCCACAAGCGGACAGTCATGGACAAGAGTGGCACAGCGGCAGGTGGCACAGAGTGGCACAGTACAGGTGATACCATGGCCAGGGGTAAATAAGGGGCCCAAACTCACCTGTAGTCTGTTCCAAAGTTCCTCCGCCCCCCATCAACCCACTAAATATATGACATAATATATGGAAAAATATACAAGTTGTGACAAAAATGATACTTAGATCACATATCCACAGTATAAATGTCAGGGTGCAAGAATCAGAATGCTGGAGGCCCAACCATTGAGACCCCCAAAATACCTGACCTGAAAATACCCTTGATATTCCAAGTGAGTGGTGCACATGCATGGCGGGCACATCACTCACTTCTATGAAGCTACCAGGACAGAGATCTCATGGACAGAGACACACTCATGGAAATAAATGGAGTTCTGGTCACGCACACTCAACTTTTAGGTTTCCTTTTTCTTGTTCGCTAGTGGTTCATTTGGTCAGACTCCTATTGATATAACCCTTGGCACAACTCCATAAAGTATAACAGCCTAGATCAAATGCCCACGGTCACACACAACATGGAGGTTAATAGACATAACTAGGAGCTCAGGGTGCTGACCATTTTCCCATATGGGGCACAGATATGGGTGTAACTCCCAAGGTAACAGGCATGGCAGCTAAATACTGACATATAAAAGGTGCAGTTAGTGAACAGTGATGAATATGGATGATGGGGGGGGGGGGGGCGTGTTAGGAACTGAATGTGGCCCCATTCTATCTCTTACTCTGAAAATCTAACAGTTATCTACTACGGTGTGCATTATCCCTTGCATAATTCCTATTCTGTGATGTCATGTGTGCATTATATCTGAGTTCTCTGATGTCACAGTGTACATAGTTAAATCTTCTGTATACGTTAAGCCCGCACTCTAACATTGCTTTATTTATTAATAAACCCTGTAGTGTGACATAGCTGTGTTTATTATCACTACATGGTGACATCACAGTGTTTATTATCTCTATACCGTGACATCAGTGTGTGTGATGTCACATTACGGGGATGTCACAGTACAGAGATACTTGGCACAATGATGTCAAAGTAGAGGAATAATACTGTGTTTCCTGGTCTTAGCCACCTATGACTCTCTCCTCTGTATCACTCATCGTTAGACTGCCATTGATGAAGATTAGGACATCGACCAAAACTTTTGGCATATCTATCTATCTATCTATCTATCTATCTATCTATCTATCTATCTATCTATCTATCTATCTATCTATCTATCTATCTATCCATCCATCCATCCATCCATCCATCCATCCATCCATCACAAACTACTGGGCATACTAGATAAACCAATGAAGTACCAGACACGACACTGGCTTGAATTCTGACCTCCATGATACTGTACCATTTGTTAAGTTATTTGCAGAAACAAATTAGACCAAATATTTCACTTATGGCTCAACTAATGAATAAATATTAATTCTTGCTTACAAATCTGCAGACATAAGGGGGATGTGTCCTGTAGGAGTGAGGTCAGAGAGCACTAGAAGCCTTCATCACAAAGGAGGACGTTCCTGACCCGTCCCCCACCCGCTGTTTACTGCTGTGCTAAAGTTAATATTTATCTGGTGCATAAACACCAGGACAAACAAAAGGAGGCTTCAGCTCAACAACTTAAAACTATTGTCCCCACAGGATGTACTAGATTGTTTATCCAAGTAATCCTCACATGAAAGGCCTAGAGCCTTCAAAGCTTTCTGATGGCTCCACCATGTGTGATACATTTACTGTCAAGCTAAAAAACATCACTGACCCATGTTGAGGACCCACATTTTTGAACATCTGCACCTAAGCACCCCATTACACTGACCAATCATAAGACTCGTGTGCATTAGTCCAATTACACAGTGTAATGTAAAGTGAATGTGCGAGGAATAGTCACTACTATGACAGGTCCTCTTGGCTGTATTGAATATTGGCACCACATCCATGTTTACATAGTGTGCTGGTGATAATCTGCATATTTTATTTCTTATATCTCTATATTATAAAAATGAATTCCTGTCTGTCTGTCTGTTCTTTATGCGCGACCAAACGACTAGACTAATCTTCACCAAATTTGGCACACAAATACTTCAGGTGTCCGGGAAGGTTTAAAGAGGACCTTTCATCAGATTGGGCACAGGCAGTTCTATATACTGCTGGAAAGCTGACAGTGCGCTGAATTCAGCGCACTGTCGGCTTTCCCGATCTGTGCCCGGTGTAAAGCGCTATCGGTCCCGGGACCGTAAAAACCCTGACCCCCCATTAGCCAAAACAAGCCTGCAAGTCTTTCACTCATATTCCAACTGCAATACACAGAGTCACCCCACATGTACAATCCAACACGGATACCCAAACTGAGAGACACTCACCAGAGAATTAGATACACGGCTCACTACACAGTTCCACACGTCAGAGGATTAGATAAACGCATCTGCACACATTTCCACACGACGGAGGATTAGATACGCGCATGTGCACACAGTACCACACGTCGAAGGATTAGATACATGCATCAGAACACAATAGCACATGCCGGAGGATTAGATACGCGCGTCTGCACACAGTACCACACGTCGAAGGATTACATACATGCATCAGGACACAATACCACACGCCAGAGGATTAGATACGCACATCTGCACACAGTTTTATACATCTGAAGATTAGATACACGTGTATGCAGAAAATACCACACGGCAGAGGATTAGATACAATCCTCTGTACACAGTTCTACACGTCGGAGGATTAGACACATGCATCTGCACACAATACCACAAGCAGGAGGATTAGATACGTGCATCTGCACACAGTACAACACGCCAGAGGATTAGATACGTGTCTTCATACAGTTCTACACATCTGAGGATTAGATACACGCCTCTGCACAAAATACCACACGCCAGAGGATTAGATACGCATGTCTGCCCACAGTACCACACGTCGAAGGATTAGATACATGAGTCAGGACACAGTACTACACGGCGGAGGATTAGATACACGCGTCTGCACCCAGTTCCACACACCAGAGGATTAGATATGCACATCAGCACACAGTTCCACACGCTGGAGGATTAAATACGCGTGTCTGCACACAGTTGTACACATCTGAGGATTGCAGAAAATACCACACTGCAGAGGATTAGATACAAACCTCTGTACACAGTATCACACGTCAGGATTAGATATGCGTGTCTGCACACAGTTCCACATACCACAGGATTAGATATGCACGTTTTCACACTGTTCCACACACTGCAGGATTAGATTTGTGCGTCTGCACACAGTTCCACACGCCGGAGGAGTAGATACGCACCTCTGCACACAGTTATCCATAACAACCGATCACAGGATTTTCACTGATATCCAAAATTAAATACACTATTGCTTATGGACACACACACAAACGACATGCAAAATACACCAGTGCTAAACTGGGCAATTCTTATGGGGCCACTACACAAACCAAAATGAAATATACCCGGGTCCTCCTGCTAGTCCTGTATAAAAGATTCAATGAGCTAAGCAACAAGCACCTACTCATTGGTTGACAAGAACAATTCGGCAAGGCAGAATTGGCATTTCTATAAATACTGGTTTCCAATAATTTCCCTGAAAGGCGCAGTGAAGGCGGTGCACGCTTCTTAACATCATCTGCCAGACAATACCATGACCCAGCAGATAAAAAATTTCATTAAATGTCAAACAGAGCCACAGATGGACCAAGTCACCAGGTTTAGGGTCCTAAATCTCCATACCTTTTTCTGGTGCCCAGCTTCTATTAAAGGGATTGTCTCCATTGAAGACTGTCACAAACTGCCAAAAATCACAGAGAGAAAAGTCCTGCAAGGTATCTCCCATCTAGCCAATATACTGTTCATGTCCTGTTACAATGGACGTTCCAGCCATAGATACCATTAAAAAAGCAAGATGGCTTTGCAGTGAGTGGAGGGGGAAGGTCGGTTCGGTCTTCACATAGTGAATGTTATTGCCCTATACTTGCAGTTCAGTGTACCTGGCTCTCCTATATCATGGTCACTTGGGCTTTTCTCAGCTATTTGTTTACTATTTTACAATTACTCCTGGCAGAATGACATGTACCTAAAACATTACTAGTGGCAATGGATGGGGAAGGAAATGTAAGCTGCTCCTTATTGTACATGCCCACAGCCTGAGAGACAAATGTGAAATGTGCTACAACTATAATGTGATTATTAGCAGGAAATAAACTGATAGGGCATTTATAGTATTCGTCGAATACCTCGCCGGCATAGAAATGCGTGTAGTCGGCTGAACACCAAGGGGTTAAACGCATAGAATCTTCGAAGCGTTTAACCCCTTGGTGTCCGGCCGATTACACACATTCCTATGCCGCGAGTTATTCGACGAATACTATTCGCTCAACACTAGACATTATGTATCAAGGCTTGTACAGTTATAGAACAGACTGCCAAGCTACACCCTGCAAATATTTCACCTCTTCATGAAAACTCAGGTACCCTGTAAATAAAATTGCATTCACTTTAATGAGACTGTAAAATGCTGTATTTTTTCCCACCGCATTCCACAACGTGTGGCCTCAGCCTAATGGCAGGAAAACGCAAGTCCCTGGGAAAGTGATCATCATCTAGGTGACATAATCCAGTAGGACAATGTCTGGTCACTCAATAACTGTGTATTATATCAGTAATTACTTTTTCCAAACCGTGAAATCAGGTGACAACTAAAAGGACCCAGGCACTGGCTATGTAAACAAATGTAAAGTGATCCCAAAGATCCTCAATACCTACTAGCAGTGGGAAGATTCTTGTGGTTCTTCAGAAGCATAGTACATATAAATACTATATAATCATATGTATTCCCATTTTTACAGATACTAGTACAGGCTATTGCAGTACAGCTGCCAAGGCAAAGGTACGAATCCCGGGGTATCCTTCTAGGATTTTGCACATTGTCAACTGCATCACCCAACCTGCACTTACATTTCATGATTCCCAAAGTTATATTGGGAAAGAGTTTCTTATTAGAGGGTCTCTAAATATAACATACAAAGCAGATCCAACGATTCTGATAGTCTGTCGCATTTCCTCTTTATATTGTCTTCTGTAACATGGTGTTTTCCCTGACCAGTGTGAAATTAAAGACCTACAGACCATAGAGTGTTGGATGACCCAGTAGTGGCCAATTCAGCAATCCAGTTATGACATGTGTACAAAGCCTTTGGTCTCCATTAGTTTGGAGGTACCATAGTTGACTATGTCAGAACCATCACCGGATGTGTAGGCATTACATTAGTGGTATCTGCGTCACGAAACAATGCACAATACCTGTACTGATATAAATGGTTACACATCTGGTAGCCTTGCCAAGAAAAAGTTGGTTGTCCCTAGCTTATATCTGAGCCATCTCCAGGCCTTTAGTCTGGCCATAAAAAGAACATAACTGGCAGCTCTCTCACCCAACCATGCCATCCACACTTGGCAAATAATAACATTTATTGATGATTGTTTCTTACCCATATAAGCCTGAAAAACCGCACATGCACAAAAATAACGTGTACAGGCACTTTCAGAGCAAAGCCAGACAGTGTAGCAACTGAAGAGGGCAAAGTATTGCAACGCAGGCCTACTGACTAGAGTTGCAAACAGACCACAAAACAAATTAATGTGACACTGCTGGCCTGTGAAGTGGAAGCAGCAGCCACCCGAGCATCGCTGCTTCTCCAAACAGCTGACCTGTGGGACCCAGGACTCCCATCAATAAAATACTGATGACCTATCATTAGGATTTTTAGTAACATTGCCATCACAGTAACTTTGCCATCCTAGATCACAAATCAGGTCACACGCGATAGCGACTTGCCTGCAACCTGTCTGCTACCGTATTTAGTTGTAGCTGGAGAGGACCCCAGTGAGGCTCTGCAGTCACTATACAGTCTACCACATGATGGTTACCAGATATACAACATGGCCACATTCATTTTTACTACTTGCGATGATCTTTGGCTGCACAACATAATTTGTAGCTAATGCGGCCATATAACTCTAGCCTTATAGTTACATCTCAGCTCGAAAATGGTCACATAACACAAAGTCACTGATAAATCGCACACGTCCACTTGCTGCTGCACATTTATACTTGTCATGTAGCCTAAGCTATGGGGCACTGAGGACCACCAGGAGTTAATAGAGGTCTAATCATTAACTCATTATCTACCACTTAGTATAGGGTCACATTAGCTGCTTCCCTAGATAAAAAGCTTAGCTGGCAAATATGGACTTTGTACCCCTATGTAATAGAGGGATAAGAGGGGCTGTGCTCCCCCACACACACACACACATCTCGCAACTAGTCTGCCCATCCAGACAATTTATTGCAATAGTTCAATGACCTTACAATTAAAAAAAAAAAAACTATTTTCCATAAGAAAAACACACAAAGCCTGTAAGATGACATGATTGTCTAGCTACTAGATTCAAGTATGATAAACTAAACTTTAGAGTCGCCCTCTGCAGGTGGGAGGCACTTTTGCAGTACTGGCCTTGTGTTGAGACTTCTGGTCTGGTAATACTTTCCATTGATGTGAACTCCACAGAGGTAGAAACCACGGTGGCACAACCTGAAGGGAATTACTATGGAAAATTATAGCAAGCTAAGTAAAGAGGCACACTAATGAAATTTACAATGTAGGTGCCAAGATCACTGGATCTCCCCTATTCCTCCTCCACACCACACACAAGTATAGCAATGCACTGTCTACAATACAGAATAATAGGAAAAATCCCAGGAAGGTCCATCAGTAATAGAGACAATAGTACCAGCATGGGTTCTGCTGATGTCTTTCCAGCTTATAACACAACTATGTTCCATCAATAGGGACAAGAACTACAAAACCACAACTATAATAATACAGAATTCCCACGAACCTCATAAACTTGTAGTGCATGTCACTAACCTCATATACTTGTAATGCATGTTTGCGCCAGGAGGTTGCTTCTGCTGCAGATACCCCAAGAAGGCAGCTAGATTTGACCTTCACATCTTGGCTTTGGAGCTGGAACACCCAGCACCTGGAGACTGCAGGCTGAGCCAGAGTAACTGAAGGGTAAAGAGCCGGCTGCTATATAAAACCTAACATGTGGAGGAGGAGACTGAGCACACAATGGGACTCAACATATCCTACATCCAACCAAGACACTGTCAACACTGTCTGTAGACACGAAGGTCTGCTCTAGTGTAGGACACTATTCAAGACAATGTATCTTACCAACACACTGACTAATATAGAAATACACTAGGACCCCTACACCGACTATCCTATTAACACACAGATACCAGAACCCATACTGGGCTTGTCCTACTAATACATGGTTTGGTTATCTGGATCTCTAGTTATACACCAGTACCAGAACCCTAATTCTTCTTAACCTACAAATACATAAAAACTAGGACCCCTACTCAAACTCTTCAACTAATACACAGAAACCAAGACCTATACTCCACCAATCCTACTAAATACATAGGTTGTGTACTTGGACATTTAGTTATCCACAGGTATGAGGAACCCAAATTCTCATCACCTACTAAAACAGGTTCCAGGATATCCACAAGTAAGGGTACATCAAGACCCCCATTCTATTCATCCTACACAAGTACAAAGAACTTTTAAGGGCTTGTCCAGTTTCAAACAGATGGTATTGTTTCCATAATGAAAAGTTCTACTATTTTCCAATTGATTTCCTATATCAATTCCTCATGGATTTCTAGATCTCTACTTACTGTCATTCAATGTTTACTTACAGTGAATAAAAAAATCAGTCCATGATCAATGTGATATACAGTTCCTGGTCATGTGACGGACACACAGATGCACAGCTCGTTACCAGGAAGATGTCTAATTATTGTGCTTTGACTATAACGAACTGTGCACCTGTGTGTCCATCACATGACCATGGACTGTATATCACACGACCATAGACTGTACATCACATGACCATGGACTGACTTTTATCCACTGGAAGTAAACAATGAATG
The DNA here is from genome assembly GCF_031893055.1 of Leptodactylus fuscus. Classification (NCBI taxonomy): domain Eukaryota; kingdom Metazoa; phylum Chordata; class Amphibia; order Anura; family Leptodactylidae; genus Leptodactylus; species Leptodactylus fuscus. Next base: position 122,875,630 of record NC_134270.1, on the reverse strand, counting down.
ACAAGAAAGACATCTAGAAAACCACGAGGAATTCATATAGAAAGAATATTAGAAAACTGAATACATTATTACAAAAAATAACATTTGTCCAAAAATGAACAACCCTTTTAATACTTCCATCTTATTAATACAAGAGTACCAGGACCTCTAATTCACCCCTTTTAATATTACACAGGTGGGATACCAGAAGATCTATCTATCTATCTATCTATCTATCTATCTATCTATCTATCTATCTATCTATCTATACTAATACACATGTACCTACCTGCACTACCAGTCACTTGCTACTTATACAGAGGTATGAGGATCTCTGCTTCTCCCATCCTACAAGTGGCAGAACATCTCCTCGCTGACAAATGTACTAGTGTAAGGACCCTTAATCTCTGCTGCCAGGACCCTTTCTCTTTATCTTCTGCACACTTTCTCCTAATACATAGGTACCAGGACCCGTTTTGTGACTGATCCACTGGTGATGTACTAGGCGTCTCCCCCCTTTGCTATTTATTGTAATTGAATTTTGGAATTAATGTCGCTTGCCATGGGTATGTATATGAGATCCCTTAAGGGACACTTTTTTACTCTGCTGTTATCATAGTGACCGTTTCTTCATGGTTCATTAGGTTACAGGATTTAGCAACATTCCACCTTAGATTGTGTGGTGATAGAGGACTTATGTATACCTATTCTGGACTTGTGTGATATATATACCTGCTAGTATATGACATATCTACTAGGCATTCTTTCCTATTTAAAATATGTCTTTATTATTTGGGGTAGTGCTATAGTTTCGACCAGAGGGAGGGTACGGTATTATACCGCTATTGTGTGTATATGTGTGTATATTTTTAATTTAGTATTAATAAAATTATTTACATATTTTTATAGTTAGTGTCTCTAGTTGTTCTTTTGATAAATGGTTGGTTTTAATCGGTTATCTATTGACAACTTTATAGTTTTTTTGCTACCTCTTATATACAGATATAAGGTCCCCTGCACATCACCACAGCAAACATGATGACTTTGTGTTACACAGCAGCATACAGCAATGAAGGACATTCTCCTCACATCTCAGTCATCTCCTGGTAATATACCAACATCACAAGCACACAGGACTCCTTGGCCTCAAGAATAAAAGCTTTCTTCCTTAACTTGTAATATTTCCAAGATTATATTGCCGACATACTGCCCAGGATTGTCTATTGTGTGCTCTTGTTACACTGCCATTGAGAAAGGACACATTGGGGGTAAAAGTATCAAGTACGTGTGACCCCGGGGTAATGGCGATTCACAGTACAAGAGGAACTGAAGACAGTGGAGAAAGCAATGCTGGACAGTGAGATGCCCTAAGACTATACTGAGTGATATCTGCTAGCTCTGTAGATAGTGACCTACCAATGCTGTAGAAAGCAAGAGCCACCACCAAGAGATGAAGATCCACTAAGGCCTGGTTCACACCTGTGCCTGGATGCCATTCGGGAATTACATCACACAATAACAGGGCGCTAGACATTGACAACGTGCCACAGTAGCTGTCACTAGCAGAAAACCATCCTCTATGTGATGTTTGAACAGTAAACACATAGATGGAAACTGTGCCTTGTGGCTTTTGTGTTGCTATGAAGCCAATGAGTGGAAGCTCTGCCCTCCCTTTTCTCCTTCCCTCTGAAGGACCTCTGGTTGCCCAGAGCAGGCTGTCTCCGTGCTGTCTCACACGTATGTTATATGCACCAGACAGGCTGAAAGAGGGGATAAAACCCCTTTGTATTAATTTATTCTACATTGTTATATCCCGGTTAATGTGGTGCCACGGCTATAAATAACCCAGGCCTGCCACTCTCACTGTCATGACCCCCCGTAGGAAAACAGCCTAGATACAGACTGCAAACAACCAAGCACATCTACACCCTGCCTTCAGTATTTTGTATTGCAGAAGGAGCTATCCAGCAGACATGAGGGTGTAGGGCATGTAATCAATGGCATAACTGAAGTCTTTTGAGCCCCAGTGCAAGCTTGTGTGTCCCCCACCACCACCTTCCCCACAGCAAATTCTCAATAGTGACGATTACAGGGCCCCACACAGTATAATATGCTAAACAGTGGCCCCCAGATAATATTATATGCTCGACAGTGGACCCACACAGCATTATATGCTCCACAGTGGCCCCCATACAGCATTATATGCTTCTCAGCACCTCCGCCACACAGTATAATATGCTCCCCACAGTGGCAGCACACACAGTATAATATGCTCTACAGTGGGCCCTCACCAAGTATTATATGCTCCACAGTGGCCCCCAAATAGTATTATATGCTTCCAACAGACCCACTCCGCGTCAGTGCCATTATTATACTCTGAGGTCTCCTCAGACCCCAGAGTACAATAATGGGAGGCCCAGGGAAGGTGACTAAAAATAAACACTCATAGTTACCTTGCCTCACCTTTCCTAGGCATCCTCGCTCCATCCTGCTGTCTTCAACGTCTTTGGCCCTCTTCAGATGTCACTGCTGAGGCCTGTGATTGGGCCTCAGCGGTCACATGGGGCGCATGGACGTCATCACACCGCCGCGCTTCATGTGACTGCTGGGGCCTAATCACAGGACTCAGTCACACAACGGAAGAGTGTTGGAGAGAACACTGAGCCCAGGAGAGGTGAATAGATGTATTTATTATTTTCAGTCACCTCTCCTGGGCTGCTATCTATTGGAAAGAGGTCTGGCAATATGGGCAGTAATTCTAGATAACCCAGCTGTGGTGTTAAAAATACCCCCCAAAATTCTATAGTGCAGATACCTCTCCTTTTCATCCCCATAGAGTTCTATTCTACAAATTTGATCAGTGACAGAAAGAGGCAAATAAGGAAGAAACAGGCACTTTTATTATATAAAATATATTACAAAGTTTATCTTCACCTGAGTTATGAGTTTATGGAAAAAAAAAAGTTCAATTACACTATAAATGGGAGGGCAGCTGTGAGTCAGCCCTTCAGCACTGTAAAGGGAAGCTAATGTTTGCTTTCTAATTCATGTATATTATATGTGACAGTACTTTATTGAGAGGAGTGGGGGTTAGTCGCTTGTTATAGGAGTGGACATTTGATGCCTGTTTATAGCCAAGCCTTAAAAAGGGAACCTGACTGGTGTTTTGGGGCCAAAAAAAGGAAGCAGGTTGTTATACAACAACCGTTTAGGGTCCCAAAGATGTGTAGATTACGGCTACCCATCTCAGGTATACGGAGAAAATGAAGTTACATACACACATTGTGCCCGATGAATATGAGGGCAGCATAACTCACAAATCAGGCGCATGTGAAGTGAGGCAAGTTGTATTGACTTCACCATACGCAGTGCGCATGTGCTCAAGGGCTGAAGCGGGCTTTGGTCAATATCCTGACGCTGAGTTTTAACTAGGGACAGGGCAGTAATTAAACAGGTCAGCTGCACAGTAGCCAGCTGTTGGTCTGGTTTACATTTGTTGCCTATAGTAACCAATAATAGCTCAACCTTCATTTTTTTCAGAGCCCGTGGATGCTTAAAATGTTATAGATTGTTACACGATCTCTGAGACTTTATGGCACTGAAGAGTCTATATAACACTTATGTAAATGATTAGTTTATCAGCTACTGGATTTTAATGAATGAGGCCTAGTGATCCAAGATATGGCACCCCACAAGGTGTCCTGCAGCCCATACCATAAGTATTTTCTATAGGAGGTTTCTGTATCAAGATGTTGATGACCTATCTTTATCCTTCAAGAAAGTACAACCTGATCTGCAATACCCTGACGTGGCCACTATGCTGTGTACAGAGCTGTCTGCTTGTGGCTCCTTACACTGTGCAGTTCTGGTGACTACAGTCCTGTGGCTGCTGCTATCATCTAGTAGTGTTGGGGGTGCCTGGTGGTCCTCAGAAAATCCCTTTAACAGCCCCTCATAGGTGGCAGATTATGGAATATCCTTAGTACTTGCTTAGGGCATACACATTTATATTGGTTGTACAATGAATGACGATGCGAAGGAAAACTCCTCCATCATACAGACCGCCATACATCCTGCCATCTTTTTATGACCACAGAGACTACTTAGTGTCAAAGTCAGACACTAGAGAGTATCGAAGGCCTTGCGAACTATGAGATTAATAGATAATAACACTGACTGAGGACTTTTTTCTTTATTATTAAGTAGATACTGAACTTCATGAATAGAATGCTAGACCTATGGTGAAGACTGACACACAGAGAAAATGTCTATCTTCTTATACATGATGTCAGCTTGTACTCATCATGGGTTAATAGATCATAAGACTCCATTACATTAGACATAACCAACTCGCTTTTCATTCACTCTTTGGAGATTGCTTATTTTGCCTCCCCCACCCCCTCCCTTATTACTCCACCTTTAGTTCCTCAGATGAGGCATCTTTTTTGTAGAAGATTCTCTGGCCTATCATTCTTTCATCAGAGCATAAAAGATCATTGAGGGCCAAGTGAAAGCCTCAGCCTTAGTTATAGAGGAAAGAGGGGAGCCCCTGCAGACCGGGGAACAAAGGAGGGATTAGCCAAGAATAATGAGCCCCATTGTGCCACGGCTTGGAGAGGTTTATAACCCCTGGTTCTGGTTTAATAAGGACTTTACCCTCTGAAAATCCAATCTGCAGCATTTTGTGTGTACACAAGCAGGTGATAACCAAGACTTCCAGGGTATTGGGGTCATTTGTCCAAAATAATTCACTATTTATTGCAAGTGATCACTTGAAATGTAATACCACAAACAAATGGATTTTCATACATCACACACTGTTACATAGATGGTCTTTAAAGGGGCTCGATCAGCAAAATTATGCTGATAGAGCCCCACGTATGCGTGAATAGCCTTTAAAAAGGATATTCAGGCACCGGTAATCTAATTTTAAACCCCCTACCTGTTTTAAAATAAAACTATAAAAACATATATGTGAATGGTACCTGAACGTGCACGCTGGGCAGTCATGCACAATCCGATGTCATCTTCGGTCCCTCCTTCCTCTTCTTGCTTCTTCCAGCGACGTCCTCCTGTCCTGGCTCTTCTCCACCTTCATCTTCTTTTCTTCTGGATATGAAGATGTTCGTGAGCGTTCTGCGCATGCTCGCGTAGTTCTAAGGATACTTAGAACTACAACAAAAATGGCGGTAGCGCGTGGGATTTGAACACAACCCGCCGGAAAAACAGAAGATGAAGGCGGAGAAGATCCAGAAGGGGAGGACGTCGCTGGAAGAAGAAAGAAGAGGAAAAAGGGACCGAAGATGACGTCGGATCGTGCACGACCGCCCAACGTGCACGTTAGGGTATCATTTACATATATGTTTTTATAGTTTTAAAATAAAACGGGCAGGGGGTTTAAAATTAGATTAGCGGTGCCTGAATGGCCTTTTTAAAGGCTATTCACGCAAATGTGGGGCTCATACAGCATAATTTTGCTGATAGAGGCCCTTTATTTATAGGGACAGCCCCTTGTCATGGTTCAGACAAGTGGGATTTAAACTGGTATGAACTGATATTATTGATACCTTCTACATAAGATGTATGTAGGCTTTGTCTAAAGCCAGCCCTAATGGTCAGTATAGGGAAATCTTAAAGGGGCTCTATCATTGGGAAAAGTCATTTTTAGCTAAGCACATACTTGCATAGCCTTTAGAAAGGATATTCCACACCTACCTTTTGTATGTATGTCCATTTTTACTGGTATGCTAATTAGCCTCCAGCGAGCACTCCGGAAGTGTCTGTGATCACTGTATGCTATTCTCTATGTGTGAGAGCAGGGAGAGGAGTCAGCAGCAGCCTATCTGCTCTCACATACAGAGAATAGCAGAGAAGTGCACGGAGAAGGCTAATTAGCATATCAATAAAACTGAATTTTTCAAAAACTATTGAGGCAATTTACATACAAAAGGTAGGTGTGGAATAGCTTTTCTAAAGGCTGTGCAAGTATATGCTTAGCTAAAAATGACTTTTCCCAATGATAGAGCCCCTTTAATGCTTCAGCATACTAAGGCTTTTTGAAGAATGCTTCCAAGTTTGTAGGAACGGTTTGGCGAAAGTACGACTGTGCCCCAGTGCAGAAAGCAAGGTCATAAAAGCATCCTTGGGTGAGTAAGGTGTGGAAGTACTTCACTGGTTGGCAAAGAGCCTTGACCTCAACCATACTTGGTGTCTCAATACCTTTACACAAATAGTGCATGTGATAAAATAGGGATCTTTGAGATCTGTCTCCAAATCACCCATGGACCCCCCCAGAAACGAATGGAGATGCTCACTTGAGCAGGATTTTTGTAAGCAATGTCCCTTTTTGTGCCATAACATTTTTCTGGGATTGTCAGTTGGCAGCTATGCGTTGTGATATGCAGACCCCGTTGTCCTCCAGCCATCACTAAAGGAGTGTTCACCACTAAAGCGGTATAAATATCAATATACAACAAGCCCCCATTCACTAGTGATGGCTACAGCTAGAAAACGGTTTATGCTTTTATGACTCAGCAAAGTGAAACAACGGATTAAAACGGAGTTCCAACCCGTTTAATATAGATATTAAGTTTCATTAAAAATAATATTACCCTTGTTGAAGGGAAGGTGGCTACAGGACCTGGGGAACTCTGTGTACATCCATTGTAAGTATGCTAATCCGATTGCCCATTTCAGCATTGTAGCCATGATGTAATGCCGTCATTATCTCTTCCACCCCTTGCCCTATATAGACTTTCTGGCTTATAATCAGTAAACACTGGCGATAAAGAAGAATAATACAGTGACATAGTCCTTGAGACGTGACTTCTCTAAGGCCGGCTGCCAATGTTTTATACTTTCTCTGTCTCATCTGAGGAGGTCCATGAGTGAACATATCAGCCTCTTCTTCTAAAACTATGACTACATAAAGCAATAACAATCACAACATAACAGCATCAAAATTACAGCACCACTGCTCACTCACATACATTCCCCTTCATATTACAGTTCCTTCTAGTTTTGTCCGGTCTACAGCTGCTGTTTCTTGTTCGTTGTAGATAAAAGAGAATTTTGGGTCTATTTACTGTTATAAAAATGGTATTTAAAGGAGAGTTGCTCATGTTAGACATTTTGCAACATACAGTGGCTTACAAAAGTAATTCATACCCCTTGAACTTTTTCACATTTTGTCACCTTATAACCACTAACTTATATGAATTTAATTGAGATTTTAAGTGATAGACCAACACAAAGTAGCAGGTACTTGTGAAGTGGAAGGAAAATTATACATGGTTTTCAAGATCTTAATCAAGTATTCATCCCCCTGTACTCTGATACCCCTAAATAAAATCCAGTGCGCACAATTGCCTTCAGAAGTGATTTAGGGGGCGTTCACAATTGCACCCTGTATCAGTCCACCAGGATTCTGTCCTATTCTCCAGAGAAACTGCACAGGGGACAGCTTCCTGGTGGTCAGTTTTAAAACCCTTTCATTTGAATGGGTTTTAAAAGTAAACCGCCTGTGTCTGTATGCTGGAAACCTGGCGGACTGACACGGGGCGCACAGGAGCGCAAGTGTGAATGCCCCCTTACTTAGTTAATAGAGTCCAGCTGTGTGTAATTTAGTCTTAGTATAAATACACCTGTTCTGTAAAGGCCTCAGTGGTTTGTTAGAGAACACTAGTGGAACAAACAGCATCATGAAGACCAAGGAACTCATCAGACAGGTCAAAGATAAAGTTGTGGACAAGTTTAAAGCAAGGTAAAGTTATAAAACATCTCCCAAGCTTTGAGCATCTCAAGGAGCAATGTTAAATCTATCACCCAAAAATGGAAAAAGTATTCCACTATTGCAAACCTACCAAGACATGGCCATCCAACTAATCTGACAGATTGAGCAAAGAGAGCACTGGTCAGAGAAGAAGCCAGGAGGCCCATGGTCACTCTGAAGGAGTTGCAGAAATGCTCAGGTGGTAGAATCTGTCCACAAGAGAACTAGAAGTTGTGCACTCCACAGATCTGGCCTTTATGGCAAGTGGCAAGAAGAAAACCATTGTTGAATGACATAAGAAGTGCCGTTTGCAGTTTGCCACAAGCCATACAGAGGACACAACAAACATGTGGAAGAAGGTGCTCTGGTCAAATGGGACCAAAGTTGAAGTTTTTGGCCTAAATGCAAAGCACTATGTATTGTGGAAAAGTAATACTGCTCATCACTGCTCTCTGTGAAACAAGCTGGTGACAGCATCAGGCTGGGGGAGGCTTTTCTTCAGCAGGACAGGGAAGCTGGTCAGAGGTGATGGGATGATGGATGAGGGAGATCCAAGGCAAACCTGAAAGAAAACCTGTTGGAGGCTGCAAAAGACTTGAGACTGGGAAGGAGATTCACCTTACAGCAAGACAACGACCCTAAACATACATCCAGAGCTACTGTGGAATGGTTTAGATCAAAGAATATTCATGTGTTAGAATGCCCCAGTCAAGGTCCAGATCTAAACCACATTGAGCATCTGTGGTAAGACATGAAAATTGCTGTTCATAGACGTCTCCATCCAATCTGGCTGAGCTTGAGATATTTTGCAAAGAAGAATGGGCAAAAATCTCTAGATGTGCAAAGCTGGTATAGACATAGCCCAAAATACTTGCAACTGTAATTGCATCAAAATGTGATTCTATAAAGTATTTATATAGGGGGCTGCATACTTTTACACGTCACACTTTCCAGATTTTTATTTGATTAAAATTTTGTAAATCATGTATCATTTTCCTTCCAATTCACAATTATCTGCTACTTTGTGTTGGTCTATCAAATAAAATCTCACAGCGTCTTTACTCCCTGATTTGTCTTGGATACAAAGTGACTAGTTGGCAGAGTATCCCTTGGGTTCTCCAGGAATCTAGAGCACCCTGAAAAAAAAAAAAAAAGTGTCCAGACGATTCCTGAATTTGGAGCGGAGGCAGAATCCACTTCAAAATCAGCTCCAAATTCAGTTATGTGAATTTCCCCTAATATAGCTGGACCCTATGCCTAGAATGAATCTGTGTGCAGACGTTGGGAAAAGCTGGAGATTCACATCTTGGTATAAAGAGATTTTGTGCCTATATATGACCTTCAGAGCAAGAGTGATACATTACTTTCTTTAGTAAATCTACAGGACTGTTATCAGACAACAGCCTCCATGGAGATCAGGCTCTGTTTCTTACCGCACGTTCTCCATGTACACCTCCACAACGGCCCTGCCTGCCATTGAACTTTGCCCACAGACTGTCCTCTGACTACATTACGTCTAATATTGGAATATCCTTTTAACTATTGCGTTACAAACAACAATTGTATATTGGATTAAAATGTAGAAGTTAACAGTAAGGGCACACAGAACGTAACACTGGTAAATGCCTGTTCCAGATTGGCTATGGATTTTAGCCTATGCACTTCAAAGGGTAAAATCCACTGTAAAAATCTGCTACATAAATTGACATGGTGTGGGTCCACAGGGTCATTTGGACATTGATTTTTTTTTTCCCAGTGTGTGGATTAGATTTGGTAGAACCTACCGTAAAACCATGGCACAATTCTGTGGCAGAAAATAAGCAGTATATTTGCCCCATGTCCCCATATGCTAAAGATTTACAGTAAAGGGTAAGAAAGAGCTACAGCCCAAGTATAGACAACTGTAGGGTAGAATAGATGAGCTTGAAGCATGCCAAGGCTAGCCAGTGATCTCCCTTCACACAGTAGGTGGTGTAGTGTAGTCGTGTCAGACGCGCTTATACTGAAGCCAAAATTTTACGGTTCTGGACTGACGTTACAGAGTAAGGTTTAGCATACAAAACCATACCGGACACAAACAATTTTAGTCACCTGAAGCTTCCACAAGGCAACAGGCATCACTCCTGTTGGATGGCAGCATTACCTGTTCCCACAGGAGACACTCCTACCCACACTTGTGAACTAGGCTTCCAGTTCTAAGCAGTGGCATGACTAGGAATGGCTGGGCCCCAAGGTGAATATTTGACATGGAACCCCTGACCCCCTCCCGCACAAACCGCATTCCTGCACACACTATTATGCCCCTATAGTGTCCCCTGCACACACTATTATGCCCCATAGTGGCCCCTGCACACACTATTATGCCCCATAGTGGCCCCTGCACACACTATTATGCCCCATAGTGGCCCCTGCATACACTATTATGCCCCACAGTGGCCATTCAATGTTAGACCAAATATTACTTGAGCCAGGCCGGCGTTGCGACACATAGTGACGCCGACCTGGCCCACGTGACATCTGCGATGTCACCAAACAGGCCCGCAGACTGCTGGAGCGAAAGAGCGGCAAGTAACATTGTTTTTTATGTTCCCTCACCTCCCCTGGGGTCTGAAAACAACTCACCCCATGGTACAATTCCTTTGTGCCACTACAGTTCAGCCTTAAAAATTGCAACTTTAAGGAAAACAGCAATCATTGTATTATCAATGACAATACCACAATGCTGCACATAACAAGTATATCACAGTATGCATACCCCAAAGCAGGATTGCTTGCCTGTCTTGGGGTCAAATATCAGAATAATGATTCACAACTCTAACACTTCCATTAATCTGAGGTTTGACATCAGAGGATGTCCTAATAGACACTGTATATGGCCCACCTACGGTCACCCACCTAAAGTTGTTGACTGGAGGGGTCGGCCTTCACCCCTCTACAAATGGGCAGCAAGGAGAAAGAGGCATCAGAAAAGTCCATGGTCAACCATTCTAAGTGTAATGACAATTGTGAGTGATACCTGGACCCACTGGGTTTTGGGCTGTAAATACATTCTACTCTTCTCAAGCCAGGCATGGGGTAGACATAGACCCGTTGTAAGGCTGTAGCCCAAGGGCCCAGACATATGCCAAGCTGGCCTTGATGAAATGAGTGGACAATAGGTTGAAAGGCACCATGTTGTAGATGTAATGTCCAGGTATGACGTTATGCCTATAAATAAACATACTGTGTACACTGTGCAGCATAAGTATACGTGCAGTTTGACTACATGCAACCTGATAGGAAATGCCATAAATCTCTTATCCAGAGAAGACACCTGTTCCCAGATATCAAGCCACAGTTCTCTTGCTTCCTGGTAGCGGGGCACTGACCGCAAAGGAATAAGAAGATAAAACTACACAAATTCTGCATAATGCATAAAAGTTACTATTCCTAAGAAAACCAGCTACATGGAGGTGGGGACCCATTATTAGAATGCTTTATGGTTCTTATACCTGGAGACTCTGTATAACTCATAATGAAAAGTAATGCAGGCACAACGTGGGAGGGCAGAAAGTTTTTGATGCCAAGATATACAAACTACAGAGAAGGTCTGAAAAGCTCAATGACATGCAATACGTTATAGGTCACTCTCACCGTGTGTATTTTAATGTTGTATTTATCCAGATCCATTCAGCCTTTCCAAAGATATAAGCCCTTATAAAGCTGCAAATCAGAGTAGAGCAGTTGAGAGGGCGCTAATATTGTCGTTTCTATGGGAAAGTCATTGTGCTGTATGTCACGCAGTCTAATTGCCCACTTGGCTAGTAGACCCTAATTTGTATAAACACCATAAGGCTTATATCTTTGGAATGGCTGAACAGACTTGAACAAACAAAACACTAAACAGGACATTGGTGCACCCCAAGTGACTGCTAAGGCCCAGTCACAGGCCTCAGCAGTGACCCTTGGCGTGTATGACTTCATCCAGGGGCTGGAAGAATCCTGAAGAGGACACCAGATGACTACCAGATGCCACAAGGATGTCTAGGAGAGGTGAGGAAAGTAAGTATAAGTGTGCTATTTTAACTCACTTCCCCTGGACCATCACCTACTTTATTCTGGGGTCTGAGAAAATCCCAGAGTAAAATAGTGTTTTGTGGGTGACAATCTCCAAAAGTTTTGGGTTTGGTCTGAAGAGGTCACCCCTCCCTGACTGAAAAAGGGGGTGCTATACTGTGTGGGAGTCAGTAAAAGGCTGATCAGCAGGGAGCTGAAGAGCCAGAAAATGATGAGGCACCTGAGGTGGAATTCCACCTCAGATTCCTCTTCATTTTCTGCCATCTGAACATACCCTTACTCTTCCCTGACCCTCGGAGAACTACAGCCCCAGATCCTCAGGACCTGCTGGGAGTTGTAGTTTTATTCTTGCCAACCACCCACGGTACCATTATTCTACAGTGATAGCGCCTGAACTAATGGCAGAGACAACAATCTCAGCAATTTAACCCCTCAGATGTCGCAGTCAATACAGACTGCAACACCTCTGAGTAATAGATCTATCCCTATGTTCTATGCGGTGCAACCCTCCTCTGTTACACTGAGTTGCATCATCAATGCAATACAATATAATTCTTTCCTATGGACCGCAGAAATTGTTCAATGGTTCATTCATTGTTCAATCCACCACTGAACTTTCTCAAAGCAAACTACTAGTGGGCTGGCACACCCAGTATTTACATACCACCATTCTAAAGTATGCCCTCATGCCCCCGTTGTTTGCACCTGTATACATACAGTAAGTGTGTTTTACAGCCCTCAGACCTGCAGACTAATCCCCTGTAAAGCATGGCATATAAACAAGAAGTAATTGGAATGAACCATGGTAAATTATAATAGGAGACGTCTCCTCCCCCCTTTATTAGCTGGTGTTATTCTCCCTGCAGTAATCATGGGAAAAGGATGCCGGGCACGTCTGAACCTATTAAACTGAGTGCTTTACAGGAATGCACATAACTTATGGGACAGGACTCAGATGCCAGGAGCAGTGTCCTGGCCAAATGGAGGATGGCCGTCTTAACCCTTAAACAGAAGCGTCAAACAAACCACCAAGTTACATAGAATATGCACAGCAGCACTAAATAATAAGAGAATGAAGAGCTACAGTAACACACAAAACACAAACATGATGAATATATACAATATAGAACTGGGCCATGTGCTGATACTGGGCAGACAGAATGGCACCCTAAAGAATCTTGCTATACAATTCTATATGGAACTGACCATACAGTCTGGGAAATCAGCCCCAGGTCTCTCTGCTGTAGGTGGCAAATCCCAACACCATAGTAGGGTCTATGACCTATTGCCATCTTCTCTCTTCTTTGCCCTCTGGACTGGGTATACAGTTATGTTTAACTTTCTTGCTATAACAAAATTGTAAGTTATTATATATTTTCCAATATGGGTTTATATAACTGTATAGATAGCTTAAACCATAGATATGCAGTTTAAGCTATTTTTTTTATTAGGTCTTTAGATATTATTTCCTTGGTTCACACTAGTGCCAAGCTTGAATGGCGGAGAGCTGGACGACTACAACAGCGGTTACACATGGAACCTGGAAGACCCCACTAAGTATAATGCAGTCCGTCGTTTTGAAACTGAAAGCTGTGAAGAAAAAGTTTTCTGCACAGGACGTTTTTGTCCGCCAATTTTCAAAGGTGTCTGTAACAGTGACATCGACGAGGATGTGAATCCAGCCTTACCAATTTTAAAGAGTGTTTATTGTAATTTCAACTCACATAATATTTCCATATAATGCCCAGATAAAATGAAGGATCTCAAAAATGTTCCCTTAAATGCCCCACGTATTGCATTCAAAACACCAATTCGCCTCAGTACTCTGCAAGCAGTAGTTTTCTCTCCACATTTTTCGTGCGGAAACCACACGGACCCCGTTATAGTCTATGGGGTCCACCGGTTTCCTAAGGTAACCGCTTTTTTAAGCAGATTACCGTAGGTTTCCGTTCGGAGGGTCCGGAAGTGTACTCCCGAATGGAAACCCATGCGCAGATGTTAACCGGGTCTAAGCATGTAATCCCAGACAGACTGGATGATACAGAGATCAGGGGGCCATATCAGCACTTACAGGCCTCCTCCTCCAAAGGGCGCTCATACCAAATATTGATGCGATTTAGATTTTTCCTTTTTATTTACTTAATTTTGTTAATTGACAAAAAATAAACTATTAGCACTTCTATTTCTGACAACATTCTTACTTTGCAGCATTTTCTCCAAACCTGCCTAAAACTTTTGTACAGTACTGAAGTTCACAATACTGCCATTCACGTCCCATATAATACCAGCAGACATAGCTGACTAGTACCACCATAGATAGATACAGTATACTTGGCGGCTTGAGTGTAGGTCCCCTAGAAAATGAGGGCCTGTAGAAATGTCCCCGTTTCCGATCCCCTAAAACAGGCCCTGGCCATTTTGTCCCTCTATAAGTCTGCACATGAGCTGTTTATTACGTTACTATTATTATATAGGTTTACTACAGGGGCAGCACAGATTGCCTGGAAGTGCAGCATTATACAATAAGGTACTGCAGCGAAGTGGTGTATGTGCTGAATACATTAGGACTGATGTAGAATGAATGGCACACACCTATTTATTTATAGATAGTGCAGGTTAGGGTGCGGTAATATTAATGCTGTACATTTAGGGAATGAAGCAGGCCCCGGGCAGTATATTGGATGTCTATACAGATGGATATTCGCATATGAAAGTCATCAAACATCTGCAGAGTTTGCTTCCTGTAAGCAGACAAGTATAAAGCAAGGCAGAGTGGACTTACTGTATGTATGAGCAACAGTGTAATGCTCTGCGACAGGTCCCTGTAGAAACACTGGATCACCCGCTACTGGTCTCCAAGTGCACAGTCTACACTTCCTCAGTCCCAGCCTCCCTGCACATTAACTCCTGAGTGTATGGATGCAACCGCCCAGCTGAGGCTTCACCACTCACTTTCACAGTCACTTGTAAGAACCTGGAATAAAGAGAAGAAATCAAACAAGTGAGAAGATCCCACATTAGCACATTATTCATAAATGTATGGGAGATACAAAGACAGTGGAACACACTCACTATATCTTCATAGAGAAGGTGATCATGCACCATTGTTCTTGGGACCTAGGGAAAGGTCCCAGTGGTTGGACCTGTGCCGATCAGACATAGCAAGGGAATTTATTGAGACACGAGATTCCTACCCCAACTGGTGCCATCAGCTCCAGCCTCTTAATAAGTCAGGTGCCCGCCCATGTGCCAGAATGGAAGTCTAGATTTCCTGTACAAACCAAACCATATAAAATATATATGTGTCCCTGCCCCAGCCCTCTATTTTCTACCCAATTTTGCAGAAAGGAACGTGGAACGTGGCACATATTTGGCGCAAGAAAGGACCTTATGCCAAAGAAACTATATTATCAACCATTTATGTCAGAAAACTGCCGTAGATGGGACAATAAATTCTCCCCATTTAGAATAAATGGGCTATAGTAACCTAAACAAGCAAGCCTTATGGAAATATAACTTGAAGCTCCCAGTCACATTGTAGTATATCTTAAGACTGTATGCACAAAACTGAGATTATTTAGAGGACTGCACTTGGGTGATATCCGAGCGCCTTACGAGATTAATAAAACATGCTCTATAATCATCAAAAATCCTCAGAGCTTCGAACCCCCACATGGATAGAGCCTTGACCTGCACACTTGGACAACACTTGGTCATGTGCATGACGCCTAAAAGAGTATAGTAAAATTACTGCTTTAATGCAAATACAGAACTTGCTGTAACTTATAGTCCTCCAGAGATATGTATAACACTACAGACATTTTATTATTACCATAATTATGAGCATCTCAAGTTGTATAAACACATTAGTCGGCAAATGTGACACGGTAATACAAGCAGACACCCAGCAAATGGGCATCTGATACTTTGATGAGTCACAGGAAGGTGTACAGTGCCGCACCTTCTATCATGGCTAGATCAGACTACTGACAAATAGCTCCAGGGCCCTTAGTTGTATATGCCAGGAGTACATTTCATAGCGTCCTATTAATCTTATAATGAAGCAATGTCTGGCAGATTTCCTGGAGACATTTGTAAAATCTTCAAAAATCCCACTTAAAAATCTGTGCCCTACTTAACATTAATGAAACCTTTTGTCTACACTAACCAAAGTTCAGCTCTTTCGTACCAGTTCAGTTTGGGACAAAGGAAGACCCCTATAGGGTGGCACACCAGCTTCGATCAGATGTTGCATGGAGAATGATTCATCCTCATTGTTTTGAGTTGTGGGGTATGGTCTCTTGGTCACTTATATGTATAGCAGAGGAGTTGCTAACACCTAGCACCAAATATATCTATCCATTTGGTGCCAGCAATTACCACCACTCCGTTTGATCTGCCTTGCCATCTGCCCGTGTTTCAGATACCTTCAGATCCCACTACTGTGATGTTGGGTGTGGTTATTTAAAACCTCATTGAGTAATGTTGCGAGCTCAGGCAGCTGAAGGCAACAACACCAGTATTAGCAGAAGACACTACTTTGATGCACCATTATGTACATTGTTTTTGTTAGTAGATATGACACCAGCGCCCTGGAATCCTCTGCACTGAGAGTTATGGGGTAACACTCGCTACCGCCGGAATGAAGGTTATAATCTCTCTAGATAACACCTCTCTTGTCACTCGGCTGCCATAGTACAACCAACAAGCTCCTGCTTTACATGGCACCATCACCAAGTCTGTCTACTCTCTGTCCAACAACTAAGTTGGGTCTCTCTTTTACTCTACAGCAAAGCTTTGTTATATTAAGACGTGAAGTTTAACCTCTTTAGTTTGGCAACCCCAAGTGGATGACTGTAGATGGCCATATACAATGTCTGCCCAAAGGCTAGCAACCACTGGAGGTATAAAGTATTATGGTCAATGTTGTGTGCAGGGTTTCCCTTGCAGATATATCTATAGTGAAACCCACAAGAGCAGGTTCCTTGCCATATCTGTGCAATGACTTAGAGTTTGGCTCCATTTTTGGCTAATGACAGCAGCTTTTCCATGGCACATCAGCACAGGTACCCGCAGAAGACTCCTCTGCCTGTGAAACACTACACAGTGCTCTGGGCATTATCCCATCCACTAAACCTGAGGAGCCATGCCAACCCATATTACAAGTCATTTTACAAGGGGCACAAAGTCATGTGTCATGAACGGCAGCGAAAATCAGTGCGAATGGCGTAACGTGTAATATACTTAGGTTATGCAAACAGTTCTAAAGAATAGCATCAAAGTTTGTGTGGTAGGTCCAAGTTCTGATGGAAGAACTATAGGGGACACCTAGAGTTGTATGGTCAATTGTATGGAAACTAATACATTCCAGTTTTATTATAGCAGTTTTCTGCAGAAAATGACTTCTTATGTGGATTATACCATTGCATGTGAAATCTCTTTCACTGCTGCCAAGCAAACAGACAAGATGCAGCTTGAAGAATAACTCATGTCTTCATTGTAAGGACTGCTGACGCCTCAACTCTAGGATTCACTTCCCAATAAAGATAGAAACTTTCTGACAACAGACAACGTATGAACAATAACAGTGATATTGCTGAAAGTCCAACTGTGCAGAAAACCAAGGATAGGCAGGAGTATATTATGATCACAGGAGAGTGTGAGAGACAGTGTAGAGGAAAGCAAAAGAGAGTGTGCGGGCAGAGGAGAGCAAAAGAGAGAGTGCAGGCAGAGAAGAGCAAAAGAGTGTGCGGGCAGAGAAGAGCAAAAGAGAGTGTGCGGGCAGAGGAGAGCAAAATAGAGAGTGCAGGCAGAGAAGAGCAAAAGAGAGTGCGGGCAGAGGAGAGCAAAAGAGAGAGTGCGGGCAGAGAAGAGCAAAAGAGTGTGCGGGCAGAGGAGAGCAAAAGAGAGCGTGCAGACAGAGAAGAGCAAAAGAGTGTGCGGGCAGAGAAGAGCAAAAGAGAGTGTGCGGGCAGAGGAGAGCAAAAGAGAGTGCAGGCAGAGAAGAGCAAAAGAGTGTGCGGGCAGAGAAGAGCAAAAGAGAGTATGCGGGCAGAGGAGAGCAAATAAGAGTGTGCGGGCAGAGGAGAGCAAAAGAGAGAGTGCAGGCAGAGAAGAGCAAAAGAGAGTGTGCGGGCAGAGAAGAGCAAAAGAGAGTGTAGATGACTTGAGTAGGGGAGAGTGGACCCCCATACTCACAGAATCATAAATCGCTTTGATACTTAAAGAGGACCTTTCACCATTTTGCCCATAGGCAGTTCTATATACTGCCGGAAAGCTGACAGTGCGCTGAGTTCAGCTCACTGTCGGCTTCCCTGATCTGTGCCCGGTGTGAAGAGCTTACGGTCCGGTACCGTAGCTCTTCTATGGTCAGAAGGGAGTTTCTGACAGTTAGCCAGAGACGTCCTTCTTCACAGCACAGCCAATCGCGCTATGCTGTGAGAGCCGGGAGGAACTCCCCTCTCCCTCCCTGATAATGCTCGTCTATGGACGAGTACTGCGAGCAGAGGTAGGGGGAGTTCCTCCCGGCTCTCACAGCATAGCGCGATTGGCTGTGCTGTGAAGAAGGACGTCTCTGGCTTAACAGTCAGAAACGCGGGAGTCAGCTTTCCGGCAGTATATAAAACTGCCTGTGGGCAAAATGGTGAAAGGTCCTCTAAGTATTTTTTAAGCAGTCCTTGTGAATAAATGTAAGCGCATCCAGTTCTGATCCTTTATTCCGGATCAGAAAACAACATACAAAATGTACAGTTTGAAGATTTCATACATTGAAACTCCTTGGTGCTGCATCTCACAGACAGAGAGAGTATGGCAACACTTTAGGGCTAGTTCACACGGGGTTCCGCGTAAACAAATTCGGTCGTGGCTGCCACGACAGGATGCCGGTACAGTGCACTGGCATCCCGTCGCGGCTTTCAACTCCGGATTAGGCCCAAATGAATGGACCTAGTCCGGAGGGTGGTGTCACGAGGTGGATGCCGTGGCTGAATCAGCCGTGAAATCCGCCTGAAGAAAGGGCAGCTCGCTTCTTCTTTCTATGAGCAGGAACAAACCGCTCACGGAAAAAGGAAATGAACGGCTCCAATTGATTTCAGTGGGAGGCGGCAGGATTTTGACACTGACTCCGCGTCAAAATCCTGACTATTTTGCCCTGTGTGAACTAGCCCTTTGTAACCAAGAGACAATCCATTTTTGTTAGATGATACAGCAACAAATTGTGTGTCAATCCTGACGCCCTCTAAATTTTATCCGTTACAACCTTTGTTACCCTCCCTGCCAGTGTAAGGAATGCTTTATGAATACGCTGTATGATGGTTTTGTAAATGTTAGTGACTGCAGTCCAAAATTCACACAATGACTGTCAGGGTACAATGGGAATTGTAGTTTTGCCAATGCTGGAAAGCCACAGGTTACAGATCACTGCCTTAACAAATCTGTTGCCAGGATGGAAAAGGTTAAGTCAGGTGTGTACAGCAGCTGATACCGACACATCAGGGCTCCCTTTCCCTTATACTACTGTATAAAAGGTTCACATGTACCGGCTGCTTGCCTTGTAAAACACAGAGACAACTATGACAGCGATCGTCACCGTGACTCAGTAGTTTAAATAGAAGGAAATCTGGAGAGGTGACTTTATCCCTGTGGCCTCCATAATTTGGCGCAACGTGCTGCAATTCCAGTATAATGAAAGCCAATAGAGAATATGATGTTTATGAGCGCCCTGCAATATCCTCTCATATCACATGGTGCTCATAAACTACCTCATATCCCAGGCAAATCATAGGCCTCGTATTTGCATCATTACATCATCTAAGCAGAGTTTACTTTATAGAATGATAAGGATGACACAAGGGGAACCTACATCACCAAAATATGGTGCTATGCATTTGGCAATATTAAGAGGGACGATGTGCGATTGTCACTATAATTTTTAGGATGTTATGGCATTACTATATAAACCATTCTAGATTCCGCGGGACAGTCGCGATGTCCACGGTCTCGTTTGGAAGGAGGCATGTCCCGGATACAACTCATCTGAGTCCGGAGAGGACACAGAGGAATGGACTACAGTGGTGAAGCAGGAGCGGACAGCTCCCGCCTCACCACTATTCCTCTCCCTATGGTTCGGCCCCGGGAGCTGCACAGAGAGAAGAGACAGCGGGGAGCGAGGAGAGGTGAGTATCAGTGATGTTATTATGTTAAACTGTGGGGAGATAAAGTAAACTGGTGGCAGATGAAGGGGAGCAAATAAACTGATGGCAGAAGAAGGGGGATACTAAACTGGAGGCAGATGTAGGATGGCAATCAAACTGGAGCAGATGAAGGGGGGCATTAAACTGGGGCAGATGTAAGGCAAGCATTAAAGTGAGGTGGATGGAGGGGGCATTAAGCTAGTGCAGATGAAGGGGAGACATTAAACTGGAGACAGATGGCAGGGCCCATTAAATTGTGGGCAGATTGCAGGGTGACATTACACTGAGGGCAACTGGAGGAGGACATTAAACCATGGGGGTAACTGCAGGGGGACAAGTCTACCACTAGTTGCCCCCAGTTTAATGTCCCCCTCTATTTGCTCCCCGTTTAAACTGGGGCACGAAAAGGGGCACGTTATACTGTGGAGCAATTAAGGGGAACATTATAACGTGGGGTCATATAATGTTAAGGTGACTGTAGGAGCATTATACTGTGTGGGGGAACAAAGAAAATTTGTGAGAATGGGCGAAGTCAAAGTAGAAGTGAGGGAGCAAAATTTGCCACACATTTTGTCCCTCTTCTTGTCCTTCGAAAGTTGTGAGGTATGTAAATATGAACAACATACCATGTTATTGTGGGTACCTAAAGTGGCATGACACTACTGCAGACAGCAGGATGGTGAACTGGTTTTATCAGAGAAGAGAGAGGCGTGTTATAAAAGTGAGGAGCCAAAGGTGCACCACGGAGAAGTCATGGCCGGTAGATTTCTTCAAGTCACTATTTATATGGCTACCCTATGCGCTGCTCATCTCTCAGACACCCACCACTCACAGGTGTCCAATGGGGGCAGTTCAGTGATCTTACCCTGCTGACAGAGATTGAGAAGAGGCTACTGGCTTTACATGCAAGTATGAGAGATCTTCTACTACATTGGTTTCCTTAACCTCATAGACTTCAGTATAAATGCATGCATGTCCATCTTTCGTATACATGGCTGTGATAGGATGACAGGTGGAAGTCCTCATACAAACAGTCCGATCTTATGTATATGAGCAGCTTTAGGCTCTGTTCACACTGCTATCCAGAGCCTCCTTTGGCCATTCTGTCACTTTAAACAGCAAGAACAACACAGTATGCAGCCCTAGTTTTGCTATCAAAACAACAGAAATTGCAGTGTAACCCCAATTAACCCTTTCATAAGTCAATGGAGACTGTTCAGCAATTTTTTAATTTGTCCAATGTGAATAGAAACTTTACGATCACACAATATGGGCAGCGGAACAATTTTTGGTGTGCAGTCATTTACAGCAAAGATGTGTCACTGTCAACATTTTATGACCCACTCACCACTTTTTAGAAAAGTAGGAGGAGCAGGGAACAGATAAAATCGGGCTGGGGCAGAAACTGGATTGGCATAGATTTCAATTTTGACGCATGAGATTTTGCAATGATTCTTAAGAGCTCGGAGACTCTTCATAATTCAGGACCTTCTTGCACCAGTGGGAGAATGAAGTAAGTCATAATAAACTCCCCCCCACTGATCTTTGCAATGCAACAAATGCATGACTTGACCCCTTTAACCCTTTCTTAGGTTAGACGTTCACGGCAGTATGCTGTGCTTTAAAGCTGGGATACAATTATAGGACCACCTCAATAACCTACTATGGTATAAAGAAACAAATTACTTTGCAAAAACAATTTGACAAATTCTCTCAAAATTCCACCAAAACACAAGGGCAATGCTTTTGGGGACAGGTAGACTAGATTAAAGTTAACCTCCATAATGTAGGTAACCTGTGAAAATGAAAGAGGAGGGAGGAGGTGGCAGAGCAACCTAGGGGACAAGGGGTTTGTTCCAGTCACCTGCCCCAGGGTCGGAACCAGCCTAGAGGCCCCGGATCCAGTTTCAAAAAGTTTCTGGAACAAGTAACTCAATTTATACTCCACGCAAAACATGGTTAGAACACATTCATAAAGCCTTGTATGAAAGTTGCACTTACATATCAGAATTGTTTTGGTTTTTTTTTTATATCTCAGCACAGGCTGCCCCCATTCAGTCTCTCCACCAGTAATAGTTGGCCATGAAGTTCCTCGCAAGAACGCTGCTGTTAAAGGGCTTGTCCGGCCCCAATCGAATTTTCATACTGATGACCTATCCTCTCATATTCCAAAACACCAAGACCTGACACAGATCATCTGTTCCAGCAGTCTCTGGGTACCGGTGGATGGTAGTGGTTGAGTAACATGGAGTGAACCACCATTACGCCGTGGACGGGGCTGCGCCACCACTCCTTATTACTTGAATAAATGGTGTCCACTAGCTGCTTCTGGTACCTGGGAGCTGCTAGAACAGATTATCTGTAAGGGACTAGGAGTTGGAACCTGACAAACCAAATACATATGACCTATTCTATGGATAGGTCATTAACATGAAAATCTGATTTGGGGCCGGACAACCCCTTTGAGGTGCTGTAAGGGTTGCACCAATGGTCTATCTGCCCCTGTATGTATGGCTAGCGTCATGCTACTAAGTCTTTGTATAGTCACAATATGAAGGTCATCATTGACAGATCAACTTATAGACACAACCACCAATCCAGCGCAACACTCAGCTGCACAGCAACCAATCAAATTTCTTCTGTCATT
The DNA here is from genome assembly GCF_031893055.1 of Leptodactylus fuscus. Lineage (NCBI taxonomy): Eukaryota > Metazoa > Chordata > Amphibia > Anura > Leptodactylidae > Leptodactylus > Leptodactylus fuscus. The sequence goes on along the minus strand of NC_134270.1, from coordinate 122,852,985 downwards.
TGCAAAGTGTTCAAAAAACGAAAACTGGATTTGTTGGGTTGCTATGGGCAAAAACTTCATTCTGCCATAAGGATTCACAGCAGCATTCAAACTCCATTCGGGGTTTCCTTCCCTGAATCTGCTTGAAAAAAAACAGAAGCGAGAAAACTCCTGCAAGGACTCCATTATAGTCTATGAGATTTCTGTGGATAACCACTTTTTAAGCAGATTAGGTTTCCCCAAGCGGACCCAAGGAACAGAAAGCCAAACGCTAGTGTGAACCTAGTGTAACCAAGCTACTCAGTAGGTAAAATGCTCACCATGCTTGGCGCCATCATAAGGGGCGCAATCTGCTTATATCTTAGTAGTTACCAATAGTAACAAGCATGGCTAATATGCAGGAAGTAAAAACAAAGCAAAGCGTACCTGAAGACATAACACCCTGGCAGTAGTCTAGCCTGTGACTGTACTTGCTAGAGTACTACTAATTCCAGCATACAGCTTTTGCTGTCATGACTGCTGGGAGTTGTAGTCCCCAAGCATTGTTGTCACCGGTGACCTATCTTACAAAGGCTGATGACTGTACTCACCTCTACGAGTGTGTCAGTGTCAGTCTGAGCCCCAGGTCATCTCCTTCTACTTTACTACTAAGAGGAACCTTAGACAATCATTAAACAGTCCTAACTTCCAGGCAGGTGTGGAGCTTAGCCAGTGCATGCTGGGAAATGTAGTCATCTAGCCATAGGGGAAGAGAGGAAGTGCAGAGTGAGGACTACGACTCCCAAAGGTCGCTCCTGCTGCAGGAATGTCCTGTACCTCCTAATAGGGAAAGGAGTTTGTCTAGATGGAAGGTGTGACGGCTGCCGCTGACTGACACTGTGCCCTGGGTTTCTAGCCTTCCCCTTAAGATAAAGGAAAAATCCCTAGTAAGGGTTAAGACACATGCTCAGTTTCTTGATGCAGTTTTTGGAGCTAAAACCAGGTGAGAGATTATACGTGGGTGCTGTTATGAACACCGTTCATGCTGGGGGGGGGGACTCAAAAAACGTGTTCAAAAACCACTTAATAATAAAACATTAAAAATGTATTTGGAAAATCCGCTTCCAAAACCTGAAACAGATTATATCTCCCTGACAAGAGCTCCAGTGAACATACCCTTAAAGAGTACCTGTCACCTAGTCAGAAAAGCCTCCAGTGACCTACAACATCTGTGCGCCACCGCCGTGAGCATATTGGTGTTTTGTTTATCCAAATCTGGTCAGCTATTCCAAAGGTATAAGCCCTTTTAGTGTCTACTAGTCAAGTGGGCGGTAACACTAGTCGGAAAAGCCCCCAGTCACCTACAACATCTGTGCGCCACCGCCTTGAGCATATTGGTGTTTTGTTTATCCAAATCTGTTCAGCCATTCCAAAGGTATAAACCCTTTTAGTGTCTACTAGTCAAGTGGGCGGTAACACTAGTCGGAAAAGCCCCCAGTCACCTACAACATCTGTGCGCCACCGCCTTGAGCATATTGGTGTTTTGTTTATCCAAATCTGTTCAGCCATTCCAAAGGTATAAACCCTTTTAGTGTCTACTAGTCAAGTGGGCGGTAACACTGTGGCTTCTCAACACTAAAAGTCTATATATCTTGGGAATGGCTGGACAGGGTTGGATAAACTAAACACACAATGCTCAGGGTGACGGTGACTAGGAATATCAATGGGTTTCTTCCTGACAACCGATATGGCTTCAGTCACTGTACCAACATAGGTTATAGTCCAATATTGCCACAGTTGGGCTAGTTATACAGAATCTCTTCAGCATCCCAGCATATCTAGGCAAACTTGTCACTCTGGGTTGTAGGAAAGCTGGGTGGCCACTCCAAATTTATATTTATTTCAATGGAGAGATGAGGCAAAGTCAAGACTTCTAAGGAGGCATATTACAGACTTTAAGCACTCTATGTGCCATCGCGTGGTGTGTAATTCATGGACATAATACAGTGCAAATTTCGAGAAGGGCTTCTTTTTACCAGAAACAATACCCTGCATGTTTACTATGCTTTGTATTGCAACGCAATACTCTTATTGGCTTTCAATTGAAATGAAGAAAGCCAAGATAGGCAAGATAGCTGCTATACTAAAAAGGGAACCTTCTTCTACAGCCCCATAAAAGTGACTCTGAGGATTCAAACTGTGCGCTTGCTGTCAGTGAATAGTGAATCTCTTAGACGTCATCATAATATATTACACAATGTGAATGCCCAGGATGTCAGGCCACTTACTATTTGGAAAGGCTACATCTATTATTCTTTCTTTTTCCTTCTTGGACTTTGAGATATTGACTCTATTTTTTCATCTGTTTCCTTCCGAGAAATAACTTTTCTTCTACGCAGAAGTCACTGTTCCCGTCATCTCCTGTTCCTGTTGTCTTATGGAAGGATGTGAGTTCTATGTACAGGTGTGCCAGGGCCGAGTTTGTTATTTGGCCCAATGGGCTAGGATATCCTAAAGTATTTTCAGTGGAATTCTCTACTTGCTGTTAGTGAATAGTAATGGTTGCTTTCAGAGCCTTCAGTCTGTTACTTGTCACCTACTTTTCATAGCTAATCATTTTCTATATTTCTACCCAGTCTAGCTTATCCTCTGTAAGCTTTAAAGGGGTTTTACCACTAAAGTATGTTATCCCCTATCCACTGGAAAGGGAATAATTTGTAGATCTCTGAGGGTCCAACAGGTCAGACTATACTGTATACCCCACCCCCCTCCCAGTATATAGTCCCCCTTCCATCTCCCCCCACAGCGTAATATCAGTCTCGAGCTGCAAAAGTTTAACATAGAAAACACTGGTACTCACCTCTCTTTACTCCCCTGCTGCGCCGTCTGCAGTCTCTTGTCCTGGGAGACGTCATCACATCGCATCTACAGCTCCCAGAGCCTATAGGGGGCACAGTGGTGAGGCTGGGGCTGTTTGCTCCTGATTTAGCACTGTATTCAGCTCATCCGCATCCTCTCCAGATGCAGATGAGTTATATCCGGGGCATACCTCCTGCTGGCTGGGACTGTGGGACACAACCTGGAATCTGGGACTGTAGAGAGGTACGCTATACATCTGACTTGTAGACCAGAGATTGGCAGTTTAATGGAAATTACACATAGTAACAAGTGGTTCACTCGAAGTAAATTGGAACTGATGTTAAGGCTAAGGCCCCACGTGGCGAAAAGCAAAAAAAGAAACGCGTTGGAAATACATCACGTCCTTTTCCGCATTTTTTAATTGCTTTTTTTGCAGCTTTTTCTCTCACGCTGTTCATTTACTGACTGAAATTTGCCTCTCATAGGGTCCATTCACACTGAGTTTTTTGACGTGGAACCCATTTTTTCCACGCTGATTCTGACATGGATTCCGTGCCAGAATCAGCGCCAAAAAACTCTGTGTAAATGGACCCATACACTTCAATGGGAGGCATATTTTTTTTCTGCTAGCTAAATTTTGAAACTCTCATTGGAAAGAACGAGAGGGAGATTTTCAGAATCTGCACCAAAAACAGCTTCAATTTCCTGAAACACAAATTTTCTGCCTAATAAATGCAGCATCAAACTCCTCTGTGTGACCCCCCCCCCCCCTTATTTACGGCAATAATATCCACGTGCAGTTATTCAGCAAAAAAGACCAAGTGAACCCAGTCTAGGTCCACATGTAGTGAAACGCAGCTAAAAAATGACACTAAAAGAAACACTGTAAAACTGTGTTTTGCATGTGTTTTTAGTTTCTTTTGCGCATCGTTACTTACGGACACATGGGGTGGAAGTTCATCTGTATGGGACTGCTGCTTTGTTAGAATGCAGTCGCTGCGTGGTGTGAAAAATAATGGTGTCTTTCACTGACAGCAAACAGAGACCTTGAAAACAGTAAAAAATAGGAAGTGTATTAGAAAATTGGAGCTAATTGTATAATACAATTGCCAGTCATCCCACTTTTAGCCAAAGTGAGGAGCCATGGAGTAGGCAGATCACCTCCAGGGTGCCCTAGCTTGTCCACAGCCAAGTGACTGGGAAATGCTTCAACAACTGTACTATGGGCTAGCAATTATCTGTCAAAATGTGTGACAAGCCTGCCCCTTAGTGGACAGAAATAGAATTGCAAAAACTATCCCTGGCACACCATTGTTACCATTGTAAACGATTGGAAAAACAAAACATCATGACTTTCAGTTACATTTGGTGGCATTTTTTATTCTGTTATATTTGACTTGGGATTTTTGGGAGATTTTCAAGTCCTTATAGAGACCTATAGGAAGAACACCAGATAAAACAACATATCTAGGGCATATATGTTTTGAGAAAACACGCAATTGAACAAAAGAAAACAACAACAAAAAACCCCTGTATATAGGAATTTTTATGTCTGAATATAGACTTTTTTTTTTTTTTTTTTAAATATCATTACTTATATGTAAATCCAATCCATCATATGCTATGTCTTCAGTACATACCAGATACAATAAATCAAATCACATTTACCATTTCCCCAGCACCTCGGAGCTCTATTCAGGTAACTTAAAGGGGACCTTTCAAGTCCTTGGGCACCTGCAGTTTTATATACTGTTAGAAAGCCAACAGTGAACTGAATTCAGCGCACTGTCAGCTTTCCCATTATGTGCCCCAGGAAAGAGATATTGGTGCAGTTACTGATAGCTCTTCACTGTCAGAAGGGCGTTCCTGACAGTCTAGCTAGGAACGTCCCTCCTAACAACACTGTTGATTAGCGCTATACAGTCAGAGGGGACGTTCCTTACTGCCCAGCCATGATGCTAAGCTGTTAGGAACACCCCCCTCCTTCCTGACTGTACTCATTCATAGACTACATTTTACATTTACATATACATTTTTTACAAAAACTCACAGACCATGTGACACAAGTTCAAGGTTCAAAAAACAATTCATACTTAAAGGTATATTTCATATAAATCTTTAAAAATATTCCCAAATATAAAAAAAATTGTTTCACTGACTCAATTCATTGACACAACTCAGGGGTGTAGACCCCCAAACATTTTCTCCTATCAATATCCTTCCAGGATACAGTGAGCAGTCTTAGTACCAACCACACATATTTGCACCCTTTTACACGGGTGAGTTGTCCTCTCAAGCATAAATTGATGATACAAATCATGTATTTAATGCCCCAGCATACTACACATTTCCTACTTCAGTATGGGTCCATCCTTACTACGCTAGGTTCACACTAGCAGTGCATTTCCATTGTTTGAGTCCCACAAAAAAAATACAGGCAAAGAGTTAAAACAATGGTTACATACAGAGCCCAGCAGACCTCCTCGACTATAATGGGGTCCAGCAGGTGTCTGTTGTTTTTAAACTTAAAGTAGAAGATGAAAAAGTCCTCCATTCAGAACTTCTCCAATTTTCAGCGGACTTGGCAAGCATAGCCTTTGTTCCGACTATACCTCTCTTTCTTGGTCCCTGGCAGGTTCTCAGCATGGTTATCCTCTTTTTACTAGTCCCTAAGACTGTATGCCTTTTAATTGTGGTCCTCAGCATCATTCTGTTCGCATTACTAGTCCCCAATATCATATACCTTCATATTGTGGTTCTTAACATGGTTCCCCTCTCATTCCTAGTCCTCAGCATGGTACCCCTCCTGGATTCTAGTTTGCCTACCCATCTCATTCTTCCTTTGCAGCATGACTCTCCTTTCCATTTTTCCTCAAATTGCTAAACCTGGCCATACCTTTTGACATTTCACGGGCCAAAATCTGAACATTAAAGACCCTGGAAACACCAGAAATTGGTGTGAAGTTGACATTAAGTCATCCCTTTTTGTGACCCAGTTCCCAAACTTTTCCTAGGGTCACAATTGTGATTGTTGGGCACCTCGCTGGCAGATTGCATTGACAAGGACATGGACTCCAATGATACCTCTTGCTCTTACAGAGCTGTGTTCATATTGGTCTCACAATGTATATAAATCCAATGTATGGTCCTTTCAAGAGAATAAGTGAGCATAATATATGAGATCCAGGAACACTGAACTGCAAATATAGTAAAGATATGTACAGACACCCACTACAGGCATGACACAGGAAAGATTAATATATGACACAGTCAGTAAAGTGGTTTGCTGTGTGTGAATAATATCCCATCTGTAATCACACAAGCAGCCAGAAGTAGATACAGGTATATATAAGACTTTTCTGTGCAGAATGTTCAGTCCTTGCAGTTTGTGTAAAGCTGTGAGGAGAATCAACCCCTCCCAGGCTCCCATCTACATTCACTGTGTGAGGAGAGAAAAACCGTTCCCCCCTCACTGTACTGTCTCTCTGTCTCGCTGCTAGGGACATATTTCCTTATAACAAAGTATTCTACTGTAAATCAGCTAGAAGGGAGACACCTAGTGGCAGGAACTAGAGAGGTTTCTCAGGCAAAAAGTAGCAACATTTTTAGCTAAAGTGCATTATACGTTGGACCAGCATCACATGCTCTATGAAATGAGACTAAGTTGTCTGTAAAGTTACTGACCATTTAAGGACCAGGCCCCATTTTTCAAAACTGACGCGTCACTTTATATGGCAATAGCTTTCAGAAACTTTAAATGTAAGTAGTAAACTCTGATCAATATTTTTTGCATTTATTTATATAAAAAATAAATCTGAAATTGGGTGGAAACTTGGTAAGGCCCAGTTCACATCAACGTTCGGTATTCTGTTCAGGAAGTCTGCTTGGGGACCCCCCGAGTAGAATACAAAGCGATTAGCAAAGTAACCACACGGACCCCATAGACTATAATGGTATAATGGGGCCCATGTGTTTTCTGCGCGGTGTCCGCATGAATCATGCGGAGAGAAAAGTGCTGCTTGACCTTTTGTGGCTTACCATCCTTGTGGAGTGTGTCAATGACTGCCTTCTGGACATCTGTCAAGTCAGCAGAATTCCCCATGATTGTGGTGCATACTGATCCAGGCTAAGGGACCTTTAGGAAGCCTTTGCAGTTGTTTTGGGTTAATTATTCTTATTTTCTGAGATAATGACTTTTGGGTTTTCCTCGGGTGTAAGCCATAATCATCAACATTAACAGAAATAAACACTTGAAAAAGTTCACTCTGTAATGACTCAATATAATATATGGGGTTCACTTCTTCAATTGAATTACTATAAATATTGAGATGCATTGTATGTAACAAATCTCCCATACACTGCAATAAAGTTGTAATTGTAATAAACTCAGTGGCGTAACTAGGAATGGCGGGGCCCCGTGGCGAACCTCTGACATGGGGCCCCCCCGGACGCCGAAGACCCCAGCCATCCCGCCCAACCCCCCCCCCCACACACGAATTCCACTATTATGCCCCATAGTTGCCCCTGAACACAGCATGCCCCATAGTGGCCCCATCACCCAGTATTATGCCCCATAGTGCCCCATCACCCAGTATTGTGCTCCATTGTGGACACTCATTAACAATTATTATGCTCTGGGGTCTTATCAGACCCTAGAGTATAATAATTGGAGACCAAGGGGGGATACAAACATAAACACTGTTACTTACCTATCCCTGCGCTACCTGCTGTCGGCTATCTTCAATTATGTCAGGGACGTCATGTGACCGGGGGCCTGCGTCACGATGCATAAGGACGCAGGCCCCGGTCTTGTGACGTCTGAGACGTCACACAAGTAGGCCCCGAAGCCTTCGCAGAGCGTGGAGAGGTAAGTAATACTGTTTGTTATTTTCACTTACTTCTCCCGGGCCTCCAATCATTATACTCAGGGGTCTGAAAAGACCCCTGAGTATAATAATGATGTTTGCGGGGCCCGCGATGTAAGTAAGTAGGGCCGTTACCGGCTGAAGTAACTCCAGCTGCTAACGGCCTATTAAAAAAAACAAAATGCAGCGGCTGTCGCCGGGCCCTGTGGCAGCTGCCTCCGCTGCTTCCCCAGTACTTACGCCACTGAATAAACTGTTGTATTGCAGTCTATAGTTCGAGTCCTCCAGGGTTAAAAAAAAACATTTTTTAAAAGTGTTTCAGAATATAAAAATAATAACTAAAAATCTACATCATTTTCACACCTCTGTTATTTCACAGGTTTTAGCATTGCAATATTAAAATGACAAATTACTCTTTTCCAATTAAACAATACTCTTCATTTTTTCTCAAGGGGTTGAAGGAGAAAATGCACACCACAATCTGATACACAATTTTTCCTGAGTAAGGAAATGCCCCATACGTAGATGAAAACTGCAGTTTGGGCACACAGCAGGCCACAGAAGGTGAGGAGCACCATTAAGTTTTTGGACGGCAGAATCATTTCCAGTTGCCATGGCACATTTGCAGAGCCCCTAAGGTACCCGTACAGTGGAAAATGCCAAGAAGTTAACTCATTTTGGAAACTGCACCCCTCAAAAAAATTTATCAATGGATATAGTGATCATTTTGACCCCAGAGATTGTTTCCAAAAAGAAATGCACAGCAGATTTTCCCAGATATATACCGTATTTTCCGGACTATAAGCCGCACATAAAAACCTACGATTTCCTCAGAAATCGTAAGTGCGGCTTATAGTCCGGTGCGGCTTATATATGGATGGAAGCGGCGGCAAAGACTGCGTGCCGCTTCCATACATACATAAAAGGCACCGTAAGGGTGCATTCACACTACGCCGGCGTGTAACACAGCCGTACACGCCGGCGTTACAGCAGGGCTGCCGGACACTTCCTATTCATTTCTATGGGAGCAGGCATGCGAGCGCTCCCCATAGAAATGAATGGACAGACACTTCCCATTCATTTCTATGGGAGCCGGCATGCGAGCGCTCCCTATAGAAATGAATGGAAAAAAGCAGTCCATTCATTTCTATGGGGAGCGCTCGCATGTCGGCTCCCATAGAAATGAATAGGAAGTGTCCGGCAGCCCTGCTGTCACGCCGGCCTGAAACAGAACGTGAAACTTACCCAGCGGTGCAGGGCGGGCGGGCGGGCATTCAGGCCTCCTCTGCCTCCAATGTTCCGTCCTTCTCCTCCGGCGCTCGCTGATAATGGCCGGGGCGCATGCGCAATATCATAATGCTTCTACTGCGCATGTGCCCTGGCCATTATCAGCTTGCGAGCGCCGGAGGAGAACGGAACATCGGAGGAAGAGGAGGCCTGAATGCCAGCCCACCCTACACCGCTCGGTAAGTTTCACATTCTGTTTCAGGCTTTTATTTTAAAACGGGGGGGGGGGGGGTAGTTTAACCTAACGTTTACGGTTGGGCTCTATCAGCATGATTTTGCTGATAGAGCCCCTCCTCGCCTGCCGAGCGCTTCCAATAGAAGCGGCTGGCACGCGGGGGGTTAAGCGGCCGCTGGCAAAGTCTGCCTGCCGCCGCTTTCAATAAGATATAATGCGCACCGGACTGCGGCTTATAGTCCGGTGCGCCTTATATAGGAACCGAGACGGACTATAAGGCGCTCATGGGCAATGCGGCTTATAGTCCAGTGCGCCTTATAGTCCGTAAAATACGGTACTATTTCAGTGCCTGATATGTCATGATCAGCTGGTGGCACTGCATAAAGTCAGCTCTCCTAGCCGAAATTGGGTGTTTTTTTTGCTAAGGCAGATCTACTGGAGTGGACTGTAGTACAGATCATTCCATACAAGTAGATACAACCTGTTCAGACATTGGAAAGTAAAGAGGAATTTAAGGTGGACATCTGCACCAGATTCGTCTTAATTTTCAACCCCAGGCTCATGGTATTTAGCTTTGGTTACTTACTTTAGACTACACTAGCCTCTGCCTGCGCCTTCGTCTGCGTGTTGTTGGCATCGATGATCCGCCTATATTCATCAAATTGCTGCCGTTGATGGTTTGCCTGCTCTGGCGTTTCGGCAGCTCTCAAGCTGTCCTGCTGCCAAACTTGTTCCTCGCGCCGTGCCTCTGATTGTTCCAGCATTTCAGCAGTTGTCTGGGATGCCATATAATGAGAGTGTTCTTGGTGTCGATGATCTGCCTGCTCTGGCGTTTTGGCTACTCTAAGACCCCCTTGAAGCCTAGCTTGCTCAATCTCCCTGAGCTCTGCTTGAGGAGAACTCTGTTAACTTCTGGCTACCTTCAGAGCTCTCATTGTTTTAGAATTTTGCGACAAATTAGATTTTCTTTTTTTCCCAGCATTTTTAAAATTGGTAAACTGCCAATTTGGCTTAAAGGTGTTTTCCCATGTCAGTGTCTCAGCACTGGAACCGATCAGATAATATGCAAAAGCTTGTACACAATGGACTCAATGTTATCTGTGTGTTTACATAGAGAGATAACAGACCTGGCCTTATCAGCAACCTCCAATTAGCTGAGATACTGCTGTCAACAAGAGCAGTTTAATATAGTATATGAACATAAATTCATAACTGTCGTGAAACCATGTCATTTACTAGGATAAAAAGTAGCCTATGTGTTAATCGAGGTTACAAACTATCTATGTGCCAAATTTCATCCAAATCTGTTCAGTCGTTTTTGCGTGATCGAGGAACAAATATCTAAACTTTCACATTTTAGGATCGGATTAGTGATTAATATATATGTCAGCTTTAGAGATGAGCGAACAGTAAAATATTCAATATTCGTTTCGAATAGCCCCTCAATATTTGAACAAATATCGAACCTCATTATAGTCTATGGGGAAAAAAGCTTTGTTTCAGGGGAAACCACTCTTCAACTCAGGAGAGTCACCAAGTCCACTATGACACATCAGCAAATGAGGACAACACCTCTGGAATGCAACTGGGACATCAGGGGAAGCATGTCTCGGGGCATCTAACAAGCCCAAGTCCCTTTATTACGCCACTAATAATACGCGAGCTGACTTTGTTGGCGCCGATGATCCCCCTCAGCTCTGCTTGAGAAGAACTCTGTTGACTTCTGGCTACCTTCTTAGCTATCGTTGTTTTAGAATTTTGCAACAAATTAGATTTTCTTTTTCCCCCGGCATGTTTAAAAGTAGCAAACTGCCAATTTGGATTAAGGTGTTTTCCCATCCAGTGTGTCAGCATGTTGTCTGGAGTTGATCAGATAATATGCAAATGCATGTACAGAATGGACTGAAGGTTAGCTGAGTGTTTACATAAAGAGATAACAGACCTGGCTTTATCAGAACCTGAGATAAGCTGCTGCCAAGAGCAGTGGGAAGAATATACAAATATGTTTCTCAGGATGTAAATAGGGAAACACTACCTCTGAATGCTGCCCTCTATGGGAAGCTCCCTTGAACATCATGCCCGACTTTCCAACAAGCCTTTATTGCAATGATGCAGGGTTTTGCCAAGTCAGTATCATCCCAACTGTGGACGGCGCCGTTCTGCCAAGAGCAGTGTAGTATAGTATGTGAACCTAAATTCATAACAGTCGTGAAGCCATATTATTTACCGGGATAAAAAGTAGCCAATGTGTTAATCGAGGTTACAAACTATGTGCCTTTTTTCATTCAAATCCGTTCAGCCGTTTTTGCGTGATTGAGGAACAAACATGCAAACTTTCACATTTTTAATATTAGTAGGATTTATAATATTAGTAGGATAGGATGGGACACTATACTGTGTAGTGGCCACTAAAGAGAAATCATCATCACTAAGTTGAATAAAGAAGAGTATTATTACTGTGTTGGAGCACTTTGGATTGAGAGAGGAATAGGGGGCACATTCAGGATTAGCGGCATGCCATAACACAATATTCATTTGGTGAATTTGTCACTCTTTGTATCTTCTAAAAGTCAGGATGAATGTTTAAGTGTGGTGGGGTCCACCACTGTGCTAAAATGGCCTTTCATATGGATATGCTAGGAGGCCTGGCTAGAGGCAGGATTGAGAGGGCTAAATAGGAGATGGCCTAGCTGGGGCGATGGAAAAAGTCTTGGGCTGCAGATTGATTGCGGCATTATACAGCTGATAACTGCTTCTGAAGGCACCCGCTCGGCTTCTGAGTGTGTGCCGTCCCCATGGACGATGATGCTTGTCCAAATGTGGCAAGTACCCACTACTTAGGAAGAATATTCTTATCCTATATCATCAACGCATTAACAGATCATTAGAAAACAGATTCATTTGATTGGTCTTTTTTTTTTAACCCAGCACACTGACCTATGTTTAACAGACGTAACTTGGACATCATCTGTTTTTACACCCATTAAAATGGGTGCATTGATTTATATTTTGCCCATCAAAATAACAGATATGTGAGTACAGCCATTGTATATCAATGTACTTGTGCAGTAATGTGGTCCAGAGCCTGGGGGCTTAGCCAGGTAACCAGAGTGATGTTGGGCAAATGTGTAGTCCTCCCTGCGGGCACGTTGTTGCAGTGATGATGCTTACGGTCTTGTCTTGTCTAACACTTATTTTCAGTTGACCAACAGCCAAAAATTTCTAACACTGTAAATTATATTAGCAGACAAAGGTTTTCTGCCAGCCATAACAATGGTTCTTCTTGGCATTTTGTTTTTATTATAAAATGACTGTATGCTGACTAAAATCTAATATGTATGGCCAGCACTGCATAGAACTACCAAAGCTTTGTTTCACGTGAAGACAGAATTTCAGACTTTTCTGTTTGTAGGTATTCCTGTGGACATCAGATTTATATCAACTTCTATCAAATTCCTCCCAGTATGTAAGAGGTGCGGCTGCACATAGGTCCTCTGACCTACTAGGTCCATCACTTTAAAGGGGTTGTCCACTTTCAGTAAAGGAATGCTATTCTACGTATAATGAAAAGTTATACAAATGTTAAAATATACCTTTCTGTATCAGTACCTCACTGTTTTCTAGATCTCTGCTTGCTGTCAATATATAAGTTTACTATATAAGTAAGTATATAAGTTTACTTCCAGTGGATAAATACCAGTCATGTGATAGACACACAGGTGAACAATTGCTACAAGGCAACCGCTATAATAGCAGCTTTCTACTGTCTTTTATCATGCAGGGTCCCTAAGGCCTCGTTCATATCTGTGTTGGTATTCCGTTCGGGGAAGTCAGCATGGGGACCCCCAAACGCATTTGCAAGCGGTGTGCAGTGAAAGCACATGGACCTCATAGACTATAATGGAGTCCAGGTGCTTGCCGCGAGATCTCTGCAGGGAACATGCAGACAAGAAAGTAGTTGACAATCTACTTTCCTGTCTGCATGACTTGTGCGGAGATCTCACGACAAGCACACAGAACCCATTATAGTCTATGGGGATCCGTGTGCTTTCACTGCACACCGCTTGCAAATGTGTTCGGTAGTCCATTTGGGGGTCCCCATGCAGATGTGAACCAAGGCTAAGATGAAGCTTAAGCAGGGTCATAACTCTTACTAAAGCAAATGCTATGGAATCTGTGACCTTAGGGACACTCCACTTTACTCCAATTTTCACTTAGCTATACACACTCTTGTCCACAGCCACCTCTGCTTAGGCCTGCTTATGTTCCGGACATTACATTTTGGTACTATTCAGCATCAGGATGTAAAATGGGGCATCACATAAAGGTAGAAGTGGCCTGAAATACCAGTAGGTACTTTACAGTACAGAAGGTACCAGCCTAAAGTAACTCTCTGTGCGGGCACTGTATTGTTACAGGTCTCCTGGCTATTTGTGCCTGGTGACCATTGCAGCCAATCGTAGACCTCAGTGGTCACTTTTTCATAAACAGCACATCACAGCCGTCATGTGTCAGTTCTGAAGAGGTCACCACCTGTGATTGGCTGCAGCAGTCTCCTTCAATAAAAATGTCACTGATGACATCAGCCAGAAGAACGGTATACAAAATAATGGAGTTCCTGTCACTGGAAACGAAGAAGTAGGGAGAGGCTGCTAGTAAGCTAATAAACATAGTATCAAAACACCCCTTTAATATGCAATAATGTAGCAAAGAGGTCCTGGATCTGGATCTCTCCAAGGGCAACATCTGCCTGGAGTTATGTTCTTCTCATGTTTGCTTTGGTTTCCATACTTAGTTTATTTCTGTACATACATTTCAAAAGATTGCCTCTTTCTATAAAGGTATTCTTTATGCTTCCATGATAGGAGTATTAGATTGTGAGCCCAATGGGGAGAACTTATTTGGATGGTGTCTATCTCTATGTAGCATTGCAGGAGGTGTTGGTGATATGGTCTTGAGCTAACAAAGTTCTCACTCTGTCAGCCCCAGAATGGCTATGTATGACATAGTCAGCTATTCCATTGACTAACCGCCATCTAATACCACATTGCTATTGCAGTGACCTACAATCATGGCTCGTTCACATCTGCATCCGGCACTCCGTACTTCAGGTTTACGTTTCCTGCATAAAACAGAGCAGGAGACGGAAACCTGCTGGACTCTCTCACCCATTCATTTGAATGGGTGAGAAAGATGTCCGGCCGTGAGCGGCGGTGAGCGTTTTATGCTCTCTGCCGCGAAACCGGGTTTTATAATCCGAACACAGAGTCGGACATGCAGTACTCTGTGTCCGGATTAAAAAAAACTGTTTCGCGGCAGAGAGCATAAAACGCTCACCGACGCACACGGCCGGACCCGGTCTGTGGTTTCCATCTTCTGGCATACAGAAGACGGAAACCACAGAACGGACAGCTGAACGCAGGTGTAAACCTAGCGTCACTAGCTCGCAATACGATGTCTTTAGCATGATAAGAGGGGGTGATACAATATCTGCGCCCAACATAAGATCCCTTAGTGGTTGGCTTGTCTGGTTCTCCCATTTAAATTCAAATAACCCAAGTAATATTAATATATTAAAAAATATATTTTGAATCCTACTAATATTATAAAGGTGAATGTTTGTGTGTTTGGATGTTTGTGGGTTTGGATGTGGCTACTTTAAAAGTGGGTCACTCACCCCAAATCGCCACAGTCAACTTCCAAACACCCCTGCAGCCTCAGCTATAGAAGCTAGCATTCTGCCAGTGCTGCTCTGTCCACGTTCCTCCTATTGGTGCATGGCAGCTGTGGGCGGGCTATAGAGCCAGGGCTGCTGCACCATAGGTTGAGGCCTCCATGTGGGCGTGCCGATTCAGCAGTCACATAGAGAGCAACATGGCGGCCGCCCACAGGGTCCCGGAGCTGCACCTATGGCAGGCTGCCACACACATCGCCGAGGAGGAGGAGGCTGCTGCACCCGACCCATCAGATACAGGTCTGTGCAGCGGGGGGAGGGGGTGTCCTGGGCAGGGAGGAAGGGGGGGATCCCCAGCTTCAGTTTCCCCCCTACAGCCAACCCCGTGTAGTAACACTCACCTTGGTCTCCTCCGCTCCTCTCTCTGCACACTGACTGCATAGACTTCAGTCAGACTTCCACTAAGGGACATAATACTGTGTGCAGGAGCCACTATGGGGGATAATACTGTGTGCAGGGGCCACTAAGGGACATAATACTGTGTGTAGGGGCCACTGAGGGACATAATAGTGTGTGCGTAGGGGCAGAGATGGGGGGACAAGATACTGGGGGCACCGATAGGAGTACAAGAAATATAAGCGGTTCGGCGCCACCGCCAACCTGCAGACGAAGTTGCGGGTAACTGCTACTATTAAATAAGACCAACATCATTTTTTGAAATTTGTTTTATTAGCTGCTTTGAGTCTATACAAATATTACAGTATAAAGTAAGCATTTTTCCAAGTTTCGTTCATCCCTAAACATAAAAAAGTCCAAACACAAAGCAGCAGATTAGATTTATTGCCATAACAGATTCATATGAAACTGAATAGGGGAATGTATATACATTGTCAAAAACATTTCCACAGATTACTATTATAATGTGCATTTTTTTTTTTTTTTTGCCATGTGGACTCCAATAAACACCAATGTTTGTGGACAGAATAAACTGCAATACTTTAAAAGTCCAGGTATTTCTTATAAAAAAAAGAAAAAAGAAAAAAAAGAGGCGGCTTTAAAGTGCACCTTGCCCACACGAAGACAACCACCTTGGTACTCAACTTTTTGTCAAAAGTGCAGGGTGTTAGGCTTCACAGGACAGGACAAAAATGTAAAAAATAAAAATATTACGTTTATATTACTTGCACATTTAAATGTTAATATTTTAATTTTGTGTTAATATACTATACATAATCTTCCACTACTATCAAGATTTTTATTTATTTATTTTTTTAAAGGGAGAAACAAAGTAAAAAATAATCTGAATATTCTAAAGTCTCCAACATGGTAATATAAGCAGTAGCACTTGCACAAAGAAAAAAATATTAAAAAAATATATGGATATAATGGTATTACAGAGGCCATTTAATGTGTGAAATACTTGGCATCTAATGTAAGGAGCCCAGATTAAAACTGTCAATGGAAGTTATTCTAGTAAAAAAAAAAAAAAAAGTTCCCGTCCGCATAATAGGAAGTAATTGACCTATAGCCCCAGAAGGTTATATATTTTTTTAGGGTTGGCCTCTAAACCTTCAATGAACAAAAGGGGCGTTCATGTTTGAGCTAATTCTCAATTATAGTACCCATGACCTACAACTGAGCAGGTAGATGTTCATTGAGTCACAAATATTCATAAAAATGGATTTTTAATTTTTTTTTTTTTACCAAAATATGTTCACATGGGCTGTATAAACTTAAAAATAAACAGAAAATAAACCAACATAAAACCAGCAAATTAGCGTTAATAGGATTTATTCAAATAAGCCGATTACCACTAAGTAATAAAAAAAAAAATCCTCACTCATTTTAGTGACATTGTATGGCCGTGAACAGACAAGAGAAAAACTAATCAAACCATGTGCCACGTCTTATGTGCCGCTACTCAGGGCACAAAGCACCACAGAAGATGGTAAATAGGCAAACTAAACAACCTTTTAATACAGCTCCTAAACAGTGGGAGATATATTGCAAAAATAAAGCTGAGTGTAGAAGCTTTTTGCATATTAAAATTATAAAAAAAATAATTATATATTTATAAATCTCTAGAAAAAAAAACAAAAAAACTTATTAGGCCAATGCAAACATTAAAGAATTAAAGTAGCATGGAGCAGAGCAGTGTATTATCCTGAAGGCCCAAGAGACAAAGGGTTAATACACTGCATCCTAAAAGCAAGATCCCGTATGCTTAAAAAGATATAAAAAGAATAAAGAATAATGACCCCATGCAAAAGTCTATCAAATAAAAGCTTCTGTTTAAAAGGGAGACGTCGGGGTGAGAGGAGGTGCAGGGACAGGGTCTTAGGCACTTCTGTCTGGATTGTATTCTTCCACAGTGAGGAACTGAAAGAGAAAAATAAGAAAACCGGATTAAATTACATGGAAAAAAAAATTGTCATCAGCGTAGCATATGGAAAGAGATGGCAACTTATTTCATACTGTGCTTAAAGGGGTTCTCCAGTATTAAGAGAAATGTTATTGGTTTTTTTTTCCAATATCCTTTCTGTATCAGTTCCTCATGACTTTCTAGATCTCTGCTTGCTGTCATTCATTGTTTTTAATCCCAATGGATAAAAATCAGTCCATGGTCATGTGATGGTGAGTAAAATGGAGGTTGGCATACAGCATACGCAAAAACTAGATTTGAGAAAATATGGGGAATACTCGATACCCCGGGAATACTTTCTTCCCATCTTCAGAGGACACCATTCAATGCTCTGGGTTTTCCTAGGTCAATGTTCATGCACAGAGTTCCTTTCTGCATGAATCTATAAGCTTTGAACACTACACATACTAGGGGCATCATGTGCCCCACCCCAAGCTACGAACCTCACATATACAGGTATGGAGATCAATTTTTAAACTATTTAGCTTGCCACCTTAGCTACATACCTTGAACGTGTGGATTCAGGACATAATGTTATCATTGTATGCCATCCTTCCTCCATGGTCACTGTAGCCATCCATTCCATATTCTGGCTCCAGATCTCCCATGTGGTCTGGCGGCATGTCCTCTGCATACATGGCACGGTAATTCTCCAGTTCTGCAACAAGAGAATTGTCATGTAATGCTATGTATACTGCAGAATCTTGTAGACAAAAACCAAACAAATTACCTAAAGGCAGCTAAAAGTTTATAGAACTGATGGAAAAAATACAAGTCATTTCACTGCAGCATTACCACAAGTGGACCAGCAGAGGTCCTCAGTATCATAAGAATTCAGAATTTCTGTATTATTAAAGTGTCTGTATCCAAAACCTCTTCATAAATTAAAACCTGTACATATACCCCCCCCATCCCCCACCAACTAAACTCCAAATTATGGACATGCAACGCCTGCCTCAGCCTGCACTCATTTATGGAAATCTGCACGCTCACCATCTTTCCAGTATGGTTCGGGGGACAGCAGTACCAAACTAGGACTGCATCGGTGTAATATACAGATGGCACCACAACCAATGTTTCAAAGGAACTTGTCAGCATACACTCAATTTCCCTGTAGCTGCTTTAAAAGGGTATTCCCATCTCCAGTGTATATTTAAAGCTCACTTGCCACCATTAAGGTGCCAGCCTTAAAGAAGACCAGCACGTGAAGAGTGTTGTGAGTGCCTCTTTTAGCGTGTCCTAACCCCCTACAGGTAATGACATACCCTTTGTATGTATCCTGCCCCTCTTCCAAGCCTTTTATAGGGACTTGATCAACATATAAAAGTGCCCACAATGTGTAAAATGACAGGGACCGTTCTGCCAGGCCTTGGGCGATTTCTCCTCTCTTCTGGGAAGTCACCCCTTTATTAGCCTCCCAAAATCTCCAGGAAAATTGGCAAGTATAATTTAAAGTAGTTTAAGCTAACTGAAGTGTTTTACCCACTATATTACTTTATCCATCTTGCTCTGTGTCAGATCCAGACTATTATGTCTCATCAGTATTTACCGCTCATTGACTAGGTTTCTGGCCACTTCTGCTATCTAGCTGCAGTGGCTAGGATGGGGACATCAGTCCCTGTTCCCAGCCACCTCTATTCTTCTCTCTTCACCGTGATTGCTGGCTGATGGTGTGTTGTGCCAGCTATGAATTTAGATGTGTGGCCCTTATAAGGGCTAGCACAGTGAGCTTGGTCATTGTCTTATAGCTACATGTAAATCTAGAAAGAACAGTGTGCAGTTTTGTCTTGGGAGCACTGGCCTGAGCTGTAGATCGCACCGGGTAGGTCTGCCCTCCAACCTGCCATTGAAACCAGGAAGTGCAGGGAAGAAAAGGCAAGAGAGCAGGTAAAACCCCTTTTAACGCTAAGTCAAATGAGAAACTCTACCAGCACGTCATCAGCTGTAAACATTAGGTTCTACAACTTACCATCTGGGTAAGGATCTCCAATGGGGATCATGCTTTGAGCCTACAAAACAGAGAGGAGTCAGTTTAAACCATACACGACTGATGTAATGATCTATGCAGTTATGGAATGTGCACAGAAATCCTAATAGCCTGCACATAAATAGCAAGTTATTATGGCCAATTTAGTGGTGCGGTGATTACTTACCGCCTCCCAGGCTGCGGGGTCCTGGCGGAACATTGCATTAGTAAGCTCCACAGACACTCTCTTCCTGTAATCAGCGTTCTTGTCCTCGGAGATACGGAACAGGACAGCGGCAGCATAGGTGGCTGGTTAATAAGACAGGACAGACTGGGGTTAACTATATCCACAGGAATACAGCCACCCCCTCCAACCCAAATCCAGCTAATCTTACCTGTGCCCTCATTACGGGAATGCAGGAGCTCCATCAGTGGAGCAGAGGCTCCCTCAGCATCAATGGTCTCCGCTGCCTCTTTGTCTTGTGCCAATTCGCACAGCACTCCAGCCGCCACTCTCTGAATGTTCTCCACTGGAGAGTACAGGAGCTGCAGGGGGATCACAAACCATGTCAGATTTAATGAACGGTTATCACATACAGAATGTTTTTTCAGAGAAGAATTCTTAACCCTTAGATGTTTGCGGAATTACATTTGATGCTAGTAGTCTGGATCAGGAAATCCATGTTAGGAGGTTTTCCTGTAGTCTAGGACAGAGCTGGAATTTAGAGGTGGCAGAAGGGACAAATATCCAATGGCTTGCCCCGTACCACTGAGGTTGAGCTATAGCAGGAGTTACTTTGAGGCCTCACTTGTAAACCTGGCCACTGCAATATTGTGTGGCGGTATTATTAGGGCACTCCACTGCATTATTCTCTTGGCATCATAAAGCTTTAAGCTCTTGATTTCTTCACCCTTTCCAAAATGAGGAAATAAATATTTTTCCCAAGGGTCCCCTAGACCTACATTCCGCACTTTCTAAAGACATCTATATGTTTTAGACGTTCAGCCATTCTTTTGAGCATGCATATTAATAGTGGAGTCTAGCTTAGCTGAGCATGCAAGTTTGTTTTGATGGAAGGGGGATAAATTCTAAATTGTTGGCTGGTCCTGCCATCTTTCATCTAATGACTTGAATCTTCTCGAGTCTATTATTGCAATATAGTGGTGGGAATGCCTCAATATTCCATAATATTCCATATATACATATACACACATATGTATATAGGATGTACCAGAACAGGCAAGCTATTTTGTTACTAAAGCCATCCATCGCTTTTTGTATATTCAGTGCCCCTTCCCCTGCTGTCTTGGTTGCAGGGGAACCATAAAGGGTTATATACTATACGCTAAAGGACTCTATAAGCATGTATTGATCCTCCATCCATCCTTTAACAGTAACCCTTGCCCATCAGCATCCCGGAAATATGGATGAAGTTAATGGAGCAATTAGATGCACAAATGACTAATTAATGAGGTGGCGAGCTCCCAGCGCAGGACGTCCATGCTAATCAATGATGGGGTGCAGCGGCGAGCTCTGGAATATCCAGGGACCGCGGCCGCACAACACTTTCTCTGCACAGCGGCTGCCACATTTGTCAGCATTTATTACCTACATCGAGGCTTCCAGCAACCATCATGACGGCCTAATGGCCAAGGTCAGGGAGAGGGCACGACTAATACAAAGAAGGATTCAGCGCCTAGATAGCATGTTACACAAGCTGCTGGAATGTGTGGACGCCTCATGTTAATGGAGTTTCTATCTTAGAATAATAAATCAACACCGGAGAAAGACATCATCTTTTTACGAGTGAACGGCCGCCTCCCATGTGGTCACACCCTCAATAATATGACATACACCTTACTGCTACATAGACAAACTGCTTTATTACAAGTAGAACTCCTTCCAGATAATTATAAGGAAGGCCTCAGATCTTATTCTCCACAACCTTGCCTTCCAGCCTCTCAGCTGACTCGAGCTGGCCATACACATTAGATTTTTGTCAGTGACCAACCACAGACTTTAATCTGCCATAAGTTTTCTTGTGTTTAATATATTTCATTTGGCCAAAAATATTAATGTTTGCCGTGACCAGTCACTTTTGGCCGATCGACTCGTGCAGGCTCAGTTTGGGAGATTTATGAAGGTTGGCATTTTCATGTGTGGTCTTCATATCTCCTGTGCTGGTGGAGGTTGCACCTGATATCTGAAGATGGCACATGCCAACTCATAAACCGGGCGCAACCTCCTCCAGGCCATGCATCTGCATAGATATCTATGCCAGCCAACAGTTCGTGTAGATTTCAGGCAGCAGTTATGGTTTTCTGGCATAAATGACAATGGTTAATGGGGGCCCCACCCATATGACAATTGGTATACGCTAACAGCAAATATGGAGAAGAGTTCTCTTTGTGAAACTATTTCATATATGTGATCTCATAACGGAAGCAAGCACCCAAAGACTCTTAAGGCTCCGCACATAGCGGACCATATGACACCAGTCATCCTACCCGCATGTAGATTTGGGTGTAAATTAGCCTTACCTGTACAAACAAGGGAATGGTGTTGAGCCTGTAGATTTCCATGCGATTCATGGGCTCTCGGGCCAGGATGTGCAGGGCACCGGTGCAGCCTTCCACAATCTCCTCCATTCTGACACCATCCTGGGGAAATAGTATGTGACAGCAGATGAGGACTAACCGGCCCATTTTCCACTCTACTTAGCACAGAGAATCACGTACTCAAAAAATATAGAGCAGCCAGAACCAAGGGAATGGCTGGGCATGAAAAATTCATGTTGTCAGATATATTGGACTGTGACAACATTTGGGATGATTCAACTTGAGGACGTGATAGGGATTTTGCTTCTGCCTGTCCCCTGAATAAAACATTTAGAAACAAATGAGTCCGACCATGTAAATGTATGTCTGGCAGCAAGGGCAGGTAATGTGTGGATTGTCAATAGCTGCAGACCCAGAAGGTACAGCATGCTACACTTTCACACTGGACCCTTGTATTAGCTTGCTAAAATATGGCTGCTTTTTTTCCCCTCCTACAAATGGCACCACACCTGTCCACAGGTTCTGTCTGGCATTTCAATATCAGATTTAACCCATGGAACAGCGTGGCACTGTCTGTGGATGTCAATGGGAGCAAAACTGCAGTAATGGCACCCAACCACTACACAGCGCACGATTCCAGCTGCATACACTATATAGTAAGAGGATCAGAAGTATAACCAAAAAGCTATTCTGTGGAGGAGGACCACTAAGAGGCGACTAGATGGAGACTATTGCCATTTGACATCCTACCCAGTTGTGGCATTACGGATCTGACATGGTTTAGGGACGTCCGTAAACAACTGCAATGTGATTCAATATCAATAAAAAAAAAAAAATGAATTGACATAATACAAACTTATTACCTTATTACCTATGGCCAACCTGTTTGAATAGCGTGGCCATTATGTGCACTCTATGACACCAGTGATATCTTTACTCTCATAGACCTTGAATGGAGTGGCAGTGCGCATGCTCAACTGTGGATAGCTATACAATAGCTTTCCTATAACCAATACCTATGTGCTCAATGTCAGTATCACTGAATTAAGACTTTTAAATAATACCGCTCATGCTGGATTTCTCATCTATACTCACCGTGTACGGTTGCTGGGTTCCTGAAGCTGCGTGTCTCTGTGCATCCTGATGGGCTTTAACCAGCAACTGGACCAGACGGGGAATGACCCCTGCATCATGAAGTGGGGCATGATTGGCAGGACAAAGCGCCAGATTTCTGATCAAGCCAATGGTTGCCTGTTAAATCAACAAATGTCACTTATAAATTGCTAATATTAAAAATAATACTTGATAAATTACATGCCCAGAAGTAGAACTCTCTTACCTTGACCAGCGGCCACTGGAAAGGTTGGCTAATCAGTTTGACAATGGCTGGGATGCCATAGTGAAGTCGCACTGAATTCTGAGCCACCTCTGCATCAGGGTGACGGCTGGTAAGATGCCGTAGAGCACAGACTGCAGGCTCAGCAATGTCGTCCTTGTCACTTGCTCGGAGAATGGTGTGGATCAGGGATTCCACCCCGTTGCTTTGGGTCACCAGAGTTTTGTTGCGGCTGTTGTTGCAGGTCAGATTGGACAGGGTACCAGTTGCACAAGTCAGGACATTGACATCATCTGAGCTCAGCTGGTTGACCAGGATCTTCAGCACATTGTCCAGGCCCTCCTGTAAAAGTGACAAACAATTATTGTAACTAGGAATACAGACTGAGCAAATGTGAACTCTGCCCTATGATCAATATCAAGAGCCTTATTTACACATTTACTATTGAGCCATATAGTAATCACAGACCAAACTAGGCAGGGAAAATCTGTAAGACTATGTGGAATTTAGTATCATTCCTCCGGCTCTCACACCCTGTGACATACCATCATTTCTAGTAATGCCAGACTATAAATCTCAACAGTAACGTGTTAAAATCACATAGGCATACAGATGCCCCCCATCGGTGTCATTTCAGGGGTCTGCTAAGGGCACGCTCAACATAAAGATTCTGAGCTAAATGTTCTACCCAAATACACCTCAGCCGGCAAACACACGTGGATTATTTGCATTGAATGGGGGTTAATCCACATGTTATACTGTGGCAGTTCAACCTGCAAAGCCAGAGGTTTAGATCTCTACCACAGTAAATACCACTAGAAGTACTTTCAGGTTTAGGAGACCTGGAAACCTTTCACCCAATCCTCCCATATACGTGTACGCTCAGTGCCGTGCATGTGTACTGAATAGGAAGAGGTGGAAGCAGCTGCCGGACTCCCAGAGAACAAAAGGAACGGTCAGCTTAAATCCAACAGCCTGACTCTTATCGCTTTCCAACATCTGCCATGGAGGGTCAGACCCCCACCCATCAGCAATTCATCCCCTATCCTACGTATAAAGGATAAATAGGTTTGGTGGTATAACCCGGTTAACACCCAAATAGAGCAATACCTGAGGCAGGTAATATATTATTCATACATGACTAAGAATGTTGAAGGCTACATAAGCATTTACATAAACAGTATATAAAAAAATATTAATCAGATCTGGCAATAGCTGCTTGCTGATGGTTTCCAGAATTTTTTATTTTTTATTGGCACCAAACGAAACTTGAATTGAAAGATACATTCTATTTTTTCAATAAAAAGATCAAAACTAATCCAGGAGAGAACTTCAGTGTAATACAACCATAACTTGTCTTACAATAATAAGATCTACCTTTAAGGACAACTACTGAAAAGCCAAGATTTCTCGATCTTTTTAATAACAAATTATGCCAATGATACATACAATATAATACAATATATGCATCAGCCCTTCCAGATTACATAGTAACAAACAAGGTGTAAGTGGTGACAAGTGGGAGAGCCGAATATTCCAACACACGCTGAGGTGTGGTCCGCTCATAAACCACAAACCTCTGCAGGCTTACATGCAAGGTGTGTGCAGTCTCTCACAGGGGTGCACACCCATGTTTGGTTTAATTGCTGCCTATAATATTGTTCTTCAGCTTGTCATAGCAGTGAAATGAGGCCGGCTCAATAAACGCCAGTTTTTATGGGATTAACCACGTCTGTAGTCACTGGTGAAGAGCGTAACACGGATATGTCAGTATATTTTGGATATACCATGTATGTATGGACTCAAATTTTAACTTGCGGATTTCACCCTTTCAATCCAAAAGGTAAAATCTAAACTTAAACATCAGCACAATCTACCGCATAAATGTACCATAACACATGCAGGTTTAGATGTGGCATCAGCATCAATTTAATGCAAGATCCACAATTAAAGTTTTCACTACGTGGACATACCATAAAGGTACCCATACATGTGAGGAGAATATTGGCCAAACCCACCTATTTAGGTGGGACCCCGTCTATCCAATGTGTGCGAGTGCATCTCACTTCTCCCCGACGGCTGATGGTTAGTGAAAGTAGGATTGGGCTTGTTGGACAATAACATGTCCGACCCTTTGTTTCCACTGGAAATATACCCTACTGCCCAATAAAAATGCAAATATGCATGTTGGAATTGGGATAGGAAAACAGTGGGACAGGGACAGATCATTTTAATCCCAGCTATGTCTTAGTGATATGTGGTTCCAAGTTTTAGAAGGGGGGGACATGTGGTGAAATTTTTGCAACTACAGTTCAGAAAGGACTCTGTAGTGGTAAAATGTGTATGTAGTTCACTGCCGTTCAGTGTAATAACCTAGACATAATCTGTACATTACATTTTACCAGGACAAATCCGTATCTCACATGGTCAGTACATGAAACTGGGTGAAAAGATGTCAGTGTTTATAACACTTGTATATAGCACCTAGTTTAATCATTGACCACTTACTTCCTTGTATGCAATATTGCTTCATTTAGAACAAGCCAGAATTTCTGTGCAATACACTTCCCTTTTGTAAGAAACCAGTTATTTCTCTGAAGACATGACATGTTTAAGGCCTCCTAACCTAGCATTTATGGTCATTATAAGAGGTGCATGTTTTAGCAGTTGTCCCCTCTGCAGACTCTAATTTTCAATTCTCCGTGAGCTGGTGGGTGGAGACTCGCTGCAATGTTGTCACAGTAAGTAGAAGAGAATCTGTCATGTACAGACATTCTCAGACTTCCTGACAAATGATTGGTTAGAAACATAACTTGCTTCAAAGTAAGTGTTGGTATCTTTTGAAGACTAGAATATACAGACGAACAAAACATAGCAACAAGTATACAGTGTACACCAAGGATACCCGTCAATCATCCACAAACCATTTTTAGAGTACGGAACAGACTTTTCCAATGATAGGTTTCTCACCTGCTTAGTGGCCACATCAGACAGGTTTCTTAGAGTCCACAAGCAGTTCTGAACAAGCCTAGGGCTGGAGCTGGTGAGATGTTTCCCCAGAGCTTGCATTCCTCCTAAAAGCAAAGATGACAATTAAAAGAGCTACCTGGACAAGGAATGATTAAATTGAATAAAAAGACTGCAAGACCCAAGGCAACCATAAGCCACAAGCCATGACATGTACATGGTCCCAGTGTCTACAGCCTACAACATAATAGGACCCTTCAGGCTTCAAACAAGAACCTTCTGCTATTAACATTCCTGAGTGATAATATTCACTCTCACCTTTGATCATGAGGATCCTTGGACAGCTTTTTATTGTCTTAGCACACGTATAATCTCCCAAAGAGATCTAAAATTACTCTAAGAGAGAACTTAAGCTCAGTATATGGCTGCACAAGATTTCAGGGATATCCAATAGGGTTCTATACTATAGAAAAGTGATCAGATCAATAGGCTAACAGCAGAAAGATGATATTAGAGTATGCCACTGCAACCTCAATGTGCAGTCATCAATATGGGTCCTAAAAATGACAAGAAATGATACAGATGTGGAAAGCTGAACTCTGTTGACCCGTACTATAGCAGCAACTGAGGAGGGCAATTACTTTCACACCATAACACATGAATACTAGGATCTTTACTCTTGGGGATCGGAGTACATGGCTGAGGTTCCCTTGTGAGCCAGCACTGCACGCAGACATGTGTCACAGGTTATGGAGCAGCTTTTGTACGCTTGGTGCCTTCAAGCCATGCCAGAGCACATCACAAAGAGATGTCTGATGGCTCTGAACAGACGGACCAGCAGCTGACTCACTGAGTGGAAACCAGCAGAATTAGTGGTGGAAGGATTACGGGAAGAAACAGGGAAAAAAAAGTCACACAATATAATAAAAGATTAAAGGAAAGCTCGCCTCCTCCTCCTCCTCCACAAGAACGCAGGAGTTTCAGCCATACATCACCAGAAACAAAGAGCCGAACCCCTAGGAGGATGTCACCATCCCATAATGACCGTACAGACTTTAGAAAAACATGGCTGCCTTCTTCCATAAAAAAAACCAAACCTGTCCATGGGATGTGCTGAGTATTGCAGCTCAGCTCCAATGAAGTGCATAGGTCTTAGCTGCAATAACACACACACTGGTCAGGTGTGGTGCTGAACATGAGCCATATTGTAAGGGTAAGTGAAACAATCCTATTAGAACTGTGACCTTATAAACAGGCCTGGAAAAACAAAAAAAATTAAAAAAAAAATTGGGAGGAAATGTTGCGGCTGCAGTCTGGAAAGCAAACAATGTAACATCTGCAGCTGTATCTACAATGAATTCCTCGGGGATGATCAACTATCCTCACTGATGTGCTTCTAGTCAAAAACCACACGAAAAGGGAAAAAGGAGGAAGGTACGTTGGTCTGCCACTAAAGGAGACATCTATGCCAGCTGGGTAGCCGCAATATACTTACCAGCTTCAACTATGGCTGGCTTGTTGCTTGGGCACACAGACAAAACTTTCAGCACTCTGCTGGTGGTCCACAAAAGCTTCTCGTAGTTATAGGTCCTCATGATTTGTACAAGACCTTGAGGTCCTCCGTTGGCCAAGATGATAAGCTGTGGAGATGTGGGGTTTCAGTTAAAGTAGACCTTTGCTGAAGGTTACAACTACATATTATTGGAAAACGCAACACAATAATAGATATCCAACACCTGTAGCATTAAACATTTTTGTGGTTGCTTCTCATACGTGTTACCATTCACTATTACTAATTTGTAACACGAGATTAAAGAGGTCAAACGAAAGGTCAGAAGTTACTCCAACTCTGGGTTCTCCTTCTTCTTAGATACAAAGATCCTTAAATTATCTAATCCATATAGAAATTAGCCCAAGGCCTTGTGTGTACACAATGCAGTCCTTGGGTAGTGAGGATTTTTTTTTTCTCAAACAGCGCCAATATTGTTCACTGGTTCTGCCTGGTATTGCAATCACTTTATTGGGGCTCAGCTTAATACCGGACACAACCACAGTCAAGAGGCAATGTTTTTTTAAAAAAATGTTCTAATCTCATGCAATCCCTTTAAACTGAATGACCAGATATTTTAAAGGGGGCTGTATTAGATCAGAAAAACCTGACTGCTCTCTTCGGGTAAGAGTGCCACACTTGTCTATAGGTTGTGTCTAGTATTACAACTATGCACCGCAGAGGTTAAATGCAGCAGAGTTTCAGTATCATGCACAGACAACCCCCTTTAACGCCAAAGTTTAAGCTGAAGCCATATTTACTGCAACATCGCTCTTTCTACCTGTGGCTTATGAGTGACAAACAGGAAAATAGGAGATGTCTTGTTGAGTACGAATACACCAGGGATTGCATTATCTAGACAGACACAGGAAAAGGTCTATGCTTATATGTATTTATAGATAATTGATCCACATAAGCATCTAAAAGTGCCCTTGATACCTCCATTCTATTTCTGAATATGAACATTTTAGGGCAAGAGGCGGGGGGGGGGGGGGGGGGGGGATGTTGTTTCCATAGTTATTCATTTGACATTGCAGAGCTTCCCGAAACACAGATCTCAAACCTTTTTATGCTTTATTATGTGGTTTGGATGGCCGCTTGTTACAATAGGCTCGGGCATAGCTCAAATCTGTTTATTACCATCAAGGACAAAGTAAATGCACGGAGATATCAGCACGCTGGCATCTTACTTAAGTTGTAGAAGCAAACAAAAAAAGAAACAGAGAAAATGTCTACAATAAATTGGGTTTAGAAAGATTGGACAAGGTCACTATTCTGGTTCCTCAACTTTTTCCCCTTTAAGGCTAAGGCCCAGGGGACGACCTGCAGCAATAAAGTGCTGCGGGAAAAACCATGGCGGCAACGCATCGCGGTTCCTCCTATAGCGCTTTAAACAGAACGTTTGTGGAGTTTTCCTCAGCAGACTTTCTGTTACAATTATATCTATGGGGAAACCACCTGCGTTTCCATAGATATAATTAATTGACACGATTTCCCAAACCACACTGGCTTTGGAAATTGCGGCATGTCCGCAAAGCGGTTTTTACCGCAAAGTGGGCAAGGGATTTCCTAGAATCGCATCCACTTTGCACTTACTGTAAAACGCCGCGATTCTTCCCACAGCGTTTCCAAACCTTGTGGCCCCCGACCATAAAGGGTTTTCCAGGACTAAAATACTAATGGATGATCCTTCAGATTAGTGAGCAATAACAGACTGGAGGGGTCCAGTACTAGAGACCCCACAGATTGTACAGGCCCTATTTATGTCACTAGGGCCATACGACGTTAAATCCATGAGTTACATGCTTTGTGTGGTTTAGTCGCATTCAAGTGAATAGGGCTGAGCGGTAAAATGAAGCACAGCGCCTTACATTGTATACTCATTCTAAAAAACTACTTTTCTTGCTTACTTATAGAGATCATTTATACTTTTAGTGTTTTGTAAGTATAAAATGCTTCATGATAAAAGCATTTCATATTGTGCAATATCCATAGCCATCTTTAAAAACATGGTGAAGTCATGTTCATTTATCTCCAAGATAACAGAGTAAACTAGCTCTAACATGAAAAATGTCAATGAGAAACACTGTAAACTAAACTTAGAGCTAAAGAATTGCACCTTATATTACGTCATGTTGGCTCACCTTGCTCTCCTGATTTCCATATGCTAAGAGCTGCAGGCAGTCTGTTGTAATGGCCAAAAATTTGGGGTTATTCTTGTTTAGTAGGGGAACCATTTTCTGCAGTCCATCGGCTAAGCGTACGGCCATCTTGGCACCTTCTTGGTACAGCAGGAGATTGTGTAGAGTCGTGATTGCATAAAACAGCACAGATTCCACTGGAGAGCTAAACACAGAAATAAAGTTTACAACATGGACACCTGCCTATGGAAACCAACTATATTAATAATACAAATGAGACTTTAATATATAGAAATACCAATAATTTTGTGAAGCATTACCTAAGCATACGAACAAGAGCAGGGATTCCTCCAGACTTGAAAATAGAGAGAAGCCCCTCTCGATGGTGGGAGAGGTTGTGCAAAATACTGGTGGTACAGCGGGCCGTCTCCATGTCACTTGTGTTCTGCATGGTACGCACAACGGCTGCAACGATCTGTGGGGACTGCATCAGTGCTCTGCGGGATGCTTCCTTTTTAGAGAGCTGGTTCACAATCATAGAGGCCTTGTTCACCACCACCTGATAGAAGAAATGATGACATTTAGGTCCTTCATGTTACTAAACTGCCCCTTTTTGTCCCTCAAGGTCAATTTCCTCAAAGTCCGGTCAATCTTGTTTCTTATCTAGATATAATGTGACCTTACCGGATCCTCATCGTTCAGGAGTTTGGTCAGCTCAGGAATAGCACGGGTGGCCAGTTCAGCATCATCTTGGTAGTTGATGAGGTGGACAATAGCAGATTTCAGCATCTGTGATGGCTCCGCAAGCTTCTGCACATTGGTCTGTTGTCCATCAATTTGTGTTGTCAAAAGGTAAGAAGAGTCTTCCACGGTTTCTGGATACATAGCTGCACGAACACGCTGGGCCCGTGTCATGGCAAGCTGGGACTCCATGTCTATATGACAAAAGATAATGTTTAGAAAGGGATTAAGACAGAGAGAGATGGTTATTAATTCATGAATAGTTTATTTAGAATTACCTCAAGGGTTCAGGTTAGGAAAAGACAGACAAAAATAATGATAGAAAACTCCAATTTCTCATAAGACCTGAAAATAGTTTCCTGTAAAGCCCCAAAAGTAATGCAAGAATATATTGGAGGAGACCCAAAGAAAACTCAAATGGAGCCCTCGATCTGGTGCAGGTTGACTCTTAGGGCGGGTTCACACCTGTGCCCGGTCTCCGCTTTGTGGGTTTCCATCTTCTGCCCAAGAAACTGGACAGGAGACGGAAACCCGGCAGTCAGTGTCCGCTCGTGAGCGTCTTCGGGTCATGCATATCCGACTTTGTGTCCGGTTAAAATAAACCTTTCGCCAAGGAGAGGCACAAGACGCTCACAGGTGGTCACTTTGCAAACCCATTCAAGTGAATGAGTTTGAAAACTGCCTGCCGGTTTCCTTCTCCTGTCCAGTTTCTCGGGCAGAAGACAGAAACCTGCAAAGCAGAGACCGGATGCAGATGTGAACCTGACCTAAGAGACCCCTACAGAGACCTCTTTCAAAGAGGTTTGGATTTCTGGTGACTGATGTGGTTGTGGCAAGTTGCGGGGTGCAAGGCAAGCACTGCAGCCTTTGGCAATGCAACGTGTGTGATAGCCAAAGTTCCCATGTACCCGTAGCCTTAATTGCAAAAACTGTAGATTCTAAAGTTTAGCCACCAAATAATAGAAGACTTTCTAAACAAGTCATTCAACCAAGGATCTAGACATTGTCTGTCACCTAAATAGAGTTCACAAGCAGAAGCACCTCAAGCAGATATTCCTCACCACATCCCGGCAGCTCATTTACAGTGTAGATGTCTAATTACCCAAAACTGTTACAGACGGGAGAACTGGGGAGTTAATTAAAAGCAACAAAGAAAATGGCTAACAAGACGCACTTGGCAAATATACAATGCATTACAGAAAAACAGTCCATTAAAATTCTCCTTGCACAGTCGTGACTGCTTAGCATGAACACTATAGGTTGGTTAAATTCCCGTACAGTAAATACAATGGAGCTAAAACTTGTGTCAAGGTAACTCTTCTAAGTTCATGAATCAATACTCTTTAATGGATGTGGCAAAGGCCAGGACGAGTGTGATACTGGAGTTATTAACTAGTATAGGGCTGCAGTCAAGGTCGTCATCATGAGAAGCTGCCATAAAGACCCAAACAGCTTCTAAAGAGGTTGCTTAAATATGCTGCAGACAAGTGCAGAGTAACAATGAAGCCTTTATTCCGCTGCCCAAGGTCAGAATCGCTGCCACACTAAGGCTGCCGTGCCAGCTGCAATAAAAGGAAATGTTACAGTTCCCCCTGGAAATTCACACGGATGAGACATACTGCAAGAACAACAGGCGAACAACAGCCTTGTATGGTATGCTACACCCCTCCTGCAACTTGAAGGCCAAAAAAAAATGAAAAACAGACTCCCACTCCTCTATGGCGGGTAGGGGGAGTGGGTGGCACTTTAAATCCATCTCGACTTAAGGTTGCCTTCTCAAGGACAACATTCCCAATAGGCTGAAGGACAGCAAGTCTCAAAAGATCTACTACTGCATACCTTTACCAAACACCTTAATGTTGTGGTTGAGAAGTTGTGACAACATTTGAGGGATCTTTAATGAAATT
This sequence comes from Leptodactylus fuscus, assembly GCF_031893055.1. NCBI lineage: Eukaryota > Metazoa > Chordata > Amphibia > Anura > Leptodactylidae > Leptodactylus > Leptodactylus fuscus. The sequence continues at coordinate 122,820,579 of NC_134270.1, read as the reverse complement.
TGTGGTACTTTATGAGATTTGACAAATAACATGCAAGTTTTCAGGTATAACCGCCCTCCACATGCCTGCGTGAAGAGAGTGATAAAACACCCAAAATGTTGGCCAATTGCTATGTATCTACTGATGATGGGCGACATCTAATAAAGTAGACCAAATTGCATCAATAATCTCCTGATTCCTGCTTCAACTTTGTGTGCAGAAGATTTCCAATAAGATCTTCCACTCCTGCCAATAAGATCTGCACTATAACAAGAAAATATTCTACCGCTAGGAAAACCACTATCAGTATGTACAAGTTCCCCTAAGATGGTTGACACATGTGGTGGTATGGAAACTACACCGGGAAAAGTAAAATTTACTTCCAAAAACCATACCTGGTGCTTGCTGCTGTGTGTACGTGGTGGTCTTCACGGTTGTGTACTGTTTAGAATAGCCCATGTCATCATCCTCCAGAAGTATGGTCTTCCCATTCAGCGATGGTGCGGAGGTGTTCACTCCAGAGTTGATGCCGGAATCGTAGGTGTAAGTTTTCTGCCACTCCGTGACCTTAATAGGTCGCTCCGCTACGTCGATTAACTCCATTCTACTTCTGCAGAGAAGGAAACAGCGAGAGTCAGTTACGTCTGCTCAATTAATTTACCCGCAATACACAGAGCGCACCAAGTCCACAGGAAGCCATCTGTTTGCAAAAATAACCAATAGCTGAACATAATCATAAGACACAAAGCTGAATCCATACGGATAGGTCGTGTATGAAACACAATACACTCAATATAAGACTTTATCCCCCCCAAAAAGTCTAGATTAATAAAAGGACAGTTATGTATGTACTACAAGCTAAAGCAATATGTGCTGCCCCTTGTGTGGGCAGAACTGGCATTGGTAAAACATTCAGCTGTTCTGGAGAGGAAAAAAACAAAAACCTCACAAGACATTTACAGCTGGCGTGCATGGCGAAAATGTTTTATGCAGGAGACAGCTGGCATATAGTAATGGAATGGGAAGCAGCAGCAGTGACGTTCAGATCACAGTGTACAATGTAGTGGGGTTGTACGTAGTTCAGTTTTGGCCTCACAGACCCAAAGGGACATACTATACTACATAATGTCGCACACATAGTGCAGGAACACAGACTACATGCTACAGAAGTTTCTCCATGAGAAATAGTCATTAAGCGGTGCCACTAATGGCCAAGTAGACCGTGGGGTTGCTGCGACTCACGACGAGAGTGGTCTCGAAAGAACAGATGCCGGAGAAGATTATTCCCAGTTTGATATCAGCAGATGCTCTGCAAAACGTATCTTTGAAGGGGGTTTTGGAATTGGGAAGAAGTGAGCAGTCTCAGGGCTCTAAAGGAATTAGCAAGCCAAAAATCCCATTATCACACCCCTTATCCTCCTCGCTGGGTGGAGAAAACTTTCCATCAATTCTATTAGTGAGCATCCATGGCAAAAGGCAAGAAGACTTCAGAGAGAATTGACAAAACAAAATTACTACTACGCCCAAAACAGTAAAAGAAGCGAGAAGTTGGCTGTCAGTCAAGCCGAGTTAGGATGCGAGATTTCCAGGTTAGACAGTTTAACAAGGTCATAGACAGTAGGAGTCACAACTAACCGCTTTTGGTGGGCCAAAGACGCCTAAAAATTGGCTACAGCTGGAAAGTAATAAATTGTGGCAATGGTGAGAGAGTCTGCCACCACCAAAATTGAAGTGACATTTGCTGTTAACAAGAATGGGTGCTCATTTGCATAAAGAGTAAAAAGTTGATTTTCTCAGCAGATAGTTTTGTACTTTCATACAGAAATTGTATATTAATTTGCAACCATCCGCCCCTACAATAAACACAGAAGCGGTGTAGAAGAGATTCAGGTTTTGGTAGGCTCCTAAGCGATGTATGGTGGCCGAAAACAAGTTGTTCTGAATGGTGGCCATACAGCAACTCATGTTCTACCCATTCATTGAAGAATATCAAGAGATTCTCATGACCAAAGGGTTCTCTTTCCTAACAACATAGTCCAGGAAATTATTTGGCCCTGTCCCAACAGGCATAAGGGAAGGACTTCAATGTAGGAGAATAGGACTCCTCGATGACCATGTGTATTAGTGAGATATCGCATGCTTTGCCAACTTAAAGAACCTTTCACCACCTTCACCAATTCCAATTTTCTGTATCATTTAATAGATGCTGCTCCACTGTTTTTGGCAGGTGGAATTTTTTTCTCTATCACCTCCTCCGTTCCTGAGCAATAGGTGCTGTTTGTTTTGGTGCCCAATATGCTATTTAAGCTCTGTACTGTAAGTTGGGCAGTGCCCACCTCTGCCTGAAGCTCTAAGACTCCACGCACACAACATGTCACAATCTGATGTAGATGACAACAATATATTATATACTTGGAGGGGAATGTACTCATTTGGTAAAATCTCACTTTGAACCCAACTATTACTAGATAAAATGGCTTGTGGTAACTATTTGACCAATTCCACTGATACAAAGCTGAACAGTTATTTCACTTTCGAGGTTACAAAAGTTAATCAGACAACTCAAAAGTCTTTCATGGTCAGAGACTGTACAACATGTGACACTGGTGAAGGAACATCTAAATCAGTTGAGCCACATTGAAGACTCCTTCCAATGGACCATGACCAAGACAACACAACCAATTGAGCGATTCCCACAACACCCCAAAAAACAAAAGGAAAGATATTGAAAAGGGGTACAACTCTTTCAACCCTAATCCTTTGAAGATAGTCTTCAGACAAATGACCAGACTCAACAAGAGAAAAACAGCACGGAAGCGCAAAAGATTCTTTGGCTAGAGGAAAGAAGTCGAAAGAAGGGGAGGGAAGACGCCTTGATAGAAAATTATGTGCCAAATGGGGGGTGTGGAAAAAAAGAAAAATAAGGAAGACAATAAACAAGCAGAGACAAAGCCAGCTGCTCGTCGGAGGGCGGCACACCCCGATCTGGAATGTCAGCCTGTCACATAGTCCCTGCTCAGGGCTTCCTCTGGAGTTACAGGGTGGGGGAGAAGCGGCCAAGCTGGTTTACCTAGAAAATGAAAGGCAGGGAAGGGATGAGATGGAGAATGTAGTTGCAGGGCTTTCTCTAGACACAGGCTTATCGCTCTGCCGCCCCATGGGACAGGCGGACAAAGGGCCACTCAATGCACTGATCAGTCACACAATGTGAAGTGTGTCAACACAATGTTACTCCAATGAGCCGCTGCAAGGTTTTGTTAGACTGGGAAATGCAGACATGCTGCCAGTATGCTGGGAAATAAAAGGAGTGCACTTGATGCCAGGATTGGAGGGGCACTTATCTGTGTACCGCAATCGTGAGAGCCACCTGGACTATTACAGCTGGCAGAACAAGGGACAGGAAGTCTCAGCCTTTATACCGGCTTCATTAATAATGCATTGAAAATATGATCTGGAAATATAATGCCCGTGCTGTGTCCTAGTCAAGGGTCTGTCTATTCTATTCGATCAGAGGTACAAAGGAAGCTGTCTCACCTGGGCCATGTAAGAAGGTACTGCTATTAGAAAATGTACACTTTTATGGCGAATTTGCAACTCTTGCATTGGGGGACATTAGCTACAAGATGTGCAGAGGGCTCGGGACCATCCCTAGTTACCTCAATTACAGTACTATAGAGGGTTTCCCCTCTTTCACTCACTTTCCAAAGACACTGTAAAAACGTATATATCTGTATTGTCACACATAGGTTTCTCTCCTCGTTCCATCTTGCCCTTACAGAGGAGTGTGTCAGTCTACACTGTTCTCCTTGCATTCTATTCACAGACCTTTAAAAATAGGAACTTCATGTCTCAACTACATTACTTGGAGACCTGCAAGTATATACACAGACACCGCTTTTGATGATGTAAGGAGAGGGTAAAAGATTCTGCCATTTGTCAACCTTCCCCCACACAGTAACTATGAGGCAATCCAGGAATGCTGTGTTATCAGGACTGGTGGGGGCATCAATAACAAGTTCATACAGATGTCATATTAATCAGACATTCCTTTACAGATAACAAATTCACACATGGCTCAGGCTGCTGGTATCTGCCCTGTGCTGGTCACAGTAGTCCATGCGGCTAATAGAGACCTGTCCTCCGATGACTCCCCATAACCCTGCTCCGCCATACTGCTAAATAATGCAACCAAGTGACACATCCACTTACCATCTGAGGCGGGAGACCAAGACAGTCAGGGGTGATCAATCTAGCTAAACACTAAAGTACAGCGAATCCCCCAAATTAAAACCAAATGGCAGCATCAATTATTTAGCGGCCGGCGTCCACACTGCCTGTGTATTGCATACATGTGTTACCGCACTGTAATCCACCCCGGGCTGACAAGAATGTTCCTGGAGGAGAATGGGGGCAGGGAGGGAGTGACTTTATGAAGCCATTTGTTAACCCACAGTGACATCTGTCAGGTCACATTCACAATTAGTAATTCACATTAATTGTAAGGTGCATGCACAATGCCTCCCACGCCTTACTGCAAGGGTTAAAAGAGCCAGAGACACAACACGTAAAGGGACATTAGGACACAGAAAGGAAAATACGGAAAATGCCAGGGGCCATCCAATCATCTCCCCTCTTCACACGAAGCTCAGTTTAGGTCTAGCGGCCATGAGGTTCCCCCCTCCTCCTCTTACTACTAGGTTTCCAATAGGTGAACAGGCAGACTAGAGGCGGCCATACATTATAGATGAAAGTTCTTGCAGCCAGTAGCCGCCTTGCCCAAATCCCCCATACTTTATTCCTCAGTTAGGCCAAGCACGAATATGTTCCAGAACCAGGAGAAAGCCACTGCAACTCATCTCCATACACTAAACATGGCGACTGGCCAAATGTTTGTAGGATATATATACCCGCCATTTTCTCAATGAGGAAAGAAGACGAATATATTGTATAATGGACTTTTTATTTCTTTTTAAACATCTGTCACACTTCAGTGGAAATCACTGGATATACACAAATCTGTTTAACTGACAGCGAATAATGTCTAAAAAAATAGGACATTTCTATGTATTTTTGTCCATTTCAGCCTGAAGAACAAAACAAGTCTATGGGTTTATTTTTAATGTCATCTTTGTGGCTAATGTATCTATCTCACTGATCCCAAAGATCCCTTTGGTAGATTATCATCTCCCACGGAATCCAACACGTCCAGCCCTCAAAAACAATCCTATAAATCTGCATTCAGGTCATCTGTATGTGCCAACAGCTCTCCCTACGGCCACGACTGTGGGGCTTCGAGGTCCCCTGCTCCAACATGAACATGTAAACCTACTCAACATCTGCCAACATCACATCTTGCAAGTGGCACCATCCTATTTCAGATAATTGCCGCCACCACTATAGAGAAGCTGTAAACTGGAAAGTCCCATTTTCTGTTCATCATAGGTGTGAATGAAAATCGCCAAGACGAGGCGCTACTCCCTGGAGAGGACGCGTTACATTGCACTCATCTCAGCCGGTACCAAGTGAGAGACACATAGATGACTGTTTACAGACAAGGACGGCGACTTGAAAGAGGATAAAGAAGCGCAGAAAAAGAATTTAGTCATGAAAGTGACATTTTATAGACCAAGGCCCCCACCAACAATGGACCCAAACCACCTCCCTATAATTTTGCTTTAGACCTAGACAGATTCTTTGACAAGCATACAAAGACAGCGCAACAAAAGGGACACTGCCAGCTGCACATCCAATGGGTACTATTAGTTTTCGCATATCTGAGGGATCTGTGCTATCCTCTTTCTAGAAAGTCCCAAACCTAGGTATCAGCAATTTACTCCAATGCAGCAAATACACAATTAAAGTGACAGTGTAAGACGACATCGTGCAATAAGTCATCGGCATACGCACAATAAGACGCACAAGTAAATATACACAAACAGTTAAACAGGCCAATCCTGGATAATGACCTCAACCAGTCTAAGGACATTTTTTGGAAGGTGCTAGCTCCTACCACCTTACATGTTCATACACCCAATCATATTACGGATCTATAATGCGGAAACCAAAAGAACCTATGGCCCACGGTGTACCACCCTTTTTGACACACCCCTATGACACCTCCTTTCAGTTAAAGAGGTGAAGGTGAGATAAAAACATTTGAATTTTGTTTTTTTTTTAATTGCAAATGGAGTTTTAAAATTAGTGGATTTCTGCTTTTTGACGCCCGAAAACTGGCATAAATAAAGGGTATGACTCCCTCTAGATCACAGCCTTCCTACAAACAGATCTATGAGAAGTGTTGCACCCTAGGGGACCGTGGCAGGGGGAAGAACTCCTCAGGCCTTTTGATTCCAATAGAGAAGACAATAAACTGTTTTAAGGGATGACGGCAAAAAAAGAAACGTTTTACTGCCTAAAATATGTACATTTTAGCTTAAAAGGGTTTTCAGAGAGTTACCTTATCAATATGTGATCAGTGGGTATCCGTTACCCGGAATCCCACCAATCGGCTGAAGAGGTTGCAGCAGCCTCCTTCCTTAAACAATGAAGTCATGTTCATTGGCACATGGTACAGCAGCAGCTCAGCCCCATTTAGGTGAACTGGGTGAGTTACAATATGATGCACAGCCCATACAATCTAGCACTTTGATTGGTATTCAGCCAAGCAGTCACATTATTCATCCCTTGGCTGATCAGTGGGGGTCCTGGGTGCCAGGACACATATGCAGTGACTGACCTCACCAACTTTTCATATTCCACCACCTTATCACAACCCTACTCGGCCATTTCTAAGACCCCACTGGTTGGCAGAGTGGCACCAGAGGAAACCCAAGAAATACCCTAACAAGGTAATTTTTATATAATTCTGGCAACTTAAAAAGAAAAACTATTTGGTTAGTCATTAAAATCATAGCTTTGGCTCTCCGGGTTCCAGATTCTTCCATCACTTCGTCTGCACTGCCCCTCCTCCACTTCGCTAAAAAGACAAATTGGTCTTCTCAACTTGAGCAGTTGATGAGTTACCAACACTGCAATGAAGCAAGTCCCCCAGCACCGCTGACAGCTCCGGTAAGTGTGCGAATATGTGACAGCCCAGACATGAGCTGTAATTCTGAAAACCCCAAAGATGTCAAGCTAATTCTGATTAACAGGCCCCGACTGCCGCTACTCACTGCTGCTTGTTACAATTATCTACTTAATGGGAACAGAATGAGCCTATCTGCAGGGCATGGTGGGAGAAGACATGCTATTATCCAGGACATGTTCTTTAACAACCACCAAAATAGTCTTTCAAAAAAGAAAAATCTGCAATTTAACCTCCAGAATCCTTCCCAGTGTCAAGTCCATCAATTAGCAAAGCTTTACATGGGGAGAGATGCGGCATGATCAGTCTATATTCCATGCCTTTTCAAGATAGTGTGACATTATAAAGGCAGACATATATGACAAGAAGACGGTCGATTCAGCCAGTAACAGAAAGTACTACATGCATGTCTTATACATTGGGGAATTGGGTTTCCATCAGCCAGAGTCATTCAGTAGCTGTAAAACTTTTATTTCTGTTCACAGGAAAAGCCTAGTAAGTAGAAAACAGAGAGGAGGGAGATGCGGCTGCAGATAGTCTAAACTGTCATGCTGTGGTAGGGGAGATATGGCACTGTGAGAGGTGCAAGCTACAGGAATGTTACCCAATGTTAGGGTATCCACTCCAGGAAGACTGAATTCATCCACAGAAACCGTGCCAATCACAAGAATCACCGGCACCATCTCCTGTCAATAGGGGACTAGAGTTTTGATATGAAAACAACTTTAAGAAGTGATAGATAAGGATGATGGCTCTTAAGACTTCTAGATAAAAATTTGAAAAGGCTACAAGGTAAGACCATAGGATGTACGCTCTTGTAGCAGAGATCCCTTTTAAACACGTTTACTACTTTGTGGCACTAGAATTTCATAGGATGACCCACCCTAAGGAGATCAGGGTTACGTTCAGTTGTACATATTTTAACAATCACTATATCTCCTGTTTGGTTAAAGGGATTCTTTAACCAAACTTGTAGGCCTCGGGTAGAGCCGACTGCGCATGCCCACAGGCCACAAGAAAATCGCCGCTTACTTCCACCTGCGCCGGAAGAAGACGCGTGAAGAGGACATTCCTGAAGAAGATGGAGGCATCGCTGGAGAGTTCTCTCGTAGCATTGGGAACGCCCACAGTGCTGCGAGAGAACAAATTAGCATACCGTTGAAAACCAGGATTTATACGGAATGGCGGCGTGGAGAAGACATCTAAAGGTAGGAGAAGAATAGCCTTTCTTAAGGCTATTCCTACGTGTCAATGAGAAAAAAAATGTGTTTTAATGGTAGAATCCCTTTAATCCCTTTAATGTCCCTTTAATGTCTACAATGGTGTTTGACCAACGTCTAAAGGTCAATAGTCAAGCCCAATATCAAAACCAAGATATCTTTTTTAGGGAACATATGACCTAGTGTATCTGACCTCATATAGTGGCACACATACACTAGAGGGGGGTCCAAAATAAAGATCAATATGGACCATCCATTAGGATAAAGGTGTTTGCCGCCCAAGGCAGAGAGGCGTGTTAACCCCCTCAACATTTGCCATGACCCTTGAGCCAATTCCTCACCCCTTTCATTGCAAGCATTACAAGACATCAGTAGAGTAGCAAAGACGATGGACCCCATAATGGAGGCATGGTGTCCTCTATGGTAAGCCCACTCTTACTTATACCAGAGACAGAAATGTTCTTTATTTTGCTAGTGGGTCAAGGGGAGGTTATGGGATGGTTAAAGAGTTAACAGCCTACAATAGGATAAAGTTCCTGTGGAGAGACAGATGGAAATGAGAATGATCCTTCCTGAGAGAGGCAGGAAGTGACATTGTTTGGCAGCACAGACTTGGTTACAATGAAAAGCTAACTCACTCACTTTATGGGGTTTTAAGTCCTTAAATTCACTGAAAGATCAAAGTACCATGAGATGCTGCAGCTTAGGAGATCCTCCTCTTGGACGAGGGTAATCCCTCTTCTAAAAAGGACATGACCGTTTCCTTTCTAGGCAATGAACAACAATCTATTTGCTAAGCCCACTGGCCACATGAGAACTGTAAGCAGAGTTTCTCCAGGACATTGTGTGTCTTGTTTGGGTCTTCATTCTACCCAATGGACATTCTTAGATGATATCTATCTTGTTGCTGGTTTGTTTCACCTCCTTCAACAGTACAGACAATGCAATATGTACTTCCACAAAATGGTTGCAACGACCAGGCGCTATAAACCTAAAATGTCTGACATTGTTGCGTGGAGGTAACAAGTAACATTTCATAACTTTTAGCTTTTCAGAAGTAGGGAAGGCACATTTATACAAGCTCAATGTGAGGGAGTAAATTCCTGCAAGGTATCACTTCCGAAATCACACGCCCATCAAGTAATGTCAACAAGGGCTAAGCCAATGCCAAACATTGGTATTACCTTACCATTGTGCAGATAACAACTGGACAGAAATCCTCAGATACGGGTGATGGAGCAGACAGGAAAGAAATTTTAAACCTCTACCACTGTCTGTTGTAAGGTGAGCAATTATTATTTTTTTAATAGTGTGAGAAGGTGACAGACAGTGTTGGAATCCTGGTATATCAGCCCCAGGTTTCTGACATACGTGTGGTCCAGTACGGGTCTTGAATAGGCACCAGCCCCAGGGGTGGGTCCTGGGCTAGTTACTGGGCCTGAACTTCAGGGCAGATCCTGGGAGCGTGAGGAGGCGCCTGGGTAAGTAAGTCACACATATAGTTAGCTTCATATTGTTTAAGTTAGTGTTCAGACGAGCAGGGTTTTGGTTCACGTTCTTTTGCCTCGAGTTAAGGCTGTATTTTATTTTTTTACTCATTTTTGTGTCTGATGTGAAGGTTTATTTATTTTGTTGTTTTTCTAAATAATCGTGTTTGCTACAGATGTTGTGTCTCTGTCTAGTTGGGTGCGCACCATTGTTGCTACCGAGCTACCTTCCCCACCATAGATAGTATACAAAATTCAATAAAGACTCCCTGGAGGATTTTCCCAGTTTGATAAGCTTTATTAGAAATGAGAACAACTCTTATCTATGGTGGAATCTGAGAGCAAGTGTTCAATTTGCCTGTAGCACCCCCACAAGAAAAAAGTAGTATTACCCACTGAAGTTCAAATGTAATAAATGCATGAACATGCTAGGCCCTTCAGGACAAGGAACACTTTTGTTGCTATTCTTAGGACTTCCCTGTGTAACAGCAGCTCTTCTTACGGATGCACACTAACTCAGACATCATCAGGAATTGCATGTTGACCACGAGGCGTGTATCCACATTTAATTACCATCATCAATAGTTTAGAACATTAAAGGCTGTGGAAGTTAAACAAATATTTACGTAGCTCACATGTCCCCAGCTGGCATATTTTTGGCATACCGGTGACTCGTCATGCTGTAGGCAATAGCAGCAGAGTCGTAAGGAACCATTGAACTCACTCTGGAAAACGCATTCATAATCGAAACCCCAGGACCGTGCACATCTTAGAGCCCTTTATTCGTCGACTACCTGGTTCCAATACTCTGAGCTTTGTCATAGTCAGCAAATCTAGATCTAGCCCGGCTCCAGCAGTCTGTAGCATTTTGTCTATTCATGAACTACACTATGTAATTGAGTCCCAGTGAAGAAGAACAGAATTAACTATTGAAGAACATAGATACTGGCAGGGATGGCACCGTGGTTAGGCAAGAACATCATCTAAGGAAACCTATAGGAGGATGCTTACCACCTCAGTGATACCTCACAGACTCACAGTCCATTGGCTGAGGGTCTCCTTAAAGTGATTTCCAATAAATATAACCATATTTAAATTTGTAGAAAGTTAAAAATGTTAACACAATTCAAAAATTTTCAGTTCTGAAGATTTTCTCTAATCATCTTATTTGTGACAATTGTTGTCCACGTTATTTCCTCACATATGTAGAGTCTCTGCCTGTCCACATTAAAGGGATTCTACCACTAAAACACTTTTTTTTCTAGTTACCACGTCGGAATAGCCTTTAAAAAGGCTATTCGTCTCTTACCTGTGGAAGTGCTCTCCGCCGCGCCGTTCGTTCAAAATACCGGTTTGTACCGGTATGCTAATGAGTTCTCTCGCAGCGATGGGGGCGTCCCCATCGCAGGAGCAGCGATGGGGGCGTCCCCATTGCAGCTCGAAAACTCACCGCAGCGCCGCCTCTCTGGTCTTCTGTATCCTCCCCTTGCTTCTTCAGCGTCTGTCGGACGCCTGCGCAGTATGCTCTCTGTTCGGCGAAGATTGCCGAACGTACTGCGCATGCGCGAAAGTTCGGTGCCCGCACTATGGCTGGGATCGCAATTTCGCGCATGCGCAGTACGTTCGGCAATCTTCGTCGAACAGAGCGTACTGCGCAGGCGTCCGACAGTACGCTGAAGAAGCAAGTGGAGGACACCGAAGACAGGAGAGGCGGCGCTGCGGTGAGTTTTCGAGCTGCAATGGGGACGCCCCCATCGCTGCTCCTGCGATGGGGACGCCCCCATCGCTGCGAGAGAACTAATTAGCATACCGGTACAAACCGGTATTTTGAACGAACGGCGCGGCAGAGAGCACTTCCACAGGTAAGAGACGAATAGCCTTTTTAAAGGCTATTCCGACGTGGTAACTAGAAAAAAAAGTGTTTTAGTGGTAGAATCCCTTTAAGGAAACTATGGCTTGGTTTCGAACTAGTCCCAGACTGTTCACGGTCACATTTATTGGTAAGTAATCCAGACAGAAGACTGTGACCACTAAGGCTTTGTTCACGTTTGCACCAGAGACTCTGCCTGAAAAAAATCGCCAAAGGAAAAAAGTCATAGTCTTTTGCCAATTTCAAAACGATAGACCCCTATATAGTCAATGGGTCCCGCCCTTTAAGTGACATCACCATACTAGTTTTAATTATGTCACTAAACCTTTTGACATTTTCTGCCTATATAAAATTCTTTGTAAAAAAAAAAAAAAAGTTACAAGGGCTTATGCTGAATATGGTCAACTGGAGATACTTGAAGGTAGATAATAGGCTCTATATAGAGAGGCAGGGGAATAAGACATGTCCATTGAAGCTATCTTTACATGCGATCTTCCACAAGTCAGCATTGAGATTTCATAGCAATTAGCTAGCTATAAAAAGCAGTGGGGAAGACACGGGTCAATGTGCAGGGCTACCATTGTATATGTGGCTGAGCAAGCTCTGGGGCTTTTTTGTCCTTAGACAATAAAGGAAAGCAAAGCAAGAACAGGATGACTCAGAATGTGCACAGAAATTCCCTGTATCCTTAAGATAAGGCATTTCATGAAGCAGAGAACTGACTCTACAAATGTATTGTAGTGCTCGGTGTGAATTCGCAAGAATTGGGGCGGCTTGCTGCCTCCAGGCTTTTAGGAATCGACTTATTCTTCTTGATAGGTTTCATTTCAAGGCAGAGAAGCCACGAATAAAATGCAGATCAGCCAACCAGGCTTAAAGAGAAACACCACAGGAATTAGATTATGGCATGATGGATCGTTCCTGGGTAAATGTGATCATTCGACATAGGAAAGGCCCTGTGACTCTCTGATACAGAAGGGAGCTGACCCGCCCAGGTCAAGTCAAACTAAAACTATACCCAACAATCTAGGCTACTGCGCAGGTTATAACGAACATGTAATAAAAGGATTAAAGGGAAACTCCAACAGACTGAATCTATTCTAATAAACGCATACCAATAAGCTCTACAAGAAGTGGCTAACAGGGCTTGATTTACTTGTCTCTGCTGGGATCCATAGGTATTCATCCAAAAATGGTAGCCAAGAGTATCTAAACCAGCTGGAAGAGCTACTGGTGCCCTTTACTGGAGAACTGACCATCACAGAATATATAGAGGTATGACCGGCTAGGCGCCCCTTATTGGTAAAGGTTTGCTCAAAAAGAACACCGCGCTCAACCCCATGAATGATGGTTTGTTCCTTTATTGAAGACACATATAGACACTATATAGTGTCAATACGGGTCCTCAATAAAGGAACAAACCAGTGTCTATACGGGTCTTCAATAAAGAAACAAACCATCATTCATCGAGTCGAGCGCAGTGTTCTTCTTGGGCAAACCTTTACCAATAAGGGGTGCCTAGCCGGTCATACCTCTGTATTTTTGTACTTCCCCGTATTGGGGTTGTTGGAAGAACTGCTGTTGATCTAACCCGATACAACGCAACGAGATAGTCTCTCTAACAAGGGACCAACCCAAAAGACAACACTAACTGCTCCATTGATCAGCTCGGTACACCAACTGCTTTATCCTGATCACAGAGTATATGACCAGGTTAAAATGGTTGTCCAGAAATCGGTGACATTTTTGGAGGAGGCAAGCCCATTCGAAGCTGAAGTCAACAACAGCTTAGTGAAAAATATCTAAAACAATCACGACAAACATTCTGGACCATTTGCTGCAAGCACTTTGTATTAGTTGAGATACCATTTGATCAAATAAGCCATCATCTACCATCTGTATAGGGGTTATGGTGCTTTCCTATAAGGTCCTGTGTACGTTCAGGTCTCATAAGGTCACACGAGCCATTCTTCCATCCCACTGAACAGCAATTACAGTACAATCACCTCCTTCCCTGCTGCAAGAGATTAAGGCAGTGGAGTGCGGCTAAAACAGATGCTAAGCTGCAGATGTTTGGGTATAAACCAAGAGCAAGTGGAAATTGTGCCCATGCGGTTGCAAGATATTTTAATTAGAGTGATGGTTCTAATCTGTTTATGGACCCCTTGGGAGGGAACAGGTTAACAAATCGTGCCATGCTGTAATGTGTCCCTAGGACAATCAAAACGGTGTTCAAGTTTTCAGGTCTGGAGAAACCCATGTACTGAATCAATACCAAGACAACCAGTAGAGGGGAGAAAAAACTATATATATTTAATATATATTGATAGATCTAGAGCAGTGCTTCCTAACCTGTGGCTCTCAGCTATTGTAAAACTCCAATATTCCCTGACCGCCACAGGAAGGGACATGGAGTTTCATAACAGCTGGAGAGCCACCGTTTGGGGTCAATGGCAACAAGGCTGTAGAGTTAGCAGGCCAAAACACTTACTTTGATTTTTTTCGCAGCCTGACTCCAACTCTTTCAAAAATGGCTGACAGAAGGCAGAACGGTGGGTGGCTCAGTGGTTAGCACCACAGGGTTGCAGAGCTGGAGTCCTGAGATCAAATCTTGCCAAGGACAACATCTGCAAGGAGTTTGTATGTTCTCCCCGTGTTTGCATGGGTTTCCTCCCACACTCTAAAGACATACTGATGGGGGGAGGGGGGAATTTAGGAAAAGGACTGACAGTGGTGGCCCGACAGAAGCTGCTCCAATTCACGCAAAAGTCAGTGATTGAGTTTCTATGCAAATATATATATATATATATATATATATATATATATATATATATGTGTGTGTTATTATACAATATCAATAATTGTATAATTTAGTTAAGAATAATGATTTTATTTTTACGCTGCAGACTCTGCATGGCAATATAGTAATCTCCCTTCATGGTTGTGACATCATGCTAATATTCTGCAATACTTCCTGTAGTACAAGTGTGAAGTGGCCACAGGACACAGACCACAGAACATGAATCTCCATAGAGTGCGTTTGGTTTTAGTAGAATTGCAGCGATATTGCTGCCATAATACAAACGTAGGAATATGGACAAGTGGAATAACTAGACAGCTGACAATCTGCTATTTCCTATTCTTCACCTACAAGGTGCCAATCCAAATTTAAGCTAAACATCTGAACCATGCCTAACAATGTGGATGCTAGAGATACACAACCTAACAACCAATCTCTCCGATAAAGCTTCACATAGCACACCCCATATTACCAGACAAAAATACTTGAAGTGGGGGCAACACATTGGCTCAGTGGTTAGCGCTAGAGCCTTGCAGCACTGGAGTCCTGGGTTTGAATCCCGCCAGGAACAACATCGGCAAGGAGTTTGTATGTTCTCCCCGTGTTTGCGTGGATTTCCTCCCATTCTACAAAGAAACTGATAGGGAAAAAAAATGTAGATTGCGATCCCTATATGGGGCTCACAATCTATATTGAAGTTGCTGCAAAACCGACGACCAGCTTGGTGCAATGATGTATCATGTAAGCTGGTTGAAATTCTTCGAGCTTAAATGTCAAAAAATGAAAAGCTGACACTTTGCAACAGACTAGACAAGAAGGGCAGATTATTAATTTTAGGGTTTGCGAACCCTTTCATATTGTGAGATGGAGATAAAAAAATAAGACAGGTAAAAACCAAGGGTCAATATCATGATATGTCATCTATGCTGCATAAATACTGAGCCCCATTAAAATCTAAAGCCAGCAATGGGTGTACATTAGCAGAAAAAAAGGAAGGGGCAAACAACAAAGAGGGCCATCACAGGTGGGCAAACCAACACGAAGACCTGCGCTTTTTCATCCCTCGACCTGGTTCCCACAATTCTAGCTGGTCAATATTTGTTTGAGGTGAATGGAGGGACAATGGACTTGGATGACGCCAACATGAGCTGGGACCCCCGTCTTAAAATGCTGCAAGAGCTCACCGCTGTCCTAAGAAGAGCTATATAAAGAGATTTCAATACAAGGAGCCATTCTCTCACCAAGTCGGTCTGGAATATGTCAGGGAGAGAAATGGAGACCATACAGACATGCACTAGCTCAGCACTAAAATATCAAGCAAGTATTCAGCACAGACACGCTAGAACAACTCCGCCCAGCAGCAAAGTACGTGGTGAGAAATGTACATAAATCTGGATAATGGCCTCGGATCCGCAGAAGAATTACAGGCTTCAGCATAGGACGACTATTTAATTGGACGCTGGTGCTTTGCTTTCTGCTCTTATAGAGATGGAGAGCCTCACTAGACCTTTCTACCATTCCTAATCCATTAGCACACAATGCATCTGACAACCACTGCTTATATACAGCTAGTAAATGCATTATGTAACCCTGAACCAGCCACCGCGCCTGCACTAAGCGGAGGGCAGCAGCCACGAGAGCTTCCTACTGCACGGCGGGTCAAGCGCCCTAATAAGTCATTTGTGTTGGGCAAAGTATACATTATTCATTACAAGGCAATAATATAAGCTTGGGGGTGCTGAGCTGTGGGATATATGACAGGCTGTCATAAACTTTACTATGTCAAAGTCATTTTGTGGTCATTGACAACATCCCAAAATAGATTATTCACTATAGCACAACCCTATGCATGTTTCACATAGGAATTGTCTATGTGAAAAAGAAGGCCCTTAACAATTCACTGTTGTGTACATTCACACACTTTTTTTTTTTTAGAATATCCCACATAAAAATTGGAGTGAAGTACGCCCTATTTATTTTAGTATACAGTCTGTATTGCCGATTTACAGATTTTTCCATCAGGGATTTGAAATCTGCATCAATAAGACCTGAAGTCGATTCTGCAATGAGTTTCTCCACAGATCTGCTCAATGCAAGGAACCTGTATGATGGCAGAGAGAGTCGCTACTGTACTCTGTAAAGCTGGAGCTTGGCGATGCCATATGGCCCATATTTTACCCTTGGAAGTATTGCTTCTGGGGGAGAATAAGAGAGATACATTATGGGCCCATATATGTGTATGTGCGTCATATAACTTATACCTACACCAAAAATATCCTCCCAGCAAGTGCTCTGGCCCCCTACAGTCTACCCTAAACTCTGCCATTTGCTTAATCCCCCTTCTGTTTTTGGCAGCATCTGCCAATCCCTTCACTAGGTACTTATCGACCATTGACTAGCTAAAGCCGAAACACAAAGCTATCCACTATAACCTGCCCCTTCCATAAAGTTCTGGCTTAATCTGACGCTACCTGCCCACACGTAACCTCCAATCCTCTCAAAACCTCCCTGCTCTTATCCACTCTTCACACAACTGTCTCCAAGACTTCTCCGATGCATAGGACTATCACCCACTATCGCAATCTTCAAGAAGACCTTGAAGACTCACCTCTTCAGGAAGGCCTACAACCTACAATTGTCAACACACCACCGTCTGAGCAACTTCTACCCTCACCTAATGTCTCTATACCCCTTTCCTCATAGATTGTAAGCCCATTGTGTATTGTACGTAACACTCAAATGTACAGTGCTATAGAATTAATGGTGCTCTATAAATAAAGAACAATAATACGACTACAAGCATGGGCTTCCAAACAGTATCTGTACATAACCACACTGGGCTGCCATTCAGTAGTCTGGGAAAGTTGTTAGGCAACATCTTTAGCATTAAAGTGTTTGGCTAGAGGTGTTCTCCTCCATGATGTCCATAAAACCTAGAAGGCATCGTGATGGGGCAACTCCTTTAAGAGTAAGTTCACATGGCGGAAAAGGTTTCCGCCGTGTGGCTTTTTCGCATGGCTAGCCACAACGGGATCCCACTCCTGATTAGGCCCGGATAAATGAGACTCCCACTGAAATGAATGGGAGGCGATTTCCATGTCAAAATCCGCCTGAAAAAAAAACCCCGTGTGAACATGCTCTCATAGTGGACAGAATGATTAGCTTTTCTCGAAACAAATAGTTAAATACATTAAAACCTTTTTGTGGGGGTTACATAAAAAAACAGAATAGGGATTTTCTGCAGATGTAGTACAGTGCATATTATATGTATATTATATAGTCTGACTTGCTGCCAGCTTGAGACTTACTTGAAGTAACAAGCCTGAAAATGTGACCTCTCCGGTTAGACGCGTTTACACACAGGCATTCTGATGAATATGCAGTTTCCCATCATTTTCACGGAGACACCGCCACCTCCCAGAATCTATTAATTGTCACTTTCGAAGCTTAAAAACACAAGTAGGTGGAGACGGCAGAGCCCAAAAATCTATATACTCCTATCAGCCGCTGCCAGGTATTGACGGCAATTACATCCACAGGTCAATATGCGCAATTTAAAAGACAATTTGTCAGTCACAGACGTATTGATAGCATTAAAGTAGAAGGTTGCCATACAGCCTGCGCTGTGGTCATCTGCTGAAAGCTGTAGAGGGCAGCGGCGTACCAACTGGTCAATGGCACAAGTCACAACAAATGCTGCGAGTGCAGTATGCAGGACTTGGCACATGAAAAATAATGCTGCCCATTAACCCAATATTGCCATGTCAAAGGCTTCTAAAAACAGCGCCACTCCGATCTATGGCCAGTGTATGGTATTGTTGTTAAACGCCATTCAGGAAATGGGACTATACTATAATTCCAGAAACAGCCAAGACAAGTCTGGTGCAGTTTCTGGAAAAGCGGCACAGGCCACAGCAAGGAAGCGCATCCATTGTGCCCCCAACTCGCTAAAGCACTGTGTAACGAAAAGTTCAAGTGCAGGACTTGTCACAGTGTATCAGTAATAATACAATAATGGGATGTGAACTGGTTTCACTTGGATCTAGGGACGATTCAGTTCACTGCCTATATGCAGAGATCTTGAAAAAGGCAAGGAACTGCAACGCAAAGCATGTTAAATATTGTATACTCCGCTACATAAGCAATGATACACAGCAACAAAATCTGTAATGGATATGTAGATCTTTCCATACATGCAACAATGTGGAAAAATAGCTGAAAAACAGGTTGCGGGCACATTTTGCCATCCCTGGCCGCCTTAACAGTGAATACCAAATACAGCATGCCCATTACCCCATACCTAGATCAGCATGGACATACAAGCTCCAGGCTGGGCTGGGCAGTTTTGCTTGTTGACACTCCAGGGTAAAGGGAGGCCGGGCCCCTGTTGTCAGAATGTGAGGAATGTGAATGCAGTCTGAAAACAGGTTGATGTGGGGGCCTTCTGCCTCCCACCCCCCTCCAGTTTACAAGAAAGCAAAACAATGTGAGCAATGGGTGCAGTCACTATACAGCCACAGGGGCTACGAGCAGCAAAAACGCCTAAAAACATACAAGAATTGCAGCGCTAAAGTTCTGCGGTGACTACAGAGCGGGTCAACGGCTCCCAACTGGGTACAGATCACGACAAATAATGAAACATTCTAGAGTTTTTGCTAAAATGGAAACTTGACAGAAATAGCACAAACACACACAAAGAATGTACAACTCCTTTCTGCTATCTACTCTGTAACCAGCATGTGACTCAATATACTCAATATAATCTGGATGTCCCTTTGTAGGTTTGCCCCCCTACAGGTATATTATGTACTTTTCTATGAAATCCATTAAGTCTAAGTAGTGAACAGCAGCTAATAATGTGGAATACAAAAAAATTGAAATTGTAGCTAGGAGAAAAAAAAAAAAAAAGTTTACATTTTGCATGACTTTTCCTCTGCATTTTGTATTTTTGCTTCCCCCACACCCACACAAGCCTATGGGAAAAATTAACCTACTGCATTTTCAAAAATTGCGCCAAATTTACGAAGACTGGCGTTAATCTTTATAACCTGATTCAGCAGAGGGTGTGCCTCTTCTAGGACAAGACGCACGCCTGAGGCACAACTTCTGCCGGGCCATGAACCTGGTGGAAAATGTACGCCTGCTCAGAGCTGCCATATATTTCCTGCCTCATTTACACCACATTTCTTGCCCCTCACCACACCCACTATTCATGAAAGTAGTGACGGTGGAACACAAAATCCTGATTTGCATAAAAATATTCTACTATGCATAATAAATCTGTATTTCCGCAGCAGTTTTTTCTTCTGCAAAGGCCAAAAGGCTGCGTTTCCACAATGTGTGGCCTCATCCTAATGTTTCTTGCTACGATTTTCTGAGCCAAAGCAAGACCTGCTTTCAAAAGGAAATCCTAATGCTAAATTCACACTCAGTTTTTTGGACTGGAATTTGACGCCTAATCCGGAGCGTAATGCTGCGACTGGATGCTGGTGCAGTGGGAGGCGTTTTTTGGAGGAGTATTCTGAGGCGGCTTCCACGTCAAAATCCAGTCCAAGAAACTCAGTGTGAACTCAGCATAACACTGCACCTTTCGGTTAAATCCATTCCTGGCTTTGGCTAAAAAGAATACAAAATTCTATCAAAATCTGAAGAAAAAAAAATTAGAGAGTCTCAACCTAAAAGTTTTTTTCACAGTCTACCTCACCATTGCTGGTCTCTTTAGTATTCTGGGCTCCCTTTAAAGGAGAATTCACATGGGGCAGATTTCCTGCAACTGAAAACCTGTTCCATGTATCTGAATGACGCCATTCCTGCAGCAAGGACACAGATTTCGGGAAGGCCCATTCAGATGATTAGGACAATAGCAGAAGTCTGTAAGGTGGCTCAAAGCGATGGTGACCATGTGATGTCATCTTGGAGAACACATCACTGCTTTTGTCATGTGAAGTTTCACTCCTACGGATGCCATATTATGTCACTAACCAAAGAGTGCCATCGGAGGAGTGGGTGAGAATC
The DNA here is from genome assembly GCF_031893055.1 of Leptodactylus fuscus. NCBI lineage: Eukaryota > Metazoa > Chordata > Amphibia > Anura > Leptodactylidae > Leptodactylus > Leptodactylus fuscus. The sequence goes on along the minus strand of NC_134270.1, from coordinate 122,800,124 downwards.
CTGGGTAAGAGCGCCAGGGACGACATCTGCTGCCGCCTGCCCTATACAAACACACCTGCACCTGACATCATTTGATTAGTTCCTGATATAATTTGCAAGGCAAACCTGTCTTGTCCAGATCAGAAGCCAACGGAATCGGCGCTCATGTCATCGTCCTTAGATTTTAGGGTGACCAGCAGCAGAACAGAATCTGAACTATAGATCTTCATACTGCGACTCTCAGGCAATCACCTAACCACAACTCCCAGCATGCTACGAGAGCTGGACGCTCTACTCACAACCATAGCTAAAGTGATCCTGCTGTATTATGAGCGCTCAGAAAACAGTCACGCAGAGGCACGGTTGTGTTCACATGTCCAACTACAGAGTACAGACTACTCCCAAGTTTGTACTCTGCTCTGGTCACATCCAAAGCGAGACAATAATGCAACTCAAGTCATATCAGTCACACTTTACATCGTTTTCAACTAAAAAGTATTGAACTAGTACATGTATGAAGACCTGAGGCTTGAGCCGGGATCGTGTACGCGGCGCTACTTTGCAGCCGTGATTTTGCAGCCACAAAATCACAGCCGCAAAATAGCACCGCGTATACCATCCCGGCTCCCATTTAAATCAATGGGAGCGTATACGGCTTGCAAAAGCTCACGCGGCGTAGACGTGCCAGATTATGAGCCAAAATACATCGTGTGAATGCATTATTAGGACCTTTAGGCTAAGGCCTCACGTTGCGGAAACGCAGCTTTTTCTTGTTGCAGATTTTGTTGCACTTTTTTGAGCCAAAGTGCTTATACTTCTACCTTTTGCTCAATCTACTTTTGACTTTTACTCAAAAAAACAACTAAATCTGCAACAAAAAAGCTGCGTTTCCGCAACATGGGGCCTCAGCCTTACACAATAAAGCCTTTTTGGGGACCCATACAAGAATGACTCCGAAATTAGGAAATTCCCACACTTATGGCTGAAAATATCCACTGGCAACTTCTTCTGGCCACTGTGTCGAACTGCTGACAGAAGCTTAGCAAAAGAATTCTAGCCTTTTAACCTGACTACCATAAATCTCAAGACAAATACAAGGTGGGGGAGGAGAGCTATAACTTCTTCCATCCATCTTGTTTCACAAGAAAGCAGCATAATAGACACGATAAGGTTTACTGGTGCCCTGAATGTGGCTTAGATGCCAATGTGATAACTTTGCCCATTTGCAATGTATGTGATCACAGCATAATGAGAGCTTGGATACACTAAGGGTTAAAACCGAGGAAGTGCATCGCACCGAACACAATGAAATCAGATTTCAGACGCAGCAGAAGCTGCCAGGAAAAGAATTTCCATTTGTTTGAAAAGCAAAACAAAAAGATTCCAACTGGCAGGACGGCCGTGCCAAAAATAGCCAGCGCAAATGTACTGCAACTGCCTGGGGAGGCTGCGGCTGCCAAAACTGGAGGTTGTGCGTATACGGATGGGCCGGCTAATAACAGCAAAACAATAGGGAGGCAATATGGTTTATGACACACGAGTCTCCAATGCTGCCACGGTAGCTGCTCCAACATATGGCTAATGGGAAAGCTGGGTGGCACCAATATGGCTGACATTACATAAGGAGTGTCACCTAACTTTTATGGCGTCAACATAACAATTACGTAGCTATAAAAAGTGAGAAGACTGGGGGAGGCTTGCCAGCCAAAAGCCTGTGGGAGATGTAAAGGCGCCATTTTGGTTGTCACCCACTTCTGCCAGTAACTGATCAAAATCACTGAATAGAAATTTAATCAGATTTCAGTAATATGGTTTTTCCATAAAACTGTAATTCCACCGACCAGCGATAGGAATAGGGGCCCCCTGAAGTGCATGGGTGACCATTGTGCCAATATAAATGCTGTTTATGGGACAGACATGGCTGTTTTCCTCCAGTAATGATGACCCCACTGGTATATAGGCTGTCAACGGTATTGCAGCTCAGTCTATCAGACTGGAAGACAATGTTTCTAGAGGATTGCAGCCAGAAGTTGGGGTTTAATGTATTCTGTGAAAACATACTGATCGGTAGGGGGACCCTCACCGATCACTAGATCTGGGATGTTTCGAATGTAGCAGCAACTTGGAAACGTGCCTATTTCAGACTAGTCACTAAATTTGAGTGCCAAACACCCCACTGTGATCGGTGGGGGTCCCAATGATCAATCCCCCACCAATTGACAAGCTATTCCCTATCAACAGGATACAGATAACTTCTTGTAACCGGAATAGTCCTTAGCATGCCTTTACCCAACCGATCCATGCAGTAGATGAAAGGGCAAAAGGAATTAAAGGGCGCACTTCTAATCCTTTCAAGCTTAACAGCGAAATACTGTGGGTTACAGTAATGGAGCGATTTTACGACAAATATTAGTTTGCAAAATATCACTGTGATCCTCTGGAATACCGACAGGCCACAGTGTCCGCACAGCAAGTCTCCGGGGTATTATAAGGGAAATCTCTCCAAGTGCTCAGTTCTTAAAGAGTCTGTCTGCTCTGGACAACCCCTTTCCATACACACTACTGAGAGGACTCTCCACACCTGGAGTGCAGATGCTATCAGCCATAAAACATTACCTATAGTACACACCTTATGACTAGACAATAGGAACTATCAGACACAAAATGGTACACTTTGGTGTAATGCTTCACTTTCTGAATGGTAGTCACAGTGACAGGGATCACTCAGATTATCATTGGACACTCATCTATATTCACAGAGGAAACCTTCAAATATTTTAGGCTAGTATCAGGGGATTCACTACATTGGACCAAGCAAGGTGTGCAAGGTCAACGTGCAGGAGAAGGATGGAAACATCTGGCTTCTAGCAAATCAGACTTCAGCGTCAACAGAAACTCTGCTCAAAGTGTTTACTCAGCTTCTCCTTCCAGGTAAGGCAGTGAGCGAGATTACGGGCTAGTCACCCAGGGCAAGCCTTCCTCAAGCCAGCAACGCCCAGCTGCCTTCAGCTTCCTATAGCATTGCTATAACCTGGTAGCGTCTCGGCCTCGCCCCAGACCCTGCCCTTGTCTGATTACTCTTTGTAGTGAGAAACCTTCCCATGACTAAACTAGGGAGTAACCCTGAAATTTCTCACATGGATGAGATATGGAAAGCCCAGCAGTGTTAACCCCTGCTGCGCCATATTTAGAATCAAGGAAAACACTACAAGTTGTGGTGACAAGTCCCATATTTGAGACATTACGGAGGGGGGAGGAAATAAAAATAAAAAGCAAATCTAATGACCTCATTAACCGAGCGCCACACGTGTTCCCTATTTGTAAGCAACCACTGCGTTCTCTGTTCTAGCACTAGAGGAACAGCTGTACACAGAGGAGTTCAGGCAGGACCCCATGAGGAGCTCAGCAATTATACAGAACCCTAGTCCTACAATTTACATTCCTAAAAGAGTAAGATCCCCCAAAATACAAGAGTGTGATCAGTTGGGAAGGGAGGAGGGACTCCTCAAAATGTCTTACAGGGGCCATCACCATGAAAATGAAGCCAGTAATCCAAGTTTGGCTTCTAAACAACCCTATATTTCATTAGATTTGAACAAAATTTAATGTGTATGGGGGCCTACACATGAGACAGGCAGGAAAGATCAAACACAAAATAAAAGGGCCTAGTACTGAAATTCAAGGTGGAGATAAGTCACCTCCATAGGTGCACCATATTCCTCCCACTAACAACACTTGGTTTAGCCAAGCTTTTATAGGGTGTGGGGGAGCTGGAGGAAACAGCTACCAAAGATGTATCAGCATCTTAAGGGTCCATTCACACGGAGGAACATGGTGAGGAATTAGGTGTGGAATTTCAGTGCTGAAAAAAAAGCCTCCCATTGACTTCAGCAGAAAAAGGAACCCACTGAAGTCAATGGGAGGCTTTTTTTCACTGCTGAAATTCCACACCAAATTCCTCACCATTTTCCTCTGTGTGAATGGACCCTAAAACCACTGATTATGAACTAGGGAATGCTATGGCTGGCCATATAGGATGGGTCCATCAAAGTTGAACCTTCTGTTACTAAGCAGCTTTATTCACATATGGGTGTCCCCATATGATGTCCATATATCTTTATATGAAAAAGGGAGCTATGTAACGCATTACCATGTATTGATGCTTGTCCAGACTGTACTGCAGACTCTGTTATCAAGTTTCCAAAATGGAAGTTCACCTTCAGTGACCTCTTTAGAGATTTAAGAATAAAAGAAGTTGTCCAGCAAGAAAAAAAACATTCTGGCAAAGAGCTCAAAGTAGGTTCCAAAACTTACCAGGCGCCCACTGGTCTCCGCTTCCCTAAAAAACACCCACCCCACTGAGTAGTATTTCCTCTGTGTCTAAAGGGATGGGAGCAGAGCAGAGAACAGAAGGGTGCCCAAAAAGCAGAGTGATGCTTCTTTACTTTTTAACCCATTATGCCACTTTTCTTAAACAAAATTTCCTGCTAACAACCACTTTGGTAGAGACTTGCTCGCCTAATACGCCAACACATCTGTTAGCAGAATACAGGCTACTACCAAACCTATTGCTATTGGTTATTGCTGTACCCTGTGCTGGTTGTACTTGGTAATCTTACTGAAGTTGGCAAACCAAGGTTCATTTAAAGGGGAACTCCTGTAAAAAACAAACAAACAAACAAAACAAAAACCAATAGACTGCCACTGGATGATTTATTCTATAAAAGCTGTATTTGTTTTTCTTTTAAAATGTTTCCTATAATTTGGAATGGGGGGAGGGGGATTCTTTGCTTAGGACTCTCTTCTATACTGTCTACCAATAAGTGAAGTTCTGTGGAGGTGGAGTTATGGTCTAGGGGTGTTTCTCCTGGCATGGACCCTTGTGCATAGTAAACTGAACGCGACGCCTATTGCACTATTTTAGACAACAGTGTGCTTCCTACATTATGGCGGTTCTATGGGTTGGACCAATGTTACTTCCAGGATGACAATGCCAGCTGTCATGTAGCGAGGTCTACCATGGCTTGGTACAGTGACAATCAGGTTAACCGACTGGACTGGCCAGACTTGAACCCTATTGAGTACCTCTGGGACGAGTTGGATCACCGAACTAAGGGGTGCAGCAGCAGCTGCCCAAAATCGGTGAAAGAAGTTCTCCAAGCCGAATGGAATAAAATACCACTAGCCGTCATACAAGGACTTGTGGAAAGCATGCCCCGGAGGGTTGAGGCTGTAATTGCCCCTCAGACCACAGGTGCCAAATACTTATTGGTAGACAGTGTATTAGTCAGAGGACTTGTAATAGCCATACAGTATATGATTACTTATTCAGTTAAACAAGCAACATATAATGGCACATATGGGAACATATGGGAAGGGAACATGTCTGGCTACCTGGGGGTCTCTGCAGCGGATCTGCTGGACCACCCTTCTTCTGAATGGGGATTAGCCACATTTAACAACCCCTTTAACAAATTCAGACTCCATTATTATTCCAAATCTTCAATGAACAGACCCACTATGTCGGTAATTGATGCCTGCCCTCATATACTAACACATATATCCATCACACACAAACAAAACACTGCCCCAAGCCATCCAGCAGCCTAGATCATGCTCCGACTGATGACAAAGGCAGAATCTCCCCCCCACACAAACAGCCATTGTCCTGCTCGATCAGCAAATAAAAGCTGGTTACTTTACAGAATATTCCCATTAGTGGCAGTGGGTATGTGGGCGGAGGCCCTGCCCAAACACAATGTGCAAAGTTCAGAGCACAAAAAGGGGATGCGCTGTGTTCCTGCCGGCGGAGGGGGTGTACAGTGTACACCCTATATTGACAGAACAGCCTCCGGGATGGGGCCTGAAAACCAATATTGTGACAGCCAGGAGTGGAAATAATAGATCTGCTGCCTGTCATCACATGGATACAATATATACGGAAATAACATATGATACATACAGCAAAACATACAACACCCCCCAAATACCATATAATACAGGAATTATGGGATCACAGGTAAAGAGTGATCACAAAGGAAGCAATGCCAGCCCACAATGAGGTCATACAAAGAAATGAGACATGCTACAATGTAGGAGAGCAAGGAGGAGACTACAGAGGTAGCAGAGCCGAGTTTGTCAGAAGCTGCACTCTTGCCATAATGATTTTACACAAGTGCACAAAACACAGACTAATAAGGCTCCAGACATTTACAATGAAGGTCACAGATTGTTACGGGAGGGCAAAGGGCACTTGTAAAAGAATAAACAGATGAACAGAAGATTTGGGGTGAGCAGCACAGCACACAGAGATCCTAAAGCTTTACATAGAAAGGAAGGACAACTAAACAGCCCATTAACAATACAGCTTTATATAATGGAATAACAAAGTCAGCTCTGCTATATCTGCATGTCACCTATATACAATATACATGGCTGGAGGATATGCATTATGTCAATGATCATGGCTAACAACTCTTAGGTTAGGGCATGAATCCTAGCACCATACATGTCTGCCACAATTATAGTACAAACACACATTATAGCCATATTCTGCATTAAATATGCATAGTAACCACGCCCATTCATTAAAAAATATATGGCCATGTAATAATATAAGATCCATAAGAGATATTATAATCGTGTGATATATATATATATATATATATATATACATACACACACACACATTACATATATACTGTACATACATCCTGTACACACCCAGAATAACCTGAGAATGGCTGTGCAGGTCGGGGATAACTACAACTCCCAGCATGCCATAACTCTAACCTGTTGTAAGGGTATGCTGGGAGTTGTAGTGCTCCAAAACAGCTGGAAAACCTCAATTTCCAGCCCATAGGTGAAGAAGCCACTTACAGAAGCCTAGTGCAGGGTGTAATGGCCAGTGTCCTCCCAGACTCGTCCGCACAGGTAACGCACATGCACACAGTCACCTCCCTCCCCAAGGGCAACACACAAAGGAACAAGCCGCAGTGCACACAGAAAATGGTTGCGGTTATTACCCTGCGTTGAAAGTCGCTGGAAGAAGCGCCTGTGTCCTCGCACTGTACTCCGGACTCACCCAAGCCCGAGCGCTCCAACAACTAACCCCAACACAGCGCTAGCTGACAGCGACACCCCCTCCCAGCCAATGAGGAGCCGCCCCTCTTCTGTCCCCGCCCACCTACCGCACCTTCCTGTTATGTTATTGGACGGTACATACATCAATCATTCCACCACCTTCCAGGATCTGCCCGCCCACACTGGATCTCATTGGTTGACGTTTACGCTCTTCTTCTTTTCTGACTTATGATTGGTTATAAGTTCACAGGGTAGAATCCGATTGGCTATCATTCATGTCATTTAAATCAAGCTGAGCCTATAGGAGGCTTCGGCCGCCTAGATACTTGTTATGTGGGCTCCGCCTTAGGGTGACGTTATGGTTTCACCTGGGCAGGTAAGGAGCAATGAGCTGGTGAGTCAGAGGTTAGTCATTATGTGGCCAGCCAGTCAGACAGCTAATAAGACAGGCCCAGTCATAGAGCGGCCAGGCTGAGCCCTGCACATGGAGGACATTGGCCCAGGTTCACTCTGTAACCTTATACAGGCGGTCTGACAATGCGCCAGACTTCTCACAATGGCTGGTAATGTGTATACACTAGACAGTCTAAAGCTACGTCACAGCTACCTATACACCACATTTTAGTTGGCCATGACTTTATAATAGTCTTGGTGCTTTCAGGTCATGCCTTTAACTCAACCATATGTGCAAAAGCTAGCACACTTACACACCTGAGCCTTGTCCTAACTGGGGGTGGTGGGGGCTGCAGCTGATCTGGTAAAATTAGGAGCCCTGACCTGCTCCAGTTACTGCTAGAGCTGCTGCTGACTTGCTATGGGGTGTAAGGGGTAAGTTTCAATGCGGTACTTACCTCTCTGTTCCCCAGCCCCGCATGCTCCATTCTGCAATCGTACATGACATATCAAAGCAATGTTCCCGGAGCGGAGAGGTAAGTACTGAGGTGACACTATGGGGCCACTGTATGAGGGACAGATCCTGATGGGGCCACTATATTGCATATTAAAGGGTTTATTCTCCTTTCTATTATTGATCAACATTACATCAGTAGGAGTCCAACAGTCAGGACCCCTGCAGTTCAGCTGTTCCCAGACAACATGGTTATCTGAAATGTTAAGGCGCTAGGAGCCGCCATGCCGTGGTGGGTTAGCTAATACAGCGGTTCCTATTGTACATAGGGTGAGCAATGTGGCTCCCTGCATGTTAATGTAACCCATGGCCACTGTCTTGAAACAGCTGATCTGGGGGGGCGGGCGGGCGCCTGACTGTTGGACACCTGCAGATGTACTATTGCGGAACAACTATATTACAACAATTGTACAACCTTCACCCACACCACCCCCACAAAACCTGTTAAAAAGATTGAACTCAACCCCTGGTTACAACCACAACAGAAAATCTGGGCCACAGTCTTGTTTAAAGGGATTCTACCACTAAAACACATTTTTTTTTTTCTAGTTACCACGTCGGAATAGCCTTTAAAAAGGCTATTCATCTCTTACCTGTGGAAGTGCTCTCCGCCGCACGGTTCGTTCAAAATACCGGTTTGTACCGGTATGCTAATGAGTTCTCTCGCAGCGATGGGGGCGTCCCCATCGCAGTAGCAGCGATGGGGGCGTCCCCATTGCAGCTCGAAAACCGACCGCAGCGCCGCCTCTCTGGTCTTCTGTATCCTCCCCTTGCCTCTTCAGCGTACTGTCGGACGCCTGCGCAGTACGCTCTGTTCGGCGAAGGTTGCAGAACGTACTGCGCATGTGCGAAATTGCGGTCCCAGCCATAGTGCGGCAGAGCGTACTGCGCAGGCGTCCGACAGTACGCTGAAGAAGCAAGGGGAGGATACAGAAGACCAGAGAGGCGGCGCTGCGGTCGGTTTTCGAGCTGCAATGGGGACGCCCCCATCGCTGCTACTGCGATGGGGACGCCCCCATCGCTGCAAGAGAACTCATTAGCATACCGGTACAAACCGGTATTTTGAACGAACCGTGCGGCGGAGAGCACTTCCACAGGTAAGAGAGGAATAGCCTTTTTAAAGGCTATTCCGACGTGGTAACTAGAAAAAAATGTGTTTTAGTGGTAGAATCCCTTTAAATCTAATTATGGGCAACATCTGCAAGGAGTTAGTAAGTTCTCCCTGTGTCTGTGTGAGTTTCCTCTGAGTACTCTGGTTTCCTCCCACACTCCAAAGACATACTGATAGGGAATGAAGAGTGAGCCCTATATGGGACAGTGACTGACACTGTCTGTGAAGCGCTGCAGAATATGATGGTGCTTTACAGGTAAATACATTTTAAAAAAATAAAAATCTGTGTATTAAAAAAAAATATACGTATGTGTCCCATATCCTAATGACAGAGAAGGGTATGTATGGGATATACGGTATACACTACAGATTTTCTTTGGTGTGGACTCGTGTCCCATGTGACCTAACCTAATATGGTAGAATTCCTTTACCTTGGAATTGGATGGTCCACAAAACATACTTAAGGCTAGGGATACATGAGGTGTGTGGTTAGGGTTTGGTTAATTACCAGATTCTGCACTGCTACTGCAGCCAATGGTATCCTTGACCTAAAGGTGTGTTCAGGACCTCCCACAGTTTTCATACTGATGACCTTATCCACACAATAGGTCTTCTGTATCTAATCACTGTAGTCTGACTCTGATCAGGAGACTTAACTGCCTCTGAGTATTGGAAGCTATAGATAATGTGTGCTGGATGCAGCTTCTTTACTACTGGTGGGTGTCTTCTGGTGTCCTGCACAGTTTGGCGGCAGCTTGGGAGAGGACTGGTTGGGTACAGTGTGTTACCAGCTGCAGTGGTGCAACCATATAACCACTGACCTGATACTACAAGTGAAGTTCTGGGCCTATTACTTGAATAGGATCAGTGCTTCTTCTAGCTTTGTCCGTCGCTATAGCTTCTGGCAGCCAGATCAGCTTATTGGTAGGGGGTCCAGCACCTCGACTCTGCATTGATCAGATACTGGTGACGTATCCTTTTGGATTGGTCATCAATAATAAAAATGCTGTGGGGCCCAAAACATCCCTTCAGTATAGCAGACAGGAAAAATAGTGCTTTGCTGGCTTAGGAATAACATACCTGCTATTCTAACATTTGGCTTCCTCAGCGTTAATGGGTTTTAGGACCTGTTCACACAGGGCTAGGGACTGCTTATTTTGGTCCTAATTTTGACGCGGGAAGCCACATCAGAATAGGATCAAAAGGCGCCTGCTGCAGCTTCTGTTGGCCGTGCCTTCCCACTCCGGACTAGACCCATTCATTTGGGCCTACTCCGGAGGATGCCGCGAGGGGGTTGAATCGGCCGTGGAATCCGCCTGAAGAAAGGGCAGCTCGCTGCTTTTTTCCGCTAGTGGGAACAAACCGCTAGCAGAAAAAAGAATGCTAGTGCTCTGCATAGACCTCTATTGTGAGGGGGCGGATTTTGAGGAGGATACAGCACCAAAATCTGCCCCCTCTTGCCCTGTGTGAACGAGTCCTTAACCATCCCTGTAATCTTCTGCTGAGATGGAGATGCCTGCTCACAAGTCCTGATCACCAGTGTTGGCCTTACAGAAACAGGTGAGCAATGCTGTCTTTGGCCTGGTTCACATCTATGTTCGGTATTCTGTTCGGGGAGTCTGGGGATCCCCCAAATGGTATCCCAAAAGCATTAAAAAGCGCTTGGCTAAGAAAGCACACGGACCCCACCGTTTTCCACACTGTGTCTGCACAAATCAGGTGCAGAGAAAACCACTTTTCTCTTTATGATTTGTGCGGAAAACACTCAGAACCCATTATAGTCTATGGGGTCCATGTGCTTTCTTAGCTAACCACTTTTTAATGCGTTCAGTATTCCATTCGGGGGGTCCCCAAGCGGACTCCCTCAACGGAATACTGAACGTAGATGTGTACTGGCCCTTATGACCTTTCCATAACCCCATATAGGTGAGCAGGAGCTCTGTAAACAGTCTAGTACTTCTAGTAGTCCTGTCTTTGTAACTTTGAAGTCTTGAAACTGCACAAATTAACTATTCCCCTGTAGGGAAGTTACAGAAATGGCATAGAGCGGCTTGGCTTGTCTGTTTCCATAAGGCTGGTCTTACACAGGCGTAATGTAAAATGGTCTGCAATTGAGGGTTTTCAATTGCGGACACATTATATTCAATGCAGCCTCTTACACCACCGGATATTTTATCCGTGGTGTGGCCGGGCCGCAACCGTGGTCCGCAATTTATACAACATGTCCGTAATGGCTGTGAATTGCAGCACTGCACGGACTCGCCCATAGAACTCTATGGGCGAGTGCGGCAGTTTACGGGTATCTGCGATGTCTATGTTGCTGATCAGCAACTTGCGGAGCGTAAAATCATTACGACCGTGTAAGACCAACCTAAGTCCCATCCTGGTGTTTGGGACTGGAGTCCTGTATACAGGTGAGTGGTATTTGGTTGCAGCGGAATCATCAACTTGACATCACCACTGCAGCCACTCTGTATACAGACAGGGCAACAGAGGTAACGACTGACTGAAGGGAAGGATGCAGGTATTTGTCAGTGCATATTTATTTTATCTTATAAGTAGTGCGCATGTCTTACGGTCACTTGTGTGACCATATGCCTTTGTTTCAGACAGAGAAGCTGAGAAGTCTATTAAAACAAAGTGAAATGGAAGAAGCATCAAGGTTTAACAAGATTGACCTTTCCAATACAACAAGATGGAGCCCCTTTGCTGCGCTCTTGTGATGCAACCTACTATACCAACAGCTGTTTGAGAGGTTTAAGTATACAGTGCACATCTCTTCTAGTATTGAAGATGGCTGAATGCAGGTGACCTCTCCTCTTCTAGGCTCAGTATTTTTCTTCATATAATTTATTTTTAGAGCATTTGCTCATCCACATGTTGTGGGTTTTTGTTTTGTTTTTTTAACCACAAAAATATTCTATTTATAAATCTGTTTCTTTTTACTTTATATGGGCATGCTGTGTGTTTGCGGAGAGAAGAGATCTACATTCATGAGTGTGTCTTGGTTTTTAATGGCTTTTGTAAGAAGAAAACTACTATCTGAATGTCTATCATCCAGGTCAATGGTAGTGAGGGTCTAAGGAATATTGCCCCTTAAAACCCTTACAACAAAATGTAAGTTTTAAGTAGTTACATGCCATACAAAAAGTTTACAAATACAGTATATTTTTACTAGGAATGGGTCAAAAAGGGTTTACACAGTCAGAGCTGGCTGGTCCACAGTAATAAGCCCTGGTTGGAGTTCATGTCAGGGTCAAAGAGGATACAAAATGAGTGTTGGTAGAATACTTGGTGAGAGGGTGTTTTTTTTTTTTTTTTTTTTTGTTTTGTTTTTTGTTAATGAAATGAATAGTGCAGGTGAAAATAAGAAACTTGAAGTTTGTTTCCACTTAAGCAGTTCTCCCGCTGTTTATCTTTTAATATGACTGCTTGTTTACTTTAGATTAGTCTCCATTAGAGATGAGCGAACACTAAAATGTTCGAGGTTCGAAATTCGATTCGAACAGCCGCTCAATGTTCGTGTGTTCGAACGGGTTTCGAACCCCATTATAGTCTATGGGGAACAGATACTCGTTAAGGGGGAAACCCAAATCCGTGTCTGGAGGGTCACCAAGTCCACTATGACACCCCAGGAAATGATGCCAACACCTCTGGAATGACACTGGGACAGCAGGGGAAGCATGCCTGGGGGCATCTAACACACCAAAGACCCTCTATTACCCCAACATCACTGCCTAACAACTACACACTTTCCACATTCAAAAAAACCTCTATCAAAGTGGGAAAATACCTGGAAACCTTCTTTACTCCCCAAATGGATGGACACAAACCCCAATTTAAGCTCAACAAACAGTAACAACCACCCCTTTAAATCACGTTCCCCATGACAACCACAAATGGAATAGGCAATGGGAATTCCAAAAGCCCTCACCCTTAACTGTCATTTTGAGTGTGTGTGTGTGTGTGTGTGTGTGTGTGTGTGTGTGTGTGATGTGGTAAGACCTTCCAAAATTCACTTTTCTAGCCCTTAACATGAGCCCTTCCAAACAAAGTTACATGACCTTAAGCTGAGCTACCAGCAGAGATTGAGGCCCTTGGCATGAGTAGAGCCTTGCACCAGCAGTGTTTTTGGCACTTAGGGTGAGTTGAGCCTTGTACCAGCGTGTGTCCCTTAACATCAGGCGGGCCCTAAGTTCTGCGCTTTGCACAAAAGTTCCACATTAACTAGGCTGAATGGTACAAAGATTAGTAGGCCCGAGAACCAGGAACAGGTCTTGCAATGGCTGTCGGATAACGCTTAAAGCACATTGTCCACCAGCCAGTCAGCCTCTACCTCCTCTTACCCAACAGTCTTGTCCTCCTTCCACCCAAAATTCCCAATCTTCTCAGAACAATAACCCCAACTGTCCCTGCTCCCCAGAGCTGTTCTCCCTTCCTTTGACTGTACCGCAACCTGCCCCTCCATTTCGCGATTCCACGGACCTAACAGACGAGTATCTGTGTCCAGATGCTCAAACACTAGAGTCTCCTCCATTCCATCTCCGGTCGATTTGGTGGCGGATGACCATCAACCCACCCTCATCGACGACGATGAGACGCAGTTGCTGTCAGGGCAGCCAGTTGACATGCGCATTGTGCAGGAGGAGGAGGCGAGACAGGAGTTGGAAGAGGAGGTGGTGGACGACGAGGACACCGACCCCACCTGGACAAGGCAGATGTCAAGCTGGGAAAGTAGTGTGGATGTTGAGGCAGGTGCAGCACCAAAAAGGGTAGCTAGAGGCAGAGACATGTCCAGAGGCAGAGGTCAGCTGCTTTGCCGAAGCCAGGCCAGACCCGGAATGTCCGAAGATGTTCCCTTTTGTACCCAGCCCAGAAAAACTCCCCCATCGAGGGCACGTTTCTTGAAGGTGTAGAGTTTTTTCAAGGAATGCGCCGAGGACAGATAGTGTCGTCTACACAATTTGCCTCTCGAAATCGAGTAGGGGCCCTGAGAAGAGCAACCTGTCCACCACTTCAATGCACCGTCATTTGGAATCCAAGCAATGGAATCAGTGGCAGGCAGCAACGGCAGGACAAACGTCGCCCGCCGTTCATGCCACTGCCTCTGCTCACAGTGCTGGCGATGCACTCCAGAGGACGAGCCAGGACATCACTTCATCTGCCTCCGCCACTTTGTTGACTTCTCCCTCATCCTCCCCTGTTTCTGTCTTATCTCCTTCTCCTGCACCATCAAAGGCACCATCAGGCGCTTCTTTACAACAACCCACCATCTCTCAGACATTGGAGCGCCGGCAGAAATACACCGCTAACCACCCACCCACGCAAGCCTAGAACGCCAACATCGCTAAACTGCTGGCCCAGGAGAGGTTGGCGTTCCGGCTTGTTGAAACTCCCGCCTTCCCGGAGCTGATGGCAACTGTGGCACCTCACTATGCCGTCCCTAGCCGTCTCAACTTCTCCCGGTGTGGCGTCCCCGCCTTGCACCAGCACGTGTCACTCAACATCAGGTGGGCCCTTAGTTCCGCGCTTTGCTGCAAGGTCCACTTGACCACCGACACTTGGACAAGCGCCTGTGGTCAGGGATGCTGCAGTGCTTATCTTTAATGACAGGCAGGGTGAATGTGGTGGAGTCTGTTCCCCGGGTGCAAACTGGGGTGGCCTATCTCCTCTCCCAGGCCAAAATTCATGGCAGGAGTAGACTGAAACCCTACGACGCTGCAACCTCCACCACAGCTACTAGCGGCAAACGCTAAAACACTGGTGTGGGGAGACGTCAGCAGGCGGTGCTGAAGCTCATCAGCTTGGGGGACAGACAGCACAGTGCCTCCGAGGTCAGGGATGCCATCCTGGCTGAGATGGCATTTTTTTTTCCCTGCTACACCTGGGGCCTGGCATTTTTACGCCTGTGATAATGGCTGGAACCTGGTAGCGGCTCTGGAGCTTGCCAGCCTCCAACACGTTCCATGTTTGGCCCACGTCTAACCTAGTGGTGCAAAGTTTTTTAAAAACATACCCAAATGTACCGAAGCTACTGTTGAAAATGCGGCGCTTGTGCGCCCACTTTTGCAAGTGCACAGGAGTCGCTGCTAGCCTAAAAACACTCTAGCAAGGCCTACATCTGTCCAAACACAGGCTGTTGTCCGTCATTCACACACGCTGAAACCCTACAATACCATATCTTGAGCAGGGTGTGTGAGCTGCACAGACCTTTGATGGAGTTCCATCTACAAAACCCAAGGGTTCCTCAAAGTCAGCAACCAAAGTTTCTGCACCATGAGTTTCCAGGGGTGGCAGAGTTATGGCTAGGGGAAGAGGCATGGATAGGGATGATGTCTAGGGGCAAAAGCAGTGTGGATGTGGAGGCAAGCTAAGCAGGAAAAACTGGGGGTACAAGCTAAGGCATGGACTGGGGTGATGTCTAGGGGCAAAAGCAGTGTGGATGTGGAGGCAAGCTAAGCAGGAAAAACTGGGGATACAAGCTAAGGCATGGACTGGGGTGATGTCTAGGGGCAAAAGCAGTGTGGATGTGGAGGCAAGCTAAGCAGGAAAAACTGGGGGTACAAGCTAAGGCATGGACTGGGGTGATGTCTAGGGGCAAAAGCAGTGTGGATGTGGAGGCAAGCTAAGCAGGAAAAACTGGGGGTACAAGCTAAGGCATGGACTGGGGTGATGTCTAGGGGCAAAAGCAGTGTGGATTTGGAGGCAAGCAAAGCAGGGAAAATGGTGGCTAGAGGCAAAGGGATGTCCATAGGCAGCAAGGGCAAAGATGCAAAACTCTCCCGTTTCAAGAATTTTCCTGACTTGTTTCCCCACAAAACATTCCTGGGAGGAGGGCTGAAACACCACCCTCCTCCTCCTCCGCTGTTAGATTTACCCCAGCTACGAGCTGAAAACGCTGCAACACTGGTGTGGGGAGACGTCAGCAGGCTGGGCTGAAGCTCATCAGCTTGGGAGACGGACAGCACACTGCCTCTGAGGTCAGGGATGCCATCCTGGATGAGATGGCAATTTGTTTATCCCCGCTGCCCCTGGGGCCAGGTTTTTTAGCTTGTTGGAGGGCTCTGGAGCTTGCCAGCCTCCAACACGTTCCATGCCTGGCCCACATGTTCAATGTAGTGGTGCAATGATTTTTAAAAACATACCCCAAATTAGCTGAGCTAAGGGTGAAAGTGCGGCACTTGGACACCCACTTTCCCAAGTCTACAGTACCTGGAGCTAGCCGCAATACACTCCAGCAAGGCCTACATCTGCCTGAAGCACCTACTGTTGTGCGAGGTCACCACACGCTCTAACCCTAGATACCGTATGTTCAGCAGGGTGTGTGAGCAGCAGAGACCTTTGATGGAGTACCAGCTACAAAACCCAAGGGTTCCTCAGAGTCAGCTCCCTCACTTTCTGCACCATGAGTTTCCATGGGTGGCAGACTTATGGCTAGAGGCACAGGCATGGATAGGGGTGATGTGTAGGGGCAAAAGCAGTGTGGATGTGGAGGCAAGCTAAGCAGCAAAAACTGGGGGTACAAGCAGCCGGTGACATCATCACTGACAAGCACAGCTGTCTGTCAGCTGACAGGCTGACTTTCACCAAAATGAACAGACAATGGATAGACTCATCATATACATGTCAGTTACATGACAAATTTAGTGCAATTTGCAAGTCCAAGATGGTTTGGAGATCTGCGGAGAGGAATCTCACCACCTCTTGCGGGTGCCATCATTTGGAAGGCAAGCCCTGGGCTCAGTGGGTGAGAGCAAGCGCAGGATAATCGTCGTTTGGCCTGGCGGCCACTGCCTCTTCCACTGTTGACAGGGCTGGCGCTGCAGTCCAGACCAGGAGCCAGGACACCTCCACATCTGCCTCTGACACTTTGGGGAGTTCACCCTTATCCTCACCTTTTCCTGCCATTTCTCCTTTTGCCCGCGCCATCATGCGCCTCTTCCCAGCAACTCCCCATCTCCCAAGCCTTTCATTTCATGCTAAAGTACAGCGCAACCCACCCACATGCCCAAGGCTTCAACGGCCTCATCTCAAGAAATCTGGCCCAGGAGATGTTGGAATCCCGGCTGGGGGACACTCTGCCCTTTTTGGGCAGAGTGTCTACTGCGCCACCGCACTGTGCCGTCCACACCAGCACTTTCCCCCAAACATGAGGCGGTCCCTAAATTCAGCGCTTAGCCCTAAAGTTCCATGTGACCAGTTACGAATGGACAAGTGCATGCGGACAGGGACGCTACCTTTCAATTTGGGCACAGTGGTTGAATGTAGTTGAGGCGTGGACCGGGTCGCAAAATGTGGTGGCCTGACTTGTCTCCCCACACAACATTCCTGGGAGGAGGGCTGAAACACCACCCTCCTCCGCTGTTAAATTGACCCCAGCTACGAGCTGGAAACGCTGCAACACTGGTGTGGGGAGACGTCAGCGGGCCGTGCTGAAGCTCATCAGCTTGGGGGCCAGACAGCACACTGCCTACAAAGTGAGTCATGCCATCCTCGATGAGACGGCAATGTGGTTTTTGCCACTGCACCTGGGCCCAGGCATGTTGTCATGTGTGATAATGGCCGTAACCTGGGATTGGCTCTGTAGCTTGGCAGCCTGCAACATATTCCATGCCTGGGCCACGTTTTTAACTCATTGCTGCTAATCTTTTGAAAAAGGTACCCCAATGTTCCTGAGCTACTGGTGAAAGTGTGGCGCTTGTGCGGATAGTTTTTAAAGTGTATAGTTGCCGCTGCTAGCCTCTATGCACTCCTACAACGCCTGTACCTGCTGGAACAACGGCTGTTGTGCGACGTCTCCACACTGCTGGCACTAAACATATCATGTGTTGAGCAGAGTGTGTGAGCAGCACAGACCTTTGATGTAGTTCCAACTCCAAAACCCTCGGGTTCGTCAAAGTCAACTCCCTCAGTTGCTCAACCATGAGTGGCCATGGGTGGCAGACTTATGTGAAATCCCATCCCATCCATTGCACTGGACACGAAACATTAGCATGCGCTCAGCACAACTTCGGATATGGCAGATGCGTTAAGCAGGGTGCAGGGTACAACACAGACCAGGCCCGAGCACCAGGAACAGGTGTTAGAAATACTGCAGCATCTGCCATTTCCTTCCAATTTTGGGGTTTTGGACCCGCCACCGACTTGTCTGGACCTAAGTGGGGATCATGAGACACAGTTGCCATCAAGGCAAGCTGTGGTCATGTGCGGTTTGCAGTAAGGGGGCAGTGCGCAATTGGAAGAGGAGTTGGTGGATGACGAGGCCACCGACCCCACATGGACAGGGGTGATGTCTAGGGGCTAAAGCAGTGTAGATGTAGAGGGAAGCTAAATCAACAAAAAACCTGGGTAGAAGCAAAGGCATAAACTGGGGTGATGTTTAGGGGTGAAAGCAGAGTAGATGTGGAGGGAAGCTAAGCAGCAAAAACAGTGGGTAGAAGCAAAGGCATGCAAAACTCTACCCTGTTGGAAGACTTATTCCTAGGTCTGGAACACGTTAATGGCCCCCCTGGACAAATTACTGCCACTCAGGGGCCTAGTGTCACCAGGAGGGACAAGTATAGGCGCATGTTGTGGGAATACCTGGCCGACACCAGCTCTGTCCTCTCCGATCCCTCTGTGCTCTACAGCCTAAACTTATTTTCTCATCTTTTTTTCTGAACTGCACATCTCTTGCCTGCTTCCTTTGGGATCTTAGAAATGGTGGTCCACTTCCACAGATGGTAACTTCAATAGACAGTGTAACGGGAGTAGCTGAGGGATCGCTGTCTTAACCACTTTTTGGCACAAAATTAACTTCCAAAGCCAAATATGGTGCAAGTATATGATGCAAGGACACCTACACACCTATCTCTGACACATTGGGGAGTTCACCCTCATGCGCCCTTTTGGCCTGCACCATCATGCGCCTCTTCCCAGCCACTCCACATTTCCCAAGCTTTTCATTGCAGGCAGAAGTACAATACAACCCACCCCCATGCCCAAGCCTGTAACAGCCTCATCGATAAACTGCTGGCCCTGGAGATGTTGGTGTTTGTTTATGCTTCTGGAGACCCAGGCCTTCCGTCAGCAGATGGCAGCTGGGGCACCTCCCTATGCTGGGCCTAGCCGTTACTACTTCTCTTGGTGTGCTGTCTCTGCCTTGCGCCTGCATGTGTCCCATAACATCAGTCGGGCCCAGAGCTCTGCGCTTTGCTGCAAGGTCCACTTGACCACCGACACATGGACAAGCGCCTGTGGTCAGGGATGCTGCAGTGCTTATCTTTAATGACAGGCAGGGTGAATGTGGTGGAGTCTGTTCCCCGGGTGCAAACTGGGGTGGCCTATCTCCTCTCCCAGGCCAAAATTCATGGCAGGAGTAGACTGAAACCCTACGAAGCTGCAACCTCCACCCCAGCTACTAGCGGAAAACACTGTAACACTGGCATGGGGAGATGTCAGTAGGCCGTGCTGAAACTGATCAGCTTGGGGGACAGACAGCACAGTGCCTCCGAGGTCAGGGATGCCATCCTGGCTGAGATGGCATTTTTTTTTCCCTGCTACACCTGGGGCCTGGCATTTTTGCGCCTGTGATAATGGCTGGAACCTGGTAGCAGATCTGGAGCTTGCCAGACTCAAACACGGTCCACGCATGGCCCACGTTTTCCAACTTGTTGGTGCCATGTTTCTTTGAAACCTACACCATTGTGCCTGATATACAGGTCAAAGTGGGGCCATTTTCGTAAGTGAGAACTAGCCTCTGCTAGGCAGAAAACATTCAGAGCACACTCCTCTCATCTTCGCACCGTTGGCTGGCGGAGGAAGACGAGGGGGTTGGAGTGGCATCTGATGTCCCTATCCCACACGAGGCTAGAGGGTGCACTTCAGTGCATCCCATTGCTTCACCACAAATGGTGTGAAGGGGAGTGGAAAATGGAGGAAATGGAGAGTGACCCTTACAGTTGGGGCCAGCAAAGGCATGCCAAGTAACACACTGGCACACATGGCTGACTTCATCTTGGGTTGCTTTTCAACACATATTTCACATCATGAAGAACAAATAATACTGGATTTTTTCAAGCCTCGAACCCCGGTCTAGGTCTAATGTCTGTTCCTTTCTTATATTAGGGGAGAGGGAAAAAAAATTACTTCAGTGATACGTTTAGCGTACATAGACTGACTATTAATGTGTATCCCACTTAGTGTTGTTAGGGTTACACACCGTCACAACCTGGCTAAAGCTTCTATAGCTGTTAATAAAGTCAACATAACTTTACGGTATCCAAAAAGACAGCTGGTACCGACAGAGAGCAAGACAAATGTCACCCAAAGCTGTGAGCTCTGAACACCCACAGTGACTTTGGCGTCATCATCATTATAAGGGAGTGGGTGGTAATAAATAACTTGGCAGTGCCTAAAACCCAAAAAGCTTATACAACTATATTTACATTAAGATACACAAATGAAACTTTTCAGTAGCATGTCATGAGACAAGCTGATAAGCTCTTCCTTTGTGCAGTGCTATTTGAAAGTTAAACGCTGCCTTTATTTTAATTCTGGAGAAGGTGCAGACATTAGATTTAGAACATGTTGTCTTCATTGTCCAAATCCTCTATATAGGTAACGCGTTTTTCGGGCCGAGCTGTCTGGGAACGAGCTGGTGCAGCACTGACAACCTGGGTGAATATGGCAAGAGCCTGAGATGTAGGGTGAATGAATCCCCAAATTATTTGTGGAATTCCCAGTGAGACAATGGCACTGTATACCAGTATTAAAAATTGTGGGTGCACATAACCCCCATATATTCTTTGAATTCCCAGTCAGACAATGGCACTGTATACCAGTAGTAAAAATTGTGGGTGCACATAACCCCCATATATTCTTTGAATTCCCAGTCAGACAATGGCACTGTATAGCAGTATTAAAAATTGTGGGTGCACATAACCCCCATATATTCTTTGAATTCCCAGTCAGACAATGGAACTGTATAGCAGTAGCAAAAATTGTGGGTGCACGTCACCCCAATATATTCTTTGAATTCCCAGTCAGACAATGGCACTGTATACCAGTAGTAAAAATTGTGGGTGCACATAACCCCCATATATTCTTTGAATTCCCAGTCAGACAATGGCACTGTATAGCAGTATTAAAAATTGTGGGTGCACATAACCCCCATATATTCTTTGAATTCCCAGTCAGACAATGGAACTGTATAGCAGTAGCAAAAATTGTGGGTGCACGTCACCCCAATATATTCTTTGAATTCCCAGTCAGACAATGGCACTGTATACCAGTAGTAAAAATTGTGGGTGCACATAACCCCCATATATTCTTTGAATTCCCAGTCAGACAATGGCACTGTATAGCAGTATTAAAAATTGTGGGTGCACGTAACCCCCATATATTCTTTGAATTCCCAGTCAGACAATGGCACTGTATACCAGTAGTAAAAATTGTGGGTGCACGTAACCCCCATATATTCTTTGAATTCCCAGTCAGACAATGGCACTGTATACCAGTATTAAAAATTGTGGGTGCACATAACCCCCATATATTCTTTGAATTCCCAGTCAGACAATGGCACTGTATAGCAGTATTAAAAATTGTGGGTGCACGTAACCCCCATATATTCTTTGAATTCCCAGTCAGACAATGGCACTGTATACCAGTATTAAAAATTGTGGGTGCACATAACCCCCATATATTCTTTGAATTCCCAGTCAGACAATGGCACTGTATACCAGTATTAAAAATTGTGGGTGCACATAACCCCCATATATTCTTTGAATTCCCAGTGAGACAAAGGAACTGTATAGCAGTATTAAAAATTGTGGGTGCACGTAACCCCCATATATTCTTTGAATTCCCAGTCAAACAATGGCACTGTATACCAGTATTAAAAATTGTGGGTGCACATAACCCCCATATATTCTTTGAATTCCCAGTCAGACAATGGCACTGTATACCAGTATTAAAAATTGTGGGTGCACGTAACCCCCATATATTCTTTGAATTCCCAGTCAGACAATGGCACTGTATAGCAGTATTAAAAATTGTGGGTGCACGTAACCCCCATATATTCTTTGAATTCCCAGTCAGACAATGGCACTATATACCAGTATTAAAAATTGTGGGTGCACATAACCCCCATATATTCTTTGAATTCCCAGTCAGACAATGGCACTGTATACCAGTATTAAAAATTGTGGGTGCACATAACCCCCATATATTCTTTGAATTCCCAGTGAGACAATGGAACTGTATAGCAGTAGCAAAAATTGTGGGTGCACGTCACCCCAATATATTCTTTGAATTCCCAGTTAGACAATGGCACTGTATACCAGTAGTAAAAATTGTGGGTGCACATAACCCCCATATATTCTTTGAATTCCCAGTCAGACAATGGCACTGTATACCAGTATTAAAAATTGTGGGTGCACATAACCCCCATATATTCTTTGAATTCCCAGTCAGACAATGGCACTGTATAGCAGTATTAAAAATTGTGGGTGCACGTAACCCCCATATATTCTTTGAATTCCCAGTCAGACAATGGCACTATATACCAGTATTAAAAATTGTGGGTGCACATAACCCCCATATATTCTTTGAATTCCCAGTCAGACAATGGCACTGTATACCAGTATTAAAAATTGTGGGTGCACATAACCCCCATATATTCTTTGAATTCCCAGTGAGACAAAGGAACTGTATAGCAGTATTAAAAATTGTGGGTGCACGTAACCCCCATATATTCTTTGAATTCCCAGTCAAACAATGGCACTGTATACCAGTATTAAAAATTGTGGGTGCACATAACCCCCATATATTCTTTGAATTCCCAGTCAGACAATGGCACTGTATACCAGTATTAAAAATTGTGGGTGCACGTAACCCCCATATATTCTTTGAATTCCCAGTCAGACAATGGCACTGTATAGCAGTATTAAAAATTGTGGGTGCACATAACCCCCATATATTCTTTGAATTCCCAGTCAGACAATGGCACTATATACCAGTATTAAAAATTGTGGGTGCACATAACCCCCATATATTCTTTGAATTCCCAGTCAGACAATGGCACTGTATACCAGTATTAAAAATTGTGGGTGCACATAACCCCCATATATTCTTTGAATTCCCAGTGAGACAATGGAACTGTATAGCAGTAGCAAAAATTGTGGGTGCACGTCACCCCAATATATTCTTTGAATTCCCAGTTAGACAATGGCACTGTATACCAGTAGTAAAAATTGTGGGTGCACATAACCCCCATATATTCTTTGAATTCCCAGTCAGACAATGGCACTGTATACCAGTATTAAAAATTGTGGGTGCACATAACCCCCATATATTCTTTGAATTCCCAGTCAGACAATGGCACTGTATACCAGTATTAAAAATTGTGGGTGCACATAACCCCCATATATTCTTTGAATTCCCAGTGAGACAAAGGAACTGTATAGCAGTATTAAAAATTGTGGGTGCACGTAACCCCCATATATTCTTTGAATTCCCAGTCAGACAATGGCACTGTATACCAGTATTAAAAATTGTGGGTGCACATAACCCCCATATATTCTTTGAATTCCCAGTGAGACAAAGAAACTGTATAGCAGTATTAAAAATTGTGGGTGCACGTAACCCCCATATATTCTTTGAATTCCCAGTCAGACAATGGCACTGTATACCAGTATTAAAAATTGTGGGTGCACGTAACCCCCATATATTCTTTGAATTCCCAGTCAGACAATGGAACTGTATAGCAGTAGCAAAAATTGTGGGTGCACGTCACCCCAATATATTCTTTGAATTCCCAGTCAGACAATGGCACTGTATACCAGTAGTAAAAATTGTGGGTGCACATAACCCCCATATATTCTTTGAATTCCCAGTGAGACAAAGGAACTGTATAGCAGTATTAAAAATTGTGGGTGCACGTAACCCCCATATATTCTTTGAATTCCCAGTCAGACAATGGCACTGTATACCAGTATTAAAAATTGTGGGTGCACATAACCCCCATATATTCTTTGAATTCCCAGTGAGACAAAGGAACTGTATAGCAGTATTAAAAATTGTGGGTGCACGTAACCCCCATATATTCTTTGAATTCCCAGTCAAACAATGGCACTGTATACCAGTATTAAAAATTGTGGGTGCACATAACCCCCATATATTCTTTGAATTCCCAGTCAGACAATGGCACTGTATACCAGTATTAAAAATTGTGGGTGCACGTAACCCCCATATATTCTTTGTATTCCCAGTCAGACAATGGAACTGTATAGCAGTAGCAAAAATTGTGGGTGCACGTCACCCCAATATATTCTTTGAATTCCCAGTCAGACAATGGCACTGTATACCAGTAGTAAAAATTGTGGGTGCACATAACCCCCATATATTCTTTGAATTCCCAGTGAGACAAAGGAACTGTATAGCAGTATTAAAAATTGTGGGTGCACGTAACCCCCATATATTCTTTGAATTCCCAGTCAGACAATGGCACTGTATACCAGTATTAAAAATTGTGGGTGCACATAACCCCCATATATTCTTTGAATTCCCAGTGAGACAAAGGAACTGTATAGCAGTATTAAAAATTGTGGGTGCACGTAACCCCCATATATTCTTTGAATTCCCAGTCAGACAATGGCACTGTATACCAGTATTAAAAATTGTGGGTGCACATAACCCCCATATATTCTTTGAATTCCCAGTGAGACAAAGGAACTGTATAGCAGTATTAAAAATTGTGGGTGCACGTAACCCCCATATATTCTTTGAATTCCCAGTCAGACAATGGCACTGTATACCAGTATTAAAAATTGTGGGTGCACGTAACCCCCATATATTCTTTGAATTCCCAGTCAGACAATGGAACTGTATAGCAGTAGCAAAAATTGTGGGTGCACGTCACCCCAATATATTCTTTGAATTCCCAGTCAGACAATGGCACTGTATACCAGTAGTAAAAATTGTGGGTGCACATAACCCCCATATATTCTTTGAATTCCCAGTGAGACAAAGGAACTGTATAGCAGTATTAAAAATTGTGGGTGCACGTAACCCCCATATATTCTTTGAATTCCCAGTCAGACAATGGCACTGTATACCAGTATTAAAAATTGTGGGTGCACATAACCCCCATATATTCTTTGAATTCCCAGTGAGACAAAGGAACTGTATAGCAGTATTAAAAATTGTGGGTGCACGTAACCCCCATATATTCTTTGAATTCCCAGTCAAACAATGGCACTGTATACCAGTATTAAAAATTGTGGGTGCACATAACCCCCATATATTCTTTGAATTCCCAGTCAGACAATGGCACTGTATACCAGTATTAAAAATTGTGGGTGCACGTAACCCCCATATATTCTTTGAATTCCCAGTCAGACAATGGCACTGTATAGCAGTATTAAAAATTGTGGGTGCATGTAACCCCCATATATTCTTTGAATTCCCAGTCAGACAATGGCACTATATACCAGTATTAAAAATTGTGGGTGCACATAACCCCCATATATTCTTTGAATTCCCAGTCAGACAATGGCACTGTATACCAGTATTAAAAATTGTGGGTGCACATAACCCCCATATATTCTTTGAATTCCCAGTGAGACAATGGAACTGTATAGCAGTAGCAAAAATTGTGGGTGCACGTCACCCCAATATATTCTTTGAATTCCCAGTTAGACAATGGCACTGTATACCAGTAGTAAAAATTGTGGGTGCACATAACCCCCATATATTCTTTGAATTCCCAGTCAGACAATGGCACTGTATACCAGTATTAAAAATTGTGGGTGCACATAACCCCCATATATTCTTTGAATTCCCAGTCAGACAATGGCACTGTATACCAGTATTAAAAATTGTGGGTGCACATAACCCCCATATATTCTTTGAATTCCCAGTGAGACAAAGGAACTGTATAGCAGTATTAAAAATTGTGGGTGCACGTAACCCCCATATATTCTTTGAATTCCCAGTCAGACAATGGCACTGTATACCAGTATTAAAAATTGTGGGTGCACATAACCCCCATATATTCTTTGAATTCCCAGTGAGACAAAGGAACTGTATAGCAGTATTAAAAATTGTGGGTGCACGTAACCCCCATATATTCTTTGAATTCCCAGTCAGACAATGGCACTGTATACCAGTATTAAAAATTGTGGGTGCACGTAACCCCCATATATTCTTTGAATTCCCAGTCAGACAATGGAACTGTATAGCAGTAGCAAAAATTGTGGGTGCACGTCACCCCAATATATTCTTTGAATTCCCAGTCAGACAATGGCACTGTATACCAGTAGTAAAAATTGTGGGTGCACATAACCCCCATATATTCTTTGAATTCCCAGTGAGACAAAGGAACTGTATAGCAGTATTAAAAATTGTGGGTGCACATAACCCCCATATATTCTTTGAATTCCCAGTCAGACAATGGCACTATATACCAGTATTAAAAATTGTGGGTGCACATAACCCCCATATATTCTTTGAATTCCCAGTCAGACAATGGCACTGTATACCAGTATTAAAAATTGTGGGTGCACATAACCCCCATATATTCTTTGAATTCCCAGTGAGACAATGGAACTGTATAGCAGTAGCAAAAATTGTGGGTGCACGTCACCCCAATATATTCTTTGAATTCCCAGTCAGACAATGGCACTGTATACCAGTATTAAAAATTGTGGGTGCACATAACCCCCATATATTCTTTGAATTCCCAGTCAGACAATGGCACTGTATACCAGTATTAAAAATTGTGGGTGCACGTAACCCCCATATATTCTTTGAATTCCCAGTCAGACAATGGCACTATATACCAGTATTAAAAATTGTGGGTGCACATAACCCCCATATATTCTTTGAATTCCCAGTCAGACAATGGCACTGTATAGCAGTATTAAAAATTGTGGGTGCACATAACCCCCATATATTCTTTGAATTCCCAGTGAGACAATGGCACTGTATACCAGTAGCAAAAATTGTGGGTGTATATAGCCCCAATTCTATTGCTAGGGGACTTGCAGGGTATTTCTGAGGTGAAGGTGGGGGGGCACACCGTTGGAACGGGGATTTGGGGTGTATATATGGGGTATACGGGAATACACTGTCAGTGTGTTCCATTCAGGATCCTGGGAAAGCTGGGTTGCGGCGATTGAGCCCGTCAGTGCCACGTTACACTGACAAGCTTCTCCCTGGAATTGAAGTTATATGTAAGCCCAATATATTCTTTGAATTCCCAGTGAGACAATGGCACTATATGGCAGTAGCAAAAATAGTGGGTGTATATAGCCCCAATTCTATTGCTAGGGGACTTGCAGGGTATTTCTGGGGTGAAGGTGGGGGGGCACACCGTTGGAACGGGTATCGGGGGTATATATCGGGTATACGGGAATACACTGACAGTGTATTCCATTCAGGATCCTGGGAAAGCTGGGTTGCGGCGATTGAGCCCGTCAGTGCCACGTTACACTGACAAGCTTCTCCCTGGAATTTAGCTCTTATAAGAGCTGTTGGTTGTCTTCTCCTTCCTATCCTAGCCTGTCCCTGCCTACCCAGAATCTAACCCCTAGCTAACTGGACGGAAACCTCCGTCCTCGGTGAATTGCAAGCTCAGAATGACGCGAAGCTGGGCGGCGCTGTTCTTTTAAATTAGAGGTCACATGTTTTCGGCAGCCAATGGGTTTTGCCTACTTTTTTCAACGTCACCGGTGTCGTAGTTCCTGTCCCACCTACCCTGCGCTGTTATTGGAGCAAAAAAGGCGCCAGGGAAGGTGGGAGGGGAATCGAGTAATGGCGCACTTTACCACGCGGTGTTCGATTCGATTCGAACATGCCGAACAGCCTAATATCCGATCGAACATGAGTTCGATAGAACACTGTTCGCTCATCTCTAGTCTCCATATTTAGCCTGAGGCCTGGTTCACATCTGCGTTTGGTATTCAGTTTGGGGAGTCTGCTTGGGAACCCCCGAACGGAATACCGAATGCATTAAAAAGCAGCTGGCTAAGAAACCACACTGACCCCTACTCAACCCCTCCCTGTGTGGATTCCTCTTGGTGTCTGCCTGAATCATGCAGAGATAAGTGTTGCTTGCAGTACTTTTCTCTCTGCACGATTTGTGTGGAAACCACACGGATCCCATTATAGTCTATGGGGTCTATGTGGCTTCTTGGCTAACCACTCTTTAATGCGTTCAGTGTTTTGTTCAGGGGAATCCCCAAGCAGATTCCCCAAACGGAATACGAAACGCAGAAGTGAACTGGGCCTCACACATACAACTTTAAGGAGCAGGGAGGGGTGGAGTAGGATTGTCTTATTCTATGTACTAGTAGCTTCTCATCTACAAACTAGCAGTGTTAGAATAAACCCTCTGCAAATCCTTGGTATTGCATCCCCATTCCCCTCTTAATGGACTAATGTGAAGAACCTATTTCTTTAAAATGGATTGCAAAGTTTCCTATATTAATCTGTACTATTCATTTATGAAAAGTTGTTCATAACTGGAGGTATACTTTAAAGTTATTTCCAAGATAAATAACTCAAATTCATCTCCCCACTTAGCAGAATTTTGCAACTTACTTTAAAGGGGTTGTCCACTTTCTGATGATGTTGGCCAATCTTCAGGGCCTTAGTGGGGCAGCACTGCAGTACCTTGTAAATTGCAAATGCATCTCTGCATTGAACATTACTATGATCTGGGCAGTCCAGGAGCAGATGATTTTCAGGGGTCCCAGGTGTTGCACTCTCATAGATCTAATATTAAGGACTTCTAATGATGAGCCACTAATATTAGAAAATGTATAACTGTGCAAATAGAGGACCACTCCTAACGCTTCTGCTATCTGGATTTTTTTATTTCTTTTTTTCCTAGCTAATGGTCTTTGTTACTTCCATGAGAGCTCATTTGACAGCATGTTGTGGGTTCACAGTCAAGGAATAACAGGAAAAGCACAACACTTGACGCTTTTGTTTTTCAACAGCATTTATTTGCCTTTTCTCTTTAGGTAAAAAGAACTAGGATCCTTCAGATATGGGTTTTTAAACTGACCACCGGCAAGTCGTCTCCTATGTAGTTTTTCCAGGGGTTAGGACGGAAACCCAAAGGGTGGACAGCCGTGCAAGTGCGACCACCACATAACATGCACAAGCAAGATGGCGGCAGCTTGTCTACTAAGCTGTGGATTCCTATAATACGAACAGTCTAATAACAAACTAAACATCTAACACTACAGAATTAACATCCAAATGGGAACAGAATGAACTGCTATGGCGTGGTCGTTAACCACTTCCTGACAACAGCATATTTCGATTTTTGTCTGACTCCTTCTTCCGAACCTTCCTTTTTTTTTTTCTTTGGGCGCGGTCGGGTGTACTTTTTAGTTACTCCATTTTGGGGAATTGCTTTTGCTTTGATCGCTTTTTACTCAAACTTTTATCAGAGGCAAAACTGTGAAAAAACAGCAGTTTGGCACTTGACCTTTTTGACCATCGTGTACAACAACTTTTGTCACTGTCCAAATATTTCTGGATCTAACTGTATACTACGGGTGGGCTGCCATTATTTTTGGTGTTCCTAAGGTAAACAGTTTAAAAAAAAAAAAAAAAAAAGTTTTTTAAATTGTAACTTCTATACTATTTGAGTACAATGTCTATACTACAATAACCAATGAACATAGTTTATCAACTCTTGTGTTGTCGTATGGGTTATCAGTCACCTGTCCAGTGTGGCACCATATACAATAACAGTGAGCTCTTACATGTAGCATAATACATTTTTGTATTCTCTATAAAGGAACTACTTCGAGTTTCTTTTGCGTTGTGCTGTTTTTCTAGGCCGGGCTTGCCATCTTGATACTGTCATTACCTAAGTATTGCACAATTGCCTCATACAACTTGTTATATTAACATATTTTTGAGCTGCCAATGAAAACACTATCATATAATACAGATGGTGGTTGCCTTACTGGGAGGAAAATATTTGCTGTACATAGCATCTGCAGAAAAATCTGATATGACGGATTAGAAATCTAACCAAATATTTACCAGAGGCAGGCCCTACAGCTACTATGGGGCCTGTGTGTGTATATATATATATATATATATATATATATATATATATATATATATATATATAGAGAGAGAGAGAGAGAAGCCACAGATTTAAGCCGCTCTTCAGTCTAGACACTAATATTTTGTGTCCTATATACAGAGTAATATTGGCTTGTTCCTCTTATGTATTATCCCCCTTGGCCACCATAATGTCAGACTAGCTTATGTATCTCATTGCATATGCATCAGTAGTCGAAGATCCTCCTTCGACTTGTTGATACAGTGCTGATTGTCAACCTGGTATCAAACCTAAAACGTAACCCCCTCCCCCTATTCCAATGGCTTCTGACAGTGTAATGTTAGGGGATCTCTTCATTAAGAGACAATGCATCATGTAAGCCGTATACCGCGTTAAAGGGATGTAAAATGGTTCCAAGGCAGTGGCTCTTACCACCGTCTCAGCAACACATTGCAATGAGTTCACGATGATGAGTAGAAAATGGGACTTATACTTCCCTGTGAAGTACACAACCTTGAATAAGCAAAACTTAAAGGGGTATTCCCACGTCGCATACTTACCAGTCTTCAGTGCTGTAAAATCTTTTTTTCTTCCTGGTTTCTTGCGTCATTTGGTGGGTGGGGTTTCACAGGCAACCTGCCGTTTACCTCCGCCCCCAAATTAGCATGTAGCTCCGCCCACCTCATAGCGTGATCCTATGGGGCGGCTAAAGGGCCTGTGATGTCATCAAAGGTCCTTAAACACTATATGCACAATATTGGACTATGAAGTACAGGCAGGAACAGCTCCATTCTGTGTTACATACAGAGACTGCCTGTCTCTGCCATAATGAACACAACTGAATTAGCTAGCCTGATAACTGGGAGAACAGAAGACGAGTTCAGAAATGAAAGCAGCTCCTCTATCTGTATCTGAGTGCAGGGAGCTAGGTCACGTGGTGTAGACACAGGAATAGCTAGATACACAGTCTCGCTCCCGTGCACTTAGCCCCTCCTCCCTCCCCCCTGAGAGCAGCAGATACATCACTTGACTTTTGAGCAGCTAAGTCAGGGCTGTGTCAACAATGAATTGAATAAAGTAAGATAGTGGACAAACAAAGCAGTTTTGCTGAAGCAATGTATTTAGGAAAAGTCTTACATCCACATTAACAAGCAGTATAGATAGGATCCTTGTGATGGAACAACCCCTTTAAAGGGATTCTACCACTAAAACACTTTTTTTTTCTAGTTACCACGTCGGAATAGCCTTTAAAAAGGCTATTCGTCTCTTACCTGTGGAAGTGCTCTCCGCCGCGCCGTTCGTTCAAAATACCGGTTTGTACCGGTATGCTAATGAGTTCTCTCGCAGCGATGGGGGCGTCCCCATCGCAGGAGCAGCGATGGGGGCGTCCCCATTGCAGCTCGAAAACTCACCGCAGCGCCGCCTCTCCGGTCTTCGGTGTCCTCCCCTTGCTTCTTCAGCGTACTGTCGGACGCCTGCGCAGTACGCTCTGTTCGACGAAGATTGCCGAACATACTGCGGGCACCGCACTTTCGCGCATGGGCAGTACGTTCGGCAATCTTCGCCGAACAGAGAGCATACTGCGCAGGCGTCCGACAGACGCTGAAGAGGCAAGGGGAGGACACCGAAGACCGGAGAGGCGGCGCTGCGGTGAGTTTTCGAGCTGCAATGGGGACGCCCCCATCGCTGCTCCTGCGATGGGGACGCCCCCATCGCTGCGAGAGAACTCATTAGCATACCGGTACAAACCGGTATTTTGAACGAACGGCGTGGCGGAGAGCACTTCCACAGGTAAGAGATGAATAGCCTTTTTAAAGGCTATTCCGACGTGGTAACTAGAAAAAAAAGTGTTTTAGTGGTAGAATCCCTTTAAGTACAAATGTATTGAGATGCAGGAGGTTTAGTTCAGGCTACTGTAAACTAACTATACACAATGTAACTAAGCTGAAGTCATTGTCTAGAGAGCCATGTTCTAGAGGAATACTGAAAAGCTCAGGCATACAAATCATTTACTGTACAATGGCATGTTCAGTCATGTATGTTTTAGAGATTGAGGTATGATCTGTGGGGTTTTTGGTGGTCCTGAAAAAGAGGGTATCTCTGCTGCCTGTTGCCAGTGAAGTGGCTGAAAGCTCAACCGTACCAATTTTTCAGGAAAGGTGGAAAAACTCTGTATGTGCTGGAATAATGCCTATTAAATGATGAGCTAGTGAGAGATAATCTTACTCCCATTCTTGGGTAACAGTGGGGGTCCTTGCTAGAGGTTCTGACAGACCAGTATGGCCTAGCAGACTAAATCGTCAGGCCATGTTCCTGCTTTAAGGTCCTTCAGTAAGAAGGCACTTAATCCTAATGGTCCAATTTCCATTGCTACTGGGTGACAAGAAGCTGTATGGGACTCCTCTCTAGAAAGGAGCTGTAAGTACCAGCAAGGAATTGGTCCAAGAGCATGAAAAAATTGTAGAGGTGAAAACAAATGCTAGGCCCTTTTGTGGCAAATTGCAGAACCGTAATGGGGGGGGGGGCTCTGTTTTGATTTCAATTTCGGGATTCCTTCTTGTCCAGGTGGTGTACCAGTGTTGACATGTCCTAAATGTCTTTGTTCCTTGGTCATGGTGCTCTTACACCTTCAGTAGCTGCTGGTCAAAATCTTGGTCAGTCGACCGGCATTCTTACAAACTTCTCTATACCTGCTTGGCTCAGCTGAGCATGTGTGAATGTTCAGTGGCATAAGTGGAGAAAACTGCTGCCGGATACCTTTGGTGGCTTATCTCCCCTGAGAAGAAAAGGATCAGGCCTAAAAATTCAGCCTTGCCGTTGCATCTACATCAAATGTAGGGGAGGGTTGAGATGCAAACCATATTATATACGTTAGTATCCACTGGGCCCATCAAAATCAGTAGGCTTGGCGATTTGTCTGTGGCTGGAGAGGACATGCTGTGCAGACATCTTGAAATCTTGCTGATCTGATAGCATTGTATGTCAATGAAGTTTTAGACAATTGAAGTTGCTACATTCAGTTCTTACTATAGAATATCTTCTACTTGTACTGCTGTGTAAATATACTATCAAACACTGACTTACCATAGTAAGTAGATTATTCTTCACATAGACAATGTACAGTATGTCTTGTTTGTTTTTTCTCCAGGTATAAATGGTGCTCAGTTTTTGCACATGGCTGTGTATAGGGATCCACCTTCTCTTATTACAAAAACAAACGCGGCCCAACTGCATTCCCTAGACATGTGTAATAAAACCATGAAGTGTCTACACTCGAAAGACTGTCATATTTAGCGATGGCATGACTATGTGTGATCCTACAACCCCCTCACCAAGATAATTCAAGGGAGAAAATTAATCTCCTATATCACACAGGCTTTTAGGAGCCTATTGTGTGTTTTAGGTACTTGGAGACTGATCAATTTATACCTATTGGATTGTTTTCAGAAGCTTTCCAGGTAGTATCATCATGGGTCTGAAGAAGGTAGAGTCAAGTGGAACAAACAAAATTTGTCAGCAAGGGAAAAGCTGAGAATACTCATTGACTAGCCTGTAGAAGTCCATCAGATCACCTCTCAATTTTCTCAGGAAGAAGTGATTGTCATCACTGGTTACCATGTTGTATCTCCTTTTACTCACCAAGTGGCTCAGATGGTTTTCCATTGTTGGACTATTCTTATTAACACAAAAGTGGTAAGTATGCTGCCCGACCATGGGCCCATTCACACACACTGATCTACAAGTTATCTTCTACACCAGGGGTCCTCAAACTTTTCAAACAGGGGGCCAGTTCACTGTCCCTCAAATCACTGGAGGGCCAAAATATAGTTTAAAAAAAAAATTAAGATTATATGCTCCACAGCAGGACCCCCCCACACACACACACACAGTATAAAATGCTCGACAGTACGCCCCCCCCACAGTATAATATGCTCGACAGTACGCCCCCCCCACACACAGTATAATATGCTTGACAGTACGCCCCCCCCCACACACAGTATAATATGCTCCACAGTACCCCCCCACGGTATAATATGCTCCACAGTACGCCTCCCCCCACACACAGTATTATCTGCTCCAGAGTATGCCCCCCTCACACACGCAGTATTATCTGCTCCTCAGTATGCTTCCCCACACACAGTATTATCTGCACCCATTGTATTATATGCTCCTCAGTAGCCCCCCCACTGTATTATATGCTCCTCAGTACAACACACACACAATCACACACTCTATTATGCTTACCCATGAAGAGCCGCCGCACGTCCTCCTCCTTCAGACTGCAGGCGCGATGATGTCATCGCCCCTGCGTCGTGGCAGAGGTTACTCACTGCAGTCAGTGTAGGCCGTGGTTATGCGGCCTACACTGATAGCTTTCGGTTGTATGTGCAA
The DNA here is from genome assembly GCF_031893055.1 of Leptodactylus fuscus. Classification (NCBI taxonomy): domain Eukaryota; kingdom Metazoa; phylum Chordata; class Amphibia; order Anura; family Leptodactylidae; genus Leptodactylus; species Leptodactylus fuscus. The sequence continues at coordinate 122,765,582 of NC_134270.1, read as the reverse complement.
TTGCACATACAACTGAAAGCAGCAATCTGCTCATTATCAGGGAATCAGATTCTCCGTTAGTGAGTGATCTAGGTGACAGTTTGCTGGCCACATGCGGCAGGCCAGATAAATGTCCTCAGTGGGCCACAGTTTGAGGATCCATGGTCTACACTATGGATAGGGGAGACCTTGCTTCCATGGAAAAACTCCTTTAGGGTGCATTCACACTACGGATACGGTGACTGATTCTGAACGTTAAAAGACGTTCAGAATCAGCATGTATAAAGCAGATCCCATTAATTTCAATGGGAGCCGGCATACGAGTGCTCCCCATTGAAATGAATGGGCTGCTTTTTTCTCTACGAGCGCTCCCATTGAAGTGAATGGGAAGCGCTCGCGTGTACGGCTCGGAATGAGCCGAGCGAGCCGTACACGCGAGCGCTTCCCATTCACTTCAATGGGAGCGCTCGTAGAGAAAAAAGCAGCCCATTCATTTCAATGGGGAGCGCTCGTATGTCGGCTCCCATTGAAATGAATGGGATCTGCTTTATACGCGCTGATTCTGAACGTATTTTAATGTTCAGAATCAGTCACCGTATCCGTAGTGTGAATGCACCCTTAATCCAGAATTTGTGAACTTTGATAAGAAGCTCAATGTATTCTCCTGTTACATGGGAAGTTGGGCTATTGACCAAAGCCTGAATACTAGCATTGAACTACTCCTTGGGGTTATAGAAGTAATAGGCTTTTGATGGGGAAATAAATGACCTTACCCCCACCCCACCCCTTCCTCCCTCTCCCTCTTCCTCCCCCTCCCTCCCCCTCCCATACTTCTGCTTGACATTTCAATCGGAGTGTGATTGGGTAATGGGGAGACTGGTTTTTGGCTAGTGTTAGCGGACACCAGATCCATCAGAGTGAGACCCTCTGTAACAACTCTACATAATCATTCATAGAGGAAAGATCCATTAGGTTGAAATGCCCCTTCTATGACATCCAGAAACTCTGTAAGACGGTATGGGGTAAGGGGCTAGCCTTGATAAACCTGCCTCTTTGTCTCTAACCCTGTAGTGAACCTTGTTACCTCTAGTAACTGTAGGGGACCCTGCAGCACAGACCACTTGTGCACAAGACAGTAGAATCTGTCCCCCTCCCCATGAAGAATGGGGGGGCAGTGTCAGTTTATTGATTTCATCTGATTAGCTCAGTATTATCTGCTGGAATGAGCCTCAAGGTCATTGTATCTCCTGTGTTCCTAATGGATTTTCAGCCACTCATTCAGGAAGTCAAGGGACAGAATTACTCACTTTACATGCGTTTCTCTGCTTGGGCTACAGGGAATTGACAAGAAATTGATGGCTTTGCAAATGTATCCCAGTCCTAGAACTTGAGCAGCTTTAACCCTTTATTAGGGTGGAGGGGAACTTATTTCCATAGATAAACAAATTATTCCAGAAATTGAGTAATTTTACAATCATATATGCGACCAATCTGACCTCATGTAATGAGACTGAGAGATGTGAATTACATACCCAGATTTCCCTATAGAACACTCTCTCATCGGGTGCATCCTCTGAACATAAAGGCTGATCTATAAACTGTCATCCATAATTAATAATTATCTATATTTTCCAACATACTCGCTGGTGCCTTACAATTTAACTCACACCAGTTTACCAACTATTCCCATTTATGACATTTTTCTGGTGTAGAAAGAATGTAAAATTCCCCCCCAAATTATGGGCATAGCAATAGGGAAGAAATGGGACCAATAGGATCTGAGAATATAACTAAAACTACATGACCTCAGCACCCAACAAGTATCTAAGTCAATATGGATAAATGGTTCAGAGGGATGTAAAGAAAGGAAGTGGAAAGATCTATGACCAAAAGGGAGAGGGGTGTAATCTACCCCCAGACACCTCTATCTCCTGTAAGAACAAGCATGTTGAAGTACAGTATATCTGACCATTCTATCCAGTGGTGAACCTAACCTCTCTGCTGCCTGAGGCGGACGATCGAAAGATGCCCCACACACACGCACCCCTACCCCGGATTGCATCGGGGGGGAGGGAGTGGGGGGTTGTTCATCTTTTGATTGTACGCCTCAGACAGCAGGGGGGGGGACATTATAATAAATACAAAGCAGTAATACTCAGAGGAGACGTCTCCCCACATTTCCCGTCTCTTCCCTTTAGACTACAATGACCACTTCTTTCAGCTGTGACTTGACTCTGTAAAGCTTGAAACATAGACATCTTTGACTCCTCTCTTCTCCACGCACCCAACCCCTACATATATTTATATTCCACAGCGGCTCCTGCAACTATATTATGCCCCACAGTAGCACAATAGACTGTGGGGCATAATAGAGATTGCAGGGGCTACAGTGGACCCTTCAGCAGTGGGGTCGCAGCCTGCCCCGGGCCTATTCACTGCCAGCCTCCGTGGCCTATAGTACAAGGGGAAGCGGGGGTGGCAGTGAGCAGGTCCGGGGAGGTTGGTAAATAGGCCGCTACCTGCTGGAGTATCTCCAGCAGGTAAAACAAAAAAAAGTTATTATACTTACTGATCTCTCTACTGCTCCCGCTGCCTCCGCGATCCTCTTCTCTCAGCAGTCAGATGTCTACTTATCAGCGTAGGCGGCAAGATGACGTATGAAACAGCGCAAGGAGAGCGGCAGCTCTCTTGCGCTGGTTCAAAGAAAAAATAGTTTAAAAAAAAAAATCGCCCGGGCTGCTGCCCCCCTCCCCTCATTAGAGGTGCGGCGCTGATTCTACCCCAATTACAGGTCTATGGAGAAAGTGTCACTGCACCACCAGCAAATAAATGGTTCCACTCCTTCGCCAAATGTATCATTTCAGTTGACATTGATCTAATATGTATGGCCACCTTGAAGGGGTTGCCTGACAGTAGCCATTTATCTATAAGATAGGGCATAAGGGTGAATTCACACTGAGTAAACGCTAGCTTATTCTGAACGTAAAACACGTTCAGAATAAGCGGCGTCTAAAGCAGCTCCATTCATTTCTATGGGAGCGGGGATACGAGCGCTCCCCATAGAAATGAATGGGCTGCTTCTTTCACTCCGTGCAGTCCCATTGAAGTGAATGGGGAGTGCCGGCGTATACGGCAAGCTCTGCTCATGCCGGAGCGTACACGCCGGCACTCCCCATTCACTTCAATGGGACTGCACGGAGTGAAAGAAGCAGCCCATTCATTTCTATGGGGAGCGCTCGTATCCCCGCTCCCATAGAAATGAATGGAGCTGCTTTAGACGCCGCTTATTCTGAACGTGTTTTACGTTCAGAATAAGCTAGCGTTTACTCAGTGTGAATTCACCCTAAGTGTTGTCTGAGGTGCTGACCATTGCCCACGCCCCTACATTCACCAATATCCTGAGTGAGAGTCCTGTTCTTCTCAGATGCTCAATCCTAGGAGATGAATGAGGAGTGTCCCTCACTTCATTGATCCAGACAGGAACACCCTGCAAATGGGAATGGGTGGTGATGTGATGGAGGCTTCTGCACATTACTTCTCTGGACTGATGGCAGATGCCGCTGCTTTGTTTCTCAACCTTGCAGTAACAATATTTCTATAATGTGCTGTATTGTTTGTGTGTATGGCATTGACATCTGTCTGCCCGATAAATGATGCCATAGAGCTGTTTATTTATTCAGAATGATAAAATGTATTAGTAATATGGTTTTATCTGCAGAGCTGGTGAGATAGCCATCAATCTTCCCTGCAGCTGTCTGCTACCCACACACATCCTATACTGCTAAGTACAGCCGCTATCTATGGCCAGACATTCCAGGGTCTCTGCTCTTTATCTTCTCCAGCTCTGAGACCCTTTGCCCTATACCTGGGGGCAGCCTGGATTCAATTGTTAACCCTATGCTTGCTGTCGGAATACATTGACTAAGTTCATCATTCTCATTATAGTGAGCAGACTGCACAAGACCAACTGCATAAAGCTTCCAAAATTAGTCAAATATGGAATGTATTTCATTTATTTTTATAATATGCAGATGACGAAAAACATCCATACAGAAACAATTAGGGTAGAAATGTTTCTCAAAATTTGTGTGGTCTCTAAATCGCCAGCAGGTGGTATAAACATTATTGTGCCCATGGACCCCACCACCTTATTCCCTGAGGTTTATCGTAATTATGGAAATAAGATTGGATCAGAATAATATACAGTACATGGATGGAGGATATTATATACCACGTCAATACAATCATTTAAGAACGTAACCCCACATTCACACTTCAGAGTTTCGGCTGTGAAACTCAGTCTGGGTGTTGGAACAGTATGCTGGAACTAGCTGTATAGTTATCTATGCTGCCAGGAGTCCCTGCAACATAATGCCCATAGTGATTAGTACAGGAAAGTGTGTCACTGAGAGGCAGGGACTCCTTGTTATATAGTTATCTATGTGGCTAGGAGTCCCTTTCCCATCATATTTTTTAGACTGGTAAATCCAGCCAACACACACAGAAACTTGGTCATGTGAATGTGAGGTTAGTCTGGGACAGGCTTAATAACAAATGACTTATCCTTAGATGGGTCATCAGTTTAAGATCAGTGAGGGCTCAACAACCAAGAATCAGTGGGCGATAAAGATAAAGAGGTTGTTGCCCCTTTATTACTTACCAAGGTGTATATTTGTATAGCAGCTGTGCTTGATATTTCATCCTAGCCCATTCACTTGAATGGGACTGAACTGTGAACAGGCCATGTGACTGATTATATGTAATGTCACATGACTTAAGAAACTTAGAGTCTCACAGCAGCTTCAAAAAGCTAATCTGCGAGGTCCTGTGTGTTGGTCCCCTGCTGATCATCAATTGATGACCTATCCTAAAGATCTTGGTAAATCTCTGGGAAAAATAAATCCATTGCATACTTCAATAAGTGCTGATCCACTGATTCTGGCGCAGTTTTTTTTTCTCTAGCCCCCACTGTTTCCAAGCAATAATTTTCAGCACACTTATGCTCTACTGTCAGGTGGGCAGTTCTGGGCAGGTGCAGAAAAGCAGGGACTGCCCATGAGATAGCTCAGTGGAGCAGCATCTATTGAAGGATGCAATGAGTTGGAATTGGTGGAGGTGGTGAAAGGCCCTCTTTACACTAAGAGGCCTTGTAGGTGAGATGAGCCCAGAATTCTGGCTGATAATAGATACTTGTGGGCATGTGACATTCATTTGCTGTCAGAGGTTGATCTATTTTTTGCATGTAGGTTCAGTCTTTCCCGCAGATGAATATTCTGGCGGGCCTCCAGGTCACCTTGGTATGGTACAGTGTGCTCATCGTACAGCAGATCAACTTGGATATGTTTCTGTACAATATACTAAGTAGATGTTTATATAATGTAGACTGGGTGACTATGGCTCTATTCACATCTACGTTCAGGTTTCCATTCAGGGACCCCCCTGGACAGAAACTTATCTGCATAAAAAAAAAAGTGGTTACCTAAGGAAACATGCGGAACCTATAGACTATAATGGGGTCTGTGTGGACTCCGTTCGGTTTCTGCATGAAACATATGGAGAGAATTCCTACAAGCAGCACTTTTCTCTCTGCATGTTTAGTGTGGATCCGTGGGTTTCCTTAGGTAACCGCTTTTTTTATGCGGATAGGTTTTCATTTGGGGGTCCCCAAGTGGATTCCCCAAATGGAAACCCAAATGTAGATGTGAATAGGGCTTGAGATGGTGCCTAGGGTCAGAGTTAGGCCAACCAGTATTTCCAGAGCCCAATATTTCCCACAACTTCTCAATCACACTGCAGGGGCCCTGGTCACTGAACTTATCCCTGGCTCACAGAGCTAACAGCCATAGTTAAGGTAAAAGCCAGGCTGCAGACTACTGACAGGACCCTAGGACAGAAGCTATTAGTGGCAAGTGCTTGGCAGGAAACTACTGCTGTAAAGATGTTGGTGACATCTTAGAAATCTACAAATGGCTTTTGGGTAATATTTCCATGTAGCTGAAATAGTGGACCAGTGGAATTTTAGGCACATCAGTCGTCTGCCAATGTTCACACGCATGAAAAACAGATGACCTTTATTTTCTTAAAGAAAAAAAAAAAATCCACATTAAAAGATGGACTGTTGGGTACTTCAGCTTGTGCCCATTTTAGTCAAAGAAGGGAAGTGTGTTTTGGGTATGTCTTAGCTGACCTGGGCTTCAGTCTCCGCTCTAGATTCCTGAGCAAAGCACTTTCCCCTCATTTGCATTTTTACTATAAAAAGCATAATTTACATGAAAATGGGGCGCCAAAGCTGAACGGAGGTATATCTGGAAACTGTAGAAACACCTCCACACTCCCTTTAAGTGGGGAAAACTACCACATAAACCAATGTGGCACCATTTTTTTTCCCCATGCTACCTTAAGCAAACAAGATGTGTTTTCCTCTAGAAGTAAATGCAGATGAATAGAGCTGCCACTATATCACTTAGTGAAGTATTCAGCATATTTCGAAGCCTCTTCCACCCAGGGGTGTGCATAAACTGAGCGAGATTCATGTCCTGTCTGGGCACGTCTACTCTCTACTGGCCCTAACAGACGTTCTCATGGTTAGCTGGCACAAGCTGGGTGAGGTAGAACAGTGAAGCTTAAGAAACTGAAGAATTGTAGGATTCCAAGTCCGGATTAGCGTTCTCTTTATGAGTGGGTGTTAATGGATGTTGGAGAAATTCAGTCTAGTCACACTTGATATTAGCTGTAATAGTTTAGTCGGCCTCCTTAGTCAAGATGGCTAAAACAATGGGGGTGAATTACGACTGGCAATTCTTATGCCATTCTTGGTTCATTTTCCAACGGGCACAGAATATGTCTGAATTACTAAGGCCTCTATAGTAAATTTCCTGACCTACCTACATATCCACCCACTGTCTCAAGTGGTGAGCAGGGAGTAGTGACGTGGCTTTGTGCAACAAGCTATGGTGCGTTTATACCTACTTTCTAGGTACATTTTGTATGACTTGGAATAAAATATAAACCTTAGAATGCTAAAGACCTGTCCTTAGTGCACCATTTACCTTACTTGCATTAAATTTTAAGGCTAAAGCCCCACGTTGCGGAAACGCAACTTTTATTGTTGCATGTTTTGCAGTGTTGTGTATTGATCCAAAGCCATGCAAAAGTAATGGCAAATCTATAGGAAGTACTTATACCTTCTGCTTAATCCACTCCTGGCTATGGCTCAAAAAACACATAAAACACGCAACAAGAAAAGCTGCGTAATTTGGGGGCTTAGCCCTAGGCCTCATATAGTGGACAGCAGCGAAAAAATGCCACGTGAAAAATCGCAATGGTTTTTCCCACAGTGCTTTTCGCAGAAAGTGAACCTCTGCAGAATAGTTTTTGTTATGCTGCGACTTCTAAAAACCCAACTTTTTTTTTTTTTTTTTTTTTTTGGGGGGGGGGGGGGATGGAGCACGGCGGCATGGGGGATTTAGCCCAATTGAAGTACAATAGAAATTTTATCACTGCAAGAAATGGCAGAGCTCTCCAGCATCAGCATGTAATAGAATCCAGAGACGAGTGTCCATTACAGAGGAGCAGAACGCCTTGTAATTAAGTTCCAGTGTAAATTGATAAATCAAGTTAGACGGCGTAGATTTCCTGGGGGATACAGCTCAGCTTGTTACAGATAAAGAATAGAAAGGGAGTTTGGGAAGCCTAAATGATTCCTTGACGGTGAAAGCTCAAAGAATTCTGGGAAAACTTGTCTGACCTCTCCCTGACTCTACACATGTTATATTACAAGGGCCAAATGCCACTAGGATGAAACGGGCTGCTCATCTGAAATTATGGAGTAGTAAAGGGATCGTTTAATGATGGAACGCTACGCTTACTCAGTTATGTATAGTTACATTTATTGGGCCTATAAATTCAACATTGTTAAACAATTAAAGATTTTATATTACACGAGTGACCTTATAACAACATACAGGGCTGCAAGGAGTGTGAATTTGCCCTGTGTCCAATGATGGTAATTAAAGGACTACCCATAGCTAAATAGGTGTAAGCCTAGAGGAATGGAGTTGTATTGGGTATTCATCAATAAATATTTAAGGCTTATACCCAGTTATTTGGGGGGTTGCATAAACCATACATAATATTTAGATGAGCGAGTACTATTCGAAACGGCACGCACACATAGCAATGAATGGAGCCGGCAGCGTCCATTCATTCCAATGGGTGCGTGCTATTCGAAACTTCTGTTTCGAATAGTACTCGCTCATCTCTAATAATATTTCAAAGTAGCTGGTGTAAGACCCCTTGCAGATGACTGTGGTGTGGGTCAATCTTCTATCCGTGTATTTGACGGATAGCACACTGACCCATTCTTTTCTATGGGCCCATACACATGACTGTGAATTTCATGGTCCCGTGTGCGGGCTGCAGTGCCGCACCTCCCATGAGGCGACCTGAAGCGAGCGCTTCAGGCGGCACTATGCCAGGGCCTCAGGGAGGGCAGCATTTTTGCTAACCTAGGCCAGTCCAGGACAAGCTGTCCTGGACTGGCTTATCACCGAGCGGTGGTTTGGGGAGGCCACTGGAGCAGCGCTGCTCCAGCAGCCTCCCCTCACGCTCAGGCAGAGAGCAGGCAGTCTCCGGGCCTGAATCTCTGCCGGCGAACGGGGCTAAGCCCCGCCCCTTCACTCGACCACGCCCCCAATCCACCGGCCACGCCCCTGATCCACCAGCCACGCCCCCGATCCGCTCCCTCCTCCCGGCGGGGATGGGGGGCGGCTTTCTGCAGTTAGCCTCGGGCGGCGAAAGGAGCAGGCTCACCCCTGGCGGGCTGACACTCCAGGCCGCAAAATATAGAACATGTCCTATTCCTGTCCTGTTTTGCCGCCCGTGCTTTTAATTCATGGCCGGCCAGTTGCAGCATGGTCGTCTGCAATCGGCCTAAAGGTGTGAATGGCTTTCAAAGACCAAACCAATATTTCTTAGCCAAGGCTATCCTGGCTTCTGAGTTCTTGAGTTCCTGTTCTCCATCAAATACTGCAACCAGTATTACTTCCAAGGCCATATGCTGTGTGCGGTGGTGTAGGGTTTTTTTTTTTTTTTTTTGTCAATGCCTAAAATACAATATGTGATTTCTTGGCCCATTTTCATGGATCCCTCAATAGACTCCGGTCTATGAGAGACCTGTGAAAACTGACTACTCTGATGCACATTAGCATTGAAAAACTTCCTGTATCACAACCTGGCCATATGGATAAATCCTTAATATTAAACAAGGTCATATTGTTTTTGGTATATGGAATTAAATGGAAGATGGGGAGAATCCAGTACTTCAATGTATGTTGCTAGCTTTAAAAAAGTAAATAAATAATATATATACAGTCCTATGAAAAAGTTTGGGCACCCCTATTAATCTTAATCATTTTTAGTTCTAAATATTTTGGTGTTTGCAACAGCCATTTCAGTTTGATATATCTAATAACTGATGGACACAGTAATATCTCAGGATTGAAATGAGGTTTATTGTACTAACAGAAAATGTGCAATATGCATTAAACCAAAATTTGACCGGTGCAAAAATTTGGGTACCCTTATCATTTTATTGATTTGAATACTCCTAACTACTTTTTACTGACTTACTGAAGCACAAAATTGGTTTTGTAACCTCACTGAGCTTTGAACATCATAGCCAGGTGTATCCAATCATGAGAAATGTATTTAAGGTGGCCAATTGCAAGTTGTTCTCCTATTTGAATCTCCTCTGAAGAGTGGCATCATGGGCTACTCAAAACAACCCTAAAATAATCTGAAAACAAAGATTGTTCAACATAGTTGTTCAGGGGAAGGATACAAAAAGTTGTCTCAGAGATTTAACCTGTCAGTTTCCACTGTGAGGAACACAGTAAGGAAATGGAAGACCACAGGGATAGTTCTTGTTAAGCCCAGAAGTGGCAGGCCAAGAAAAATATCAGAAAGGCCGAGAAGAAGAATGCTGAGAACAGTCAATGACAATCCACAGACCACCTCCAAAGAGCTGCAGCATCATCTTGCTGCAGATGGTGTCACTGTGCATCGGTCAACTATACAGCGCACTTTGCACAAGGAGAAGCTGTATGTGAGAGTGATGAGAAAGAAGCCGTTTCTGCAAGCATGCCACAAACAGAGTCGCCTGAGGTATGCAAAAGCACATTTGGACAAGCCAGCTTCATTTTGGAAGAAGGTCCTGTGGACTGATGAAACAAAGATTGAGTTGTTTGGTCATACAAAAAGGCGTTATGCATGGTGTAAAAAAAAACCTGCATTCCAAGAAAAACACTTGCTACCCACTGTAAAATTTGGTGGAGGTTCCATCATGCTTTGGGGCTGTGTGGCCAATGCCGGCATCGGGAATCTTGTTAAAGTTGAGGGTCGCATGGATTCCACTCAGTATCAGCAGATTCTTGAGAATAATGTTCAAGAATCAGTGACGAAGTTGAAGTTACGCCGGGGATGGATATTTCAGCAAGACAATGATCCAAAACACCGCTCCAAATCGACTCAGGCATTCATGCAGAGAAACAATTACAATGTTCTGGAATGGCCATCCCAGTCCCCAGACCTGAATATCATTGAACATCTGTGGGATGATTTGAAGCGGGCTGTCCATGCTCGGCGACCATCAAACTTAACTGAACTTGAATTGTTTTGTAAAGAGGAATGGTCCAAAATCCCTTCATCCAGGATCCAGGAACTGATTAAAAGCTACAGGAAGCGACTAGAGGCTGTTATCTTTGCAAAAGGAGGATCTACTAAATATTAATGTCACTTTTCTGTTGAGGTGCCCATACTTTTGCACCGGTCAAATTTTGGTTTAATGCATATTGTACATTTTCTGTTAGTACAATAAACCTCATTTCAATCCTGAAATATTACTGTGTCCATCAGTTATTAGATATAGCAAACTGAAATGGCTGCTGCAAACACCAAAATATTTACAACTAAAAATGATTAAGATTAACAGGGGTGCCCAAACTTTTTCATAGGACTGTATATATATATATATATATATATATATATATATATATATATATATATTTCAAGCTCCAAAATTATTTAGTGAAATCTGCTTTTCCTAAAACTGTTGGCAGGTTCCGCTACAAATCAACGAACTACTGAGAGATTATGTACTTGCCTAAAGGGGTTATGTGGAAAATAACCTTTTTGGCCAACAGTGGACCAATCTATAACTTGATAAACTTGTTCATATGGTGCACGATACCCAAAAAATGTTTCCCACATAACCCCCTTTAAAGGGGTTGTCCAGTATTAATACTAGTTTACCATGTTTTTTTCATGGGATATCCTCTTTAATTTAAAGAGAACACAAATCCATTTGGGCCAACACTACAGAACCTATTCAAAATGGCAATGGCAACTTTTTTTGTATAAAGTCATGAGGCCAATCCTGTAGAATTTAGTTAACCTGTAATTTCTCGGAAAATCTCCTGTGGGTAAAAGAATCAGACATAAATACAATGGGGCAAATTTATAAATCCTTCTGTTTTCTGGCATAGAGGGATAATATTGTGGCACACACTTGTGCCATAATATGTGAGCAAATGCGAGGGGGTAATGATTGGGACAGGGGCACCTCCGCCCAACATACTTACTATATGGTAATTATCGCCAGTTTTCTGAAGGGCCCCTTCACACTATGGATACGCTGCCTGATTCTGAACGTTAAAACACGGTCAGAATCAGCGCGTATAAAGCAGATCCCATTCATTTCAATGGGAGCCGGCATACGAGCACTCCCCATTGAAATGAATGGGCTGCTTTTTACTCTACGAGCGCTCCCATTGAAGTGAATGGGAAGCGCTCACGTGTATGGCTCGGACTGAGCCGAGCGCCGGGCGCCTTCACACGGCGAGCCGTACACGTGAGCGCCTCCCATTCACTTCAATGGGAGCGCTCGTAGAGTAAAAAGCAGCCCATTCATTTCAATGGGGGAGCGCTCGTATGCCGGCTCCCATTGAAATGAATGGGATCTGCTTTATACGCGCTGATTCTGACCGTGTTTTAACGTTCAGAATCAGGCAGCGTATCCGTAGTGTGAAGGGGCCCTAATGGAAATCTACGTAAGCTCCTATCTGGCATTGATCACCTTTCAGGCACATGGGTGTCCAACAATTTATGAAGAGGAGATAGCTGGCAGATCCCAACAAATGTGGTTGAGCTGACGCTTATCTAATGTGTTTAGCCAGTTTGACAAGTTTTTGACCAGGACCACTAATGGGATAATTGTATGGCTTTTCTATTGTCAGATACTCAGCTGTTTGTTTGACAGATCGCTGTAGAGGAAAACGCCACACCTTCATGTCCTGAAAGCAAACAATAGATTTAACAAAATGGATGCTGGGTGGTATTGGTGGCTGTCTTTTGTTGTTGTTTTGTACTACATCATATATTCTAATCTATATTAATCCCATCAGGATCTCATGCTTAAACCAACCTTCGAAGACTGCATGGCTTTGTTACTGAAATACAGGTTACATCACTTTTCCATTTACAGCCGTGAATATCCTCATATCATCTTCTGCTGTAGTCAGGAAAACAGGGGAGGGACGTCATGCTTAAGTTGTGTCAGCAGCAACCCAGTCTTTCCCCACCCTGACCAGACTCATTTTATGAAACTATAAAAAAAAAATTAAATAAAAATGTTGAATAGTTCATCAATGACTAACTTGGTGAAACTAGACCTGTGAACAGGGTGTGAGATACTTTGTGCAGGGATGGCATTATCTCCTGATTCTAAGCAAGCCCCCATGCCCGTCATACATGCCCCATGTATTTGGTTACAGATCTCAGATTATGTTAACAGATCTTGGAAGGAGATGATGAAGAACCTTTTCGTAGAACACGGAACTGCGAATAAATTATGTCTAAAGATCAGATTAAAAAAAGCTCAATTGATCATAGTCATGTTGGGCAATATCAGCAACTTTACTTGAAGATGTTAGCTACTGCAGAGTAGTAACAATGCCAATATCTTAGGACACTCAGGAATCCCCTCCCTTTTTCGTCCCCTTCTGACAAAATCAAATTTTGCTTAAGGAAGAAATTTGATTCTAGAAACCAAAGAAGATGCTTAGTGGCTGTCAGTTATAATGCCTCGGCGGCTCTTCGCACAAGGTGATTTGAGAAGAAATGTCTCCTTTCATTAAGTAAACTGAGAAAAAATGTACATGTAATGAGCGACCTTCACCATCTCCAGATCAAGTACGTTCCTATCTGTCCTATCTCCACACGGAAACATGTTCAGTGTAAGGAGAAATCTGCTTGCGCTATGTCATATCTTCAAAATTTTATCTTTTGTCCCCCCCAGCTTAAATTGGGTCATATAGTTCTTTAGACGGTATGACTACCTAAATTCAGCATTGGTTAAGAATAGTTGACTATAGCTTAGTCCAATGTTTGAACTTACCCCAAGACTCTATTCCTTTTAAATGTTCTGCTTTCCTAAATTAGACTCGTCACATTTAGGGTAAGTTCACACGGGGTTTTTTGGTCAGGATGTTGAGGCCATATCCGCCTCAACAGCCTGACCAAAAAGATGGCTCCCATTGAAAAAGAGTCGAGATGCTCATTCTTCAGGCCGATTTGCCTCACGATTCATCCTGAAGACACTCCCGACTAGGCCCATTCATTGGGCCTAATCCGGAGCGGAGTACGCAACTGGATGCTGGTGCAGTGCATCGGCATTCAGTCGCAGCTACCCTTTTTTTTGGTCCAGAACCTGAGGCGGCCTCCACCTCAAGCTCCAGACCAAAAAACTCTGTGTGAACTTACCCTTATACTTTTTGTACAGCTACTTTTTTTTTTTTGGGGGGGGGGGATTTTGAGACTTGTGCACTTTAAAGCATAAAGAATCACAATTCCATGAGGTGATTTATGATACAAGGGCAACTTTTTAATAAATTGGGTGTACATATTGGCACGACAAAAAAGGAGCAAAATTGCATAACTGATGGATAACCTCCAAGACATGACTGTCTGTGTAGCCAAGTATATGACATTCAGTTGTCCACTCACACCCATTGCCAATTAAAAGGTGATAATCTAGATTTTAACCCCTCTTCTTTCTTCTACTATGACTGATCTGAAGTCTGTCCTTTCCCACGCTGACTCTTCCCCACTCTCGGTTCTGTACATCAGTCTTCTCCGAGATGTTACTCCTGAGTCTCCTTCTTATACATTTCCTTGGTAGTCAGACCTTTGCACGGGTCTTCTCTCTGCCAACTAGATAGATCTTTCCTGTTCGCACATAAGCTCCTGTTGCCTTGCAGTGCACAAGAAAAGAACTTCAAAATTCTGTCTCGGAGATACCGGTGTCCTGACTTTCTCCACAGAATCTATCCTGCTGTGACTGAACGGTGTTGGCACTGTGGTTTTGAGAAAGGTGTCCTATATCACATTTGGTGGGAGTGTGATGTTTTTAGGCCCTTCTGGGATGTTGTGTTTGCCCTGTATGCTATGGGGTGTGGTCACAGCATCTCCCCAACTGGCCCTTCTTTCAGTTATCCTTGGCAGGATTTCTGTGGTAAAGAAGGATCTCCTGCGACATTTTGTCATGGCTGCTAGAACTGTTATTCTCAGACATTGGCGAAGCACTATTGCGCCTTCCCTGGTTGAATTTCTACAGGAGCTTCTAATAATTAGGAAAATAGAGGCCCTGCTGGCGGAGGATTCTCCCGATCCTTCCAAATTTGACTCTGTTTGGCGGCCTTGTTTAGGGTTTCAGGAATTGACTGAGTTCTCATCTTTCTTCTCGAGATGCAGAATTACCTTGCTATTCTTTTTTCTCTTTTCTGTTAGGAAGTTACTGGTAGTTCTACTCCCCTCAATGGAGGCCCATGCCAGGCCACAGATCACTACACAGATCCTTTGGTCGTTTTCTGATTTGTCATTCTGTCTTATGCCAGTGTTTTCCAAGAAGAAATGTGTAATGTATGGCCAGCTTCAGATACTCTCTACAGTGATCCCGACAGCCACCTGAAGCTACATGTTCATATAGTCCTACAATTTCCTAAATCTACCACAGCTCTATTGAGATTTACTCAATTTACTTACTTTTGTCCTTGTAGGATGCGGCTGCAAGAATGTTTTTATATTTTTTTTATTTTATTTCTCCATTCATAGGAGTAGTAGATGACCAATTGACCCTTGTTAATGATGACTTGAAAATGGAAAATAACCTAGACCTGGAGAACGTATCAGGCGAGCAATAAGTAGTCAGTTGGGCAGGACATTTTATCATGAATTTTTGCCTGTCAGATGGAACATACGTACAATATTTCATTTTATCATTTCATTGTAGTGCAGAACTATTGACCAGGGGTAAGTGGACGATCAAATTCTTAGATACTGTAGGGTTCAATAACTGTACTTGGATATAGCCTTGCTCTGGATTACTCAAAACCCCATCCAGGTGATTTTTATATTTTTTTTGGCTCATGGGAGATATCATTTAAAAACTTGAGAAAGAGAAGTCTTGGGTGAATGGAAGTACTTGCACAAATGGTTAATACATTGGATCTTATTGCATTAAGAAATGGAAAGCTTCAAACCAGACAGTTCACTTCCATCTATCTCACAGAGATGGAATTCTATGCACCTGAGAGACAGCTGAGAGTAAGGAGAGCCGTGTGTTACATGCAGCCCTCTTCTTGCCGCGTCAGCACATGTACAGGCCTTTAAGGCAGGGTGCTGTCTCTACTCATCCAGGTGTGTCCCAGAAGCGAGGAGTCAGATGGCAAAGGGCGGAGGCCAAAATTCAAACAGTAGCTGTGAAACATCCCTCCAATAACACATGCCTACTGTTAGTGCGTAAGCATGCAATGCAACACTAGATCATTGAGAAATATTTCTAAAGTATATTTGTCTTACTTCATATGTAGGACGTGCTATATGTGTATAATCTAGTATGGAAAGAACTTGTATAGAAAATAATGCCATAACCATAACCATGCATTACTTATGAATAATACTTTCCAGCTCAATGCTCCATTATTTGGAATGGCGAGAAAGCCATTCTTAGCTCTCTGAGAACATCTATCACTGGGGCAAAGTCAGGAGACATCCATACACGACTGGTGACCAGTTTTGCTGAAATCTCTGGGTTCAACAGACATCCTGGGGGAAAATTTATTATTCAAATGATTGATAATGTGATATATTTTTGGTGCAAGACCCTTTTTTTGTGCGCCCTCCTCTCCTGTTTTGCCTCACTTGTCACTTTCCACAAATGTGGGCGGAACTGGAAGATGCGAGGATACCTCAGCCCATCATATTTATTATAACTCAGAATTTTCTGGCTCATGAAATCTATGCCAATTTCTAATTGGCGTAGATCTCCATTTAGGCCTACGGGTGTGCATCTGACTTATTAGGAGGCCAGAGTCTCTTGATTAAATCTTTTGCGCCTTGTCACCACACAGTATAAGGCCCCCTTTACTGGTGCTCACATGGTATAAATCCCCATTCTTGGCCCCATATGGTATAGTAATTTTTATTGGCTCCTACACAGTAATTTCCTCCTTTACTACAGCAGTACCTTACACAGTATATTGCCCTTTTATTGGCCCCATGTGTTAAGTGCCCCCTTTAGTGACTCCCATACAGTAAGTGCCAACCATACAGTGATTTCAGGATTACTCCAGCAGGTAACAGCCGATTTTCACTTACTGAGCTCTGCTCCTGCCCACGGCCTCCTCTGACTCTCCTTCAGCCTCCAGTGGGCCCTGTGCACTGCACATCAGGTTCAAATACTGAACAGTGAAAATGAAGCCCTGAAGAAGAAGTGGAGGAGGCTGCTGTAGGCAAGAGTGAGGATCGCTAAATGAGTAATACAGCACGTAATGGCCTATTTAAAAAAGTAAATAAAATAAGCAGGGCATGGGCACTCCAATGGCCGGCATAGGGGCCCATGGGTATTCACCAATACATAGTGGACCAGTCCAAGCCTGACTGTATAAATACATTATGTAAAAAAAATTGCTTTTTTTATGCAGCCAACATTCTATACATGAATGAAATGAAAAGGATGAAGAAGTGATATGCACCCCAAAATGGTACCAATAAAAACTACAACTTTTCCCGTTTCTTTTCTTGTTTTTTTTTTTTGTTTTTTTTTTTTTAAGTGATCTCTCAGAGTTCAACCAGGAGAAAAATACATGATAGTGCTTTTACAACATTTAAAAGTGTTTTTAATTGTACAGAGGCAAGAGAGAAGAGTACTGGGTGGCCTCCCGTCTCTGGAAACCGCGAAACAGAACGTCACCCGTAAATCAGAAAATGGGTCTGGGGTGGTCATATGGGTAAATATAACATTTTTTAAAAATTAAAAGTTAGGCAGGGGAGGGGGTTTAGCTTAGTGGTAAAGTGTTAATTTATCCTGGACAACCCCTTTAAGTCCCAAATTAGTTGCAGATGTTAATGTTCCTGTTTTGTTTTTTGTTTCTTCTGTACCTGCGTGAGATTTTTGTAGCATGTCTGTATGTGACGGTCTCTCATGCTGTAAGATTGAGTGAGTCATACATATACAAGCTAATAATCACTTTCAGCCTAAGTCATGGCATTCATTGGCCTCCTACACATCTACACCTAGCAGTGACTTACTTGGATCAGCAGATAAAGGCACCATCAAGTTTCACTGGAAAACACTCAAGCTGTAGTCATAACATATACAGTATATCGTCTATGAGGACATCAACATGGGTTTTATAAAAGCATACTGCGGAAACTTGTAGATATTTGTAACCTGTGTGTCCCGCGGAGCGATAGCATTCTTGAGCGTGTACATCAGTGTGTTATGCCTGGATAGTTTCATGCAGCACATGACTCCATTACAGTTTATTACAACCCCAGCTCAAAGAAGCTGTGACAGTGCAAAATGTAAAGAAATCTTATAACCATATCCAGTGGCGTAACTAGGAATGGCGGGGCCCTGTGGTGGGCTCCCATCCCCCGAAGACCTCGACCAACCTCCCCTTCTCCCCTGCATTCTTGCACACAGTATGATGCCCCATAGTGGCCCCTGCACACAGTATTATTTCTCATAGTGGCCCCTGCACACAGTATTGTGCCCCATTATGGACACCCATGAACAATTATTATACTCCAGAGTCTTTTCAGACCCCGGAGTATAATAATCAGAGACCCAAGGGGGGATACAACCATAAAAAACACTGTTACTTACCTCTCCCTGGGCTCCGGCGCACTCCTCGGTGATGTTGGCAATCTGCAATAATGGACCAGACGTCACCTGACTCAGACTGGCGTCGCAACGCATAAGGACACTGGCCAGGGCCACATGACGTCTATGATGTCACCAAGTAGGCCTGAAACCTGCCAAAGCGTAGGAGAGGTAAGTAGCAGCGTTTTTCACGTTCCCTCTCCTCTCCTAGCCCTCTGATCATTATACTAAGGAGTCTGCAAAGACCCCAGACTTACCTACTGATCCAAAAAACAAGTTCAACCAAGGGATGGAAAAGGGCATGACTGATCCATATGGGCCCTAAAGCAGCATTTTCTTGCATTGTGTGGATGGGATTAGCCAGAATCCCATCCACTTTGCGGGTACTGTAAAATGTAGCCTTTTTTGCTGTGGTCAAAATGCTGGTTATTTGCAATGTAGGGCCCCAGACTTAACATGAGCTGAGTCAAACTGGAAAACTGCTCTGTGGTCAAATGAACCAAAACAATTTAAAAATCACATCCTCATACCCTGTTTCCCAGAAAATAAGACATCCCCCAAAAGTAAGGCATGGGGGAGGTTTTGTTAAATTGCCTAATATAAGGCACCCCCCGAAAATAAGACATCCCCAAAACACTGCAGCCGGCAGAACACTGTGCACGATGTTCCGTGTGCACAGGTATGCTGGCTGCTGCCTCTGCTGTGATACCACTGTTCCTGCTGCTGTAAGATGAGCTGGGAAAGCATCGTATGCTGCGGGGAGTCCACTCTCCCAGCTCATCCCACAGCAGCCGGAACAGTGGTATCACAGCAGAGGAGGCAGCCAGCTTTCCTGTGCACACGGAGCACAGCATTCAGCCGGCTGCAATGCCCACTAAGTGAGGCTCTCCGGCACAACCGCCGGAAGCCTCGCTAATCTCTGCTAAGCCCCGCCAACCACTTCCACCACCGTGACCAACAGCAGCACCAGCGCTGCTATAAAGATGGGGAAGGTAACTAGCATACCTCCCCCCCACCACCACCACCTCTTGCACCACCTACAACCGGCAGTCATGCCGGCACTCCGTTAAGGAAGCGCCGGGATGACTGCCGATTGTCCCCCGCTCCATAAGGCATCCCCCGAAAATAAGACAGGTCATAAATTTTGGAAGAGAATTTAATATAAGACACTGTCTTATTTTCGGGGAAACAGGGTAGACGTGCGGTAATATATATAGTGAGAAAGCGGACAGTACGCTGAATTCAAGTCTATGGAACAAGTCTGAAGAGGTGGCTGCCTCAGCGCCCAGTGATGAACCTAAGCTTTAAGGCCTACCTTTCTGACATATGGTGACGCCATATGGTGGTACACAAGAGGGATCATTTATGAATACCAGGATTTTCTGTGCTGACAGTGGTGCATCCTCTGCCTGTACTGAATTCTATGCCAGCCCTGTCACTGGGGCAGATTTGTTAAAAAGTCACACAAAAAAATTGCAACTTTTTTCTCTTTTACGCCTTTAATTTATTCCATATACACCAGAACACTGGTCTATCTGATGACATAAATCTATGCCAGCTATGATCTGCCGTACATTTCAGTGCAGACTCACCCTCCACCAGCATCAGTGATGTAACTTATCACCCCCTGTCAACCAAACAGGTATTTGTTCTCAACTAAAGCCAGGTTATCGCCAGTTTTATTTCAGTTTTTCTTCTCTTTTATAGGAGCAGAACTACAAAAATATCATCAGTGCCAGATTAGTCACATGACTGACACCAAATGTACCTGGTGGGCCCTATTGACTATAGTGGGGACTGTGGGGTTTCCATCGTGGTGTCTAGTATTGTACACACAGTGTTATTTTGTCTAGAAATATTTATATAGATGTATGAACAGATCATTAACCTTTCTGTTTGGCTTTTAGAACTCGATGCATTTGCGCCAAAATTATGGAAATTATGGGATGTGCTACACTGCCATCTAGTGTCTACAATAATACATTACAATATGTTCTTATTTTTATTGAATAGGACTAAGTTTGCAGTATCTTTTCTAGCTGCTACACAATGGGCAGATTTATTAAGACTGACATTTCTTACGCCAGTCTTAATAAACAGTGCAAGTCACAGCTGATTTCGGAAGAGCCTCCAACCAGAAGACAAGAAATTTCCGGGATAACAAGCACCAGAAAACTGGAGTGGGTTATAATAAATATGTAGGGCCACAATGTTCCTGTTCTGGTCTGCTTTCTGTCCCACTTTGCCCACTTTTGCAAAAAGGGACAAATGAGGTACAGAATGGGGAATGTGTCACAACTTTGGCACAGGAGAAAACTGGCATAGAGGGGGTGAATAAATTCACCCAAATATGCAGTGCTGTATAGCTCTGGAGTGCAAGGGGGTGCACTATCCTGATCTTATATTAATGACCTATGCTAGGGATAGATAAGATTATGGGGATAATGTCACTCCTTAAGGAGAGACCACCTATTAGGTGTGTGGAGACTTATACAGCCATAGTCGCTCCACTGTAAGGGATCATGGGAGGAATATGCAAATCTGTCTCCCAAGATATAAATAGGGAGACAGTGCCTCGGTTATGCTGCCCTCTATAGGAAGCGCCCTGAACATCATGCCCGACTTTCCCAAGAAGCCTTTACTGTATAATGTGGGATTTTTACCAAGTCAGTTTCTCAGCTACGGCCGGCCGTTTCGGTCTGGTTGGATCTCGTCAGCGCAGCGTAAGGAGAACTGACTTGGTAGAAGTGAGAGGCTGAGAGACCAGATTATGGGGATAATGTCACTCCTTAGGGAGAAACCACCTATTAGGTGTGTGGAGACTTATACAGCCACAGTCGCTCCACTGTAAGGGATAGATAATCAATAGTAAAGTCATGGCCAATCACTGTAGTTTCGCTCCTAAATAATACCAAATTGTTGTAGCTATATATATCCATGTGTTAATAAATAAAACTTGTATGATATAATTTGTTTCATATGAATCATTGGTTGAGGTCATTTCCTGTTTTAAATAACAATAACCAACATACTTCACTGGAAGAACATGTCAGCTACATGAAAACTCCGAAAAGCAGTTCAGCTTTCAAGTTCACTAGAAATATATGCTATACTCATATACAACATGTCATAGGCATGGGGGAGAGTTACTAAACTAAATACACTAGAATTCTGGCTTCATTTGCATCAAAAATCTGCCGTACATGCTGTACAACACTCTTATTATGTGTTTTAGATATTTTTGTCTGATACGCAAGAGTGACATACCAGATAAAAGGTATGGCTGGGTGAAAAAGGAGGCAAAGCATAAAGTAATACTTGCCACTCTCCCGAGATGACCAAGAGGCTTCTAAAATCAGGACAGTTCTCTGCTATTCTCTATATCAGCGTTTCCCAAACTGTGCTCCGCGAACCAGCTAGAGGTGCTCCGCGATATGGCGATAATAAATAGTTAACAATAAAAAATAGATAAATGTGAAGGTTTTCAAAATTAAAATACTGGTTCGCATGCACTCCTAATATTCTACCAGCGCGGCACTACGATCTGTTCGGCGAATGTACAAGGCCGGTGGATTAATGCGTCACAGTCGGACAGCACTTCCAAACTGGTCTCAGACGCCCTTTCTGGCTTAATACTCCGGTCTCATATATTCACCGAACAAACTGTACCTACGGACAGAAATGCTTTAGTCATCTTTCACGCTCGTATTGTGCGGTCACTCGATCCTTGCTGTGTTGGTTTAGTTCACACAGTATTTGCAGTTATTCACCACGTGTTGTTCGAAAAACATTCCTAATTTTGGTTGTTCAGCAATGGATCGCTGGTTGAAGACTGAATCCTTCAGAAAATCAGTTATTAGCACTAGTAATTAAAATATGTTAAGCGCTCCCTACAGAATTTCTGTCCTGAATAGTGCTCCTCCACTCAAAAAGATTGGGAAACGCTGCATTATATGATGTGGGTATGGTGACAACATATGAAGTGCTGTGAATGGAACATTTTGCGTCACAAAAAGAGTGTGTGCAGGGACCTAACGGAGGGGTACTGGGCCCTGTGGCCAGCTGGAGATATCCAGAGCACTGTAGCAATATGATAGTGGTTGGTGAAAGCCTGGTTCCCCGATGGCTATACATCTCCTTGATGGAAAGGGGCCCTGCGTTATAGTAGTATAGTAGCCTGCTCAGGGAGGCGATAAAAAATAAAAAACACTTATACTCTCGACTCCTAGCCTACTGATGGTTCCCACCATCCTCTTTGGGGCTCTTTCAGCCTGTGACTGAGGTCACGCGCCCCAGGGGCTCATTGCTGGGGCCTGTGATTGGGCATCAGTGGTCACGTCAGCCTACCCCATGTGAACGCTGAGGCCCAATTGCAGGCCACAGCGGTGACCTGTGGGGCACTTGACCTCAGACCCAAGCAGAAGAGGACCGAAGAGGATCCTGGAGATATCTAGATAGAGAGAGGATGCCCAGGAGAGGTGAGGTAATGTGATTATAACTGTTTATTTTTAATAATAGCACCATAACTAACTGGAGGGCCGAACCTCACAAATATTCATCAAATTCTGTGGGATTTGCCTAACCTGCTCAGTTGGGGCTCTTGGGATCATTTTATACTGTGTGAGGCCACTGTGGGAAGCAAATTATATTGTATGGGTGCAGTGTGGAGCATATTATACTGTGTAGGGACCACTGTGGAGCATATTATACTGTGTAGGGACCACTGTGGAGCATATTATACTGTAAGGGGCCACTGTGGAGCATATTATATTGTGGGGGAGATATTATACTGTGTGGGGCCCATTCACTACTTAAATCATTGTCAAGATTTAAGCCTGTGTCCTGGTGCCTAGCTGTGTGTCTCCTTGCTTGCTGTGCTATTCAGCTTGGTTGTCTGCTGGACTATTGTGTTGATGCTTCTCGTGAGACTCATCACCTGTTTCTATTGATTAGAACCCACCCTAACTTAAGCCTGATTGGACTGTATATATATATATATATATATATATATATATATATATATATATATATATATATATGGCCCTGACACTCCCTGGTTGTGTTAGCATTGTGTTTAAGTATCTGAATACAGGCTGTACACCCAGGAGATCTCCTTGCAGGTAATCTTCTTTTGGAACCTCCCCTTTGCTGGCTGCAGATTCATGGTAGCTTTACTTCAACTTCTGAGATACTACAGAGTTCTATCCAGTCTTTATGTATCTACCCCCAGACTGTGACTGCAGCCCCCCTCCCCTGCCTTACCTGACTACCGGATTCCTACTCCCATAGCTAAGTGAAACACTAACCCAGCAAGGGCAACTGCCAGCTCAGCCACAGCCTTAGTGGATGCTCTGCAAGAATTATATAACCCAATATCTGGACGCTGTTAAACTTACCCTGTCCTACCTCAAGGGTTTTTGTTCTACAAAAACCCTGTCTCCTGAGTCTCATTCCTGCAAGTCCATTATGGGCACTCCAACTACCATCTGGCTCAGGGAGTCTTACAACCATTAGTGCCTTGGAGAAAACACTACAACCACCATCAAACACCCTACAGACTTCTTCAGCAATGCACATGCCTAGGTGGAACGTTAGAGGCTTTGATTGAGATTCTTGCCACTTTAACGACTACAACTACTAATACTCCCAATTGCCTAGCCTCCCCTAATGGGCTGCTGTAAACACCTAATGAAGTGTCTGAGGGGGATGGAGCATTACACAGGGACTATTCTTAGTGTCTTTTAAATCTTTATCATGCTCCATGCACTGGGCGTAATATAGTGTACACTTTGGTGGTCTTAGATGTGGCTTGCCTAAATATGCCTATTATGGTATATTAGAATCAGGAGGAAAGATAAGCAGTACAACAGATAACTAGAAAGTGCTTATTGATGAGCAGAAAAATTCTTCAGCTGTTAGAATTTCAGGGATATCAAAACACATGACTGTCTTTTTGCTCATTGTCAGAAGGTGACAGGCAGAGCGCTGGAGTCATGGTATATATCCCCCAGATTTCTGACCTATGTGTGGTCCTGTGCGAGTCTTGAATAGGCAGATCCTGGGAGCGAGAGGAGTTGCCTGGGTCTGTCCTGACATTATGAGTCTGGTGAGACGTATTGTGCTCTTTTTGTTGATTTCTGTGGCTTGTAGTAAGCCACATGTACAGTTAGTACTTTTTGTTTGGTTAGAGCTCGGACAAGCAGGGTTTTGTTTCATGTTCTTTTCCCTGGAGTTAAGGCTGTATTTTATTTTGCTAATTTTTGTGTCTAATGTGAAGGTCTATTTATGGTTGGGTCCCCACACCTTTTACTAAGCACTGTCTTCAGCTGTTCTGCCAGTTATTTGGGCTGGTGTAATGTAAACCAAGCAATAAAGAGGACTCCAGTACAGATTTAATACTTTTAACAGCTGATAGTTTGCTCCATTTGTATCCTGTCTATACAACCTTACATACAACAGTAGCACCAATCTCTCTGAAGTCCCGATTGATAATCCCATCAAAAATGATCTAGACTGGAATCAACTGTATCGGACTGTGAAAAGTATTACAGGTTTGCATCACCTGGATGTAAGCAAGAATGTTCTCTTTGCCAACAAAGATCTAGAAAATGGCATCAAATTAAAAACCTAATTATAATGGAAAGTTTTGGACCATTTTACTTATCAATGACTACACTTTATTTACATAAAACTGTTGGACCCCTTTACATCCTGACACAAGTGATGGTGAAGATGATATCCATCCATCCTCCGCGTATATCAGGGCTGAATATGGCAGAAAACTAGTCACATTCCAGTTGCTTAATGTTATATTTCCGTATGAGTTATCATATTTGTCTCCTTTCAACAACGCAAGAGATTTTATTTATTTTTACACAATACTGTTGGATCTGTCCATATGTGCCCAAAATTCTAGTATGAGCGAACGGGTCCTGAGTATGATAAATATAATGACTTATACAACAATGACAGGTATGGACTCTTCCTATAATTGGCAAAAGTCCCATTTTTTTGGAATGAGCCCTAAATGTAGGGTGTGGTTTGTCAATGAACTGTGTATAAGGCTAGGACCCCACGTTGCGGAAACGCAGCTTTTTGTGTTGCAGGTTTTGTTGAGCCAAAGCCAAGAATGCCTACAAAAGGGATGGGAAATATATAGAAATTTCTTATACTTCTCCCTTCTGCTAAGTCCACTCCTGGCTTTGGCTCAAACAAATGCAGCAAAATCTGCAAGACAAAAAAATCTGTGTATCTGCAACGTAGGGCCTCAGCCTAAGAAGGGGAAAACATGGCTCCTCTCTTCTAGAAACCGTGGCATTCTGGTTCATTGGCTGAATTGTACCACAGTTTAGACCCATGTAAGTGAATAAGACACAACCTATGGATAAGAGTGGCACTGTTTCTGTAAGACAGCAGCCATGTTTTCTAACCTATAACCCCACTCATGACGCGCTGTTGATCTTTATCTACATTCCCTCAGATTTGTCTGCCAGGTCCCCTTTAGATTTGGGTTGTGTCCACCATTCGGCATAAATCCCTTCTTCATAATCCCCTTCCCCTTCAAATTCTGAATCAGATGGCGGCGGTTCTGTGTCTTGCAATGTTCCAATTTCAACCTGCAATGAAATATAGAGAGGCTCAGTAATGCAGCAACGGAGCCAGTTTTAGGGGTTTGCCAGCTGGGCAACAGCCCACAGTTATCCCAAAAGTAACTAAAACTACCTACTATTACTTAGCTGTATAAAGTGGGATATAGGTACTACATGGCAGTATTATTTATGTAGCAGGAGTTCTGGTAATCATGAGGATGAAGCTCTTTCCCATATCTGTCCAAGACATCATACAAACACTGGTTACTAAGTCAACAGATGTGTCACTTCTAGATCATGACAGTCTGCCAGGTTCAAAGTCCTGTTCATCGCAGTAAACCTGGTATCTTCTCAGATAATGAAAGGTTCAGAATAGAATATTATCAATCTTCTGCCTGTAGATATTGAACCTATCATAAGTTCAATGCCCGTAATCACATGTAAAACTTTTTGCAATTCCACAGATTTAACCCCTGTGTATTTTTAAGGTCAATTGAGGTGAGCAAGATTTAGTGTAAAATATCATTTCATTAAGTCTTCCTTCTTGTAAGATATTTGCACAGAAAACTTAAGACCTTAACCATTTCAAGGCTTTTATACAGTGTTGGCCAAAAATATTGGCACCCCTGCAATTCTGACAGATAATACTCATTTTCTTCCAGAAAATGATTGCAATCACAAATTCTTTGGTATTCTTATCTTCATTTAATTTGTCTTCAATGGAAAACCACAAAAAGAATTGTCAAAAAGCCAAATTGGATATAATTCCACACCAAACATAAAAAGGGGGTGGACAAAAGTATTGGCACTGTTTGAAAAATCATGTGATGCTTCTCTAATTTGTGTAATTAACAGCACCTGTTACTTATCTGAGGCACCTAACAGGTGGTGGCAATAACTATATCACACTTGCAGACAGTTTAAATGGATTAAAGTTGACTCAACCTCTGACCTTTGTCCTTATGTGTACCACATTGAGCATGGAGAAAAGAAAGTAGACCAAAGAACTGTCTGATGACTTGAGAAGCAAAATTGTGAGGAAGCATGAGCAATCTCAAGGCTACAAGTCCATCTCCAAAGACCTGAATGTTCCTGTGTCTACCATGCGCAGTGTCATCAAGAAGTTTAAAGCCCATGGCACTGTGGCTAACCTTCCTAGATGTGGACGGAAAAGAGAAATTGACGAGAGATTTCAATGCAAGATTGTGCGGATGGTGGATATAGAACCTTGACTAACATCCAAACAAGTTCAAGCTGCCCTGCAGTCCGAGGGTACAACAGTGTCAACCCGTACTATCTGTCGGCGTCTGAATGAAAAGGGACTGTATGATAGGATACCCAGGAAGACCCCACTTCTTACCCAGGGACATAAAAAAGCCAGGTTGGAGTTTGCCAAAACTTACCTGAGAAAGCCAAAAACGTTCTGGAAAAATGTTCTCTGTTCAGATGAGACAAAAGTAGAGCTTTTTGGGAAAAGGCATCAACATAGAGTTTACAGGAAAAAAAAAAGAGGCGTTCAAAGAAAAGAACACGGTCCCTACAGTCAAACATGGCGGAGGTTCCCTGATGTTTTGGGGTTGCTTTGTTGCCTCTGGCACTGGACTGCTTGACCGTGTACATGGCATTATGAAGTCTGAAGACTACCAACAAATTTTGCAGCATAATGTAGGGCCCAATGTGAGAAAGCTGGGGCTCCCTCAGAGGTCATGGGTCTTCCAGCAGGACAATGACCCAAAACACACTTCAAAAAGCACTAGAAAATGGTTTGAGAGAAAGCACTGGAGACTTGTAAAGTGGCCAGCAATGAGTCCAGCCCTGAATCCCATAGAACACCTGTGGAGAGATCTCTTGATGGCAGTTTGGAGAAGGCCCCCTTCACATCTCAGGGACCTGGAGCAGTTTGCCAAAGAAGAATGGTCTAAAATTCCAGCAGAGCCTTGTAAGAAACTCATCGATGGTTACCGGAAGCGGTTGTTCGCAGTTATTTTGTCTAAAGGTTGTGCTACCAAGTATTAGGCTGAGGGGGCCAATACTTTTGTCCGGCCTATTTTTGGAGTTTTGTGTAAAATGATCAATGATTTGACTTTTTTTTCATTCTCTTTTGTGTTTTTTCATTGCAAGCAAAATAAATGAAGATATTAATACCAAAGAGTTTGTGCTTGCAATCATTTTCTGGAAGAACATGAGTATTATCTGACAGAATTGCAGGGGTGCCAATACTTTTGGCCAACACTGTAGCATAAAATGCCACTAAATTACTTTTTTAACTTATTTCTAGTGTTGAGTGAGTAGTATTTGATCGAACACATTGCCGGCATAGGAATGCATGTAATCAGCCGAACACCAAGGGGTTAAACGCTTCAAATATTTGATGCGTTTAACCCCTTGGTGTTCAGCCGATTAAAAGCATTCCAATGTTGGCGAGGTGTTCGATTGAATACTACTCACTAAAAACAACTTATTCTCCCTTTCCATTGTAGTAATTTTTATGCACATTATATATAGATTTGCGTAGTCAGCGCAAGTTGTACTGCATGTTATGGGAAGTGTTTTTTTTCTGTCTTGATTTGGGTTGTCAGGGCAGGCTGCACTGTTGGTTATGGGGGGTCTCTTGCTCATATGGTCATAAAACACTTTTGGGGGCATTTTAAGTTTACAGCATCTGTTTTTTTGGGGAAGGGGGGTGTTATTGCAGATTTCCCCTGTAATTTGGATTAATATATAAGCCCCAGTTACAGTGGAAATACAACGTCCTTTGGTCTGTCATCAGGAATTTTATACAAGGAAAATATGTGCCACCTCCTACTCATTTTCCCCATCAGCAGAGATGTTAGCTAGGGAAAGCTCTTCACAGGGTAATTTGCAAATGGTAGATTGCGACAAAAGTAGGAGTGGACTTTTCAAGGGGTGTGGCCTTTATAAAAGGGCACAGCTAAATATATTCAGACCCCATATAATAATGTCAGACCTCAGAAAAATACTGCTTAAGTAGAAAAAAAAAAATTGCATCTTTTCTATTAACGGTTATGGTGATACCAATTACAGCATCCGACTAGCTCACCAGTGGCCCCAACGTCATGTGCCAATAGAAGCCTTCCCAGGGTAGGTGAGTAAAAATGGCAAACATTTATACTCTCCTATCCTGAGTGTCTGGCGTCACCTTTTGGCCATTTCTGGCTTGTGGCTGATGTGATGTGACCCTGAGGTCACCAATGAAGCCTTTGATTGGGCCTCAGTAGTTACATAACCGCTGAAGCCCAATAACAGGACTCAATGGTGATGTTCAGGATGCTTGACATCAGCCACAGATCTGAAGAGATAGTGGAGAAAGCTAAAGAACACAAGGATGCCCAGGAGAGGTGAGGCAAGGTGAGTATAAGTGTTTATTTTCCATCACCTCCCTTAGGCCTCTACTTATTATACTCTCGATTCTGAAATTAACCATAGGGCCAAAGCTCATGAATATTAGTCAAAACGAATTTTGAGGGATTTGAGCAGCTTGAGGCTCTGTGAAGGGCTACGGAAAAGGAAATTATACTGCGTGGGGAAACTTTTGAGAGCTGGGTGGCATATTATACTAGACGGGGCTAATGAGGAGCATTATACTGAGGGGCCACTGTGGACAGCCTATTATACTGTGTGGGCCACTGTGGAACATTATATTGTTTGGGGCTGCTGGGGAGCATATAATACTGTGTGAGGCCACTGTGGAGAGTTATACTGTAGGAGATCTGGGGAGCATATAATACTGTGTGGGAACACTGTGGAGCATTATACTATGTAGAACCACTGTGGGGAGCATATTATACTGTATGAGTGCACTGTGGAACATTATACTATGTAGGACCACCATGGGGAGCATATTATACAGTGTGGGGCCACTGTGGAGCATTATACTGTGGTGGGGATGGGCTCTGGGGAGCATATCACACTGTCTGGGACCACTGTGGGGCATTATAATGTGGTGGGGCTCAGAGTTGTATTGTAATTTACTTACCTAAGTTAAAGTTTTAATAATTTGTAATATATGTATATAATATTAGTAAAATATGTACATTTCTAAAACTTAACATTGTTATATAGATTACAAAAGGATTCCCTACATATTTAAAGTTTTATTTCATTTATTTATTCACTAGAAATCTCTCACATCTAAAACCTTGGGATATTCTGTTTGGGAAGCAAATACCCTATGATTTGAGCAACAGGCTCAACTATTGTCAATGAGACAATATCTTTTGACTATATATCTTCTTTACGTGCATAGAGTACAGGGGTATAGTTGTCTTGATATACAAGTATATTGTAGGTTTAAAGAAATATATTTGAAACACAACATGTACCTGCATATAGAGATATATCATTGTATACCTGTACATTATACTCATAAAGAATAGATATTGGCAAAGAAAATGGTCTCAATGTGAATAGTTGAGTCTTGGGCTCAACTTTATGATGTTTTTTTTCATACAGAAGAGCTGGGTTTGAAACCCAGGACAGACCTTGAAAACTAAAGCCGAGCAGAGAGCCATTGGTTCCCTGTCCAATCTCGTGTGTTGATGTTACTGCCTCTTTCAAGGCATATTTGTATCAGGAAGACAAAATAATAACTGTGAAGGGGCACAGAAGGAGTACTGTTATTGTGTGGAGGCAAAAAGGGGACACTATTACCATCTGAGTCATTATTTATAGTGAGTATAGAGATGGGAAAGAGGTGGGTAAGGTGCTGAAAAAGTGAGGAGCCAAAGATACATGTATGTTATATTTTGCAAAGACAGGTTATGGCAGAAAGAAGTTATCATAGATGAAAAGCAGAAGAATAAAACCATAATCTGCAAGTCATTAGATGTAACTGAATTGAAATCCCTTATATTATCTGCAGAGCAGCTGTGTAGGACTGCTATGTATCACTATACGGTCACTGTATGTAGTGTGAGAAGGTGACAGGCAGAGTGCTTGAGTCCTGCTATATCAGCCCCAGGTTTATGACCTATGTGTGGTCCAGGGTGGGTCTAGAGGAGGCTTCAGCCTAGGTGTGGGTCATAGGCTCATTACTGGTCAATAAAAGGCTGAAGAGCCTGCACTTCAGGGCAGATCTAGGGAGTAAGAAGAGGCATCTGGGTCTGTCCTGTTACTCTCCGGAGTCCGATGAGACTGTGTTATGCTAATTGGTTTGTGTGCGTGGCTATAAGTAAGCCACACGTATATTTAGTGTATAATTACTGTTTAGTTAGTTGCTCAGACGAGCAGGATTTTGCTTCTTATTGTTTTGCCTGAAGTTAAGGCTGTATTTTATTTTGCTCATTTTGAGCCTGAAGTCAAGGTTTATTTATTTTCCTGTTTTTTTTTTCTAAATAAACCTGTTTCCTGCACATTTTGTTAGAATTTTCTTTAACCCCTTAAGGACCAGGCCATTTTTTGGTTTCGCATTTTCGTTTTTCCCTCCTCACATTTCAAGAGCCATAACTTTTTCATTTTTCAGTTCACAGAGTCACATGATAGCTTATTGTTTGCGGGACAAATTGTACTTTGTAATGGCATCATTCAATATGCTGTGCAATGTACTGGGAAGCTGGAAAAAAATTCAGAATGAGGTGCAATTGGAGAAAAAATGCATTTGCGCCATTTTCTTATGGGTTTAATTTTTACAGCATTCACTGTTTGGTACAAATGACATGTTACCTGTGTTCTACGTGTCAGTACAAACGCGGTGATACCAAATTTATATAGTATTTGAAATTTTTTGATACTTTTAAAAAAATGATAAACTTTGCAAAATAGAAAAAAAAAATTGTGTCATCATGTTCTAACACCTGTAACTTTTTCATATTTCCATGTATGGAGCTGGTTGTGGTGTCTTTTTATGCGGGACAAGATGACGTTTCTATTGATACCATTTGGGGAAAGATCCGATGGTTTGATCACTTTTTATTCAATTTTTTATAGGAGGCAAAGTGTTGAAAAAAACGCTTTTTGGCTGTTTTTATTTTTTTTGCCGCTACGCCGTTCGCAGTACGGGATAAATGTTTTAATATTCTAATAGTTCAGGCATTTTGGAGCGCAGGGATACCTAATATGTTTATGTTTAATGTTCTTTAATTACTTTTATAGCTGATCTAGGGAAAGGGGGGTGATTTGAACTTTTATATTTTTTTTATTTTTTTAATACTTTTAAAAACTTTTTTTTTTCTTCTGTTACATTTATGATCAGACCCCTTAGGTACCTTGAAACCTAGGGAGTCTGATCGCTCATACTATTCACTGCAATACTACAGTATTGCAGTGAATAGGAAAATCGCAGCACTTCTATTAGACGATGCCTCTGGCATCGTCTAATAGATCTAGTGCAGAGACAAGCCTGGAAGCCTTCAATAGGCTTCCGGCTGTCATAGCAACCGATCACCGCCCTCTTGTGACGTTCAGGAGGGCGGCGATCGGCGAAACATGGCGGCGCCCATGCCGCCGGCGCCGTTTACACACTGCGGTCACGTTTGACCGCAGTGTGTAAAGGGTTAACAGCAGCGATCGGCTTGGGCACCGACCGCTGCTGTTAGTGGCAGGTCCTGGCTGTATTATACAGCCGGCATCTGCCGTGTATGGAGCGAGCTCAGCGTGTGAGCTCGCTCCATACATCCCCATGCGACCCATGACGTACAGTTACGTCAAGGGTCGCTAAGGGGTTAAACACCTTTTGACTTTGAAATGATCATGAAAATCCTACTAGATCTTGTTGTCTGTACTATTTAGGGGTCCACCAAAAATATACAGGTCACAAAAGGATTTTCCCTTCAATATTATGCCTCAAGATTAAAGAGAGCCTGTCAGAAGGAAAATCATAATGTAATCCCAGTACTCTCTTATATGAAGAGAGTTCTTGCTTGACACATCCATTTTATTTTGATAATATATCACAAATAAAAGTAAAGTAAGTAAAATAACTCAACATTATGATATTCCCAGGTGCATCTTAAGCTGTGTTTTTCATTTTTTTATATACTGCCTTATATCACTACTTGGTATAGTTGCCATGACATAGGCCTATATACAACCAAATTTCTTTAGGCTCCATTTTTTTTTAATTACTCATGTTGCCTGCAGCAACCTGTCAAATGACTATTTGAAGAGGGTGTCTCATAAAGACACGTCTTATTATGCCATACAGGCATTATCCAGTTTCCCACAGTCCATACATTATATTAACATGGTCACCATGTAATACTGCCATGAGTGTGCAGATGTGACTTCTCCTTGTATCATCAGTTGCTATGGGCCTTGTTTACGTGACCAGTCAGCCATAATGCATGTTCTTCAGTATTCTGCTGTTTTTACCTAGTAAACATTGGTCATAAATCATGGTTACCTCATCATCTGCTCGCTGAAGGAAATCTTGGGCAAACTGTAAGAGCTCCTTGTGCCGGGTGGTCTGGTTATGGTACGTCAAAGCTTCCTGTATAGAAAAGAAGAGGAAAGAAATTCAGGAGGCAAGAAATTCAGGAGGCAAGAAAATCAGGAGTCATATACAGTACATTACAATTCTCTTACTCTGTGACACACCCTCTAACACGAATATAAAAACAGCCAAATAATTCCATGAATAGCACCGCCATAAGTATGCCCCCATAGTGTCTTTGTATATTGACACACACATTTTCTGCATCACAGTCCTGAGGAGGATAATATTACCTCTCTAGGGTTGAAATCTGAATCTTCAAGGTCCCACTTTTCCTTGTAAAATTTGTAGTACGCCAGATTTTGCTGCATTACATTATCCGTAGGGTCAAACAGCATATAGCTGGACACACACTGAACCGCGTTCTTTACATCATTAACTGAAATATAAATGTAATGTATGGAAATTTCAGTAACATATTTAACATAAAGATTGTATATATTCATATATATATAAGTTTGGTATGAATAGCAACAATTTACTTACGCTTATAATATGCAAATTGGAGGTAGTGATACATGGTGGCCACAAATTTATGAACAAAATAGCCTCCGACGTTAGGGGTCAGGTTAGACTCGCACTCCACCTTACACTCTAAGACATCAGCAAGATGATCTGAAAGGGGAAGAATATAGAAAAGTAAAAATACAGTGAATATCTACCAATTAAAGTTACACTGCTTTTAGCAATAACATTCTGTGGTGTTTAGGAATGTTTTTGTCGATACAGATCTCCAACTCCCCTCCATAGTTTCCAAATGGAGACTGCATTGCGGTGACCGTCGAAAATCACTGAAAGAAAAAGTGCTACAAGTCTAAAAGAACAGGCACCGGACGGGTTCCATTATAATCAATAGGGTCTGTGGGGCACGGAGGGTAATGGACACACAAGTACAGATCCGAACATAGCGTAGGCTTCTGTAATGAGGGCCATCTGAAGAAACGGAGATACTATGCTACAACAGGTTTGACTTAAAGCTAAACCTTAAGTGCAGAGCCTAAGGAACTACTCATTCTTAATCCTTGACTCCTGCAGGAAGATGTTCCCACTGAGAATCCCCAGATCATTACACCTGGAGTAGTCTCTGCTAGCAATGGCTGACATATAGATGGGCAGGTGTCTCCAATACACAATACCAAGGCAGCAGCAAGTATCATAACATGGAGCTCTGGTGATGGCTGGCAGTGTACAGTCATCAGTGGAGGTTATGTCAGGCAGAGAATATGGCAGGCGGCAGACAGAAAACAGTCAGGAAAACAAGTTATGTTGTATCTGTACAAAGCAGGAACAAGCACATACCAAATCAGAAACAAGTGGACTATATCGCTCAGGTACTGGGCACTGAGGGATAATGCTCAGAAAGGCTGGGGCACACTGGCATTGACTCAAGCTAGAGGCATTTAGCACACTCTGGCCCTTTATAAGGCCAAGTGCCGATACACGCATGCAACTCACAGACAGCTCAGTGTTGTAGGAGGAGAGCAGAGGTCCAGAGAGGACAGCATTTATATGGCCTATTGGGATAGAAGAACATAAGTTGTCTTTAAATGGGTTTTCCAGTTTCTAAGATTGATGGCCTATCCTTAGATACCAAGGCAGGATAGGAGAAATGTAGAGTAAATCTGGTTCACACACGGACTGAGTTTCATGGGTAAATTTGGTTATGTGAATTTGACCTTAGTCACTCATCCAATGACAGATGAGAGTAACAAACTATAATAATGGCAAGGGCCCCCTAGAGCCTTCTTATGTGGGGGACACATGGAATCACAGTACCCTCTTCCTTCTCCTCACTCTTCATTAGGTTTTACATATATTTGTGCCCTTTTACCTCAAGTAAATCAGTTGTCGAGATCATCAGAAGGTCATTGGTTTCAGATGTTTCTGCAGGTTCCAGCGGACGGGTCTTTAAGCAGCTGATTGAGGACATGAAAGGTACTGAACCAACCATTGATGTGTGGTTTTATATACTGCTAGAAAGCCAAAAGTGTGTTGAATTGAGCACACTGTCAGCTTTCCCGATATGCATGCTAGTGGTGGAGATATTGGTACCATTAGTTTTGGCATTGGTGTCTCTCCACTGTCAGAAAGCCAGGCCTTACAGCATAGCCTTTTTCCCCCGACTGTATTCTTCCATAGACTTGTACTGCCATGGGAAGGGAGTTCCTTACCGCCCAGTGATAACGCTAGGCTGTAAGGGATGCCTTTCTGACAGTGGGGAGACATTGGTGCTGAAACTAATGGCACCAACATCTCCATCAATGCGGCACATACCGGAAAAGCCGAGTGCGCTGATATCACTGAACTGTAAGCTTTCTAGCAGTATATAATACCGCACATCGATGAGGACATGAAAGGTCCTCTTTAAATAGCCGGCAGATTAGTTGTTCAGTGTCAGGCAACAGCGAATCTTCGATCAAGCTCCCACCCTCCCATCTTTCTGTAATATATTACTTGTTATTATCCTGTATCCGTATTATCCATGCTGCAGTAACACACTGAAATATCCCCACTGTGGGACTATTAAAGGATTATCTTATCTTATTTTATTTAGGTCTCTGTTGCGGAGTTTATTAGCTGTTTCAGAATTTTTATGAATTGATTGATTATTCATATTTATGGACTTTTTATCAATTAATATTTATCTATTAATTATTTATATACTTTTTTTTTATTCATATTTATTATTAAATGCTTGGAATTCGTTTAAGTTAATAAGGACCGCTGTCAATTTTCGCCATTATGACTTTATGTGTGTGACTTCTTTCTTTATGGGTAATGTATTATTTCGGGGAATGGGTGCTTGTACCAATGTATTGAGAACTCACACTTAATAAAACTACATTTGCTTTTTTTTTTACCTGCTACAGCTGGGTAGAAGTCTTTGAACTCCCTCATCTCATAGACACCCTCACAGCCAGTCAGACAGGTGTTGTATGCCTTGTAGTACAAGGGTAAGGCCTGCTCCATGTCCTCAATACTGCGGCGGAAGTCTCCAGCATTGTAGGATTTTACTGCCTTCACAAACACTCCCTGTGGAGATTCAGATCCCATATTAGAAATACTGTAAGAACACAATGAGGCTTTCTTCACATACATTTTGTGTGTTAAGTTTTGTGACAGTTTTCTTATAAAAGCACCATGAAATTTAAACTTTTTTTCTGTGTTTTGTTGGTGTTGGAATTTTTTTTTTTAAATAAAGAAGTCTGTGGGAAACACCTGAAAAATGACACATAACTATGAAAGGCTATGCTCAATAGCAAACTTTTGAAGCTTCCCCTAACCTGACAGTAAAAATTCTTAAGAGGGTTTTCCAAGACTTTTTAATTGTTGACTTATCCATACCCTACGCAGAGGTCAGACACCTGGGACCCCTGTGGATCACCTGTTTAAAGCGGCAACTATGCTCCCTAAGTGTCACTTCGGCTTCACAGAGCCATCTGAAGCCATGTTCATCAATCACATGGCCTGATCGCAGCTCAGTCCCATTCAAGTGCACAGTGCTATGCTCGGTAATTACAGCACTCAGCCGAACACTGTAGCATCTTCAAACAGTTGATTGGCTAGGAGTCCTAGTGTCAGATTCCTGACAATGTTTAACTGATGACCTATCCTAGGGACCACCAGGGAATAAGGAGAAAGGGGGTCCAAAAGTCCCCTTGTGTCCTTCATGTGAATGAAGCACCAGTGTGCTTGTGTGACTGGCACACCATTCACTTTTTTGGAGCTACCGGTGCCACAATATCCAGAAGTTCCACAGAAGTATATGGAGAACTTGTCATGCATGTGTCCTGGCCCTTATTCACATGGAGGACACAGGGGGATTTTCAGTCTCCCGTTCTGACCACTCGGGGTCCCAGCAGTTGGACCTCCAGCAATATGACTTTTATCCCCTATCCTGTGGATAGGGAATACGTGTCTTTAATGGGACAAGCCCTTTAAGAATTGAAATAAGTTGGCTGCCAAGGAGAGGGAGTGGGAACCAGCAACACTTAAAAGTGTTCTTTTTACTGATTTCTAAGTAAGAACAACACTCTTTACTAGCGCTGGTCCACCCTGCCCCCACCAGTCAACGTATTACAATTCTTGTGTCCACAGTCATCATCTCCCATCCCCCATCTTTCCCCTGGGAGTTGAAATAACTTGGTAGAACAGTAGTGCACTGACATGCGGCTGTGCTGGCTGCTTCTTGCTCAGAGCTCCCTCCTTCCTTCCTGACCCTCAGTCTACACTCCTCAGCGTAATCCGTTCCAGGTGCCCGGAATATGGGCAATGGGCAATCAGAAAAACTTACCACGGATCCAGAAGAAAATACTGCTGTCTGTAGTGTGTTTCATAATTCCCTATTGACTTGAACCTCTAAAATACAGTGTAAACCACTCTAAGAGACAATCTCTATATCAACCATATAAATCAGTAGTGAATAGGGAATATTAGGACCTACTACTGGTTTCCAGGTTGTATGGTTCACATCATTCTATGGTGTGTATTACTGAATGGACCATTGGAAACTGTTTGGCTGGCCATTACTGTAATGAGGTGCATCAATTCTCCTAAGAGAGTAGGCCCATGAATCCATTAGTTTAGGAGACCTTGGCGGTAGAGTCAAACTTTGGATATTCAATTTCTGCGCGTAGCACAATGTGTATCTTGGTAAGGTATGTGAAGAACCTCTTACCTCATATGGTTGAGCCTCCAAGTCTATGAGAAACTCATCAACCTCCAGTAGGGTCTTGTAGTAATTCATGTATCTCAGGGTCATTTCATGAGTGGGATTCTTCTGTAAGAAGGTGTGGGCCGCCGATACTGCTTTTTCCAGTTCATTAATCTAGAAAAAATGGTGGGAATGAGATTTATTAAAATGACTCTAACATTTATGCAGGGATGGTTTTAAGGACTGGCAGATTGGATATCTACCCAGGTCTTCTGTATCCTAGATAATTATGAGGATGACAATCTTAAAAAAATATCAGACATTACTTAGTGTATGTTGGTATTACATAAGAAGCACATTGTAGTATTATGTCTGTTATTATTGAATGGATGGATTTGTCCAATATATGGTAGTATTATGAGGCTGAAGTAACAAGAAAACTGACTGAAAGGGAACCTGATGGGTTTATTTTGGTCACTAAACCACCCACAAGTCCTTATGGACCAGCTGTTTAGTTTCACAAATAGTCCTATTCTGGCTGTGTCTGTGTCCGAATTAAAAACACACACCACGAAAAAAAAAAAACATCTTCCTTCTTATCTGGTTCCTGTAATAGCATAGCAGTTCACCTATGCTACAGTGCGCATGCGCTGGAGCCTTGGTGCATGCACAATGAAGTTAAGGTGTACTTCCACAGAAGAAATGGGCAGCCACCTGGAGCACCAGAGATGGATATGGTGAGACCACCAGACTAATTTCTAGGTAAATATAAAGGTTTTTTTGTTTTTTTTTCCGTACAGTCAGAGTTAGGATAGGGTTATTTGGGGCACTAAAACTGCTCCATAAGAAACAGTGGGTGGTTTAATATGCCAGGTTCCTTGTCAAATGGAAGTGGGCGAATGGAGGAGAATTTTTTTCTCCACTGGTTTAAGTTTGAGAACGATCACCCACCTAAGTCCAACTTATGGAAGGTGGTAGCTTCTTCTAGTTTACAAGCAGACTGCACACGGACTCTCAATGTCTGTGGTTTCCCGTGGCACAAAAGACAATAAAAGAAAAAAAAACTGAGTGATAAAATGGCGACGGGTAAAGTTGTCCAAGTCATCAGCCATTTGAAGGCTATAGAGCTGAGTCTTCTGGTCACCCGGTCATCCACCTGCACACATAGTGGCATCTATACAATATGTTTTGGTTGGAAATTCTCTCAGTATGGGGCAAACATGCAATTCCAGACATAGGCTAAGGAGTGGCGCTGTTTCTAAAAAATGATTTTCTTAAACTTAATTTTTAGTTAAAAAAAATCCAGCTTTATGTCTCCCCTCCCTTACATCTTTGCTCTCTTCAGTGAAGTGACATTTGAGTCTCCCTGTCATGTATCTTCCTGATCTTAGCAGTGGTCAGCGGTAGAGAGCGGTCTTTCCTTGACTGGTACTTAGTGGTCAGAGAGGAATAAGTAGTTATTTTCTCCCAACCTGAAATGGTTGATAACTGTGAACAATAAATGACACATTTCAGGTTGAGGTCCCTTAAACTATACAGCACTATACCGTCCAGATGGTATAGGAGTGAAGTGGAGCTTTGCAGGTTAAAGCATCTGGGACTGAAACTGCTTGTAGGATACGAAGTGTGAAGACTTGAGACAGATTCAGGGCATGTCTGGAGACGTGGCAGTCCTCGACCTCAGCTAAGAAATCCCGAAAACACAAAATCAGATGTGTTGTTGGCAAAGACTAGCACATGCTTCCAGGACCAGGCTCACACAGCTACTGGATTCACTTTCATCCATCCATCACTTTCAATTTCTGTCTAAATATGTCATTTTTAGAAGATCATGACAGCAAAGACTGATATCAGGGCATCCTGGTATTTGTAGTTCCACTATTCTTAGAAGAAGGAGTTGTTACATTAAATAATGCCTTTATACTGGCCACATTAGTCATTCCATCTAGTTTGTCCATAACATAATATGATCAGGAAGGCATCTGACACAGACAGCAGATGGCATAGCATGCTGGTATTGTATGCCCACTAGATGTATGCCTAGAGCCCCATGTGGCGTAAACACCGTGGTTTGGCCGGTTTTACAGTCCCTACAAAGTGGTTGGGTTTTTACCGAATCCCATCCACACATTGCAGAAAAATAAGCACATGCTGCGATTTCCAAAACCGTTGCAGTTTTTGAAATTGCAGCATGTCATTTATACCTACCGAAACGCCAGCGGTTTTCCTATGGGTATAAATGAAGCAGATAGTCTATAGAGGAAACTTCTGCGGTCTTTCTGTCAAAAGCAATGCAGAAAAAAACGTAATGCATTGCCACTGCAGTTTTTCCCGCTGTGCTGTAGCCTGCTATGTGGGTGACTTAGCCTTATAATGTTTGTGGCTGTATTCAGCTCAAAAACCTCATACATATTGCCATATTATGGCTCCGTTTTGTCATAATAGTGCATTCATGGAGGGTGATGAGACCTTATTGTACCTTCATATTCTATAGTATGAAATCAGAGCCTCACGTAGGTAGGTAGCCTAAAACATAGAGATGTGTTACTTGTATGGAATGCGCCATTGTATGTATCTCATGCACTATATTGTATGTATGGCATGAAGTTCCTGTGGCTCCATAGTAGAGGTCTATGGGACTCTGTTTGCCCTGTAACAGACCCCTGAGTCCCCAGGCCATATTCTGATAATCAGCTGATAAAGGAGGGGGAGGGGGGTTACATGGGGTGGATGTGCTGCTCAATTTCCTTCACTGAAGTTAGGAAATTAAGCAGCATTTTCTTGAAAGCTACGACTGCTCAAATCACAAAGAATATAGTCACACTTTTTGAAGAAAGACACCTACAGGAATCATCACAGGTCACGTTTCCACGTTTGCATTGCACCCACAAGGGCAGGTCAGTTTGTGGGTTTCAGTTGCCGCATGTGGATTAGATTTTTTAAAGTTTCATCCACCACACTGGTATTGTACATCGCACTGGGTTAGCTCTCAGCCAGTCTGCCAATGGCTGACCCTTTACATGCTCGACTTAATGTCAGTTCCCAAATATAATCCTATTTGTGCACGACTTGACCTGTTAGTACAGGGACATGTGCTGTTTATAGTTGCCTAAAGCCTCATACCCAAGAAAGACTGTGCAGCCTGAAGCTCTTCCAGTGGGGGTCCCATGCTCCATTCTGCTCCAATGATTGTACAGCAGATCCTATCCTGCTCCATCACATCAGAACGGAATGGAATCCCACAATAAAGTCAATGTCGGATGAAAGCCACTCGGATGTCATTCATCTATGAAATTGGTCCCCTGCAGTGTGCACACTCGGTAATGTGCATGTAGCCCAAGGTCTCCTACACACTACCGTAATGCATATAGATTTTCAAGAACATATGATGTCTGCAAATCTCATTTTCCCTTGAGTCTTATGACCCAAATTTCCAGCATCATACATCCCCATGATGGTGTAAGTCTGGCTCACTTGACCCATGGTCGTGACAAAATTTATGGCTGTAATATGCTCTGAAAAATCCAGACACATTATGGCCATGTGCTGGAGAAAAAATGACTTGTGCACTGCATCCGCATAAAATCAGTGCAGACAAAAGTCCTACAAGGAGGACTTTTCTAGGCGGAAACTCAGCGGACCCTGTTAAATTCTATCTGCTTTTTAAGCAGATAGAGTTTCCATTTTTCGGGTACCCAAGCAGGCCTGAAGGATGGAAACCCGAAGCGCAATCTGTATGACCTGCACAAATAAGAGAAGGGAATGTTATTGATACTACTAAATGGATTCCCTTTTGGAGGGTTAGTATGGACACATCAGCTAGCACCTCTACAAAGGAATTTATTGCTGCCAGCGAAACACGATGGAGTGTGATGTTGGAATAACCTTAGGGCCTGTGCATGTGGTTGGATTGTGAGGCAGTGTAGCACGTAGCTGTAATATCCTGTCCATAGACATCTGTTTCTAGAGTACAGCTCCAATAAACAGACCCATAGGGATGTGCTGCAGCACAGAGTGTGCACTATACTCTATGTCATCACAGAATAGTGGCCACCAATATCATTGCCAGGGACAACTTAAAATGGACACATGGGGTAGGAAATGCCAGTCTGAATTATCGAGAGACTCCGACCTCAGGCACTCACCTGCGCACCAGGATGGAAATCCATACCGGCCAGGAACTAGCGTACATTTCCTATACTAATGCTAATTTTTGGGGGCATGAGTGATAATAAATATGTGGGGCTGAAGTGTTCCCACCCCACTCCACCCACATTCACAGAATGAGGAATGTGGTGCACCTTTGGCGCAAAAAGGAGTATGCACCAAAGATGCGCCACCATAAGGAGGTGTTCACAAGTAAGAATTTGACGCTGAATTTGAGGTGGAATCCGCCTGAAATTTGCCTCGTATTCATTTCAGTGGGAGGCAGTAGCTGATTTTTTTTAATGCTAGCTGATTCTTTCATCTAGCAGAAAAAAATAAGCATCCTGCTCGTTCTTCAGGCGGATTCTGCCTGAGAACTCCCATGGAAATGAATGGGAGGCAGAAAATACACCTTTTCCGTCAGTGTCTGTAAAATGCCACGTTTTTTTTCCGCAGTGGCTAAGATGCTGCATTTATGCCATGTGGGGTCCTGATTTCAAATTCCTAAAGCAGAAATTTACTACTTAACAAATTCAGCAATACATTTCTACGTATGAACACCCCTAAACACCCATCTACGCCAGAAAACTGCTGCAGATGGGTTGATAAATCCCCTTCCCCCAGACAGCATTGCCTCCCTTGCAATGATGCAATGGTGATGTTTCCAATGTGTCAGTAGACAGATGATATAGCCCCAGATTGCTATGACATGATTCCTATGATTGATGGCAGTCTGGAATTTGGACCCCCCATCACCCACACTCAGTCCTCAAGCTGAGGTGGTCCCCTACTCCCGCACACTCCATAATAGCATATGATTACTTGTTATGACTTAAGTCCTATTGAATGAAAATCTTTGTATTTATGCCAAAATCTTAGTAAGTAATATATGGCATACGTTCCCGCCTCACCTTGAAGTAGGTATAGTGCAGGTACTGGTAGGGGTCTCGTCTTTGAAAGGCTTTCAGGGTCTCCTTATCGGGGTATGGCTGCTGGAACACTGGCAGAGTGGCTTTACACTTCCTCAGACACACTGCCCGGGATAGTACCCGTCCAAACAACTGCAGCTCCAGCTTCCAGTCCCCACTTTTCTCTTCTCCTTGCAGTTCCTCCATGCCAGGAATTTGGGACCCATCAACACAGTTCTGACCGCAGAAGGCTTCGCTGTCCTGAAGCAAGCGGTGAAGCCTCAGGCTGGCCTCTAGCATGCGACTAGCTTCCTTCCAGGACTGCGTCTCGTACAGCTCCATGGCTTTGGCATAAGTGGGCTTTAGCGGTTTGATCTCTGAACGAGGAAATCCTCGAAAACTGTACTGTTCATATTGGGAATGGCTTGGGAGGACCAGGAGGACCAATGTGCCCAAGACGAACAGCAGCATGGTGGCAACAGCTGGAGGAAGAAAAGAACGCTCCACGAAAAGTTTAGAAACTAGGGAGAAACTTCTCAGAGAAGTTTAGAAAGAAGGGAAGAAGCCTGGAGTGTTACATAAAGCTTTATCGAGAGCTGAGCCACAAGACAGGGAGGAGAGGAATGAGAAACCTGGAGGAAGACAGAAGGGGAGACTAGCAGGGGGGCTGCAGGGTCTGCTTACTGCCAGCTTGGCGGCCACACTCACAGGAGCTCCTTCCTGGCCATACACTTGGATGCAGATAGTCTGAGCTCTTTGCAGAATCTGTTCGGGATGCATCAGATCTTGTGGATCACATAATCCTTCTCAGTAGAGCTCTAGAAAACTTTACTTCACTTAAAGCTGCCACCATCTTAATAATACAAAAGTAGTAATACAGAGGAATCCACATTGAGTAATGTGATCTGAATACTGAAAGCCCTTCCTGGAGTCAGAAGCTGGAATCTACAGGGTCTTAAAGAGCAAGTTGTACTGTGCAGAAGAAACTCAGGGACAGGATGAACAAGAACCTGAACCTTTCCTTTAAGAAAAAAAATATCAGTCCAAAAGATGACTTTTTTTTGTCAAGTTGTAAAAAAAAAATCTTCAGTTATATCCGTTTCTAGGAAAGCTGGATGACGATTACCACTGATCATGACCTAGTTATCAGCGATATATAAACTGAAGGGTCTTTCTCCCACCATACCAGCCAATCAGATGACAGCATGCATTACCAAGTGCAAACTTTATAGAATTGATTATATTGGCTGCGACTGTCAACTCCGTCTATTTCAGACTGCAGACCATTCCAAGAAAATTTCCGGAAATGAATCACTATGAGATATAAATAACTGAATTATAATCTTCCAACAAGTTGTCAAAAATTCTGTTTAGCTGTTCTCGTAGGTACAGTCACCCATCTTAGAAACAACATGCTTACGCCTTATGGGCCCCCGGCCTAAGACTGGCATTAAGGGGGCATTCACATGGCGTAAAGTGGCGCTGATTCTTCCACGATAACTCGCGGCAGAATCAGCACTGATAAAAAGACTCCCATTGACTTCAATGTATTCCGTTCAATGAGTTAAAAAGTCTCCCATTGATTTCAATGTGTTCCGTGCGTTAAAAGGAACTCATTGAAGTCGATGGGAGTCTTTTTATCGGCGCTGATTCTGCCGCGAGTTATCGTAGCAGAATCAGCGTCACTTTAATCCATGTGAATGCCCCCTAATAATACCAGTCTTCATAAATGCGTCTATTCACATGACTGCTTTTTTCTGACTGTTTGTTTTCAGGGTTCCCTCAATAGACTCAGGTTTAAGAGGGATTCATGAAAATGAATGTCTCAGGGATGCAAAATGGCCATAAAAAATCTGGATGGTTTATCTGTTTTTCACAAGTTTTGTTAGTGTGAATTTAGCCTTATGCTTTCTCTCCCTTTGTAATTCATTCCTATTAGTTTAAAAAAATAGAAGCAAGAACCTGCACCAATAAACCCATGCCAGTAGTATATCATGTATAACACCCATGCCAGTAGTATATCATGT
This sequence comes from Leptodactylus fuscus, assembly GCF_031893055.1. Classification (NCBI taxonomy): domain Eukaryota; kingdom Metazoa; phylum Chordata; class Amphibia; order Anura; family Leptodactylidae; genus Leptodactylus; species Leptodactylus fuscus. Next base: position 122,720,606 of record NC_134270.1, on the reverse strand, counting down.
ATAACACCCATGCCAGTAGTATATCATGTATAACACCCATGCCAGTAGTAGATCATGTATAACACCCATGCCAGTAGTATATCATGTATAACACCCATGCCAGTAGTATATCATGTATAACACCCATGCCAGTAGTATATCATGTATAACACCCATGCCAGTAGTATATCATGTATAACACCCATGCCAGTAGTATATCATATATAACACCCATGCCAGTAGTATATCATGTATAACACCCATGCCAGTAGTATATCATGTATAACACCCATGCCAGTAGTATATCATGTATAACACCCATGCCAGTAGTATATCATGTATAACACCCATGCCAGTAGTATATCATGTATAACACCCATGCCAGTAGTATATCATGTATAACACCCATGCCAGTAGTATATCATGTATAACACCCATGCCAGTAGTATATCATGTATAACACCTATGCCAGTAGTATATCATATATAACACCCATGCCAGTAGTATATCATGTATAACACCCATGCCAGTAGTATATCATGTATAACACCCATGCCAGTAGTATATCATGTATAACACCCATGCCAGTAGTATATCATGTATAACACCCATGCCAGTAGTATATCATGTATAACACCCATGCCAGTAGTATATCATGTATAACACCCATGCCAGTAGTATATCATGTATAACACCCATGCCAGTAGTATATCATGTATAACACCCATGCCAGTAGTATATCATGTATAACACCCATGCCAGTAGTATATCATGTATAACACCCATGCCAGTAGTATATCATGTATAACACCTATGCCAGTAGTATATCATATATAACACCCATGCCAGTAGTATATCATGTATAACACCCATGCCAGTAGTATATCATGTATAACACCCATGCCAGTAGTATATCATGTATAACACCTATGCCAGTAGTATATCATATATAACACCCATGCCAGTAGTATATCATGTATAACACCCATGCCAGTAGTATATCATGTATAACACCCATGCCAGTAGTATATCATGTATAACACCTATGCCAGTAGTATATCATATATAACACCCATGCCAGTAGTATATCATGTATAACACCCATGCCAGTAGTATATCATGTATAACACCTATGCCAGTAGTATATCATGTATAACACCCATGCCAGTAGTATATCATATATAACACCCATGCCAGTAGTATATCATGTATAACACCTATGCCAGTAGTATATCATGTATAACACCTATGCCAGTAGTATATCATATATAACACCCATGCCAGTAGTATATCATGTATAACACCCATGCCAGTAGTATATCATGTATAACACCTATGCCAGTAGTATATCATATATAACACCCATGCCAGTAGTATATCATGTATAACACCCATGCCAGTAGTATATCATGTATAACACCCATGCCAGTAGTATATCATGTATAACACCTATGCCAGTAGTATATCATATATAACACCCATGCCAGTAGTATATCATGTATAACACCCATGCCAGTAGTATATCATGTATAACACCTATGCCAGTAGTATATCATGTATAACACCCATGCCAGTAGTATATCATGTATAACACCCATGCTCTGAAATGCACAAACAGCATCGCGTGCTCAAAGCACCCGAATACAGTGCCCAGATAATCTATATGAGTAGTAGCCACATTGTACAATCTTAAATTTAGGCAACAATTGTGGATCTCTAGATTGCCCATATGGCCTCGAATCTGGATGCCAATGGCTGCTTAGTGACTGTCCAAAATGAGCACAGTTGTTTTCTGATGTCTGTTTTGCATCTGTGCGGCAGCCATATATCTTTTGTTGCCAGTTTTCATCTGTTTTCCATCCATGTTTAACAGATGAATTTCATTGATCTTTTTTTTCTTTTGACCCAACCCACTCATCTGTTTTTAAAGAGGACCTTTCACCGATTTGGGCACAGGCAGTTCTATATACTGCTGGAAATCTGACAGTGTGCTGAATTCAGCGCACTGTTGGCTTTCCTGATTTGTGCCCCGGGTAAAGAGCTATCGGTCCCGTTACCGTAGCGCTTTACAGTCAGAAGGGCGTTGCTGACAGTTAGCCAGGGACGCCCTTCTCCACAGCAGCGCCTATTGCGCTGTACTGTGGAGCAGGGAGGAACGCCCCCTCCCCTCCTGATAATACTCGTCTATGTACGAGCACTGTGAGCATAGGGAGGGGGCGTTCCTCCCCGCTCACACTGTACAGCGCGATAGGCACTGCTGTTGAGAAGGAACTGTCAGGAACGCCCTTCTGACTGTAAAGAGCTATGGTACCGGGACCGATAGCTCTTTACCCGGGGCACAGATCGGGATCAGCTTTCCAGCAGTATATAGAACTGCCTGTGCCCAAATCGGTGAAAGGTCCTCTTTAATGGCTGTCACTCAGATAAAAATCCATTATAACACATGTGGGGGCTGTGCGACTGTTAGAATGGCTAAAAATAGGACATGTTCTATTTTTGTGACATTCCCTTAAAATGGATCAACAGAAAAATGGATGTGTTAATAGACCCATTGAAATAAATTGGGGTGATGGATTAAAACTGTGTTAGGCTAAAACCACACACAGCAGGCCGCGTCAAAAAAGCACTACAGGAAAAACCGCGCCAGCAATGCATCATGGATTTTTCCCGTAGAGCTTTTCACAGAGTAAACCTCTACCAACTTTCTGCTTCCATATAGGGAGATTGCCAGCATTTCTGTAGGTATAATTACCATGCAACGGTTTTGGAAATGGCAGCATGTCCACTGTGCATATTTTTCTGCAATGTGTGGATGGGATTCGCTACTATCCCATTCACTTTGCAGTGACTGAAAAACGCCATGTTTTTTTTTTTGTTGTTGTTTTTTTCCGATTCGTTTAAGCCACATTGGGTCCTGGCCTTAAAGAAAAACTGTCTTAGGCCTGTTGTACAAAACCGTGTCTGGGCTCGTTCACATCTGCGCCCGGTCTCCATTCATGCAGGTTTCCGTTTCCTGCACAAAACAGAGCAGGAGATGGAAAGCTGCAGGACTCTTTCAAAACCATTCATTTGAATGGGTTTGAAAGATGTCCGGCCGTGAGTGCCAGTGAGTGTTTTATGCGCTCCGCCATGAAACCATTTTTTTTAAAACTGGACACAGAGTCGGACATGCAGTACTTTGTGTCCGGTTTAAAAAAAAACGGTTTTGCGGTGGAGAGCATAAAACGCTCACCAGCGCTCACGGCCGGACCGGATGCATGCAGAAGACGCAAACCTGAAAACGGAGTCCAGGCGCTAGTGTGAACCCAGCATCACCCATGTGCCGCCTATGCACTGGTCGTACTTCTGCAGCCCCATTCAGTGAATAGGGGTCGCTGAAGCACAGCCCAAAAACCAGTCAGGAATAGGCCCTGTCCTGAGTTTTGCGGCCCGGACTGTCGGCCCACACCATAACTCCCAGCCGTCCCGCGGGATAGTCACGATTTTAGACTGCTGTCCCGCGGTCCCGCACGGTTTACCGCATATCCTGCTCTGCCCCTGAAGTGTTTTGCTTATTAACAAACTTTCCCAGATCACCAGTCACTCTTATAACAGATAAAAGGTTGTAACTGGGATAAGAGCGTGCAATGATCGGGGAAAGTTTGACTACTGTGCTCAGAAGGACCTGTGTGACATCAGACGGTCACGTGACTAGGTAGGTGTGTCTTTGTATCCCATGCAGTCCAGGAAGAGATGGAGAGATGTGTGGTCTAAGGCACTGGGGACAGAGGATGTGAGATGCAGGATGGACTATGTGTGGAGGAGAGATGTGGGATGCAGGGTGGACTGTGTGTGAGGGGGAGATGTGGTGTGCATGGGTGTACTGTGGGGAGCAGGGTGTACTGTGGGGGGATGGTGGGTGCAAGGTTGACTGTGTGAGGGAGAGATGTGGGATGCAGGTAGGACTGTGTGTGAGGGGAAGATGTGGGGTGCAGGGTGTACTGTGAGGGGATGTGGAGTGCAAGGTTGACTGAGTGGGGGAGAGATGTGGAGTGCATGGGTGTACTGTTGGGGGTGTGTGAAATGTGGGGTGCATGGGTGTACTGTGGGGGGAAAGATGTGGGGTGAAGTGTGTACTGCGAGGGGAGATGTGGGAGCAGGGTGTACCCAATGAGAAATGGATGGGAATGGGTGGAGTAAATTTAGAAGTGGGTGGAGCTAAATTTATCATGGCCCGACCACACTTTGTCCCTCTTTCTGTCCTTTAAAAGTTGGGAGGTATGCCACACACTGATTCATGTGCATGGCACGACAGAAATTAATGAGTCAGTGTGCTCTCCAGGAAAAATCCAGATAGCACATTGCCCTAGCCCACCGTCATGTGAAAGGGGCCTTAGTTACCCATAGCAACCAATTACAGCATAGCTTTTGTTGTTTTATAGTACTTTTAAAAACTAAAACTGTTTTGTGATTGGTTGCTATGGGCAATTAAGACAGTTTTTCCTTAAGACTATGAGGAGTCAACATGGGAACAAGAAAACCGCAAACAGAAAGGCTTGACGCCCCATATCACAGAAATGCATTGCAATTTTTTTGTTGCAGATCTTGCTGCAGTTTTTTTTTTTTAAACTAAAGTCAGGAGTGGATTGAACAGAAGGTAGAAGTATAAGAACTTCTTATATATTTCTTGCTCCTTTTTTAGCTATTCTTAACTTTGGCTCAAAAACCTGTAGCAAAGTCTGCAACAAAAAAAGCTGTGTTTCCGCAACGTGGGGCTTCAGCCTAACTGAGATTTCATTTACTTTGGGCCCCTTCACACGGAGGATACGCTGGCTGATTTTGAACGTGTAAATGTTCCAAATCAGCAGTGTTTAAAACAGGTCCCATTGCTTTCTATGGGAGCCGGCATACGTGCACTCCCCATAGAAATGAATGGGCTGCTTTTTCCCATTCATTTCTATGGGGAGCGCGCGTATGCCGGCTCCCATTGAAAGCAATGGGACCTGTTTTAAACGCTGCTGATTCAGAACGTTTACACGTTCAAAATCAGCCAGCGTATCCTCCGTGTGAAGGGGCCCTTTGCTGGAACAGTAAAATGCAGCATTTTTGACACTTACATTCCCACATCATCCAAAAATGCTGCATTTCCTCAATGTTTGGCCTTAAACGATATACCAAGTATACGGCTGGAACCAGCTCTGCTTCAAGTGAGTGGGAGCAGAGCAACAATTCCCAGGAAAACTGCAATAGTTTAGAGTAAGCTCCATACACTGTATACAGTTTCCTGTCTGCACACTACATGAGTGGTACCTGGAATACTCAGTATACAGCTTCCAGTGGGCAAAACAGCTGATCGGTCCAGGGGGTCAAACCCTGACCAATCTAATACTGATGACCTATCCTCTTGACATGTCACCAGTATCCAACTTTCCTAGGTCCTGGGCAACCCCTCTAAAGCAGTGAGCATTTTCCTACGTGTGTACCCTTACCCTTTGGTGCAACTTTAACCAATTTTGTTTCCTGCTTTTCTGTAGCTTTTCTGTAGTGGGTGTCCTTAGCCCAAGAGGGCAGATTTATAAAAACTGTTATTGTTGTCTAGGGCCTAGGGCCTAATGGAATAGTAATACTGTCTCTTCACCCCTCATAACAGCACTACTGCCATAAACACCCATAATACACATGGTACAAGCTCTGGCAGGACATTGAGTAATGTATTGGTGCAGATGTGATGGATAGATGAGATATGTTTAACTCTTTCCTGTCCTGTGTGCTTCCCTTCACATTCCAGTCATCACACAAGTCATTTACATGTCACAAGGATTCCAAATAACATCATGGTGACAAATGTGCCCCAGACCCCTTCAACTATTTGCACTCCATGGGGGTGTAATAGGACTGTTGTGTGAACTAGACGGTGAATGTAGGACATTGCATTATAACATTCTCCTGTATTAGTCCCTCTAGCACTGTTCCAGATTCAAGAGTAGAAAATTACAATGGCAGTGAAGACTGACACTCCATTATAGCGCAGTAGACTGTAGGGGATGGGGGATGAAACTCTACATCACTATAATGATGTTAGCTAATGTCTCTGGGTCCTATTTAATGTAATGTGGCTTGCAGAAATCTATGCACTTGCTGCCAAAATACCCTATTCAGATGTATGGAGCTGATTTACAGTTGCATAAACATCTGCATTAAATCTGCCATGTGTCAATCTCTGCTTAAAGTGTCCAAACATTTAAGATCCCCCTCCCCCGATTTGACATTGGTGTAGATTGGTGCAACCTTATGACAGCCAGAAATGTATCATGCATGGGGCTTATGAATTACAATAGAACCTACTGTATACGCCATACTCTCTAGGCATCGTACAGTTGCCTTCATGACTATGCAGTAACTTCATCCACATCAGATTGAACCAAGTTGGAGATTGTAATCGGTAAGTAATAATATGTATGTGTGTGGTGCTGCAACTACAACTCCCAGCATGAAGAACGCAGCTACTTGTTGGCTTTGCCTAGGACCCTGCAGCTTGCACTCCCTCAGTCCCACATTTGGACAATTTCAGCTTTTTTCTCTTATTATTTAGCCTATTCCTCTAGTTTCTTTTAGAACGTGAATCTTTTTACATAAAATAATAATTTCATTTATTGAAACTTTTTAGCCATGTAACTTTTTAAGAACAGAACATGGAAGAAGAATCTGCTTCCTCTCTCCTTTGTAGGAAGTTCAGTCTCCTCCCCCGGCTCAGATATCTCCAACCAGCTAAATATCCAGCCTGAAGCCCCGCTTTCCACGTTAACAAAAATTCCTTTATAACCAGAGACTTGGCAGTCAATGAAGGAACAGTAGAGAGGAAGCAGAGGCAGCGGTGACAGACTGCAGGGCCGAAGATCTCCTGCAAATATGATTTCCAATCGCTTAGTCTGGCTTCAGTTCCTAATATTTTGCGTCTCTTCTGAATCTGGACCCTTAGAAGATGTCGTAATTGATCGCTACGACATTCCCAAGATATGTCCCAGGGAAGTTCAGATGGGAGACTTTGTAAGATACCATTACAACGGGACTCTGAAAGATGGACTGAAGTTTGATGCCAGGTACTTATCTATTCTATAGCAGGGGTTCAGTGGTGGGGGATATCTCAATGTGTCAACCTTTTGTGGTAACCTCAGAAGCCTCCTAAGATGTTTTCTTAGGAGAACAAAGAAGTGTATGAAGACCATTGAGGCCTAATATTATCAGGATGGGCAAAAGTGTGATTGTTACCACTAAACCTACCCTTACTGTATTATATATCATATATGCTTTATGTGGAGGAATAATATTAGACCCTTCGTTTATGGGATGTATGGTGGAAGTCAACATTTGTTGTATACTTTTCTCCCTAAAAAGGAAGACAGTAGATAGCAGGAAGTATATCGTATAACACGTTTATACACATTGATGGCATGTGTCTGTCCCATTCATTGGTGGGGGGTTTGGACTACTGGGATGCCCCTCAACAATTGCCTGCATAAAATGGAAGCTGCTACCAGTAAAGAACTGGGTCTCCAACTTCTGATGGCTACGCTTGTCTTTTTTTCAGAGACTGAATAAGCAGGTAGACTATCATGAGAAAACTCATGCAGGACTACTGGGGCTAAAGGGGCAAGGCCCACTCCCAGCTCCGTTGCCACTTCATTGATGGGGTTGATTGAGTATCCTAGTGATATGCTATCACTATTGGTAGTGATGTGGCCATAGGTATGGAGTGACGGAGCTCTTCTCTATGGTGACCTATGGTTAGGGAAACCGGCAGTTCAGACCTTACTACAAATTATTGTTTCCTGAGCATTATTATAGAAAGTGTTCAGGAAGAGGTGACTATCTAATGTATGGGAATGGGTAAATGCACTTGTATTTTGTGTAACATCTTATAATTATGGGGTAGACATTACAGTTCTGGGTTGCCTTCACTCTGGGGGCAGTATTGTCAGCTAATATGGCTAGGGAGCTTTTATTTGCAGGTTTGCTCACTGGTTCCTTGTGTAGGAACCATCTTGCTGCACACTGTAAGCATTAGGGGAAGATCTCCAGAAGAGTCAAAGTTTAAGAACTGGTGTTACCGTAAGTGTAATAAGTCTCTGTTCCATACATTGCACCCTTCAGCCCACCTCAGTTGTAGTGTTAGTAGGTGGTTAAGCCTAGCAGCAGTAGCTGCTATGCAAAGTGATGTAAGGGAGGTGTTCATGTGTGATGGGTGGGATTCAGGCTTCTATTTGTAGACGTGGCTGAGCCAAACATTGCCTGCAGTGCTGGCTGCCTGTAGATGTCCCCCTACAAGAGCTGTAATGATCTGCAATGCTCCATGCATCCACTAGGTATATAGTACTAGTGGGCATTACCGGCAAAAATAAGTAAATCACCAGTAATGTAACATCTTGGGCCGTCTTCTGTTGTTAAAAATTCCCAGCTCTATCTGTTCCTGGGAAAGCTGAGTAATCATATAATTTTAGGCCTCAGTCTCTGACGCTGGGTTCACACCAGCGTTCGATCTCCGTTTTCAGGTTTCCGTCTTCTGCATGCAGAAGACGGAAACCTGTCATGCCAAGTCTGGCCGTGAGCGCCGGTGAGCGTATTATGCGCTCTGCGGCGAAACCGGTTTTTTTTTTTTTTAAAACCGGACACAGAGTACTGCATGTCCGACTCTGTGTCCGGTTTAAAAACAACGGTTTTGCTGCGGAGCCCATAAAACGCTCACCGGCGCTCACGGCCAGAGACTTTTCAAGCCCATTCAAATGAATGGCCTTGAAACATGTCGGCAGGTTTCCGTCTCCTGCCCCCGTTTTGTGCAGGAAACGGAAACCTGCAGAACGGAGTACGGGCGCAGATGTGAACGAATCCTGAGGTGTATTATGCCTGTACACAATCTCCAAGTTATACAAATCTGTAAGATGGAATATATAGAAGTGTATGGAGCCTACTTTTTTCCCTTATGCCTCAGTTTTGTACAACTGTTCCATGTGCCACCAGATTCCATATTATAGAGATATTCTATAGGAGCTTTGCATACAGCACTAGATATAAAGGATTGCCCATCCTAGAAGAAGAGTTAAGCTACATTCATAGGAAAGCGATTTATGGCTGTTTTTTCAACAGATGTCACATGGCGGTATTAAATGTAATGTCTGTGAATGGGGACTATTCACATGACTATTATTCTGAAGGTTTGGTGTCATGGATCATCAAAATATAGGTCATGTCCTATTTTTGTCCGTTTTTACTGATCCTTCCATACACTGTAATGTATGAGGGAATCTGTGAAAACTGGCATTCCTCGGGTGCAAAACTTCTATTTTCATGGCCGTTTTGCACATCGGTTGTCTTCTTTTCTTAGTTATGTAGATTAGCCTTTCGGAACTCGAGGAAAGCTGGAGTGACAACACATGGATGTAGTTGCTATAAAGCCCATATATAGCTGTACCTATTAATTCAATGGGTGGAGAGTTTATACAGGGGTCCTCTCTTTACAGACCCTACAATGTTAACAAACAGCAGTGGGGGATTAGTCCATACTTGCCAACATCTGAGCAGTGGTTTGTGGGAGAATGGCATGAACAGTACACCTTGAAAATTTAGAGACAAGGCATCGCCCCCTTTCTTGTGACATGGCATAAAGTGTGTTGGCTATGCCCCTTTTTGGATGCGACTGGCATATAAAGTGCTAGAGTCACATACAAAATGACTGTTGAGATTTGCTTGCTGTTTTAGGAGTCCAGGAGGTCATTGTGGTGTTACATGTCCCTTTTTAAGTCAGCCAAAAATACCAGTATTTGGCATAATCATAATCAGCCACTTTTAGCTGACCATCAGCCAAATTGCATAGACTCACTTTACTTCTTTGGATGGGCGGATTAGTTCTTTGGATTCGCTGGATGGGCGGTTTAGTTGTAATGTTGATGGTAGAATTATTTGTTCAGCCAATTCCAACTTCAGTTGAACGGTCCTGACGTCTAATGTGTGTGGCCGAATTTAGAATATTTGTGTCACAGGCCCTGCACTAGGACATAATATAGTGGGGCCGGTTTAATTTAACTCTCGGTGATATTTAGAGTGTGCAGGCTTAGGACCCATGTGCACAAATGAGCACCATTAAAGGGGAGGGGGATCATTTTCACTTTGCGTGACGTCTGAGTGTATTCTGTGGTGTTCTCAACTCTGCGGGGGCTGGATAGGACCTGCTCTATATTCATTGGGCCATCAGACGCCCCCTTTGCACACCATTGGCTACCATTGACCGGTTTATTTGGTGCCTCTTTATACCACCTTTTAGTTAAGCTACCCTTTCCCATTTAGCTGTGTCCCGTTGTTGAGAAAAGCAGAAAAAGTATCTAAAATACATCATGAATACTGTGTACGGCACGCATGGCAGGTTGTTGGCACAAATAAAGCTAGAATTCTGGTGCATTTAGTTTGTTAAACCTGCCCCAGTTCTTCCTGAGCTGTCCCTTTAAACATAAATAAGCGATTATGGGTTGTGGATCATTAAGTCCACCCCATCATGTACCCTAGAAATGGCCGACACCACAGTGGCAGTGGACTTCATTGATCCTATGTATTAGGTGACGTAACGTAAAGGTCCTATGAAGCCACGCCCTCCACCCAGCAAGGACCAAAAAGCAAATAGAAGATTATTAAATAGTAACTGAGGGTTTCCTAAAACCATTCCCTCTTTTAACCCCTACCTATCCATCTATACCTGTTCTGTATTTCTTACAGTACAACCTACACTTGGCCAAGCATATCTTGGAATAAATACCTGAGCAAGGAGTGGTGCGCATGTAAGAACCTGAGTGCATTATACATAGTCACATCATCCGAGCATGTCCAGAACCGTACGGCCTCAATGTATCTCGTAGATAATACTTTATTTTAGCCAGAGGGGAATTAAAGTCCGATGACCTGTTCTCTGACCTCCTGTTTCATGTGCCCTCAAGGAACAAGAGTTTAAGATATCTGAAAGTCAGTGTGGGGGAGATATAGGAGACAATGACAACCTGTGAGTTTAGTAAATAATGGGTTAATGTGCTGGGGGCTGTAGCCTATATGAGAGGGGGGCTACAGATAACACAAGCAGGACTCTTCACTCCGCATTTTTCGGGCGGAAACTGGGTGGACTCCATTATAGTTTCTAAAGGTAACTGTTTTTTAGGTAAAGGCTCCATGTTTTGAAAACACTTTTTTATTTGTTGCGTTTTTTTGAGCCAAAGCTGGCATGGACTGAGCAGAATGTAGAAGTATAAGAACTTCCTATATATTTCCCATTGTTTTTGTAGCCATTCTTGGCTTTGGTTAAAAAGCACAACAAAATCTGCAACAAAAAAAGCTGCATTTCCGCAACGTGGGGCCTCAGCCTTGAGGATGAAGGGTTTCTGTTTTTTGGGTCCCAAAGAACAGAAACCCCAACGTAAGTGTGATTCTAGCGTAAAGATGTGCAGGCCTTACACATGATTTTAGGTTTTGACACCCCACCACACCCCCCATAGTCAGCCTATTGCCAGCTGTGACTAGTTATTGGTCTCTAATAAGCATCTGATACACAGATGGTACAGGGAAAGATGGCTGTCCGTAAAGGCGGTCTATAAAAGCCTTTAGCTTTATGCGTTCAGTGTACTGAGCAAAACCCCGTCATTATGGATGACTTTCTGGTTGCCATAGTAACTTGTTATTGCTATACATGCAAATAGTGTTTAACCTGTTGGTTGCTGCACATCCGTCCGTCTGAGTAGTCTGAACTGCTTTTCCTCTCATATAACTGATAACAGTTACCAGAGGGCGGTCCAGACTACAGGATCAGACTGCAATGAATTTCTCTCCTTCAGCGCCTCCTCCTGGTTAAAATTTATTTATTTTTTTTAAATTATTATATTATACATTTTTTTTTAACTTTTACTTTTACTGGCTATTTATGACAACACATTTTAAAGTGAATATATCCTCCAAACATGAAATCCCTATTGTTTCTCCTTACAGTTATGACAGAGGGATTCCTGTAGCAGGATTTGTGGGAATAGGCCGTCTAATCACTGGTTTGGACAGAGGGATTCTGGGAATGTGCGTGAACGAGAGACGGAAATTGATTGTACCCCCACATCTGGGATATGGCAGCATAGGAGTTCGTAAGTATCACGGAGTCCATGCCATTGTATCTAGTACATAATGTCTAATATGACAAATAAGCAAGATGTATACTTACTTATTATTTGTTCTTCCTCAGCCGGGATGATCCCTGCCGATGCTACTCTCTACTTCGACATCATCTTGGTGGACGTGTGGAACAAAAAAGATGAGGTTCAGATCACAACACTAGAAAAGCCCAGCCACTGTAACAGAACAGTCCAGGACTCCGACTTTGTGAGATACCATTATAATGGAACACTCTTGGATGGGACGTATTTTGACTCAAGGTAACAATCTGCTTTACAGGATTTGTATATTTTCACCATTAGTCCATCAGATGACACAGATTTTATACCTGAAAATAGGTATGCTATAGTTTAAAGGGAAATCACCTATTTTTTTAATCAAGTTTTTATGTTAAAGGGGCTCTATCAGCAAAATCATGCTGATAGAGCTCCACATATACGTGAATAGCCTTTAAAGGCTATTCAGGTACCGTTAAAGTTATATTAAACTAATTAAACTACCCCCCCCGTTTTCAAATAAAACCCTAAAACAGAATATGTTCAACTTACCGAACGTGCACGGGGGGCGGGCATTCAGGGTCCGACGTCATCTTCAGCCACGCCTCCTCTTCCAGCGATGTCCTCGGGTCCTGTCTAACTAGCCAGCTGACATTGATAAAAAGCAGGATGTGTTTCTGTAGGTATAATTGACATGCTGCGATTTCCAAAACCACACCACTGTGAATTTTTCCTGTGGTGTTTCCGGTGTGGGCAAATCGCGGTGTTTCCAACTCGTGGGGCCCTGGCTTAATATGGACTTTAACAAGTCAGCTCTAGACTATTGCTGGATATGACCACGAGACTGCTGTAAAGCTAAATGCTGTTAACAAGACAGAGAAGACTAAGACGACAGAAAGTAAAATTAAAATATCTACTACCAGAAAATAGAAATATTTCACTATCTGGTTTTACTAAATTAATTAAAAAAAATTAAAGGACTGTTGAGTATGCTGGGAGTTGTAGTACTGCGACAATTTAAAGACAATTGCTACAGACTATCTCTGAAAATTAGGACGAAGGCTAAAGGCTGTTAACTCTTGCAGAGGATGGTCTATATAAGAACTTTCCCCTATTCCACATCATATTCACAGGGGTTTCTTGAAGATTTATGGAGAGCTGCTTCAGCTGTCCCTGTGCTTGCACAACCAACATGAAGGGAACAATTTTGTTTATTCCTTTATGGCTAAGAAGGGTTCTTTCTTTAGTTGACCCAGTTCATACATGATATACATGGCTGTGTAATGCTTCCTTCTACTCTGGTGGTGCTATAGGGAACTGGACTTTTACAGCTGGGTTCCTCCATAGATCATAAGGGGTCTAGCTGCTGGGGGCTCCTATCGATCAGCTTATAATTAGCAGACCAATCTAAATAAATGGATAACTTCTTTATTATCACTGTCTTTAATGCACTGGCATTCATAAGACTGTATATGGAGCTATGACAATGGATCTGGAAATAGTTCACCCTGTAAAACAATTCAATATATGTGAATTTTCTCTACAGCTACAGTCGCTCTAGCACATATAATACCTACGTGGGATCAGGGTGGCTAATTAAAGGCATGGACCAAGGCCTAGTGGGTATGTGCGCTGGAGAGTGGAGGAAGATCATTGTACCACCATTTTTGGCCTATGGAGAAAAGGGATATGGTAAGTAGGCATAAAACAATTAAATTCCATATTCTCACCTATTTTAGTTGTGTAAAAGATGTAACTACTCATAGAGACATGTAGGGGTGTATATCCAATCTCAGGGTATATGCCAGTAAACCGAAGGCTTAGTGTTAGTCACAATTGCAACTTGTCTACAAAACCTGGATCCAGTGCAACCATCTTGAACAAATGTTATTAAAATACATTTGCACTATATTGTATCTGAAGACATCTTGCTTATTGAGGTACAAACTCTTCATTAGACAGGTGAAGTATAGATCTAAACATAACAAGCTGTCTGTCTGCAGCCACCACTAGAGGGAGCTTAGAAGCTTACTGCATATTATTTGTATATTGAAATCAATGGTAGTATGCAGTAAGCTCCCCCTAGTGGTGGCTGGAGGCAGCTTGATATGTTTAAATCTACGTTACTACTTAAATCTTTGACTATGTAAGACATTTAGAGCTCTGTATCAGAAACACAGAGCTCTGACCACCTTAAGAATATGCTAAGAAATTAATCCCCACCCAAATTTGGACCTACGAAGCATTCACTTTAAGCATCCTTTCACCATAATATCCTAAGCATAATGCAAACTGAAACAAAATGGATAATCCCAATAAAAGATCTGAAACTGCCTTAATGGAATAATTCCCAATGTACTTCTTGTTTGTTCTGCTCTCTAGGTACAATCATCCCTGCACACGCTTCTCTGGTCTTCCATGTTCTACTGATAGATTTTCACAACCCCAAAGATGGGATTACAGTGCAGAACCAGGTCCTCCCTGAAAACTGCAAGCGCAAGGCTGTTACAGGAGACTATGTCCGTTACCACTACAATGGCACCCTCATGGATGGAGTGTTGTTTGATTCCAGGTAAGTCTATTACATGTAGCGAATGCTCTTCTTTGAAATTCTCAAAATTTCTGAATATTTGCAAAATGGGGATATCCTCATCTTCAGTAGACACCAAGCGAGCTCCCTTTGTGAATGCTTGTTTGGATGCCTTTATGGCAATGGAGCAGTTCTCCTTTGGATATTCTTGGGTTACATGGAATTTCACTAATGTTTTACCTACATTGAGCTCCAGTAATAAAGGAGCCTTGGTGATGGGAAGATCTCCTTAGAGGGTAGGCTTCATAACATTCTCTCAATAACCACTGAGGTATGTGTAAGATGACTATATGTCTAACAAATGTCTTATGACCTACTGTGCAGCTACTCCAGAAACCACACATACAACACGTATATTGGAATGGGTTACATTATTCCTGGTATGGATGCTGGCCTTCAAGGTGTTTGTATAGGAGAATGGAGAAGAATTGTCATCCCTCCACATCTTGGATATGGAGAAAATGGAGCAGGTAAAGTAACTGAATGGATCTCTACTCTCTGGCAGTCATGTACTTTCCGTAATAGCGATTTTGCTTTACAGGCACCAATATTTTTCAGAATACCTCTTTTTCTATTGCTGCTTACACTATCTACTTATCACAACTAGGAAACAGTATTCCTGGATCTGCTGTGCTGATCTTTGATGTACATGTGATTGACTTTCATAACCCCAAAGACACTGTTGACATAGAGGTATCCTACAAGCCAGAGGTGTGTAATATTACCTCTAAAAAGGGCGACTTCATCAAGTATCACTACAACTGCTCCCTAATGGATGGAACCCTGCTCTTCTCATCGTAAGTAGCTGTATCCATATACATTTACATGCAGGTTATTACTGTAAACTTTACTAGTCACATGGTTACAGGTAATAACCACAGGTCTGTCACTCAGATTCCTACAATCACCCCATACAGTGAGAGTTGATCTTCCCATTGCAATCACGTCATCCATGCTAATTCAGTAGCAATAGCAGTGCCCCCAGTGCACCAAATACCTCATATGCATAAAATGTCAAAGGTTACTTTTTTCCCCCTCCAAATCTACAAAAGGCACATATATAACAAAGATAGGTTGTTTATTACTGTGATGTGCCCTGTAATGTGGTGGTAGACTCCATTTAAAAGGTATATGCAATAGGTCAGAAGTTTATATCATTGGAAGGTATCTGTGCTGAGACCCATCTATTCTTGGAGAGCCGTCTATAAGCTATAATATGTATATAGCCCATACAAGGCTAATCCCCCTTCTTGAAGGAAAGTCTAACATTGCCAATAGAAGCTGTAAGGGCACAGTGTTCAGCTAAGCACTTCTGTACCTTCCTTCTTGTGGTAATGGGGGTCCTGGGACATGGTCACCCAGCAATATAACTTTCTCAAATGTTTAAATGACCTGTTTAGTTAAAGCAGCTTTATCATTAAAAGCCAATTGTTCACTATTCACAGGCCAATGGCGTCCTTAAAGTCCCTTTTGCCACATACATGTGAATGAAATGCTAGTGTGCTGACTGACTCCATTCACTTCTATGGGGCTTCTAATCCACTGCAGTCATGCAATGTACTTGTGTTTAATTCAAATGCATGGGGAACTTCTGGGACCCCAAAGGATCGGATACTTACTCCCTATTTTAACACTGGAACAGATGCAACTCGGGCTAAATGTTCTCTTTTGAATCCCCAGATGCTGCATCCTTGCAGAGTCTTACTGTATACTGCTAACATTTAGGTCCTATCACAGCCCGCTGTTTTGAATGAAGGTTTATGTCAAACTCATCCCTTATCCTATTTTCTTATAGACATGCCTTTGAAAATCCACAGCAAATCACCTTGGGCATGAACAAAGTTATTGATGGTCTTGATTTGGGTCTGATGGGAATGTGTGTAGGAGAGAGAAGGACAGTCATTGTACCGCCACACCTAGGACACGGAGAAAATGGAGGTGAGTCACTTATGGATTTGGTTCTCTCATGGATTACCAGGTATGAAATAAATGGTTGCCTAAATCTGACTGTCTATACCGCCTCAGACTATACAGGTACAGATCTGGTATGAAGGGTTAACACGGTAGAGTACTGTGTTCAGTCATTTAGTATGATTATCACTAAAGCAGTAGCTGAATGACTAGCTGGCCAACCATGTGTCAGGCACCTAGCTGAATGAGCTGGAGACCACATCCATGTTTGGTCTCCATCTTCATTCTGCCACCTTTTGTATCCTTGCTGACTCTCACGGCTTCTACCTGATGCTGAAATTACAAAAATGTGCAATTTCTCTACTTGGAACCCACACATAACGGGTTATTCTTACCAACAGACATCTCAAAAGACTGACCACAGTATCTTAGGAGAGCTGCTCTACTTGTAGACAGTAGAAGACACTCAGTATTTCTGATGACAATATGAGCTCATTCTGTTTCCTGGCTCCTTGCACAAAATCTTAAAACCAGATGTTTCCAGCTGCGGAGTAAATCCTCTACTTTAATGTTTTACCAGGCACAGTGGAACAAGACTTTCTGAGCAGAATATTGTTACTTATGTACATTATCTTCAGCATCTGATCCCTGGTGGATCACATAAGATTACTTACTCTTACTTTTTGTTCCTGTAGCCCGTGGAGTACCTGCAAGTGCTGTGATTAAGTTTGACATCGAGCTGGTACATAGAGAAGAAGGAGTCCCAGATGGTTATCTGTTTATCTGGCTTGGTGACAGTCCTGAAAACCTATTTGAAGCTATGGACTTGGATAAAAACGGAGAGGTTCCACTAGAAGAGGTAAGTGAATAACACGCCAGGTTATCCTTATAGTCCTTCTCACAATGTGACTGTCATTATATTGGCATGAGAGACAGGTCACCCACAAGTTCAGCACATTTCTCTTCCGCAGCTGTAGTTACCCATTGGTCCTCATGCAGGGGTTCCTAAAATATAAGTGCACCTTTATAAGAGGACCTGTCATCACTTTGCAAACGTTGCATATAACAAGCAGAGTGAGATTTTTGCAAGCATGACTTATTTGGAGCTCTACCCAGAGCAGTTTGGAAAATGCATAGCAATATCTATACAATGTACCGTATATTATCTATTTCAGAGGGCATTCAAGAGGCAGATATGTTCTCTGCCAGATGCCTTTACCAACAGTTGTACTGGAGATGTAGACATAAAACGCACATCTCCACATGCGCCACTATAGCTATGTAACCTGAACATATTTGGGTGCTGCTCTTTGGCAATTTCCCTGAATAAGTTATAATTAGAGATAAGTGAGTATTGTTCGGATCAGCCGATCCAAACAGCACGCTCCATGAATGGATGCACCTGGTACTTCCACTTTGACGGCGGCCGGCCGCTTAACCCCCCGCGTGCTCGCTACATCCATTCATTTCTATGCGAGCGTGCTGTTCGGATCGGCTGATCCGAACAGTACTCGCTCATCTCTAGTTATAATGAATAATTTCCTTAGCAAACAGGGTTGCAGTTTTTCCTTTGCATTTTCCTCTAAATCAGATCTCTGTGTCACCACTTGCTGGTAAGAAAATATATTAAATTTGTATGGTAATATTGCTTTAGTAATATCCGGAATATACACTTCAATCTGATACTTTATATTTTAGTTTTCCACCTTCCTGAAGACTCAGGTAGAAGAAGGCAAAGGCCGGTTCGCTCCAGAGGTAGACCAAGAGAAATCCATCTCTGATATGTTTGTAAATCAGGACCGAAACAAGGACCAGAAAATCACAGCTGACGAACTGAAACTGAAGGCAGAAGAGGAGGCAGATCGGGTTCATGAGGAACTATAGGAGGCAGTGTGCTGAAAAATCAAGAAGATACCAGTCCCACCTACGTCACCACCATCCCAGTCTGGGTCTCTTGTCCCTTGTAAGATTCTGGTGTGGACTGCGACTTCTGGAACCCCATTACAGCCAGGGGCAGCTGTGACCTGTTGTATATCAAGTGGTTACAGGCTTTTCTAGCTGTGTGGGCATTACTTGGCAGCTCTGCACAATACAATCCATATCTGTGGAGGTGATGGTCCTGATCAAGGACAGATCTGATGGACACCAAGTGTGGAAGAAAAAAAAAAAAAAAAAAAAGACTCACTGTAGTTAATGCAAAAGACTATTCATTTCTTGTGCCCAGGGAGTATTGCACCTTTTACAATAGTCCAAAGAAATCCAGAAACGTCTGCAACGCCCCAAGTTTATGACAGAAATCAAATGTTATTTTTGCAATGAAATTTTCCGCTATTAAAACCAGTGGTTGAATTTTTACAGTGAAATTGACCTTTTATTTCTCATTATGTTAAATATTAGACCTCAAAGCTGTCACAAAATACAACACGGAGGTCAAAGCTTTTAATCAGCTTTATTAAAACAGATGTATTATCTAAAACAAAACAGATAGGGTTAGGGGTCCCCTATATACAGAGATGTCAGCAGTGGCTGGACCCATATCCTAAATCCTTTACATGGAAATTGTGAAGCATAGTAAATAGACTTTGGACCGCTACTAAAGAAATATCCTGCTAGAAGGTAGATCAGGGGAGCTGCAAAAGGAAAAGCCATTGATCGTGTCTCAGTATAAGTAAGGTCTATCCATATTGCCTTATAGATCTAGGCTGACTGGCAGTATCTTCTGTACTGGACACAGGGGCAAGTCTCTAGCTTCAAAACCGTAATTCTTTCCAAACCTGCTACTAAAGAGGTTAGATGTCAGTTTACATAAAATGACGCCATCTGTAAGGCTGGCTGTAGTGATCAAACTGAATTGTCAGGCAAAAAAAAGAGAATTTAAAAGGAATACTGCAGATATCATTAATACACTGCCTTAGACTAGTGAAGGGCATGGATAGGTGGTGTACGATAGGTTGCTTGGCACAGTACAATGTACGTTAGCCAAGGGTATTCCTATAACTCTCCCTCAAGAGAGTTACCTACCATTGTTCATAGTAAAGGGAGGAATTCTTAGGGAATTGCTTTTTATGTTATTCCATGCTATATATACTGATATACTTGTCCTTAGGGTCACATAGTATGCAATGGCTTAATATAGTGAGCTGCCCCCCAGACACTGTTTGCTATAACACTTTATCTGATGCGGCGTGTATCAGATATGCTTATCTGAGCAACCACAAGGGGGCACAATGGCACAGACTTAGCTTTCAGACAGCATGGCAGTGCAAATGTATGAGGCAAGTAATAGTGATAAATACTGGACAGTGCTAATGATAGGAGAGCGCCAACTTCCACCATACACATTCTGAGAGGGTCTTGGGAACATGACTACACAAACTAATAACATCCCTGGGTTTGCGTTGGAAGGAATCTGTACCGGATTGGGGATTAGTGGAGTTCTACTTTGCTAGAGGTATTCAGTTCTTGGCAGTAATGAAGTTCAGGATACCGTTCGCTACATCCAGGGTTTCATCTCTGACCAGAACAATGTCATAGGACTGTAAAAATTGATCTGTCAGCTCCTCCACCTGCAGTGACAAGGAACAGAAAAATACATTGCTCATCATGTACATTGAGGCCCCTTTTAATGCATCCCAGTATTTCATTTGCCTTAGTTAAAAGGATTCTACCATTAAAACACTTTTTTTTCTGGTTGACATGTAGGAATAGCCTTAAGAAAGGCTATTCTTTTCCTACCTTTAGATGTCTTCTCCGCGCCGCTGTTCCGTAAAAATCCCGGTTTTCGTCGGTAAGCAAACGAGTTCTCTCGCAGCACTGGGGGTGGGCCCCAGCGCTCAAACAGCACTGGGGGCACCCCCAATGCTGCGAGAGAACTCTCCAGCGACGCCTCTATCTTCTTCAGGAACGTCCTCTTCACGCGTCTTCTTCCGGCGCAGGCGGTCAAACTTGTGGGCCTCGGGCAGAGCCGACTGCGCATGCCCGCGGCCACAAGAAAAATGGCAGCTTACTGTTCTACGTTGTTTCTGTAACTCCAATTTACCTCTATGGGAATTAGGAAAACATTGCAGAACAGTTGTGCTCAACTGTTTCCCAGAACAGGGGTTGGGAGAGGGAGTGCAGTGTTACCTACTCAGCCAGGGTAGGCAGTAATAGAAAAACACCTTTAAATATGGTTATGTTTGTGGGAAAACCCTTTTGACTTTGAAAACCACTATTTCACACCAGAAATGGTGGAGTTTACCATAAATGTTGTGGTACGAAGTTTATCAAACCATAAGAGTCTGGCAAATGGGGCTCAGTTATTCTGTGCTCACCTTGTCATTGAGGAAGCCAATCCTAAGAATGTTCTCTACATTGGTGACTCCTTCAGACATCGTGAGGTCGCCTAAAGTATCCCCAAGGAGGATAATGTTACTGCGGTGGCTGATCTGCTGGAAATACTCTGTGTCTCTTAGGACAGAGTTATTCTTGTTATACGTATGAATTAATTCACCCTTAAATCCGATCATGACACCCTAGAAGAAAAGAAATATACAGAATTTAACACCTCATATCCCAGTAAAGATCCACTAGAATACAATCTTTTCATGTCTTGAATATACAGAATACATTCTTACATGCCTTACCAAGACACTTTTATGAGAATGACAGAATGCTGTACGTCTCAGTCCCATAGAAGTGAACTGATTGGTTATTCTTTGGACAGCAGGCAAGTGCTGTGAGAAGACTTCCTTTAAGAGGAAACATATCTGGCAAACCGGGTAGCCTGTGCTATTATACCTAAAGCAAGATCTGAAGGGTCAGAGCATGACAGAGGGTTCCTCACTCGGGTGTTCTAAAATGCTTGTTCCATGCCCTGCTCCATCAGTCTCTACATTTTGCTTACCCTATACCAATATCTGCCCTTCACATTCCTTTAATGCAGTCTGAGATATCTATACCCCTCTTCCATCATATGTCCATCTATAGCAGGGGTCCTAAAACTTTTTAAACAGTGGGCCGGAGGCAGAGCAGGTCGCACAGACATCGGGAGCAGTGCCCTCCAATAGGTAAAGTGACGTGCGCTCCATGGCCTGGCCCGAGCTCCCCAGGAGCTTCATTATAAATGCACGCCTGCCGGGCCAGACAGAAGTGCTTGGCGGGCCCGCATGTGGCCCTCGGGCTGCAGTTTGAGGACCCCTGATCTATAGGATAAACATATACTATCAAGTTTTTCGAAATGGGCAAAAGTTTCCAACCCCATCCTCATAGCCAGAAGATGAAGGGGCTTTGAGATTCAAGGGGTATTCCCACCAACATAACCATTTTAAAATTTGTAGATAATTAAAAGTAAATTTTTTTTGCAAATATAAGTATTTAAACATTTTGTAGAATTTTAAACATTTTCTCTAAATGTCTTGATCAGTTGCCAGTGGATACGACCATGAATGCAGAACCTTTCAAAGGTCAGAAAATCAGCCATGATTTCCTTATTGTGGCTGGGATATCTTGTCATACATGTAGTGTCCCCTGCCTGATAACCCAGATACAATAAGGACATCATGGCTGAGTTCCTGACAAGACCCAGACCGTAGAAAGTTTCTGCATTCGTGGTCATATCCATTGGAAACCGATCAAGACAAGATGATTAGAGAAAATCTTTAAAACTCTGCAGAATTTTTAATTACTTATATTTGCAAAAATGTTTAACTTTTAATTATCTGCAAATATAGATATGATTATGTACATGGGAATATCCTTTTAAGGCTAAGGCCCCACATTGTGGAAATGCATGAAATTGAGTTTCTGCCTGCTGTGTTTTACAGTACCAACAAATAGAATGAAATTCTGGTTAATGTCATCCATACTGCAGAAAAAAAAAAAAAGCTGCAGATAAGCAGCATTTTTAAAAATGCAGTACGTTAATTCTAGCTGTGGAATTATGAACATTTTTCCTATGGATTGAAGAGGGGAAGAGAAAAAAACCAAAAATTGAATTAAAAACACAGCAGAAAAATAAACAGAATGCTCTTTCACTGTCTTTTGATACGTAGGGCCTTAGCCTAACTTTGCTTGCCGCATGACATGTGCCAAGAAGCAACATGAAGTTTTGCCCAGTGATTTTACATGACTCGGCAGTGTTTGGTCCCACTGGGTCATGAGGTTTCTATGGTAGAAATGTAGTTGGCAAAGATGGGACTAAGGAGACTGGCAGATGGAGTTATTCATTTCTTTTTCTTTTTAACCAATTTTAGACTCATGGAAAAGAAACCCTTTTGTAAATACCCCATGAAAATACTAAAGCAGCTTTTCTCAGACCTCTGTACTGTGTTATTCCTCTTGGTAAAGTACAAATGAAATGATCACTGGGCTATAGCAGTCCCTTTGTCAAACAGAGAGTGTCCCTACACATTCTGACACCATTAACACTTACTGAGGCTGCACCAGCAGGGACAAACCTAACAAAGTGGAATGGAAACGCACAATTTTTTAAATTATTCATACACTTCCTGGAGGAGTAAGAGAGGAACTGCACAATGCAGAGTTCTAGGTAAAGATGCTCCAGAGTTGTAGTTATATGGGGAATACAGGTATTTACATGGGGAATACAGGTATTTACTACAAAAGACATATCAGAAGAGCGGCGAGATCCCCTTTAAGATATATCCCTCTTACCACCAAAAGTTGCTTACGTTATCATCAAAATCCATGTAGTTGGAGACCACCTTTATATTGGAGTGATACACTCCAGCCTGCCGAATAATCTCCTCCAGAACATCACCAATCCCAGCAGAGAAGATAAAAAGAGGGATCTCAGTGTAGTGTAAGGTGTCAAAAAACTTCTCAAATCCATCCCTGAAAAAAACAAAAATGAAGACAATGTGGACATTGGGAGGAAGGAGAAAGGTGTGGAACATGATGTCCCCTATGGTGGAGCTGGTATCATTACTCTACCTTAATCTAGCCTGTGAATCCTTCACGGCCTGTGCCAGCAGCTGCTTCTGTATTTTCTGCTCACAGAGCAGAGTGTGAGCTTTACTCCACCTAAAATACGTTACACACTGGTCAGGACACTCACAAAGGTCTCTTGCAAAATACACACTACTAGTAGCCTTAGGGAGCGTTCACAATACCATTGGTGTCCGACAGGTAGTGTCTGCCGCTAATGTCTGTTCAAAATCTTGCGCGGACGTTAGCATTGGATACTAGCTGTGTCCGTGACATTTTGCATTGATTTAAATGGACATTGGGTGTGTTCTTTTACTGTCCGTGTCTGTGCTTAACTGTCCGTTCCCAAAGATGTCCGACTTTTCAAGTGGACAGCAAAACCTGACATGTCGGGTTTTGCTGTCCGCTTGAAAAGTCGGACATCTTTGGGAACGGACACTTAAGGACAGGCACGGAGTGTAAAAGAACGCACCCGATCTCCATTTAAATCAATGCAAAATGTCACGGATACAGCTAGTATCCAATGCTAACGTCCGCACAAGATTTTGAACAGACATTAGCAGCGGACACTACCTGTCGGACACCGACGGTAGTGTGAATGCCCCCTTAGAGATTCTTTTTTTTTTTTTTTTTTTTTAAAGACAGCAGGGAAGGCATATTATGTACTTTTTTGGCGACACCCAGTGTGTGATCAGACCAACTGGTCACCATTTACATATTTGAATACTGCTGCAATCCAAAATTTCTAAGTGTGTAATTATTTATTTTTGTCAATGAGTGTATATTACAAAATGGCTGTTCAAGCAATTGTTTCACTATTCTGTAGCCTTACCATTCCACCATAAGAGGATACTTTTCTTGAGTGGTCCGATTTGGGTCGATCTCAAGGGGATAATAGATGTTAAATAGATCTTTCAACTACAAAAAGGATGAGACATAAAAAAAATAAATAAATAGTATACACCACTTGATGAAGAACTACATGTAAAGGGGCTATCTCAACTATTCATGACCCAGGGGTAGGGAACCTTCGGCTCGCCAGCTGCTGTGAAACTATAACTCCCAAAATGCTCCATTTACTTCCATGGGAGTTCCAAGAACAGCAGAGCAAGTATGCATGCTGGGAGTTGTAGTTTTGCAACAGCTGGAGAGCTGAGGCTCCCTATCCTTGCTATAGGGTTAAAGGATGTCAGTGAGGAAGTTGTTCCTATAGTCCCATTCATAGGCTTGTAGCAACATTTATTGGTGTAATCCTAACAGTCAGATATTAGTTTTATCATACATCACAGATACATTATTAAAGGATTTGTGCTGTTAAGGACACTTATCCCCTTATCCACAGGACAGGGGATGAGTGTCCGATCACAAGGAGCTTGACTTCTGGGTTCCCCAGTGATCAGAAGAATGGGAAACCAAAAATCCCCCTAAAGCCTCCTTATAAATGGAGCACCAGTGAGGTTGTGAGACCGGCACTCCATTAGCTTTCATCGTGCTACAGGCGCTGCCAAATATTACAGTCCCTGGACTCCAGTGTTCAGACACTTATCTCCTGTACTTTGGAGAGGAGATAATTGTCCTTTAAGTTTTAGATTAAAGTATTTACTATGGCAATACCTAACGGTTAATGGCTTAGAAAGTGTCCTTCATGGCAATTTGAAGTGCCAATCACTTGTTTCTAAAGTAATTCATATTCATGAGAAATTGTCCAGTGCGCGCGGGCAGGAGTGGCGGTGGCGCCACGGCGGAGGAAGGGCATGGGAGCGCGTGCGGGGGGGGGGGGGGGGGTTTGAGAGGACAGGTGCGCAGAGGAAGGTGGTCCCGGGGCCGCGCTGGAGCTGGGGACGAAGTTGCGGGTAATACAATATATACACACACACACATATATATATATATATATATATGCACACACACATATATACATACACATACATATAGGTATAAAAATATGTGTAACTACATGTGACCATGACACAGAGAGTCAGTTCTACAGAGCTGAAGAAAAAGTGTTGCAGGACTACATTTAAAGGGATCGTACAACGTAACAAAAACAAACAAACAAAAAAGCTATATTAACAGCACCACTTCTACCCATAGGCTCTTTCTGGTATGGTAGCTCATTCTCAATCGCCTGAAAGGAGTTACACTACAATACCAGACCCAGTCTTTTAAGACATGCATTAGGATGTGTAGAAGTAGGATATTCGTGTTTGCTGGTCTACAAACTTATCGTGCACCCCGTTTAAGGACTTGTGATCACTCACGGTGAGCTCCAAAACTTTTTTCTTTTTCTACCATTAGGATGTGTACATGAGCCCAGGACCTACCTTCTTCCTGCATTCCTCACTAATCATCTTGCTGTTGTCAATAATATCTGCATAGGAAAAAGGGCAGGAGTTGTCAAACAAGTTTATGGACCAAAGAATGTTACAAGAGGCCAGTAGGTGGCGACAAACATATACTCACTATAGCATGTGGGACACCTCTCTCCATTAAATTGGAATCGGCTCAGTGTCATGTCAAAATCAGAGATCACCTGTAAAATGGAATATGACAGAGGTGACAGAGACAGCAAATGACGCCAAATATTGTGAAATAAGTGCCGCCTTATGTATTAAAAATTGAAGAAAAAAAAACAAAAAAACCAAACGCAAGACTATAGGGGCGTTCACACTTGCGCCTGCTTTTAGTCCGCCAAAATTCCAGAACAAACAGCTTGGGGATGGCTTGCCGGTGCTCAGTTTAAAAACTCATTCATTTCAATGAGTTTTTAAAGTAAACCACCGGTGTCCGTATGCAGCCTCCCCGCAATGAAACCGTTTTTTTTTTTTTTTTTCATGGACACAAAGGCCTGCATGTCCAACTTTGTGTCCATGCAAAAATAGAACAAAACCGGTTTCACTGCGAAGAGGCTGTATATGTGTGACAGGATGATACGCTCTCACTGTGCTCTGTCTCTCCATCCCCAAACAGTTTACTGAAGTACCGTATTTTTCAGACTATAAGACGCACTGGACTATAAGACGCACCCAGGTTTTAGAGGAGGAAAATAGGGAAAAAAAATTTTGAAGCAAAAAATGGTAAAATATTTAATATATGGGAGTTGTAGTTTTGCAACAGCTGCAAGGCCACATTGACAGGTGACCCTGCAGCTGTACGGGGATGCATAGAGTGGGTTTTTTTTGCGGGGCCAGATGTACTTTTTAGTTATACCATTTTGGGGAATGTCTATTTCTTAGATCACCTTGTATTGAAAAAAAAACAGGAGGTGATTTAGAACTTTTATTTATTTCATATTTTTATTATATTTTTTTTTTACTATTTTATTCCCCCCGGGGGCTTGAACCTGCGGTCACTTGATTGCAAGTCCCATAGACGGCAATACAACTGTATTGCCGTCTATGGGACATTCTGTATATTAGTATTACGGCTGGTCATAGAGACCAGCCGCAATACTAATATAGCAATGACAGGCCTGGGAGCCTCAGTAGGCTCCCGGCTGTCACCCGAACAGGTCGGCTCCTGCGATATCGCCGCGCAGGAGCCGGCCTGCAACTTCACAGGTACGGGGCCGGTGGGGACCGGCCCCGGGGGAGAAGGGGCCACCGATACTGACCCGGCATCCGCTGTACTAGAGAGGCGGATGCCGGGGAGGGATAGACGCCAGCACAGGTGCCGGGCCTGAGACATCGCTGCGCTGCCCTGCATGAAGCCAGCGGCGGGGGGGCGGAGGAGCGGAATAGCATCGCCGCTGCTGCTGCTGGCTTCATGCAGGGCAGAGGAGCGCAGCGATGTCTCAGGCCCCGGCGTCTATCCCGTGCCGGCATCCGCCTCTCTAGTACGGCGGGTGCCAGGAGCCACATTCAGACTATAAGACGCACCCTTCTTTTCCCCCCCAAATTTTGCATCTTATAGTCCGAAAAATATGGTAATCGGTAGCGGTGGTCTATGTCCCTTCTCCAGAGCTAAAAGCTCACTTAGTGGCTGCGCTGCCCATAGTGGAATTTATTGTCCTACCGATGTTGTAACTAAAGTCCTGTGGGCCCTTAATAAAGTGCTATCCAAAGTGCTCTTGTAGCAACGTCATCTAGCATGCACCCACAATACTCTATATCAGTGCCAGCCATATTGCCCCCATATTAGCGTCAATTTGTCCCATATTAGTCATAGTGCCCTCTGTGCCAACCATGCATCTTTTTAATTTGCTACCAAGGCATGGGGGACATTGATACTCTGTAGCAGCAGGGAACCTGGAGATGGATATCCTGGATAGATGTTCTTCTTCAGGCTCTCTATACCTTACCCGTGTGCCCTTCAGGTCTGCAGAGCTGGCACCCATAGTCTAAGTTCAGTCAGTGATCTGCCAGTTTAGACCCTTTACGATATAATATCTTGGATCTGTATAGCTTACCTGTAATTTCTTATCTCCTCCATTTTTCAATGCTAGGATTAGCTCTCTGACTTTTTCTGGGTCCTTTATGCGGACTGTGTCCTTACTCAGCTCCGGGATCTAAGGATGTAAGTAGGATGTTAATAACTTCAAAGAACACAACCTAAAAACAAAAGTAAATGGGAGATAACCTTGTATCTGTTTGTCAGTCTGTTTCAGGAACATACAAAAAACACATCAATCAGTCATGTAAAGATACTGCAGAGGATGAAGTCCCGACAGATTTATCAGTTATGCCAGAAATATGGCGTAAATGATGTAGGGGATGTAACCCGGCTTTAAGCTGGCATACACTTCCCCTCCAGGTGTAAGTCCCGGTAGAGGGTGCACATCATTTATGGGAAGGCGTGTACCTTATCATATAGGAGGCATACCCTCTGCTAACTCTGGAGGTAAGAACACTGGCGTCAATACCATAAGCCTTCATAGATGTGCTCCATAAAGTTCTCAGTCTTTGTTTGCAACTTTTTTACGCCATAATTCTGGAAGGTAGATCTTCTTTAATTCCCCCCACTGTCCATATTTTACAGACTGAACACAGCCTTATGGTAACATCAGAGAGTGAAACATCTGCCATATCATCCCGTGTTGTTCATCTCCATCATAATAGCAGAACACAGCCTATGTCACCAACAAACCCGGTTATAACGTGCTCCGTCATTTTAAAGGAAAAAGAACAGAACCGCGCTATTTTTGTTCATGTGATGGAACCTGTGATGGAGGCGACCAACAGAACACAGGTGTGAACAATGCCTTACCAAATGATTCCCCCCTTCCCATTTCCTAGTAACCTAGTGATGCGTCTGTCTATAGAAGCGCCATATAATAGAAGACTTTGTCTATAGATGTGCCATGTAATAGAAGACTTATCTGATATTTCTCTAGCTAGGTTCACACCTGCTCCTGGGTTTCTGTTATTGGGGTACGAAAAACGGATACCTAACCCGCTTAAAAAGCCATTCCCCGTGTAACCACAGACTACAATAGGGTCCGCTGAGTTTCCACCTGAAAAATTAAAAAAAAACACAGAAAAGTTCTGCTTGCAGGTGCAGGTGTGAACTACACTGGATACCAACATGGCCCACAAGAGCAGACAGTCCATCACATTACACTGACCATAATGGAAGCCTCAGTCAGTGGTCCAGTCTGTCAGGAGACTCCCCCTCCCCAGTACAATGACTCTGCATTACACAGCTCACCCATTACTCACAAGCATGCTTCTTCTGTATTAGCCCTTTAGTCGCCAGCAATATGACTCGTCTGCTCACAGCCCGTACACTGAATCAATGAAGTCTAGAACTCTATGAGGAAGGGGCTTGTACAATATACCGCGCACTAGAAGTCAGCACGGCGCCCCCTGGTGGTAGAATACCTGGGGTTGTGTAAGAAGCCGGCACCACAACACGGCATACAGCAGCGCTTTATAACATACACATGTGCCGCATACGTGTATCCCACATACAGTGCATATAGTAATAGGCAGAACGCCGCTTCCGGGTCACGTACAGAACTTCCGGGAGGCGCAAGCACACTCTTTTGTCGCCGTCTAGTGCCATCAGCCATTTTATTGGTTAGGAAATGCTATACTAGGGAAGGACCTTTTTGCCTCCTAGTGGTCAGGTCCTGAACTGCAGTAGTATTTAGCCAGCTCGCAGTGAATTGGCTAACTCCCCTACTCCAGAGGGAGCAGGTCCTCACCAGTGACAGTATTTGCTGTATATACTTGGAAAAAACGGATTAGCAACACCTGACGCTAGGTTCACACCTGCGTTCTTCTTTCCGTTCTGTGCTTTCCGTCTTCTGCATGCCAGAAGACGGAAAGCACAGACCGGGTCCCAGGGCCGGCTCCAGGTTTTTATGGGCCCTTGGGCGACAGAGCCTCAGTGGGCCCCCTTGTAAAGGAGGCGGGGGAGTCGAGACACTGTGCGTCGCAGATGAAGCAAATGACGTCATGCAGGAGTGTGGCGTCACCAACGCCATACCTCCCAATTTTTAAAGAGAAGAAAGAGGAGCAAAATGTGCGGCGCACTCTGCGCGCCGCGGCAAATTTGGCTCCACCCACTTTTGTTGATTCCACCCATTCTCATTCATTTATCATGTGCTCCCACACAGTACAATCCTCCTACAGTCACCCGTAAATTATATGCCCCCCCTCCATCTCTCCCCCAGTTTCATATACACCCTTCCTTTGCCCCCAGTTTCATGTCCCCCCTCCATCTCTGTCCCCAGTTTCATCACGTTCTCCCCCTTCATCTGCCCACAGTTTCATGTCCCGTCTCTGCCCCAGTGTCATGCTGTTCTCTCCCCACCCCCTTCATCTGCCCCAGTGTCATGCCGTTCCCCCCTCCCCTTCATTTGCCCCCCAGTTTCATTGGGCCCCCTCCATCTTTGTCCCCAGTTTCATGCCGTTCTCTCCCCACCACCTTCATGTTCTCCAGTGTCATGCCGTTCCCCCCCTCCCCTTCATTTGCCCCCCAGTTTCATGGGCCCCCTTCATTATGTTCCACCTTTATATGTAATACAAAACAAACACTTACACTCACCTTCCATCACTCACCTTCCATCGATCCCCCGACGCTCCTCTCTCCAGTCACATACACGATTAAAGCAGGAGCTGTGAGTTCAGCTCCTGCTTAGCTGCGGCCCGGCTTGCGTGTGTAGGCGTGATGACGTCATCGCGCCTACACATGCAAGCCGGGCCGGAGCTTTAAAGTAGGAGCTGAACTCTCAGCTCCTGCTTTAATTGCGTATGTATTCCAGCTCATCGGCGGACGGACGCCGATGAGCTGAAATCGTGACAGGCAAGTGCCGGGGGGCCCCCAGAGGCTCTGTGGGCCCCGGCACTTGCCCGACTATGCCGTGCACTGACGCCGGCCCTGCCGGGTCCGACCGTGAGTGGCGGTGAGCGTTTTAGGCTCTCCGCTGCGAAACCGGATTTTTTTATCCGGACACAGAGTACTGCATATCCGACTCTGTGTCCGGATTATAAAGCCCGGTTTTGCGGCGGAGAGCGCAAAACGCTCACCGCCAGACATCTCTCTCACCCATTCAAATGAATGGGTGAGAGAGACTCCTGCAGGTTTCCGTCTCCTGCCTCTGTTTTAGGCAGGAAACGGAAACCTGCAGTACGGAGAGGGCGACGCAGATGTGAACGAGCCCTGAATAATCTTTTTAAAGGTTATCCCTTGACAAAGCTCCGGACGGAGCGAAACGCGCGTCGGGCGTGAGCTGGTCTTTCAGTGTGGTATAGGTAACTTATTCACAGGGGGTTCCATTTATACCTTTATATTTGTGTGAATAGTATTTTTCACTTTATGGGCATCTCTTTTACATAGACTCCATTTGAATGTTTACTTGTTCGTATATGAGTGACTAGCTGGTACCCGCGACTTCGTCTGCGGTGATTGTAGAAGTGGGTATATACAGGCGCAGGTCAGGTTTTCGTACTGTGTATAAAGTATGGGATATGAAATGTAACTTTGTATCTTGTTTTTGTTGTAATTCAGAGAATACGTGAGACTTTTGTGTTGAAGTTAATTTGTATTTGAGCTGCTATACGGTGTTGTGAGAAACTTTACATAGTGACTTTGGGACAGAAGTATTTGAAGTTAACCCTTTCCGGTCGATGGCATTTTTTGATTTTGGTTTTTCATTTTTGACTCCCCTCCTTCTAAACCCCATAACTTTTTTATTTCTCCGCTCTCAGAGTCATATGAGGTCTTAATTTTTCTTGGGACAAATTTTTCTTCACGATGCCACCATTATTTATTCTATATAATGTACTGGGAAGCAGGGAAAAAATTCTGAATGGGGTGGATTTGACAAAAAAATGCATTTCTGCGACTTTCTTAGGGGCTTTGGTTTTACGGCGTTCACTGTGCAACCAAAATGACCTGTCCCCTGTATTCTGTGTTTGGTTACGATGGTGGGGATACCAAATTTATATGGTTTTATTTACATTTTGACCCCTTAAAAAAATCCAAAACTGTGTTAAAACATTTTTTTTTGAAAAGTCATCATATTCCGACAGCCGTCACTTTTTTATACGTCCGTGTACGCGGATGTATAGGGCGTCTTTTTTTGTGGGACCAGGTGTACTTTTTAGTTCTACCATTTTCGGGAAATGTTATTGCTTTGAACACTTTTTATTCAAATTTTTATCAGAATCAAAAGAGTGAAAAAACGGCGGTTTGGCACTTTTGACCATTTTTCCCGCTACGGCGTTTACCAAACAGGAAAAATATTTGTATAGCTTTGTAGAGCGGGCGATTTCGGACACAGGGATACCTAACATGTATGTGTTTCACAGTTTTTAACTACTTTTATATGTGTTCTAGGGAAAGGGGGGTGATTTGAATTTTTAATCCTTTTTATTTGTTTTTATATGTTTTTTACTTTTTTTTAAACTTTTTTTTGCATTTATTAGACTTCCTAGGGGTATTGACATGGGTGGGCGGTGTCGCGGATTGTCAGAGCGGTGGGGGTCGGCAAACATGGCTGCTCCGGAGCGTTAAAGAGAGCCTCCTGGAGTATCGTTAAGGGGAGGGGCAAAGTGGTACTGCGCTGTTGTGACGAAAAGTAGCCTATTGCGCAATCGGGTGTATTAACTATGTTTGTGGAAACTTTCAGCCAAATCGGTCAAGCGGGTTTTGCGTGATTGAGGAACAAACATCCAAACACACAAACACACAAACATCCAAACTCACAAACTTTCACATTTATAATATTAATAGGATATATTGCAGTGTTGTGATGAATTATCACTTTTCTCACACATACACAGGCTCTTTTTTCACTCTGTTTATATATTCATGTTATATACATGTGGGGTATACATATGTGTGTTCACGTATATTTGGTATTCCAACCTATTTATTGTAATTTTATGTACCACCGGATCACCAGCTCATTTTTTGTGGGTACTTCCAATGTTCGTTATTTATGTTGTGTAGTTGTTTGTGTATTTTATGATAATAAAATTTACTATTTTTGTTAATGTTTAGTGGTCGGGTTTTTGCTTTAGTTTAGGTATTTCATACTATCCTGACTTTTTTACGTAAAATTTTTTTTTTGGATTATTTATTCAGGCATATCAAATGGCCAAAATCTAATTATAGAAGTCCTTTAAATTGATCATTGGTGACAGGGCTTCCTCTCCACAAATACAGAGTACACGTGCTCGCCTCAATGACAAGTAGACTGGACCTAAGTTGTCAGCGTGTCACAATGTATTATAGTGTAGTCTTTTTTCATAAAAAGGTGAAGGACCCAATTACTTTATTTTATAGATGTTTCTCTCAGAAAGTAGAACATCTTGATGGGCTTCTCTGTTTTTATCCTTCATGATAGTAAGTTGAGATCCAAGTTCATGCCTTTGTCAGTATTTGTTTTCTATAATCCTCGCTCACATTAATGCAGGGTTGGCCACTCTGTCAGTAAAAACTCAAACCCGCTGCCAAAAACATTACAAACCCACAAATGAGTAGCGCTTATAAAATAGGATTTTTACACCAGCTGATTCTACAATGTGCCACCAGCCCATAACTGGCCACCAACTCCTCCAAGACTGGAGATAGCACCTTAAGCAAGCAGATATGTCATGTGACTATTTTGGATGGTGCGCTCACATGAAGTCCCTGAAGATGCTATTCCACGTACAAGATGAGTTCTGTTGTAAAGCAGGTGGCTAGTTACAGATAGGAGGTACAACTTTTTATTAGCTATGATCAAAGTCATATTTTAAGGATTTGTGGGTGATTAATAAAAGTTTGGTAGAAGTTAATGGGAGTGGCCAACTCTTTACTGCAGTCGGAGGTAACGGTAATCTGTCCTTGGGTCCCAACACTGTGGTCCTCACTATTCATGAGCTGAGGCCTCCTGTAATTGAGTGACAGATTTCTCTTTGATCAGTACATATAAAGTGTCAGTCATCAGAAAGTGTGAGCCAAAGCTCATGAATATCATAGACTACTGTCCACGGCATTGCTGCGAGAAACTTTATGAAATGGACAGGGTCCATATAACTCCCATAGATGTAGATAGAAGTTACCCTGTTTCCCTGAAAGTAAGACATAGCAGAGGTTTTGTTGAATTGTCTAATATAAGGCACCCCCCGAAAGTAAGACATCCCCCAATAATAATAATCCTTCTGTGCAAAGATTGTATAAAGAAAAACATTGCAGAACGGCTGAACACTGTGCGTGATGGTCCACGTGCACAGGTATGCCTGCTGCTGATGCCGCTGTGATACGTTGTAGCCACTGTTCCTGTTACTGTAGGATGGGAGATGCCTGTGGACATACACTAAGCATCATATGCAGCGAGGGGTCCACTCTCCCAGCTCATCCCACAGCAGCAGGAACAGTGGATACAACGTACGGTATCACAGCAGCAGACGGCTTTCCTGTGCACACGGAGTACCGCACACAGCGTTCAGCAGGATGCAATGTTTTTCTTCATACAGTCTTTGAGCAGCAAGCACATTTCAGCATAGCGCAGTGGTGACAGCAGCACACAAAAAATAAAATAAGACTTCCCCTGAAAATAAGACATATCATATCTTTAGTTCCAAATTTTAATATAAGGCACTGTCTTATTTTCTAGGAAACACGGTATAAAAGCAGGGTAGCACAGCGGGCCACACTGGTGTCCGTTGCTCCAGGTTTATGGATAGTAGTTGTGTGCTGTGCTGTTTTCAGATGTGTCATTCACTTTTATAGAATTTATGCACTCCCTGCTTAGTCCTATAGTGCAGACACCCATCCCCACAGACCTGGACACTTAATCGACAGATAGAATTAACAACATGCGTCTGGAAATAATCGTCCAATCTCCAGTGATCCCCCCCATACTTCGTCTTCTTCCCATTCTTTGATCTAGAAGCCTCTCAGCTTCTTTTGTTTTTCGTCCCACTACCTGCATTAGTGACCCTATCCCCTCACCTATTCCACTCTCTCTCCAGCAGTCACTACTCACTTAACCTCTTTTCTCGTACCTTTCCTTCCACTGTTAAATATGGCATGAATCTGACCTTGATCAACTACAGCTCTACCTCTCCTCTTCCCTCTTTTTGATGGGGTTCCACAGGGCTCAGCTCTAGCCCAACAATCAACATAGCAAACAATAGCAGTGAGGGCCCAGGTTCTAAGAGTTTATAATCTAGGAAGAAATAAGGATGACACAAGAGTTCCTGCTTAGTACAATGGTCATAACATTTGGATTTCAGTATAAACTTTATGCTAATGACACTCATTTATATACATCTTTCTGTGATATCACCCCGCTCTATGATATTATACCAGGAATTGTCTGTCTGCTGTCTCTAACACGATTTTTTTTTTAAAATTTTTTAAACTAAAACCTAATCTTCAAAACCTGAATTTACAGTATGTTTCTGCAATCTATCAGCTTACCTAAACCTAATATTTCCATTTCAGTGTGTGGCGCCACCATCACTTCAGGGTTACATGCCTGAATGTTATGTTCTACTCAGACCTTTCTTTGGAAGAATATACCTGGCTCACAAACAGCCCTGACCTCAACAACGTCAAGCATCTTTGGAATGAACAAGAATCGCAATTGCAAGCCACACCCTCTTGTCCAACATCTTGTCCACTAACCCCTAATGTGCAGAAGAATCTAACAGAGATTTACACGAAAATAATGCTCCCAAGCTGAACAAGATGTGAGACATGAGACTTTGTATTATATATCTTAGCAAGGAGATCTGTGTCCTTCTCCACTTATTAAAGAGATTCAATCATTAAAACTGCATTTTTTCTTCCTAACACGTAGAAATAGCCTTTCATCGGTATGCAAATGAGTTTTCTTGCAGCACTGGGGGTGGTCCCCAGCCATTGGGCAGAGCTGACTGCGCATGCCTGCGGCCATTTTCTTGTAGCCGCTTACACAAGCGTACTGTGTAAGCGGCCACAAGAAAATAGCCGCAGGCATGGCAGAGCCGACTGCGCATGTGTCCCATTTAAAGCCAGAAGAATCCATCCGAAGTACACGTCGCGGAGAGGGTGTTGCAGAGGAAGACGAGACCATTGCTGGAGTTTTTTTCCGCAGCACTGCGGACACCTCCAGTGCTGTTAGAGCTCTGGGGACCGCCCCCAGTGCTGTGAGAAAACTCATTTGCATACCGATGAAAACTGGGATATCTGCGGAACGGTGGCGCGGAGAAGACTTCTAAAGGTTGGAGGAAAATGGCCTTTCTTAGGCCGGGGCCCCACAGGATGTAAACGCCGCGATTTGCCCACAGCGGAGATGCTGCGGGAAAAAATCGCGGCGTTTTACAGTGCAAGCAAAGGGGATTTATGCGAATCCCATGCCCACTTTGCGGAAAAAAACGCAGTGCAGACACGC
Organism: Leptodactylus fuscus; assembly: GCF_031893055.1. Taxonomy (NCBI): domain Eukaryota; kingdom Metazoa; phylum Chordata; class Amphibia; order Anura; family Leptodactylidae; genus Leptodactylus; species Leptodactylus fuscus. Next base: position 122,684,221 of record NC_134270.1, on the reverse strand, counting down.
TGCGATTTCAAAGCTGTTGTGGCTTTGCAAATCGCAGCATGTCAATTATATCTACAGAAACGCCGGCGGCTTTCCCATAGATATAATTGTAACAGAAAGTCCGCAGAGGAAAACTCTGTGAACTTTCTCTTTAAAGCGCTGTGGAAAGAACCGCAATGCGATCACGCAGTGTTTTTTTCCGCAGCACTTTAGCTCTGCGATTACAGCCCGTGGGGCCGTAGCCTTAAGGCAATTTCTACATGTTAGCGAGAAAAAATGCAGTTTTAATGATTGAATCCCTTTAAAGGGGTTATGTGGTTTCTAGCATTAATGGCCTATTCCTAGGATACACCTGTAACTTCTGCAGATCACTAGGTACCAAGGTGGCCAATTATAATCTGTCTCCAGAGCTGTCTCCGTACTGGTGATTTGTGGGGAGTCCTGAGTGTCAGACCCCCACAGATCTAATATTGATGGCCTATCCTAAGGATAGATCCTTATCTATTCCCCCTCCCCTTTTCCTAGACTAATGTGGAGAAAGTAATTTCCTGAAAAGTGGAGAAGGAAACATATTTCTTTAAGGTATATTACAAAGTTTCTTATATTGACCTGTTCTATTAATTTATGAAAAGTTGTTTAGAACTGGTGTACACTTTAAGGGGATAGCTCAGGGAGTTTGAAAGGCAAATAACTTTTTGTAGAGGAGACAGTCCCATCTCTATATAGGTCCCCAAATAAATCCATTAAGAATCTCAACATTTTTTAATTTGATTGAACAATATACGCACAGTGTAATTTTCCATGTTGACACAGCAACTTATAGTAATAATAATACATTTTTTTTATATAGCACCAACATATTCCACAGCGCTGTACAATTTGTAGGGTTCAAATACAGACAGAAAGATGCATTACAAAGAAAGTCATTTCACACAATGGGACTGAGGGCCCTGCTCGCAAAAGCTTACAATCTATGGAGGTAGAGGGGGTGACACAAGAGGTAGTAGGGGCGGCATTGCTTATGCAGAGGTCAGACACTTCTGTAATAGAGGTGACTGTCATTACACAAACTTAAAACTTTATGAGCCATCACTAGTGTTGTCCTTTAACATGTGGATGGAGCTTGGACATATAAAGTTAGCCTGAGATGGCATCATATCATCTGGGGAAATGTGGGAGCGGGGACAGAGGAGGGTTAAATTTTGGGTATTCTAATTATGGTACGGAAGTGTTTATGTTAGATATTGTGATAGGCCTGTCTGAAAAGATGCGTCTTTAGTTTGCGTTTGAAACTGTAGAAATTGGGAGTTAATCTGATTGTCCGGGGTAGAGCATTCCAGAGAAGTGGTGCAGCTCGGGAGAAGTCTTGTATACGGGCGTGGGAGGTTCTGATAATAGAGGATGTAAGTGTTAGGTCACTGAGTGAACGGAGAGCACGGGCTAGGTGGTAGACAGAGATGAGGGAGGAAATGTAGGGAGGTGCGGCATTATGGAGAGCCTTGTGGATGAGGGTGATAACTTTATATTTTATTGTATAATGAATAGGCAGCCAATGTAGCGACTGGCACAGACCAGAGGCATCGCTGTAGCGTCTAGCCTGATAAATGAGCCTGGCCGCTGCATTCAGAATAGATTGTAGAGGGGAGAGTTTAGTGAGGGGAAGACCGATTAGTAAGGAGTTACAGTAGTCACAGTAAGGGCCACCAGGTTTCTAATTTTAGATTGTTTGGGCATTCTCGCATACATCTAGAGTCATGTCCTAAGCCCTTGCCTGCCCTTTTGTAGCATTCTAGTCACAACAGATGAGCAGGGAAAGTTTGTAGTCTTGCTTCCTTGGCAGTCATCCATTTGCACATTATTTTTTCTGTTACATTTATGAGTTATTGAATCCTTGTAGTCTAGTAATGTAAGGTTTGTGCCTCACATCTGTTCTGATCTGAAGAAGGGTCACAGACCATGAGGCACATGTGATATTTTAAAGAAAGCACTGGCATTGCACCATGTCATCTCTGCCTGGACCACTATCTTTGTCCTTCTCTTGTGAGGTTCCATCTTGCTTCTCTGTTTTCATGCTAGGTTGGGTTCTATCATCTTGATCACCATATTCTTCTCTCACTTCTTTTAGGAGTTTGTCTTTTTCAATATTTTTTTATCTGGGTTCTTTTTGGGTGGGGCGCTAATGTGAGACCCATGGAAATCTGGAAAGGAGACCAGATTAGCCATGTAGCGTCTGGCATAAGACCCACTCCACCAAGTCTTCAGTTTTGAGTCATGTTTTTGATGAGCGAAAAGTTCCCAGGGTTCAAGATGAATTTTAGCTGGCAGTGCGTTGGCGGCTCTTTCTCCCCAGTGGAAAAAGTAAAGACTGCGCTCTGTGTTCTTATTACCCCACAATCGAGCCAAATCAAGGGCGATCTGTCCTTTATTATTAGTGTCTTGTGGCTGTGCTCCGTTAGCCAAAAGTACATCCATGGAGTCAATGTTGCCAATGGCTGCTGCCACATGAAGAGCGGTATTTCCAAGACAGGTTTTGGATAGCACATTGCATCCTACACATCAGATAAAAAATACCATGTAGTTAGAGAGGTCATCAATGAAATTAGCTCAGAGGGGTTTAGTCAGTTTTAAGTGGGTACCTGAAATTAGTTTGTTTGGGGTCCATGAGAAAAGACATTCATTACTTTGAGAACAACCTTTCCATGATTTCCAAATCTAAGCCTCCATTCACATCTGTTTAGTGTACCATATTTTGCGGACTATAAGGCGCACTGGACTATAAGGCGCAGCGCTGTCCGGTGTGCCTTATATGTGATTGAAAACGGCGGTACGCAGACGTTGCCGGCGGCCGCTTAACCCCCCACGTGCCAGCCGCTTCTATTCATTTCAATGGCATGCTTCCATTGAAATGAATGGAAGAGCTCGGCACGGGGAGAGTTAAGCGGCCGCCGGCAAAGTCTGCGTGCCGCTTCCATACATTGCAATTGGAGCTTGCTATTCGAATAGTATTCGCTCATCTCTAACTTCAATTTACAATTGAAGTTAGAGATGAGCGAATACTATTCGAATAGCACGCTCCCATTGCAATGTATGGAAGCAGCACGCAGACTTTGCCGGCGGCCGCCGCTTAACTCCTCGCGTGCCGCCGCTTCCATCCATATATAAGACTATAAGGCGCACTTTCGATTTATGAGGAAATCGTAGGATTTTATGTGCGCCTTATAGTCCGGAAAATACGGTATCCGTTTAATGGATGCAAAAAACAGAAACAAAAAACGTAGAAAACATTAATCTTCATGTCAACGGATGGCATGCGTTTGAATCAGTTTTTTGCAACAGTTAAACAGATGAAAAAAAAAAAAACCAGATGTAAAAACATGATGTGAATAGACTCTTAACAGTGTCTTATGATGTTAGAAAACATGACTGCTTTCTACCAGTAACAGCACCACTGTCATCCATGGGCTTAAAGGGAGTCTGTCAGCAGTAAATCAGTATCAAACTAATGTCAGTACCTTGTAGGGCAGCTACTACACTTACCAAAGATGTACTTTTTATTCTGTGACAGTGATATGTCATAATTTTATGAGATATGATACCCCTTTAACAAGAAAAGAGGGTACCTACATATAGCATCTCATTATGGAGGACCTGATACATCTGTCCACCCCTGGTAGTCATGGGAATGATGCTCTATGTGAATAGAGCAGTGGTGTGTACGCCTGGCCACTGTTCTATAGGACTGCCAGGGCAGTGATCTCTGGCAGTCCCATAGCAATGAATGAAGTGTTGGCAACACATGAGCACCCACTAATCAAACATTTATCCCCTATCCTGTGGGTAGGGGGTAACTGTATACAGTGGGTTAATTCCTTTCAGATACAGTCAATCCATCCCTACTGGCATCTGAAGGAGTATCATGCGATTTACAGAGGACAATAAACTTTACATTGATTATCCTACCATTCTGTAAAAGATATCGGATGACTTGCAAGTGGCCACGGTGGGCTGCGATGAACAAGGCTATTCCTGTTCTATCAGCCAACCACTCCTTCTTCTGTTCGGTATTTAAACGCAAAGAATTCACGGTGTAGAAAGTAGAATCTGGGGTGGCTCCCACACTTTTCAGCTGGTGAAAAAAAAATGTAATAATGTAACTATGTAGTTGCAGAGGCAGAATAGCAGAAAAGAGCACATTAGCCAGTAGAACAGGCCATCAATGCCTTTACAAGGAGCTACTGTAAATATTAGTACCTGTTCTAAGTCTCCAGCTACTGCAAACTTTATCAGATCAGTCATACTATCATACGGCCAGACGTGCATAAATAGCTTTGCCCGGGGATGAATTCCATTGAACTGGAGTGTGGAATTATCAGGCATGTCCCCTGCAAGAGAAAAACAAATGAGAGAAAATGGACGCACACATTTGCATATATACCTCAGGTCAGTGGAGGCAAATCTATGGGTCTTCAGCTGCACAACTACAACTCCCATTATGCCTTGTTCTAGTAGGAGAGAGTTATCAGAACCCTGCAGAACAGGTATATCTATAGATTAGCACATTAGATCACATGACCAATTCCAGGGCTCCTTCCAGGTGTAGCAGGGCCAGTAAAGCAATTCAAAGAAGAATGCACACCATACACTTGTGTGAATGTTTGGGGGTCCTTCACCATCACCAACCAATAATGATCAGATTTGGAGAAAAGGGTCAGATTTTATTAGGTCCAGAAACATGACAATGAGCTGTGTCTTGTATTACAGCTCAGCTCTTTGTGATGTACAGCGTAAATTTGACCACGACTTCAGTCACATGACAAAAGAACAGCAAATGGAGTTGCATTGCGACTTATACTCGATCTTTTTGTGAATATTAATGAACAAACTGGGTACCCACCAAAATTCAGAATAAACAATATAAAACATAACTTATTCTAATATAAATAAAAGAATCCTCTAACAACATCAACCCCCTATATCAAAAGGTCCCTGATACTCTAGTTAAGATAAAACACTAAAATGGACCTCAAAGCTAATTGTGAAGAGGGGTCAGGGATATACTCATAGGATCCAATGTCTTATAGAGCCAGATACAAGTCTCAATAGCACATATATACGGGCCAATGGTGCCTATTCAATCTCAGAGAAACCCCCTACTCACAAATACACTACCGAATTCTCATGCATAATTACATGCTTGGGGAGCATAATGGCACCCATTCATAGATAAAGTAGGGAGGAATAAAATAAACTCAGTAATAACATAAAGCTACTGCAAAGGAAGGGGCAGAGTGCTGGAACAGGAAGGACAGGGTCTCCAAAAAATGGATCGGTGACCCCCAGAGTACTGTCAAACACTAGCACCTGACCACTTCACTAGTAAGTTTACTCTCTGCATAGCAACATAAGCGATTTGACCCCTGGTTCACATTAGCGTATGTATTCCGTCCGGGGAGAGTCCACATGGAGATCCCCCAAACGGAATACAAACGCAATTGCAAGCGTTGTGCTGTAAAAGCGCACGGACCGCAACGGACGGCCCGCGCGAATCATGTCCGCATGATTCATGCGGGCAGTGCGCGGCAAGCACACAGACCCCATTATAGTCTATGGGGTCTGTGCACCTTTACAGCACAGCACTTGCAATTGCGCTTGTATTCCGTTCAGGGGGTCTCCATGCGGACTCTCCCCAGACAGAATACATACGCTAATGTGAACCAGGCTTTACCCCTCGTTCACATCTGTGTTTGGTATTCAGTTCGGGGAGTCCCCATGGGGACCCCCAGAACAGAATACCGACCGCAACTGCAAGCAGTGAATAGTAAAAGCACACAGACCCCATGGACGATAAGGGCTAGTTCCCACGGGGCTAGTGACCGCATATTTTGATCCTGATTTTGAGAGGGAATATGCATCAGAATAGGACCAAAATATGCCTGAATGGGCCTAGTCCGGAGGGTGCTGTTGAGAGGTGGACGCCATGGCTGAATCAGCTGCGGAATCCACCTGAAGAAAGTGCAGCTCGCTTCTTTTTGGCGCAAGCGGGAACACACCGCTAGCGCAAAAAAGAACGGAAGCAGTCTACATAGACCGCTATTGTGAGGGGGCGGATTTTGAGGTGGATTCGGCCTCAAAATCCGTCCCCTCTTGCCCCGTGTGAACGAGTCCTAATGGGGTCCGTATGCTTGCCGCGCACTGCCCGCCCGAATCATGCGGACAGGAAAGTAGATTGTGAATTACTTTCCTGTCCACATGATCCCTGCGGAGATCTGGCGGCAAGCACACAGACCCCATTATAGTCTATGGGGTCCGTGTGTTTCACTGGCAAATTGCTTGCAGTTGCATTTGGTATTCCATTCGGGGAGGGGAACTCATGCGGACTTCCCCAGACGTTATACCAACGCAGATGTGAACAAGGCCTTACTTTACCACCCAGTGAATGCTGTAAAAATGAGACCAAAAACACAGACAAGATTTTATTTTTATTCCACCTTGAAAATACATGACATAGTACAGATAGGCGATGGCTCCACAGTGACTGACTCCTGATATGTAACCATACACGGCCAAATCACTTAATGGTACTGCAAATCTAAGTTCTAGTTGCAAGAAGCCACAGATATACCGCCCTCGGGGTCGCAGATATACCGCCCTCGGGGTCGCAGATATACCGCCCTCGGGGTCGCAGATATACCGCCCTCGGGGTCGCAGCTATACCGCCCTCGGGGTCGCAGCTATACCGCCCTCGGGGTCGCAGCTATACCGCCCTCGGGGTCGCAGCTATACCGCCCTCGGGGTCGCAGCTATACCGCCCTCGGGGTCGCAGCTATACCGCCCTCGGGGTCGCAGCTATACCGCCCTCGGGGTCGCAGCTATACCGCCCTCGGGGTCGCAGCTATACCGCCCTCGGGGTCGCAGGTATACCGCCCTCGGGGTCGCAGGTATACCGCCCTCGGGGTCGCAGCTATACCGCCCTCGGGGTCGCAGATATACCGCCCTCGGGGTCGCAGATATACCGCCCTCGGGGTCGCAGATATACCGCCCTCGGGGTCGCAGATATACCGCCCTCAGGGTCGCAGTGAGACTGCTTTCTCCTGCAACAGGGAAGGAGTAACAGGTGACATGATGACGATCTTTAGTAGTGCAAGAGGAGAAGCGGCACGGGAGCGGTTAAAGATCCCCGATCCCCACAATCTCCTCCAGACACACACAGCGCCACTCACCGTCATCCAGGAAGGACAGGGACTGCAGGTTCTTAGGTATCCCGGCCAGCAGCTCCAGCTTCTCCTTCAGCTCTCCCACCTTCATGCGGCGGCTGCAGCCGGGCACCAGGAACTTCTCTCCGGTCTCCCGCAGCCGGACATTGACAGTGAAAGGCTCGTCCTGAGGGTGAGCGCTGCCCCGGCGCGGGGACTTCACCATCCCCAGGGAAGCCATCCAGAATGTATCAGGATTCCCAAGGCAACCACCAGCCGTCCGAGCCGCCCTCCAATCAGGCCGCGCCCTCCGCATTCACTGTAGCTCGGCAACTGCTGGACGCTCCGAGTCCTTCTCCATTCCCGCCTTCTGTCTCCAACATCAAAACAAAGTGCCCCGAGCCGAGCGGTCACCTACTCCAGTCAGAGGTTTGTGGCATCACGGCCAAGCGTCACCGGTATAAATAATATATGTGTATAATATATGTAATGTAATAATATATAGGTTTTCAGTTACCAGACAAGATGTATATAAACCACACCAGTACAAGCATAGGGTGCTCACCTATGGGAATAGGATCTGTCATGGTCACTATAACTTCAAAAAACAGACGACACACCAAAGAGTAAGGGCGGGTTCACACCTGCGCCCGGTCTCCGCTTTCAGGTTTCCATCTTCTGCCCAAGAAACTGGACAGGAGATGGAAACCCCGGCAGTCAGTTTTCAAACCCATTCATTTGAATGTGTTTGCAAAGTGTCCGCCCGTGAGCGTCTTCTGCCTCTCTGCAGTGAAACCGTTTTTTTTTAACTGGACACAAAGTCGGACATGCAGGACTTTGTGTCAGGGCTCGTTCACATCTGCGCCCGGTCTCCGTACTTGAGGTTTCCGTTTCCTGCCTAAAACAGAGGCAGGAGACGGAAACCTGCAGTAGACTTTCTCACCCATTCATTTGAATGGGTGAGAAAGCTGTCCGGCCGTGCGTGGCGGTGAGCGTTTTGTGCTCTCCGCCGCGAAACCGGGTTTTATAATCCGGACACAGAGTCGGACATGCAGTACTCTGTGTCCGAATAAAAAAATCCGGTTTCGCGGCGGAGAGCCTAAAACGCTCACCGCCGCTCAAGGCCGGACCCGGTCTATGGTTTCCGTCTTCTGGCATGCAGAAGACGGAAACCATAGAACGGAGACCGGGAACGCAGGTGTGAACCTAGCGTCAGATTAGAAATAAAAAACACTTTTGCCGCGGGACCAGAAGACGCTCACGGGCGGACACTGACTGCCGAGTTTCCGTCTCCTGTCGGTAGAAGACGGAAACCCACAAAGTGGAGACCGGGCGCAGATGTGAACCCGCCCTGAGTGGTAAAAAAAAAGTGAAGGTTTATTGCCTCATGCTGAGATGTTTCGGCTCAAAGAGCCTATTCCAAGCATGTAATCATTTACCTATATGTAGACGAATTAGCATGCTATATCAAAACTGGCTGAAGCTTAACCCTTTCAAACCACAGCCATTTATCGTTTTTAACTCCCTGCCTTCCAAATGCTATAACTTTTTTATTTTTCCATTCAGAGCCGTATGAGTGTAATTCATATTGGTATTCTGGAAAGCTGGAAAAAAAAATTCAGAATGGTGGTGGAATTAAAGAAAAGCTGTGTTTGTGCAATTTTCTCATGAACTTTATTGTTTCACTGTGCAACCAAAATGATGCAAGGTTCACACTAGTGTTCTGGAGAATCCACCGAAATTCTGCAAGCAGGACTTTTCTCTGAAGAGTCCCCAGAGTATAATAATAACAGTATTTTTTTGGGTTACTTACCGATCCCCGCTCTTGCTCACGGCCACCTCTGCTTCCCCTTTTTTACTTCAGGTACTCCAGCAGTGTGATATGAGATGCACGGGACCCTGTATGGCAGAAGGGGAAGCAGAGGTGAGCAACAACAGGGATTGGTGAGTAAATAGGGCCTGTTACCTGCTGAGGCTATTCCAGCAGGCAACAGCCTATTTTAAAAAAAAAAAAGTAGCAGGGGCACTATGGGCCCCCCAAAGATTGTGGACCATGTAGCAGCCGCTATGGTGGTACTTACACCACTGATTTGGGACTAAAGTAACTTTTTTTTATGGGGGTCAAAATTCTTATTTTACCTCTTGATAAATTCCTTGAGGAATGTGATTTCCAAAATGGGGTCACTTTTCTGGCTCCATTCCATCATACTGGGACTATGGGGAATCTGCAAATAAGGCATGGAACCAGAAAACTATTCTAGTAATATCTGCTTTTCCAGTAATATCTGCTCAGTAGCGCTCCTTCCCTTTGGTGCAATGCCGTTTGCCCATAAAAAGAAATGAATGTTTGAATTGCACCTCCATTTTGTTTTAATTCCTGTGAAATGCTTAAAGGGTTAACAAACTTCCCAAATACTGGTATGAATTATTTGAGGTTTGAGTTTTGAAAATGGGGTGATTTATGGGGGGGGGGTTGGTTATCATGTATAGGTATATAAAATCCATTCACAACTAAAGTAATCCCCCAAAAAATGGGTATAGGAGACTTTATTGTAAATTTGGAAAATTGTTGTTAGGTTTACTTGCCTTCTAAGGGCTTGTTCACACAGAGTAAAATGGTCCGGATTTTGATGCGGAAAGCCGCGTCAGAATCTGGACCAAAATGTGCCTGCCGCAGCTAGCCGCAACTGTTGCTGCTTCCGACATTCGCAGCTTTCCACTCCGGATTAGGCCCAAATGAATGGGCTTGGGAGGGAGGGAGGTGTCTCCAGGTGGATTCAGCCATGGAATCTGCCTGAAGAAAAGGCAGCTCGCTTTTATTAAATAAAGTCATATAACTGAAGCTGTGAGAGCCTGTCACTAGCTGGTATCTGTGTATATACGGATACTAAGTGCATGGAGTGCAGGGTAACTTCTAGATGGAAGGGACAGAGTCTGAGGAATAGAGTAGGAAGGATAGAATAGGCCATTTGATAAGCCGCCTAATCAGTTTTGAAGCTGCTGTAGTTGGGGATTAATCTGACTGGGGTAAAGCGTTCGAGAGCATCGGTGCAGCTCGAGAAAACAGGAGTGGGACATGGGATAATAGAGGATACAAGTCTAATGTCATTGGCAGACCAGAGAGGACTGATAGGGCAGTAGACAGTGCCAAGGGATGAGATGTAGAGGGGTGCAGCGCTATGGATGGATTTGTGGGCCAGAGTGATACTTTTATATTGTATTCTGTGGTGGATGGACTATCAGTACATTGACTGACAGAAGGTAGATGCGTCTGTGTACTAATTTGATAGAAAGATGAGTCTGGCGGCTGCATTCTGGACAGATTGTAGTGGGGAGAGTTTAGTAAGAGGAAGCCCAATTAGAAGAGAATTTCAATAATGAAGATGAGACAGGATTAGAGCGACAATGAGGTTTTTTGAAGTTTCCACAGTGACAAAAGGGCGAATTCTAGAGATGTTTTTGAGCTGCAGGTGACAAGGGCGTGCAAGCGTTTGAATATGTGCTGTGAAGGTGAGATCAGAGTCATATACAACCCCAGGGCAGGGGTGTAGTACCTCGGTGTAATAGTAAGGCCACAGACAGAAATAGAGATATCAGGTTAGATTGGTAAGGAAATGGAGGAAACAGAAGAAGATTCCGTTTCAGATAAAGAGAAGAAATGATGTTAGAACAGCAGATAGACTACTGGTGGTACTGTAGTAGTGCAAGAGTGATGTCACGGGATGAAGTATATAGCTGAAGATAGTAATGAAATCCAAATCTGCTGATACTCTGTCCAATAGGGGCTTTGCAAAGAGAAAAAAGGAGAAGTCCTATAACAGGTCTCTGAGGAACTTCAACTGCAAGGGGCAGAGGAGAATGATACACTAAATGAGTGGTCAGAAAGATAGGAAGAAAACCAAGAGAGAGTGGTGTCCCTGAGGCCAATAGTATGAGGCAAAGTGAGGCTTAGTTACTGGTCTACGGTGTCAAATGCTGCTGAGAGATCCAGAAGAATAAGAAATGAATACCCGGTATTTCCCATTTAGAGTTAGCCGTCAGGAGATTGTTGGACACTTTCTGTAGAGTATAGTGCACTGAGGGTAGTATGCATGGCCACATGTCCATGAAAATGAAGTATAACGTGTCACGAAAAAATCTATCTCAAAATCACTTGGGTAAGTTAAAACATATACCACATAAACTGACACTTATTTTGATGGGGCTGTTTGTCCTCAAGGTGGTTTTTGGCCATGTCCTTAAGGGGTTAATCACATTCATAGAATATTAGCATTCCATGGGGCCACACGGTGGCTCAGTGGTTAGCACTGCAGCCTTGCAGCGCTGGGCCCTGGTGTTCAAATCCCGCCAAGGGCAAAAAAAACATCTGCAAGGAGTTTGTATGTTCTCCCTGTGTTTGCATGGATTTCCATCCCATATTCCAAAAAGACATACTGATAGGGAAAAATGTACATTGTGAGCTCTATGTGGGGCTCACAATCTACATTAAAAAAAAAAAAAAAAAAGAATATTAGCATTCCATCACTCTCTTGCAATATATAAGGTGCCCGCAGAGGATATCTTGCAGTCAAGTCAAAATCAAAGGGAAATTACAGCACTCTTCTATGCCTGATAACAACTTGGAGTCTGCTCTAAAAGTTGCTTAAAGCACCTCTAGTAAGTCGTGCTTTAGGCTACTTCTGACTCCATTCTGCAATTTGCATTGTGAGCCCTATATAGGACAATGTTGACAATATCTCTAAGGGTCAGTTCACACGTGAACTGCCCGCGTGGGTTTTGACACCGAGAGAGACGCGGCGAGCCGCGTCTCTCACTTGTCAAAACCCGCCTGCCGCGACCATCGCGGTCGCGGCTTTCCCCTCCGCTGTCAGCTCAAATGAATGAGCCGACATAGGAGGGAGCTGCCGGGGGCGGAAGCCGCGCGGCTGAGCCCGCGCGGCTTCCGCCTGAAGAAAGGGCATGTCGCTTCTTTTCTCCGCTAGCAGCAGCCCGCCGCTAGCGGAAAATAAAAGCCCAGTGGTCTACATAGACCACCATTGTAAAGGGGCGGATTTTGAAGCGAAATCCGCTGTCAAAATCCGCCCCTTTGCCTACGTGTGAACTAGCCCTAAATCCTTTGTGCAGGAATTTTTCCTCTGCCAATTTTCTACAGACACTAAACTGCATCAGAGTCTCCATTGCAGATGTGAACGTAGCCTAAGCAGTATGAATAAAATTAAGGCTCCTTGATCCCAGACAAGATGTCTGTGCCAAGCAATGACCACGGCAGTGGCTCCATGCAACAAGGGATCGCAGGCAGGTGAGTAAAAATGTTATACATATTCATATTTTATTTTTTAGGGCAGTTGGAGACCTAAAAAAAATAAAAGGGGACATTAGGGGCAGTATAAAAATAAGGAGGTGGATCATTTATATAAAGGGACATTGAGAAGCATTATGAATTTAAGGGGGGTCATTTATACAAGGAGACATTAGGGTGTTTTGTGACTATAAAGGGTATATTTATATAGGGGGCATTAGGATTCTTTATGATTATAAGGCAGATATCTTATGTATGTTGACATTATGAATATAATGAGCATTATTCTTAAAGGGGTCTTTCGGCCCAAAAAATGTGTCAGTGCTAAAAGGGTTAATAAATGCATCCATACACCTTTTAACATGTTTTGAGTGATTTCTGGGCGTCTCTGGGGTTGCTGGTAACACTGCTTTTGTTTACATGGTGCAGCTTCCTGCTATGTAACTTCCTCACTAACTCTCTCACCTCACTTCCACCTCCTTTCTATCCGCCCCATAACCCCCTCCCTGTCTCTCTAACTATCCCGCCCTTCCCTACCTACTCAGCCCATCCCCCGACCTATACTCTATAACTTAACCTCCGCACTTCTTCCATCGAGATGGCTCCTCCTGTACTGCTCCTGTACTCCTCCTTCTCTGCTGCGATGATCCACCTCTACTACACTTTCATGGATGCGCATTAGAGGTGAATTACCGCCTGGCAGCGTGCAACATAGAGAAGAGCGCGCACAGGCAGATTCATTACAGAGGGAGGAGCCGTCTTGCCGGAAGAAGCCTGGATGGCATGTATAATGGGATGGACGAGGGGAGATCATCAACGGATTATCAGAAAATGTAATATGGGTAACTATCCACTTTTGATAAATTGTGTTATTTAGAAAGTAGGGGGGTGCTTAGACTTAGCGTAGTGATTTCTAGTTAGCACGGAAACCCCCTTTAAATATGGATCCAACATCAGTAGGAGATATCGGAGGTAGTGATATCTGCATTGTATTCTAGAAATTGTACTATCTGAACAGGGTCATTATAAATTAGCCTATGCACACCCCTCCTAACCCCTACCATCGAGGAGCCACACTGATTTCTAATAATAGTCACCAAAATTTGCTTTGATTTATTACCTTCTAAATACGTTTTCTTAGATTTGCAGAGATCTAGATATAATGCTGCCTTATTTAAGGAGTCTTTGTACTGACTTTGCATAGTATACTATCTTTTCCCAATTACTAGCAGAGGGGTCCTTGATAAACCCCTATCCCACCATCATTAGTTTCTTTTTAACAGCAAATTCTTTCCCTCTTTTTTATCTTTTATTTCTCTGTATCTTTTTTTGAAGATAAGCCCCTCTAATAAAAAAAAATTGTAAAAGTATCCCACATTATATCTCATGCAGCAGTCTCTATTACTTTGGAAGATAAGCTTAATCTGATTTTCAGTCTCAGTACCTTCAGATAATAACCTGATAGTAATAGAAAAAATCCTAAACCTCCTATGTGTGAAGCAGAAAAGTCTATTAATAGGGGTGAATGATCAGGAAGACAATGAGCTCTGTAACAAAATTTCCCAATATGTCCAATTACACCGCGCAACAATGATTTTGCTACTGAGAGAAAAACTTGTGATTTATACTAAAATGAGCACGCTGATTCCAAATATGAACTTGGAATTTGTCTAGATTTTAAGTTGTACGTGCAAAGCCTATTCAGTAATAATATTAATGATGCATTCTATAATGGAAATGATATTCCAATGTACATTCCCAGACCTGTCCGGAGGCACTCAGGCTCATGTCAGCAGTAAGTATATAAGGCAAGCTGGACAGATTTCGATAAAGTGATCTGTTATAGTGCTATAAGTTTTGAAATTTAAGATGGATAAACGCAAATGTGTGAACGATCCGGACAATTTCTGCTACATATGTAAATACACTACTTATGATCAGCACAAAGCGAATGCGTCTTGCTTATAAGTATTACTTTGACTTTGAGATCCTTTCCATTGGCTCGTGCGGTTGAAGTGAAAGAGACCCATTCTTCTATAGAGTTGATTTTGGAAATGATCAAATGCTCAGAACTTAAATGGAAAATTTGTGTTGACCTGAAAGTGGTAGCATTGCTGCTTGGCCTACAGTTGGGGTACACAAAGCCTATGGAACAGTCATGATGACAACAATCATTACAAAATGAGACAGTGACCTCTCAGAGTCGAGCACACAATTGGTAAGTACAATGTACAATACAAATCACAGATTGATCCACTTCAAGTTTATCTTCGACCACTTCATATTCAATTTGGTTTAATCAAAAATTTTGTAATTGCACTTGATCGTGATGGAAATGGTTTCCACAATTTGAAGGAGAAGTTTAGTTTACTGAACTATGGGGTTAAAATAAAGGCAGGAATTTTTATTGGCGCCGAAATCAACAAACTAATGCATGATACATCCAGAACAAAACTCAACCCTTTGTACCTAGCAGCTTGGGATGTATTTGTGCTAGTAGTGCCGAACTTCCTTGGGAACAGATGAGTTGCAAACAAGACAACATGCTTACAGCATATCAACAACTCGGCTGCCAAATGTCATTGAAAATGCATTTCTTACATTCCCATCTTCACTTTCTCCCACCCAATTTGGGACATGTAATTGACGAACATGGAGAGCGGTTCCATAAAGATACTTGTACAATGGAGAACAGATATCAAGGCCGCTGGAATCCCAACGTGATGGGGGATGACTGCTGGTTTTTGCATCAGGAAAATATGACCATTCACAAACGCAAAAGCAGATGCTTGAAGTACTGACAACAGTCCGGGCCTTGCTCAAGTAAGACTTTTACACTGAAAAAAGAAACTATTTGAAAAGTTGCTATTCCATTACATTTCCATACACTGTATTGTTTAATCTCAGGGTTTTTTTAAACTTCCCTTAATTGTGTAAAATTGTACTAGAAATCTGCATTTTTGTATGTATCATATGTAACTGGATGGGTAGCCAAAATTTCTAGTTGGATCTGTTTTGCTGTTAGCGTCATTGGATTTGATATATGGCATGTCTTTTAATGACTTTGTTAAATTTTCTTTACTGTTTTTGGCACTTTTAATAATAATCAAATTAAAAATGACCCTTTGCCTTAAAAATAGCATCAATTCATCTAAGCACATGTGTACACAGTTTTTGGCAGGGACATTGTTTCAGATATCCTGGAGAACTAAGAACAGATTTGTGGAAGTTGGCTTCGTTGATCCTTCTGTCTCGTCAAGTAACCCCAGACAGACATTGATGATCTTGTTGAGATCAGGGCTCTGTGGGGGCCATATCCTCACTTCCATTACTCCTCCAAAGGGCGGGCACAAAAATTGTTGTTTTCATTTTGATTTCTCAATTCTTCATTCATTTTTTTTTTTAAATTAAAAAAAATAAACAATTAACACTTCTAGTTTTGAAAGCATTCTTACTTTGCACAATTTTTCCACAGCTGCCTAAAATGTTTGTACTGTAGTATATACAGTGAAGGAAATAATTATTTGATCCCTTGCTGATTTTGTAAGTTTGCCCACTGATTTTCCCAATTTTAAGGGTACGTTAATTTTAACAGTGAGAGAAACAGTATCTCACGTTGGCGTTAGCGCTGAGCCACGTATATTTAGGCAAGTGCTGCTGGTTATGATCCACTGTGTGCGCCAACGCAGCCCCCCATGGCCCCACTCCCATGACACCCCTGTTTCCCTCAGTGCCCCCACCTCCCCCCGGCTTCCTTTCCGCAGCCCCCCTCCACGCTCTACTGCATAGCGTGGCGGTACTGTTTCAGCGAAGTGTACTCCGCTGTATGGAGGTCCCAGCATATGGGGGCCATACTGTGCCGGGCTGCAGCTCTCCCCTCGCGAGGCAATGGGCTTACCGAAAATGTCCTGCCGATGCTCTCCTCGCACGGCTGCCTGTTCGCCCGTCTCCTAAGTAAGGCTGCATGCCAGCTCCACTCGCAAGCGTGTGAGCGCTGCCATTTTCTTCACCTTGCACCCGGCTCGATGGCTCCACCCACACAGCAGCACTAGCCAATCGGACAGAGGTTCAACGACCTGGGATGATGTCATTTTAGGTCCTTCAGTTTCGGCGGAACGGCAATTCGCTGGTAGCGGTCGCGCAGTCCGGAAGTGTAGCGGAAAAGTAAGTAGCCTATGTTTCAATCCGGCTCCCAATGTATCTACTCTGTTTCAAACTGCAGGCAAATCCGTTCGAGCGTGTGGCCGTGATTGAGGAACAAACAGCCAAACACACAAACTTTCACATTTATAATATTAGTTGGATTATAATATTAGTTGGATAAAATCCAGAAAATCTCATTGTATAAATTTTACAAATTTATTTACATTTTGCATAGATAAATAAGTATTTGATCCATCTGGCAAACCTTGGTGACAAAACCCTTGTTGGTGCGCACAGCAGTCAGACGTTTTTTATAGTTGATGATGAGGTTTGCACACGTGTCAGGAGGAATTTTGGTCCGCTCCTCTTTGCATGTCATCTGTAAATTATTAAGATTTTGAGGCTGTCGCATATGGCAACACGGAGCTTCAGCATCTTCCATAAGTTTTCTATGGGATTAAGGCCTGGAGACTGGCTAGGCCACTTCATGACCTTAATGTGCTTTTTTTTTTTTGATGATTGGACCTCAGCAGTCACGTGGGGCGCACTGACATAATATCAGATTACACTCACCGGCCACTTTATTAGGTACACCTGTCCAACTGCTCGTTAACACTTAATTTCTAATCAGCCAATCACATGGCGGCAACTCAGTGCATTTAGGCATGTAGACATGGTCAAGACAATCTCCTGCAGTTCAAACCGAGCATCAGTATGGGGAAGAAAGGTGATTTGAGTGCGTTTGAACGTGGCATGGTTGTTGGTGCCAGAAGGGCTGGTCTGAGTATTTCAGAAACTGCTGATCTACTGGGATTTTCACGCACAACCATCTCTAGGGTTTACAGAGAATGGTCCGAAAAAGAAAAAACATCCAGTGAGCGGCAGTTCTGTGGGCGGAAATGCGTTGTTGATGCCAGAGGTCAGAGGAGAATGGCCAGACTGGTTCGAGCTGATAGAAAGGCAACAGTGACTCAAATAGCCACCCGTTACAACCAAGGTAGCCAGAAGAGCATCTCTGAACGCACAGTACGTCGAACTTTGAGGCAGATGGGCTACAGCAGCAGAAGACCACACCGGGTGCCACTCCTTTCAGCTAAGAACAGGAAACTGAGGCTACAATTTGCACAAGCTCATCGAAATTGGACAATTGAAGATTGGAAAAACGTTGCCTGGTCTGATGAGTCTTGATTTCTGCTGCGACATTCGGATGGTAGGGTCAGAATTTGGTGTCAACAACATGAAAGCATGGATCCATCCTGCCTTGTATCAACGGTTCAGGCTGGTGGTGGTGGTGTCATGGTGTGGGGAATATTTTCTTGGCACTCTTTGGGCTCCTTGGTACCAATTGAGCATCGTTGCAACACCAAAGCCTACCTGAGTATTGTTGCTGACCATGTCCATCCCTTTATGACCACAATGTACCCAACATCTGATGGCTACTTTCAGCAGGATAATGCGCCATGTCATAAAGCTGGAATCATCTCAGACTGGTTTCTTGAACATGACAATGAGTTCACTGTACTCCAATGGCCTCCACAGTCATCAGATCTCAATCCAATAGAGCATCTTTGGGATGTGGTGGAACGGGAGATTCGCATCATGGATGTGCAGCCGACAAATCTGCGGCAACTGTGTGATGCCATCATGTCAATATGGACCAAAATCTCTGAGGAATGCTTCCAGCACCTTGTTGAATCTATGCCACGAAGAATTGAGGCAGTTCTGAAGGCAAAAGGGGGTCCAACCCGTTACTAGCATGGTGTACCTAATAAAGTGGCCGGTGAGTGTATGTTGCCTTAATCTTGGGCAGAAGAGGACCGAAAAGGATGCTGTAGAGAGCTGAATGGAGCTAGAATGCCCAGGAGTGGTGATGCAAGGTATGTAAGTGTTTGTTATTTTCCATCTCCTCCCCTGGCCTTCCACTTATTATACCCTCTTAAATTCTGCTCAAAAAATGGCCTTTGGTTGGGTAACGGAATGGTCTGCTTATAGAGAGGTAGCTTCCATAGAGTATAATGGGAGGAAAATTGGTCATTGAAAAAAACTGTTCTTCTATGGGGGGTTTGCTAAAGAGGGATCACTGAATAAAGTTTATTCCGTGCCGGTAATACTTTGGTAAGTTTTGTGTCTCCCTGTAAAACCATGCACAAATAATACTGAATGCTGTTAATTTTACAATCCCTTGAGCCATTATTTGTTCTAACACATTTGTTTCACACCTTTTTTAAATCAACAGGAATACAAGTTATACATGTGCGCATATATTATAACTGTATTTATGTAATATGTAATTTACTGAGATTTATGACCTTCCTGAAACACATTCCCTTGGACAATGATCATTGTGACTACTTATGTTGCAGACATAATGCACCACGTCTAGATATGTAATTACAGGAGTGCCGAGATAATTATATGGTTAGAATGAATCAACTGCACAGCCAAATTATAATCCCCAGGGTTTCCTCATCTACGAGATACAGTCAGATGGAAATGTAAACATCTTGTGTGTCACATTATGTAAATCAGTAGGTAATAATAATACTCCCAGTCCTTGTAATAATCACCTTCAGTAATAAAGCATAAACATATGCCTCCTACTTTCCAATTAGGAAGGCACAAGTGGATATAAATAACAAGAGTTTTGTAATGTTTATCTATGGTTCTAGCATTTATGTAACATCACAGGTCTGGAGCATCCAAAGCAAAAATATTTAAGGGTAGAAGGACCTGGAGGTCCACTTATAGGGCATGAGGACCCAGAGATCCACCGTTACAGGGAAGGAAGACCCACAGCTTTATCTTTACAGGGTTGGAACGTCAATAGCTACACCATAATGAGGGAGAAAGACCCACAACTCATCACAAAGGTCTGGAACACCCTAAGGCAGGAGGGATCACAGCTCCATCATTACAGAGAAAGAGGACCCATAGCTCCCCAATCACATGGCAGGAGTACCTGGAGATCCACCATAACAGGGAAGGAAAACATACTGCTCTACTATCAAAGGGCAAGTGGACCTGGAGCTCCACCATCATAGAGTACAAAGATCAAGTGCTTCGTTATAATGGAGCAGGAGAAGTTACCATTATACAACAAGACCTGGAGCCTCAATAGTACAGGTCAGGAAACTATCTTCCGTCATGTCTATTTACCTTTGTAGCGGAAGATAAAATCCTGCATGCACAACTTTATTTTCCGTTACAAAAGTAAACAAATATGACAGAGGATAGCGCCACTTTGTTTACATTAGTGTTAATGGGAATGGACACAGAATCAGACTGCAACAGTTTAAAGTCTGCTGCTGTTATCCTATGATGGAAGACAGCAACGGACATTAACATCGGTAGTGTGAATGCCCCCTAAAGTGGTTTTCTGTTTTTTTTTTTTTTGTTTTTTTTTTATATTAATGGCCTATCCTCAGGAACGACAGAGCTGGAAACAGAGTACTCCAGCCTAGCCAGTAGTGATAGTGGATGCTGAATCCCCACAATCAAAAAATTGATGGCCTATCCTGAGGATAAATGTAAATTGCCTGGAAAACCCTTTCAAAGTTGGGCTGTACTTGCTTTAGTATGAAACTTCAATTCAGCAAAAACGTCTCCCACTAGATGGTGCTATTGTGTAATTGTTACAGTATGCTGCAGTACTTTACATCTGTCTAGGAAGTTCACCATCTGTTTTGTCCAGCAAGCTCCATATTTGACACTTGGTGGACTATTGATCTCAGCTATTTGTTTACAGGGGGATCACACCACTGTTACTGTTTCTGTCTTCCATCATAGGATGACAGCAAAGGACTTTAGCTGTCACAGAAAATGGTCACAGACTGATTGTGTCCTTCCCATTGACAGTAATGTAAACAATGTGATGGAAGCTATCTTCTGTCATGTTTGTTTACTTTTGTAATGGAAGATAAAGATTGTGCATGCATCCTATGACTGACAGAAAGACAGCGATGGACTTTAGTAACAGTAGTGTGAACAACCCTTTCCTGTGGCAGAACTACCACCATAGGAGCTGTAACTGCCACTGACTTTAGGGGGCTAGATGGGTCCCTAATTTTTTTTCTAAATAGGCTGTTACCTGCTGGAGTTAATCCAGCAAGTAATGGACCCTAATTACTGGTCCCCTCTCCTACCCATGGTCGCCGCTGAAGACCCACTTTTTTATGTTTTATTACCTCTTCTGGGCCTCCGATCATTATACTCTGGGGTCTGAAGAGAGCCTAGTTTATAATAACAGTAAGTGGGTGGTAAACCCCCAAATTTCAGGATCTGCTGTGCCTACAATTTTTGCAATATTTTCAACAAACATAGGGGCCACTATAGGATATTATACTGTGTGAAGGCCACTGTAAGACATTATACTATGTGGACGGGCTACGACATTATATTGTGTGTAGAGGCCACAAGGGAACATTATACTGTGTGCAGAGGTGGCTATCGGACATTTATACTGTGTGGATGGGACGCTAAGGGACATTATACTGAGTGCACCGGTGGCTATCGGACACTATACTGTGTGGCGGGGACGTTAAGAGACATTATACTGTGTGGACGGGCTACGACATTATATTGTGTGTAGAGGCCACTAGGGAACATTATACTGTGTGCAGAGGTGGCTATCGGACATTATGCTGTGTGGCGGGGACGGTAAGAGACATTATACTGTGTGGAGGCCCCTGTGGGACATTAGACTTTATGGAGGAGCCAATATGGAACATTATGCTGTTTGGAGTGGTGTCTAAGGGATGTTACACTGACTGGAGGGGCAGCAATTGTACATTATACTGTCTGGAGGCCACTTTGGGATGTTATAGTGTGTGTAAATGGGGTGTTATACTATATAGGAGCCAGGAAAAGGGGCACTATGTCATGTGGGGGTGCCAAGTAAAAGGTTTGCTATGGGGCCCAGTCTTTGCTAGTTACACACCTGGTTTATTCATATGAAGAAGTTTGCTGCGCTATCCTTTTTTATTCATACACCTCACAGTCCCATACAACTCAATTATATTTTTTCTGTATGTCTATTCTAAGAAAGTAAGTGCATGTCTCACTCGGCTCACCCATTCATGTGCTCTCCATTTTTTTACTGATCTGTTTCAAATGGCACTTTAGAGAAATCTTGAAAGCAGTAAATGCTGTCTTCCATCTTTTTTTCTGGATGACAAAAACAGTTGACATATTAACATAGGCATTAAAAACAGACACATTAAGTGCACACAAATGCAACACGGTGAATAACAGTCTATTGAATCTATTTTTCTGAACGCAAATCCTTATGTGAACAAGGCCTTATTGAAAGTGTGTAGGGTCCATCTTCCCAGGAATATACGATGTGTTCATCAAGAATGTGGATGGTGACTTGGTTAGAGTAATGGTGGGTCAGCTCTGCTCTCTAGTCTGAATCTGAATTCCCTGCCACAATGACATGGGTTTAAGACTCCCCTGTGGTACCCAGCAACCATGCCATGTGCATTATCAGACACAGAACCCAATTTGCCCCATTTGGTGTTTCAGGTGCATTACCATCTACCAAAGTGACCAATGCAAAGCATGGAGAACAGACATAATGGTAGTCTGGCCCACTGAAGAAAAACAAGATAGATTTCAGACTCACTTTAAAGGGGACTTTTCACCACCAACTCCAACTCTTGCTGCTCCATTGATTTCAGGACTGTTGGAATTTTTACTCTAGCTCCCAGTGTTTCAGAGCTTGATAGGCTAATTATGCTCTCGACTGTCAGTTGGGCGGTCCTGGACTGAAGCAGACATTCTGGGTACCACCCATCTGACAGTAGAGAACATAATTGTTCTAAAACTAACAGAAATTATTGCTCAGGTAAGTTAACGCCAAGTCCCTGAATAATCTGTTTAAGATATACAACTAGACTAAAGTCTCTAATTATATCTATGTGTTAGCGCTTCAGAGGTAGATGTCAATCTGACAATAAAGAAAATATATAGCTGGTAAACTTTACCCAACTTGCCCTATCCAATGATTTTCTGTTGATGAATCTGACACTCTCTTAAAGAGGTTGTCCAGGATGAAATGATAGTTCATCCCTAAACTAAATACCCTCCCCTTCCTAACTTCTAACTTACGTTATCAAAAATGTATATTTGCCCAGATCACCGAGGAGGCCATGTGACTACCCAGGCATATTTTCTGATTTTCTGGTGACGTTCCATTTCCCCATTTGCGGAAATGGAACGTCACCAATACTAAAAGTGAATGAAGAGTAATGCATCATGTTAGTTGTAGGATAAGAGAGCAGGAAGCTACCTATCTAAACAAATGCAGAGGATACCAGGAGCTCCCATAGAAACCCAGAAATCACTCAAAACATGGCTAAAGGTATCTGGGTGTACCTATTCATCCATTAATAGCACTAACTGAAGTTTTTTTGCCCAGAGAACCCCTTTAGGCTAAGGCCACGCGTTTTGTCCCGCAACAAAAAAGCGCTGCGGGAAAAAACGCGGCGGCAGAGCATCACAATTCTTCCTGCAGTGCTTTAGACAGGAAGTTCGCATAAGTTTCATCTGCAGACTTTCTGTTTCAATTATACCTATGAGGAAACCGATGGTGTTTCCATAGATATAATTGACAGGCTGCGATTTCCAAAACCATTCGCTAAAATCCCATCCACTTTGCTCTGACTGTAAAACACTGCAAGTTTTTACGCTATGTGGTGCCCCGGCTTTAATGCCAGATCTGTAATCTTGGTATTAGCTGTAGCGCAGGGGCTTCTTAAATTATGCCATTCAGTTTTACACTCGAAAAATGACATGAATCTGCTGTGCTGGCATAGTAGAAATGCGCTACTCATAACTGCAATTACAAATGCATGTAGATCTACATTTACAAAGTGCTGCATAATCCCAGCCTTACCCCTCATTCACACGACCAAGTTTCACCCTTAAAACTCGGTCAGTGTGTTGGCCGGATTTACCGACTTGCACTACACGCCGAGCGAGAGACACCTAGCATTATAGCTATCTATGCTTCTTAGAGTCCCTGCCTCGCAGCCGTATACTGTCCTGTGCTATACTCACCACTGAACAGTATGTCGCTGGGAGGCAAGGACTCCTAACAGCATAGATAGCTATAATGCTAGGAGTCCCTCTGCTGGCATACAGTCCAGGCCAGTTTCATGGATCTGTATTTGATTAGGGGTCTCAGTATTTGCAGTCTGTATTTGTTTAGGGGTCTGGTCTGGGAACTACATTAAATTAAGAAGTCTGGTATATTGTTCTCAACAACATTTTTAGGTCTGGCAGTAAAGATTGAATTTGGCAAACTTTGTTTTCCACTGTATTATAAACAGAATAGTATTAGTCAAAGTTACCTTTCCCCCAGTTTTTAGTGTGACCTCGATAGCAGCAGAGTGCTGGAAATGAATACGAGTGAGTGGAGGGAAGCTTTGATGTGTAACGCACCAAACATCTTCCCTTCCTTCCTTTCATCCAGCAGCGGAAAACAGGAACAAATAATGCATCTTCATTTATTCTAGGTACACAGAAAAGCCATTTTCAAAGATTAGTGCACCATATAGTGGAAGCGAGGAGAGCCCACTGCCCTAACGCTAAAGTAATGGAGGACAGGGGCTATTTCATGTTATGTATTGCAGTGGACTCTAATAGTGATGTGTATGCACACACATACAGTCATGTGGAAAAGTTTTAGGCAGGTGTAGAAAAAATTCTCAAAGTACGAACACATTCACAAAATAGAAGTGTTATTAGAAAGTGTTAGCGGTATAGTGATCAAAACTTTTTTATGCGTTAAAGTGTAATCTTGCTAATAACAAAATCAACTATTATCACATATGCAGATGAGTTGTTCGGTGCATCGAAGGCATGACCACAACTGCCACAGTACCCATTTTTGCCTCTAGTCTTCAACTAGTAACGGCCCCTAAGATCAACAGGTCTTAATATGAAGGGGTCACTGGTGAAAACAGGTGCTTGTGTATGCTAAAAGGTTCAATTGTATCTGAATTAAAGCTATTCTCTAGTTTATATTTTTAATGCATAGCAAGGCTTAAAATAACAGATACTTTATACTTACCTCTCCATTCAGCTGGAAACAGTGGAGAACCTCTGCTCAGGTCTTGTTTTTCCTGACCAGTCCATCATCAAGTCAATGGCTCGGTAGTGATACTCTGTTCAAGTGGAGCAGCTGGATTTAGCAACTGGTTGGCTGATGTGGTCCTGTGCAGCACGAGGTAAACAAAGACTGGGGACCTCAATGGAGGTCGAATGGAGAAGCAAAAATATAGTATTTATATTAAACCTTTCTATACACTAAAAATATGGAACTGGAACACCCCATTAAGTTAATTTAATAGTCTTTACATAAGATTACACATGTAAAGTCATGATAAAAACAAAGCACACCATCTATGGTTTTATGTATCAGCATAAAATATCTTCTGATTCTTAAAATGTCTTAGGCCCCATGTAGATGAACGAGTGTGCAAGCAGTACTTTTCTTTCCGCATGTTTAGTGCGGAAACCAAACTGAAACCACATGGACTCCATTATAGTCTAAGTGGAACCATGTGTTTTCCCAGGTTACCTGCTTTTCTATGCATATAGGTTTCCGTTCGGGACCCCAAGAGGACTCCTCAAATGGAATCGCAAACGCAGATGTGAACATGGTGGATAAGGTCACATCAGTGAGGCTCTTCAAAGTGATACCTGGGTATCTATAACATTGAAGATGTACTCAACTTCCTGTCAAGCAGGAAAAGTGAAGGTTAAAATGGCTATCTAACCATTTCATTACATTTAGTAAATACAGGAGCAGAGGTTAAGCTTGTCCGTCTCTAAACACCTAAGCAAATGAAAGTGCAGCCAAATGTCACCAAGTTTATTCATCCTGCAGATTTCTCTTTAATAAATGACCGCACCAGGAAACAAGTGACATTGACTAGTGACTCTGCAGGACTTATATTGTAATATCTGCAATGTCTTCTACTATATATCCATAATTGTATGTAACAAGAATGGATTCATCTTCTGATAACAAGAAAAATGGGAGATCAGTGCAACATGATTCACGATTTGTTATGTGTAACACTGGGGCATATTTATTAAGCCTGGCGTTTCATACAACATAGGCCTCACCAGGCGCAGTGCAAGGCTGATTTATGAAGAGGTTCTGGCGTAGGAATGGAGGTATACACCATGTTTATTTAGCTCCTTCTGCCACTGATCATATCTGTATAAAATAAGTCTTGAAAGTGGGGAAGAAGAGAGTCTCAAAGCAGAAGAGACATCTACTCTGTAGAGAGAGCTTTCCTTCACAACACTGCTGGTTATTAGGAATTACTATCCAGTCTTCTCCTGACACAAATAACTCATTTCATCCTGTAGACAGCCTGGGGTCCCATAGAAACGGTTGATCCTTAAGGGACAGCAAGTGAACTGAATTACCCAAAATCAACAGTGGCTTATGTGATTACGAAGTGGAAGGTGAACGGTGTCGGAATGTGCCCCAAGTCAGCAGACCCCCAAAACTGGGAGATAGAGATCGACGGGTGCTGGCCAGAGAAACCGCACCCAACCGATGGCTCACATACATCAGGAGTTTCAACAGCCATTCGGGAGTATTGTGTCGATCAATACATCCGTAAGGAAGCATCTGCTGGGGTCTACCAACTATTGGATAGGAATAAATGTTGTTTTTCTATTCTAACACAGGTGTCCAAACACTTATTGGTGGACAGTGTATGATGCAGATTCTCAAGTCTGCAGTATGTCAAATATTTTGCTGATTTTTTGTGGATTTTTAGCAAAATTTGCATCAGTATTTAAAGTGAAATGTAGAGTAAGCCTTAAAGAACTCAGACATTAGTAGTGTTATTTAGTGGGAGTGGTGGTTTCAGCACGCCAAGACGTTTGCTTCTTTAAGACATTAACTTTTATTCTGGAGACATACTCCGATTTAAAAACTTATTAAACATATCAGAGTCCGAGTGCAGACAGGATGGACGGGGCACCAAAGCACGCCTGGGAGAGGAGAGCGACAGCCGTTTCGTGCTGGTAGCACTTTTGTAAGCTCAACAAAAACTGCTTGAAAAAGTGCTACCAGCTGTCGCTCTCCTCTCCCAGGTGTGCCTCCTCCTGTATTGTATTGTACATGGATGTTTGAAATATTTTTATACTCTCCCAACGGTGAGTGCCCAGCTTTTTCTATTTTCTGCACTATATTCTCACTATTGTCTCCAGAATAAAAAAAAATAAAAATAAATAAATAAATATATATATATATATATATATATATATATACAGTATATATATATATATATATATATATATATATACACACACACACTCACCGGCCACTTTATTAGGTACACCTGTCCAACTGCTCGTTAACACTTAATTTCTAATCAGCCAATCACATGGCGGCAACTCAGTGCATTTAGGCATGTAGACATGGTAAAGACAATCTCCTGCAGTTCAAACCGAGCATCAGTATGGGGAAGAAAGGTGATTTGAGTGCCTTTGAACGTGGCATGGTTGTTGGTGCCAGAAGGGCTGGTCTGAGTATTTCAGAAACTGCTGATCTACTGGGATTTTCACGCACAACCATCTCTAGGGTTTACAGAGAATGGTCCGAAAAAGAAAAAACATCCAGTGAGCGGCAGTTCTGTGGGCGGAAATGCATTGTTGATGCCAGAGGTCAGAGGAGAATGGCCAGACTGGTTCGAGCTGATAGAAAGGCAACAGTGACTCAAATAGCCACCCGTTACAACCAAGGTAGCCAGAAGAGCATCTCTGAACGCACAGTACGTCGAACTTTGAGGCAGATGGGCTACAGCAGCAGAAGACCACACCGGGTGCCACTCCTTTCAGCTAAGAACAGGAAACTGAGGCTACAATTTGCACAAGCTCATCGAAATTGGACAATTGAAGATTGGAAAAACGTTGCCTGGTCTGATGAGTCTCGATTTCTGCTGCGACATTCGGATGGTAGGGTCAGAATTTGGCGTCAACAACATGAAAGCATGGATCCATCCTGCCTTGTATCAACGGTTCAGGCTGGTGGTGGTGGTGTCATGGTGTGGGGAATATTTTCTTGGCACTCTTTGGGCCCCTTGGTACCAATTGAGCATCGTTGCAACGCCAAAGCCTACCTGAGTATTGTTGCTGACCATGTCCATCCCTTTATGACCACAATGTACCCAACATCTGATGGCTACTTTCAGCAGGATAATGCGCCATGTCATAAAGCTGGAATCATCTCAGACTGGTTTCTTGAACATGACAATGAGTTTACTGTACTCCAATGGCCTCCACAGTCACCAGATCTCAATCCAATAGAGCATCTTTGGGATGTGGTAGAACGGGAGATTCGCATCATGGATGTGCTGCCGACAAATCTGCGGCAACTGTGTGATGCCATCATGTCAATATGGACCAAAATCTCTGAGGAATGCTTCCAGCACCTTGTTGAATCTATGCCACGAAGAATTGAGGCAGTTCTGAAGGCAAAAGGGGGTCCAACCCATTACTAGCATGGTGTACCTAATAAAGTGGCCGGTGAGTGTGTGTATATATATATATATATATATATATATATATATATATATATACTAGCTGGTACCCGCGACTTCGTCTGCGGTAATTGTAGCAGTGGGTATATACAGGCGTGGGTAAGGTTTTCGTAGTGTGTATAAGGTATGGGATATGAAATGTAAGTTTGTATCTTGTTTTTGCTGTAATTCAGAGAATATGTGAGACTTTTGTGTTGAAGTTAATTTGTATTAGAGCTGCTATATGGTGTTCTGAGAAACTTTACATAGTGACTTTGGGACAGAGGTATTTGAAGTTAACCCTTTCCCGCCGATGGCATTTTTTGATTTTCATTTTTGACTCCCCTCCTTCTAAACCCCATAACTTTTTTATTTCTCCGCTCCCAGAGCCATATGAGGTCTTAATTTTTGCGGGACAAATTTTTCTTCATGATGGCACCATTAATTATTCTATATAATGTACTGGGAAGCAGGGAAAAAATTCAAAATGGGGTGGATTTCAAGAAAAAATGCATTTCTGCGACTTTCTTACGGGCTTTGGTTTTACGGCGTTCACTGTGCAACCAAAATGACATGTCCCCTGTATTCTGTGTTTCGTTACGATTCCGGGGATACCAAATTTATATGGTTTTAGTTACATTTTGACCCCTTAAAAACAAATCCAAACCTGTTAAAAAATTTTTTTTTGAAAAGTCACCATATTCCGACAGCCGTAACTTTTTTATACGTGCATGTACGGGGATGTATAGGGCGTCTTTTTTTGCGGGACTGGGTGTACTTTGTAGTTCTACCATTTTCGGGAAATGTTATTGCTTTGATCACTTTTTATTCAAATTTTTATCAGAATCAAAACGGCGGTTTGGCACTTTTGACCATTTTTCCCGCTACGGCGTTTACCGAACAGGAAAAATATTTGTATAGCTTTGTAGAGCGGGCGATTTTGGACGCGGGGATACCTAACATGTATGTGTTTCACAGTTTTTAACTACTTTTATATGTGTTCTAGGGAAAGGGGGGTGATTTGAATTTTTAATCCTTTTTTTTTTGTTTTTAATATTTTTTTTTACTTTTTTTAAACTTTTTTTTTTGCATTTATTAGACCGCCTAGGGGTATTGACATGGGTGGGCGGTGTCGCGGATTGTCAGAGCGGTGGGGGTTGGCAAACATGGCTGCTCCGGAGCGTTAAAGAGAGCCTCCTGGAGTATCGTTAAGGTGAGGGGCAAAGTGGTAAAGTATATGTATATGAGATTGTGTGGGGTTAGGGGCGAGGCTGTAGAGGGCAATATGAATTTTGTGGCTTGCTATGGTCCAAAGTGTGTGAGATTGCAGAGATGGTGATGTGAGTTTGGGGTTTGTGGGGGTCCTGGGAAAAACGTATATGCGCTATTGTGACGAAAAGTAGCCTATTGCGCAATGGGGTGTATTAACTATGTTTGTGGAAAATTTCAGCCAAATCGGTCGAGCGGGTTTTGCGTGATTGACTAACAAACATCCGAACACACAAACATCCAAACTCACAAACTTTCACATTTATAATATTAATAGGATATATATATACGGTGTACGGTGTGTATATATATATATATATATATATATATATATATATATATATATATATATATGTATATGTATATAAAACAATCAGATCAGGTACAAATGGTTTTTATCTAGAATCCACATCTTGAGATGATGAGAGGATCTGCACAGAAACTATATCCAGTATTACATAAGGATGACTATTTAAAGTAAATATTTCTGGACCCCCCTTCTTATATGTTATAGGCAGCTGTTCAAACTGAGGAACCTCACTTTCCCCTCCAACAACAGGAACATTTCCTAATAACTTGAGAAGGTGTTAAACCTGCCTATACATAATGATCATAGACTTAAATCAGGATTGCAGGTTCCCAGGAGCCTTCCCCTTCTCCACACCAAATGTAAGTTACTTATTTGTGTGTACCAAGTGTCCTGCTGAGGTGTTTATAGTGGTGAAACAGGGCTGATGTGTAAAAGCGAAAAGGGCATATTAATCTGTGCCAAGTCATTTTTTATAGTCTAGTGCAACATGACAGATATGAAAACATTGGCATTTAAAGGTCTGGGAGTAAAGTTGAGTCCGGGAGTATAAATTTATAAGAACCTTTTATATACTCAGAACAGGGGATGAGTAAGTCTTATGGATATATGTCCTATATCATTGAAAGAGGATCATTCACCAATCCACCAATTACAACTCTTTACCTCCTTCAACAGGTGCTGCTCCACTACTTCTGCGACAGTTGGCATTTTTGGAAGGCTATCATTTCTGTTAATTTAAGCAGAGAATATGCTAATTAGTCTCTACTGTTAGGTGGGTGGTTCTAGATTACCTGCTCTAGCCCAAGACTGCCCACCTAACAGTATAGAGTCAAGGCATCATATTGGGTATTGAAACTAACAGAACTGATTGCTCGGGAATGGTGGGGGCCAGTCAAGGGACAATGAAAGATTCACACTGCTTATTTATGAACTGCTTCAATGTTGAGAGCTTTGGTTTTTCATTCCCCTCCTTATATTCATAGCTTTGCTTTAGGCTGGGTATAACGCCCCATCAGACAAAGCAATTTAGCAGCCAATTGTCAGGAATGAATGCTTATACAAGTAAGAGTCTAATTGTCACCCCATGCATGGGTGTTTGCTGGTTCATTGGGTGATAGACTGATTTCAGCCGGATTCAAAAATAATTTTCCATCAATGGCCAATGAAAGTCCATGCTGGGGGAACAACTGAATAGCTAGACGAATAGCACTAAGAAATTTGCATGTCTTATACTGCCTTTACACAGTGTTTTGTTTAATTAAAGAGTAACTGTCAAAAAAATTTTGGTTACAAAATAGTTCAGCTGAATGTAAGAAACTTTATATTATATATATTATCAGAGGAAATTCCTCCTAGCTCTTTTCCTGCCCGCTAAGCTTCTCAATTCACTGAGAGATCTGTCTACTGTGTGAAGCCAGGTATAGCTCACAGGTAGATCAGTTAACATAGAAGTGTATGGGGAAGGGAGGAGGAGGTGAAGCCCACCGAGTGAGAAACGATCATAGACACAAGCTGCAACTGTAATGTAAGGGAATTGCAATAGGAGCAATTCCCCAGTAGCTGCTGGTGAACTCTGGGGGAAGAGGCACCATAGACAGTGAGTTGTAAGCTGAATTCCCCCCACTGACCCTTCCTGTTTGCCGGTCCTATCCTAAGTAATAGGTGGCAACTGGTCGAGGGTTCCTTCCTATATAAGTGACAACACAGAACTAAGACAAGACAAACAACAACAAAGGGAGGTCAACTAGCCAAGGGTCCAGTATCAGTTGAGCAACGCAGTACATAATCAAAATCCAAGAGAGTAGTCAAAGGGTAAGCCAGAGGTCAGTGGTCAGCAATACAATAGTAGCAGAAGAGGCGCTTAGCAGGGACAAAGTCTAAGAACAGAGTCTCAATAGCCAGCAGGTCAGTGAGGGCCGATCTCCTGTATATAGGAAGCCCAAGACTCACCCTAGGCTTGAATGGAAGACAGGTAACATTCACAAAGGAAAGGCTAGAATTAACCATTTGATGAACAGAGGGAAACAAGGTGCAGGAGATGGGTGTGGTGGAAATTCAATTACAGAGATAGAGCAGTGTTCAAACAGTGCAATGAAAAACACTAAGCAAAGAACCAAACTGGATGCACCTCCTGTGCCGCAGCGTGCGAGCGGAGGGTGGTGCAGAGACGTTACATGTAAACAGTAAGATTTCTTTCTTTTACAGCGGTTCTTCACCAGGAATGATCAGTATAGATGTGAATAAAACTCTTACAAGAGATATCGTACTGTAATCTGTTCCAGGATGTCAGTTTCTTTTTTCTTCTCTTCCTCACCCCCCTCCCCTCTCTATAGACTTCTATAAACTGTAGCCTGTCTTCCGTGTAGAATTCTCTCAGTGAATTGAACAACTTAACAAGCTGGAGAGGAGCTGATAGCAGGTAGGAAAGCTTTCCTGTCATAAGATATATTGCAAAGTTTGTCATATTCTCCTGAATTGTTCAATTATTAATAAAAATTGTAAAGGAAAGTTACACTAAGAACTGCATGCAGGCAGTTTGTAGTTATGAGTAGCACAGCAAATCGGAGGCTTCAGCATACAGGTGAAATGCATAGTAACATGTTGCCTATCATTGCATTCATATGGTGCAGTAGTTGCAGTGAAAACCACACCAAAACTGTATTGTTGATGCAGGTTTTGATCTTATAGGTGAAGCATATTGAATAAACATGTTTCACCCAAAAAATAGATAAACTGTACCAAAACAGCATTAAAAATGCATATATTTTTTCTGATGCTGATTTTCGGGTGTAGTTTAAAATAAAAAATCCAAGAGTGGATTGAAGAAAAGATGAAGAGTAGCACGTCTTATATACTTACTCTTACTTTGTGATCCATGCTTAGTTTTGGTTTTAATAACTGCTTCCATGAAGCTGAACATGAAAAATCAGCCTAAGGCCCCGTTCCCACGGAGTAACGCGCCGCTCATTCTGACATATAAACACGTGTCAGAGTGAGCGTTTCAAAACAGAATCCCATTGACTTCAATAGGTTCCGTTTAACGCGTGTAACACATTGAAATCAATGGGTTAAAAAGCCTCCCATTGATTTCAATGTGTAGCACGCGTAAGACGGAACCCATTGAAGTCAATGGGATTCTGTTTTGAAGCGCTCACTCTAACACGTGTTTACGTTTCAGAATGAGCAGTGTGTTAACTCTGTGGGAGTAAGGCCCCACACTGCAAAAACACAGCATTTTTGACTGCTGTGGAAATGCAGTGGGAAAAAAAAGCCACATTTTCAAGTACCAAAAAGTGAATGAGATTTTGGTTAATCTCATACACACATTATGGGGGAAAAAGCTGGGGAAACACTGCTTTTTGAAATAGGCATGCATTTTTGGAAAACATAACTTGCTAATTTTTTTAGTTGTGGAATCACAAGCATGTTCCCTATAGATTTAATAGGGGAAGGAAAATACTAAGAAAAACCTGATGAAAAATGCAGTGGATAAAAACAATTTTTGTTGCATTTTTTAGCTGTGTTTTGCTACATGGGGCTAGGTTCACACATTGTTTTCTACATAAGAACTACAGGCTTTTTTAATTGTGCATATTCATATGCATGTGCTAATCATTGCTACAGTTAAAAAAAACCCAAAAACATAAAATTATTTATTTTAAAAAAGTACAGTGTGCATTGGGCCTAAAAACATTCCGTAAACTCAGCCTCATATCACTTGTCTCATTTACCAAAATCCTCTGGTATTGTGTAACGACGTGCATATCTAATCCTCCAGCGTGTGGAATTGTGTGCAGACGCGCATACCTAATCCTCCAGCGTGTGGTACTGTGTGCAGACACGCGTATCTAATCCTCTGGCGTGTGGTACTGTGTGGAGATGCGTGTATCTAACCCTCTCTGTGTGGTATTGTGTGCAGTAGCGTGTATCTAATCCTCTGCCGTGTGGTATTGTGTGCAGTGGCGCGTATCTAATCCTCCATTGTGTGGTATTGTGTAAAGATGTGTGTATCTAATCCTCCAGGGTGAGGAATTGTGCGCAGACACGCGTATCTAGTCCTGCGACATATGGAACTGTGTATAGACGCATGTACAGTATATAATCCTCCAGCGTGTGGAACTGTGTGAAGACGCGCGTATCTAATCCTCTGACGTGTGGTACTATGTGTTGAGGTGCGTATCTAATCTTCCAGTGTGTGGAACTGTCTGAAGAATCACATATCTAATCCTCCGGCATGTGCATTCGTGTGTAGATGCGCTTATCTAATCCACTGGTGTGTGGTGCTGTGTTGAGGTGTGTATCTAATCCTCCAGCATGTGGAACTGTGTAAAGACTTGTGTATCTAATCCTCCGGCATATGGAATTGTGTGTAGATGCGAGTATCTAATCCTGCGGCGTGTGTAACTGTGTACATTGGTGTGTATCAAATCCTCCGGCGTGTGGTGTTGTCTGCAATGGTATGTATCTAATCCTACAGCCTGTGGAACTGTGTGTAGACGCGTGTATCTAATCCTCTGGCATGTGATACTGTGTGCTGACCTGTGTTTCTAATCCTCTGGCGTGTGGTACTTTGTGCCAATGCGCATATCTAATCCTCTGGCATGTGGAAATGTGTGCAGACAGGCGTATCTAATCCTTTGGCATGAGGAACTGTGTGCAGAAGCATGTATCTAATTCTATGGCGTGTGGTGCATATCTAATCCTCTGGCTTGTGGTACTGTGTGCAGACGTGCGTATCTAATCCTCCAGCGTGTGGTACTTTGTGCAACTGCACATAGCTAATCCTCTGGCATGTGGAACTGTGTGTAGATGCGTGTATCTAATCCTGCACTGTGTGGAACTGTGTGCATTGGCGCGTATTCAATCCTCTGGCGTGTGGTATTGTGTGCAGTGGCGCATATCTAATCCTCTGGCGTGTGTTGCTGTGTGAAGACACGCGTATCTAATCCTCTAGTGTGTGATACTGTATGCTGACCTGTGTATCTAATCCTCTGGCGTATGGTACTTTGCGCAGACGCCCGTATCGAATCCTGCGGCATGTGGAATTGTGTATAGATGCACGTATCTAATCCTCCACTGTGTGGAGCTGTGTGAAGACCCGCGTATCTAATCCACCAGCGTGTGAAACTGTGTGAAGACTCCCGTATCTAATACTCCGGCATGTGAAATTGTTTGTAGATGCACGTATCTAATCCTGTGGCGTGTGTAATTGTGTGCATTGGCGCGTATCCAATCCTTTGGCGTGTGGTATTGTGTGCAGTGACGCGTATTTAATCTTGCGGCGTGTGGAACTGTGTGCAGACGTGCGTATCTAATCATCTGGCATGTTTTATTGGGTTAAGATGTGTGTATCTAATCCTCTGGCTTGTGGTACTGTGTGCAGACGTGCATATCTAATCCTCCGGCGTGTGGTACTGTGTGAAGACACGCATATCTAATCCTCTGGTGTGTGATACTGTGTGTTGACCTGTGTATCTAATTCTCTGATGTGTGGTACTTTGTGTAGACGTGCGTATCTAATCCTATGGCATGTGGAACTGTGTGCAGATGCATGTATCTAATCTTTTGGCGTGTGGTACTTTGCGCAGATGCACGTATCTAATCCTCTGGCATGTGGAACTGTGTGCAGATGCACGTATCTAATCTTTTGGCGTGTGGTACTTTGTGCAGATGCGCGTATCTAATCCTCTGGTATGCGGAGTTGTGTGCAGATGCGCATATCTAATACTTTGGCATGTGGAACTGTGTGCAGACGTGTGTATCTAATCCTCTGGTGTGTGATACTGTGTGCTGACCTGTGTATCTAATCCTCCAGCTTGTGGTACTTTGTGGAGACACGCGTATTTAATCCTCTGGCAGGTGGAACTGTGTGCAGACGCGCATATCTAATCTTTAGCTATGTTGTACTTTGTGCAGACGCGCGTATCTAATCCTCTGGCGTGTGATACTGTGTGCTTACCAGTGTATCTAATCCTCTGGCATGTGGTACTGTGTGCAGACGTGCGTATCTAATCCTTTGGCTTGTGGAACTGTGTGCAGACATGTATATTTAATCCTTTGGTGCGTGGAACTGTGTGCAGACGCGCATATTTCTTCGATTAATGGAACTGTGTGTGTATCTAATCTTTCGAAAGACGCACATATCTAATCTTTCGGCATGTGATACTTTGTGCAGACGCGTGCATCTAATCCTCTGGTGTGTTGAACTGTGTGCAGACGTGCATATCTAATCTTCTGGTGTTAGATACTGTGTGCTGACTTGTGTATCTAATCCTCTGGCGGGTAGAACTATGTGGAGACATGCGTATCTAATCCTCTGGCATGTGGAACTATGTGGAGACACGTGTATATAATCCTCTGGCATATGGAACTGTGTGCAGACACACGTATCTAATCCTTTGACTTGTGGAAATGTGTGCAGACGCACAAATTTAATCCTCTGGTGTGTGGAACTGGGTGCAGACGCACATATCTAATCCTCTGGCGTGTGATACTGGGTGCTGACCTGTGTAATAAATGGGGAGCAACTAGAGGCAAACATGTCCCCCTCCAGTTAACCCCACAATTTATTGTCACCCTCCATGTGTCCCTCAGTTTAATGTCCACTCCTCCATCTATCCTTAGTTTAATGTCACCTCTATCTGCCCCAAGTTTAATGTCCCTCTTCTTCTTCCACCAATTTAATTCCCCCCTTCATCTGCCCCTAGTTTGATTGCCTCCCCTTTAAATGCCACCAGTTTAATGTCCACCTTCATCTGCAAACCAGCTTAATGTCCCCTTCCATCTGCCAACAATTTAATTACCCTTTCATCTGCACCCAGTTTAATGTCCCCTTCATCTGCCACCAGTTTAATGCCCTTCATTATCTCTCCCCAGTCTAATACCCCCCTTCACGTTTAACATAATAAAATCACTGATATTCACCTCTCCTCTCTCCACTGCTGCTCTGTCTCTTCTACTGAATTGTACAGGGAGCTACAGGCATGATGTGAATGACATCATCACTTCGCGCCTACAGCTCCTAGTGTCAGAGTATAGGGAGGGGAATAGCGGTGAAGTAAGCACTGTGTACAGGTAGCTCCTGCTTCACCAGACGCAGATGAGTTGAATCCGGGACATACCTCCCGCTCACCAACACAGCGGGACAGCACCCGGAATCCGGGACTGTCCTGCAGAATCCAAGGTGGTTGGGAGGTATGGCTGTATGCATGTAATATGCGAATGACGTGTGCTGTTTGTATGTAATATGTGAGTGACCTGTGCTGTATACATGTAATATGTAAGTCACATATGCTGTATGCATGTCACATATGAGTATTGTGTGCTGTATGCACGTAATATGTGAGTGATGTGTGCTGTATGTTTAGAATATTTAAACGACATGTCTTGTATGCATCTAATATGTAAATTATGTGTCCAATATGCCTCTAATATATGAGTGACATGTGCTATATGCATGTAATATGAGTGATGTGTGCTGTAGGCTGATGTGACTGATGTGCTAATATGTAACTGATGTGCTAATATGTAACTGATGTGCTAATGTAATATATAAGAATCATGTGTAGTATACTTCTAATTCATGAGTGACTCGTGTTGTATTCATGTAATATATTTGTGCTGTATCCATGTTAAATACAAAAGATGTATACTGTATGCGTTTAATATGTGTGATATATATGTGTGTATATTAATACATTTTTCCCTGATGCAAAGTATCCCAGAATTATTAAGAGAATGGCCTCTTAATAAGTCTGATGCATCTTGGTAGGCCCTGTGTGAATCGAAGTCTACACCAGCCAGGGATTGGCATAGGATTCAGCTACAACTCATACCAATTTTCTGGCGTTACTAATAGGAAATCTGACAGCCTGAGGCATCCACCATTTCTGCACCTGGCGTACATATTGTATAGTAAATTACCCTGAAGTTGTGCAGGAGGTGAACAATTGTTTGCACATCATGTGTGAGTAGGATATAAGCATTGTGTGTCCAGTATGGAAATTATTTTATATTTCAGTATCTTTGTTGTTGGGGATGCTTCTTACACAGGGGCCCTTGGCTTGTCAGTGTTTGCCCCTGGATTTCTCAGTTCTCTATTATGCAGGGTGAAGAACCACTGCGAGCATTACGGAATGACTTGGAAGAGAATATTCCCTATATATTTTATAAATGCCTTGTGTGCCTGATTTCTGTGGTGACATGGATTGTAAGTGCCTGAAGGTGTGTACAAGCATCAAATTAAGCAAGAATAGAAATAAGTTCTGTGTTGATTTCATATTCATACCCTGCCAGGATTATAGGTTAGCATCAATAACATATATCTGAGAATCTGTAACATACTTAAAGGGGCTCTATCAATGGATTTTTGCTATTTTAGATAAACATATGCTTGAATAGCCTTTAAAAAGGCTATTCAAGTCCTGCTTATTGTTTGTTAAAAGACCCCCCCCCCGTTTTAATGAATTACCTTTTAAACGTATATGTAAATAAGCTCTTCCATGCACTGTGGGTGTTCCCGTGCACCCATCACGTCATAGTCTGTTCACGTTCTTCTCTGTGGTTCTTCTATGTACAGTGGGGCAAAAAAGTATTTAGTCAGTCACCAATAGTGCAAGTTCCACCACTTAAAAAGATGAGGCGTCTGTAATTTACATCATAGGTAGACCTCAACTATGAGAGACAAAATGAGAAAACAAATCCTGAAAATCACATTGCCTGATTTTGTAAGAATTTATTTGCAAATTATGGTGGAAAATAAGTATTTGGTCAGTAACAAAATTTCATCTCAATACTTTGTTATATATCCTTTGTTGGCAATGACAGAGGTCAAACGTTTTCTGTAAGTCTTCACAAGGTTGGCACACACTGTTGTTGGTATGTTGGCCCATTCCTCCATGCAGATCTCCTCTAGAGCAGTGATGTTTTGGGGCTGTCGCTTGGCAACACGGACTTTCAACTCCCTCCAAAGGTTTTCTATAGAGTTGAGATCTGGAGACTGGCTAGGCCACTCCAGGACCTTGAAATGCTTCTTACAAAGCCACTCCTTCGTTGCCCTGGCGGTGTGCTTTGGATCATTGTCATGTTGAAAGACCCAGCCACGTTTCATCTTCAATGCCCTTGCTGATGGAAGGAGGTTTGCACTCAAAATCTCACGATACATGGCCCCATTCATTCTTTCATGTATCCGGATCAGTCGTCCTGGCCCCTTTGCAGAGAAACAGCCCCAAAGCATGATGTTTCCACCCCCATGCTTTACAGTAGGTATGGTGTTTGATGGATGCAACTCAGTATTCTTTTTCCTCCAAACACGAAAAGTTGTGTTTCTACCAAACAGTTGCAGTTTGGTTTCATCAGACCATAGGACATTCTCCCAATACTCTTCTGGATCATGCAAATGCTCTCTAGCAAACTTCAGACGGGCCCGGACATGTACTGGCTTAAGCAGTGGGACACGTCTGGCACTGCAGGATCTGAGTCCCTGGCGGCGTAGTGTGTTACTGATGGTAGGCTTTGTTACATTGGTCCCAGCTCTCTGCAGTTCATTCACTAGGCCCCCCCGCGTGGTTCTGGGATTTTTGCTCACCGTTCTTGTGATCATTTTGACCCCACGGGGTGAGATTTTGCATGGAGCCCCAGATCAAGGGAGATTATCAGTGGTCTTCTAATTATTGCTCCCACAGTTGATTTCTTCAATCCAAGCTGGTTGCCTATTGCAGATTCAGTCTTCCCAGCCTGGTGCAGGGCTATAATTTTGTTTCTGGTGTCCTTTGACAGCTCTTTGGTCTTCACCATAGTGGAGTTTGGAGTCTGACTGTTTGAGGGTGTGCACAGGTGTCTTTTTATACTGATAACAAGTTTAAACAGGTGCCATTACTACAGGTAATGAGTGGAGGAAAGAGGAGACTCTTAAAGAAGAAGTTACAGGTCTGTGAGAGCCAGAAATCTTGATTGTTTGTAGGTGACCAAATACTTATTTTCCATCATAATTTGAAAATAAATTCTTACAAAATCAGACAATGTGATTTTCTGGATTTGTTTTCTCATTTTGTCTCTCATAGTTGAGGTCTACCTATGATGTAAATTACAGACGCCTCTCATCTTTTTAAGTGGTGGAACTTGCACTATTGGTGACTGACTAAATACTTTTTTGCCCCACTGTAAGTCCCTCCTCCTGCTTTCGGTTCACTGCCTCCAACTGTCTCTTCCCTGCTAGTGGAACAAGACCTGTGATGACATCACTATTGCTCTGTGATTGGCTTGTCACTGTGATGACGTCACTACAAGGTCCTTTGTCGTCTTCTAAGTAGTGATCTATGCAGAGCAGGGGCTGCATCTCCCTGTGTCTATCATATCATAGATCTACTGTGCACATGGCATTGAAGCTACGGACTGGCCCGTCCGTTCTCCAGACCTGAATCCGATTGAGCACATCTGGGACATCATGTCTCGCTTCATCCACCAACGTCACATTGCACCACAGACTGTCCAGGAGTTGGCAGACACTTTAGTCAAGGTTTGGGAGGAGATCCCTCATGAGACCATCTGCAACCTCATCAGGAGCATGCCCAGGCGTTGTAGGGAGGTCATACAGGCAAAGGGAGGCCACACACACTTTTGAGCCTCATTTTATGTTTTAAGGACATTACATCAAAGTTGGAATAACCTGTAGTGTGTTTTTCCACTTTAATTTTGGGGGTGAATCCAAATCCAGGCCTCCAGTGGTTAATACATTTGGTTTCTATTGATGAGTTTTGTGTGATTTTGTTCTCATCACATTCAACTTTGTACAGAACACAGTATTCAATGAGAATATTTCATTCAGATCTAAGATGTGTTATTTGAGTGTTCCCTTTTATGAGCAGTGTAGTATGGGACGGGAAACTTCATACATAAGAAATCAGATTTTTCTTCACTTTTCACGTACTTTTTACATATTCTATGAAGAGGGAATAGAAAAAATAACTATTGCTATTGTTAGACTCTGCTACTCTGTATGCTTTTAACACTGCGAGGTTTGTAGATAAGAGGCTACTAGTGCACAGAATACAGCAATAAATCAATTAACCAACTGGCAGACAAACTAACAGTCAGATTGACGATAAAGAGCAGGAGAACAAATAAAAAGTGGTGAAGGAAATAGATTATGATATATATTTCAAAGTTTCTTATATTCACCAGTACTATTAATTTCTGAACAGTTATTTATAACTGTAGGTATGCTTTAAGGCCAGAAATTACTTTGCCCTGGAGGGGTTAAAAAAAATATTTCCTACGATAATTCATCTCAATCTTTAATCTACATCAGAGTGGCAAATATAAGCAGCTGCCACCCCAGGATCAAAATTCCATTCAGGAAATAGAATATCATTTAATATGCTATACCTGACCCTGGATAAAGGCCAGTCCCAAATTACAGAGACGAAAACAATGTTTACCCTAAGAATCTATGGAAATTCACATCCCATCAAAATGCATGACTACGAGATGTGGTATTATGGTGCTGTATATTAAAGAAGAAATCTCCTGCATTTCACAAGATAAATAGCCAAATGTGTCCTGCAAGAAATCGAATCTTCTTCCCAAGTTCTATTATGGAAATGAATATGGCTCAATTATATGTAATAAAGCGATGCAATCTCTCCGGCATTGTGACGGCTTCTAGTGAATTCTACATTAATTTCTTGAAAATTGATTTCAGTTGGAGAGTTAAACTAATCCCGTAACATAGAAACCTGTGTACTCAGCTTCCTGCCTTCTCTTTACTCCCTGGTGAAGTTTTTTTTTTTTTTTTTATATGACTGGGTTACTTATACAATTGTATGGATTTTTCTGCACACTGTATATATGTCATTTTTTTTTGCCTAGTATTCCTTTGTATAAGCCATTATATAGTCTGAGCATCTGCAGTTTTAACCCTTTTTGGATGCAGCCATTTTTTTTTTTAGTTTGTTTTTTTACTCCCCATATTCAAAAAGAACAATTTTTTTAAAAAAATCTCTCAATTTACTTGGTACCGTTTGATATTCTATGCAATGTACTGGGAAGCTGCAAAAAATTTAGAATGGAGGGGTATTTTGAAAAAAATGGATTTGCTCCGTTTTCTTATGGGTTTTAAATTTATGGTGTCCACTGTGCAACCAAGATCACATGTGGTCTATATTCTGCGGGTCATTATGGTTACAGGGATACCAAATTTATATAGTATTTGATAGATTTGGGTGGAACCTGCCTGAAGTTAGAGCAGGACATGTCTTTTCACAATACAGTACAGTGTTCGGCTATCTCTAGCGCTCCCAGAAAGAATGAATGTAAAGGCAGGGTGAATGTTGGACCTGCAGGGAAACTATACCCCTGTTCTTTGGATCGGTTGGGGTCTGAGCGGTTGGACCCCCACGGATCATGAAGTTATCCCTTACACTATGGGATAACTTTTATAGCAAGTACAACCCCTTAAAGCCAGCCCATTGTTGAGAAACATAAAATTTTGTTCCTCCATTTTGAAAATTCTTCACTTTCTATAATGTAACGACAAATTGTGAATTATTGTCCTGCTTTACTAGAGTCACATGCCTATACTTCTGCACCACAACATCAAGGGTGCTGGGGTGGACATGCCATTGGTGAAACCTGTTCAG
This sequence comes from Leptodactylus fuscus, assembly GCF_031893055.1. Classification (NCBI taxonomy): domain Eukaryota; kingdom Metazoa; phylum Chordata; class Amphibia; order Anura; family Leptodactylidae; genus Leptodactylus; species Leptodactylus fuscus. Next base: position 122,641,841 of record NC_134270.1, on the reverse strand, counting down.
CTGTACAGGGGCCCAGTATGTCTGGGGGACAGTTCACCTTAGCAGCAGCTTTCTATTGTCTATTAGGCTGTGGATAAATGCCTAAGCTAAGGGACCTCATGGTTATAAATTACCGGTAGATTGATAGAGATGTAAGGGAACTGATCTATGCTAATATGGTGGAAAACAAAGAGACCGTGTTCATGCCTGAAAGGCACCCCGCCTTCCAATACCCAGGAGTGTACCCCAGGAGAGCAACCACCATCATCATACCTAGTGCAAGCCCCCAATTGCTGTGTCAGACCTGGGAGTTTGTGGGATTAATAGTGAATGTCACTGCCACATTGTACACGATGACAGATGACTGTAACCTCCATGTTGCTTGCTGTAACTCCCGTCTTCCACACACTCCATCTGGATTACTGCATGGTAGTATCACTCCTCTCTCTCTATTAGAAATGGGTTGTTATGATGTCTATATATCCTAATAAAGTATCTCAATAAGGTATTGTAAGTGCTGTATGTGGTTGTATTTAGGTGTATGATGTGAATGTTTAGGTACACCCTTCTCATATCACAGATTCTATGGATTTTCTAAGAGAAACTTGAAATATAAGCAGCAAGGGAACCTGACAACAAGTAGTTAACTCCCCTGCAGTGCTTCCACAGGGGAAATGAAGCATTACATGATGCCCATTGAAATAAATGAATAGTCCATGTAATGCACACACATGCTGGGACCTCCAGGCACTCCTTGGAGGCAATCTCCACTTTGGTTTATTGATGGAGATGCCAAACGGGGGACTCCTATCTATTAACTCAAAATGTCCTGGTGGAGTGTTTGAAGTGTACATAGAACAAATATAAATATGACAGTTTCTGTACATTTTAATGTATCATTATGGTCTATTTGCTACATTTATCAAAATCCTACAGATGCCCCTATTATGAGTTGCCTTTAATCCCAATGTTACTATACAGCAGCATTACCTTATGCCTAGATTAATGTATTGATAGAGACATGTACAGTATAATGAATTCTCTTAGGACCATCTTATTCTTTTTTTTTTCTTATTTTTTAATACTCTTTTGATGCATTTATATTTACATACAATATCTAGTGCATTATTAAAAAGGGAGACAACAGCACAACAATAAACCCAAGTTATTACTCTGTCATGTGTTGTTATATGTAAAGTACAGCACTAACATGTAACCACATTAAGTGCATGCTACCCGGTCAACCGGGTAAGGTTTGCGAGAGATAAGTAAACCACTTATATATCTATAATATGCAGCTTATTTGTTCTTTTTTTTGCTTGTTACTGTATATCTGATTCTGGTAAAGAAGATTAAGTAAAGAAACTTTTAGATATGTCAGCTACATGTGATATCAAATTATTTAATAGGTTTTTATATTGATAAGCTATCCTTAGGATAGATCATTGATAGCTGATCAGTTTGTCTCCACAAATCAGCTGATAAGATGAGCCACCAATGCCAGAACCCATACAGTGAACAGTGCAGGAGCAGATGACTCTGTCCACTATGTAGTAGCTGTCCCTGCTTGTTGCAGCTCACCTCCCATTCAGTTAACTATACAGTGGACGGAGCCATCTGCATTTAACTCCATCCTCTGTATAGTTCTAGCACCAACAGCTTCCTTTATAAGCTGATCAATGGGGTCGCTGGGTGTTGAACCCCAACTGATCTAATATTGATGATCTATGCAAATGATAGCTCACCTAAATGAAAATCCCAAAAAGAACCCTTTAATTCTTTGTACTATGTTTAAAGAGTCTGCCCCGATTAGGAAACCCCAGGTCAAATATGCTATTGGTTAATGCTGAGTTAGTAGTGGAGGGTGAGCAGTGTCAGATTCTAGACCCTCATCTATTAGTTATAGTGAAAAGTATCTTTGTCTGGGAGTCTCTGGGTATGTCTGTGCATTATATGGATAAACCAGTAATTTCTTCTACTCTTTGGGGGCACTATGTTAAGCAGAGGACAGAACAGTTTGGAGGATTCAAATTCCTATTATACTAAAAAAAATAAATAAATAGAATAATCCCACCCCTTTTGCAGTCTGGCTTACAGGATTGTGTCACAAAAGTTGATACTGTTGATAGAAATTGTGAGAATTTACATTATGGAAACACCAACTAAGTATCAATGTATAAATAACACAAAAAATTCTTTTGATTTTAAATCTAAATTTATTGTTACAAAAATGTTTTTAATTGTAAAAAATATTGGTATCAGGAAAACAAACACATAAAAACATTTAAAAACACACAACAAGAGTGGAGGTCGCACTGGACTGAGCAGCTCCAGCAGGTGTATAATCTGCTAGTGGTGTAGGGGATGAGAACAGCCGCAATAAATGTGTGTATAGAGAGGCCCAGTATTTTGTATATATAAATGGAAATAGGCTCCTATTGCCCACAATATCACAAGATTAGGGCACTTAATTGAAAAAATATATCTGTAGCATTGCAAAGATCATACCCACATCACCACTATATAGTAAAAGCATATCAGGTAACAGAACCAATGTAAAGTTACACACACATGCCAGTATTACATAAGCCAACCTACATAGGACAAAATGTGAAGCATATATATATAAACCACTGCTCACCAGCTGCGACCTCCACTCTGAGCCCCGACGGACCATTTCACCCCTGCTTCTTCAGGGGGCTACAGAGTGGAGGCAGGAGGGGAAGCTTTTATAGGGTACACAATAGTAATTAATGGCGCCATTAATTCATTCAGGTGCGGCTCCAGCATCACAATGGTGCGAGAGCATCACATGACAATGCTTGAGCTAATCAAAACAGTAGAAGTGTCTAAAGGAGACACACATACAGCGTGTATAGAAGGGAAAACCACAGTCACCGCACATATAAACCGAGAGCAATGTCTTATATACGCCTGTGTATAGCCACCAGAGGAGAAAAAAAAAAAAAAAAGAGTGAACTATGAATGATGTTAATATACACAAAAGGTTTTCAAAAAGATATGAAGTATTGTTACAATACTACATGTAAGATAAAAAGAGGTAACCCAGCAAAGTTTTTTTCAAGATAAATGTGATAAAGGTGCAAGAAAAAAAATGTGAAAAGTCAAGTGAATATATACACTCGAATAAAACAAATGTGAAAACGTGAATTGAAGATGCCAATGAAATTAAATAGGACGATGGCAATAAAGTGAATCAAATAAGTGACAATATAATAAATAGTGAAAGTGTTCAAAAAATAAAATTATGTCTGTATAGGTTAATAAAATATTTAAAAAAAAAATAAAATTTTTTGGAAAAATTAAAAAAAAAAAAAATCATTCTTTTTATTGCAAATCTACAAATATGGAGTCCATATGTAGAAGGCTCCGATGGTAGAGAACGATGGCTGCAACTCTCCACATATGTGATCCCTTCCGTCTCATGGCAAAAACACTGAAAACAATGTTTTATTTATTTACATGAGAAAAAAAACATAATATGTACACTTTACTGCGTCAAAATAAGCTCCAAACAGACCCCAATAAAAGGCCCCTGTCCCCAAAAGGTACAATACAAAACATCACATAAATCATTCAAAAACAATAAAAGCCAGAGAATGAATAACCTATATTAAAGGAAGCATCCAAAGCCCACCTTATCATTTAATCCCTTAGGTGATACAGTTTGCAACATTGTTATCCACTTAGTTTCCAATTGCAACAACCTCTTCTTAATGTCCCCCCCACGTACACCCAAATGTACTTTGTCAATTGCAAATTGCATAATTACATTATGGAAACCACTAATATCTTCTAATGTCCCATTAGGATTCTCTGCCATACTGAGTAGTAGCACTTATGACGCCCTCATAGTCAGCTAGTTTGAAGGAGACCAGGGACCAGCAAGCATCTCTGCCTTTAAGCCGGGGCCCCACATGGCGCAAATGCCACAACATTTTACAATCATGGCAAAATGGATGGGATTTCCAAAACCAGCACAGTTTTTGAAATCGCAGCATGTCAATTATACCTAAGGAAACGCCGGCGGCTTCCCCATAAGTATAATTGAAACAGAAAGTCCGCAGAGGAAACTTCGACAAACTTTCTGTCTAAAGTGCTGCGGGAAGAACTGCAATGCGTTGCTGCCGCGGTTTTTCCCGCAGCATTTTTTCTGCGGGACTCCCCATGTGGCCTTACCTAAATGAGTTTTCTCATCTCAAGTTTTCACCTGTCCTCATGTCTCCATTCTCCTCCACTTCCATGGAGCTCCTGCTTGATCTAAAGGGCACAGTTATCTCTGGATTTACACACACAGATAACAGAGACACTTATCAGTCCTTAAAAACTAAAAGCCATAAGAGCGAGAGAAGAAAATATAGACAGTCAGGATTTGTCATCCCTATCTGTGAGCAGGACTGAAATTTAGGCAACCAGCTGTAAAAAATGAGGAAAGAAATTTATCTGTATCTGGAAAACAGAGCAAGAAAGATAAAGCAATGTATTGGGTAAAAGACTTCAGTTACAAGTCTAAATATAATTCAGGAGATCGGAATAGCCATTTGACCAGAGTATGTAAATGCTTTTGCTAGGGCATTGGAGTCTTGTGAAGGAAGGCGTAGTATATATGTAAGAAAAGTTATTATTTTGCTTGGTAAATGGTATTGGTCTGGCTGAAAGCAACCACCTAGTGTGTACTGCAGTTAACCACTATAACAGAGGAATCAGCAAAGATAGTACAATGTCCATCTTCCACTGTGGTCTCTTACATGCTGCATTCTTTGCCTCAATGGTAGGCCACTTGTTTTGGAGTGGAAGGTGTTTTAGGTAACTATTTGAAGCCTTTGGAGGTACTAGTATATATTAACTCTGATAATATTCAGATAGGGGATCATTTCTATAAAAACTGGAGCAGCGTGTAGCTCATGGAAAGTGTTCTTTTACTGCCTTGACCCTAAAGCTTTTGTCAATGTTATCGCCAATAGCCAATATCGTCGTTTCCATTGAGGTTTTGTCTCTCCGTTCTTGGATGACTTGATTCATAGTCAAAGCAGATCACTATAACTCCGCTTCTTGACTTTGTTCATATTTTATCTTCTAGATGTCTTTTGGTTCTCTCTGTGCCATTTGGTTATGATCTTGGACTCATCCGGCTATGTTTCTTGATTACCTCGTGGTGTCCCATCTTCATATCACTGATGACCTTGTAGAAGTCATTTATGTTGCTCTTCTGAACTACATGTGAAATAATCTTAGGATAAAGCCTATGGGTGGTGGATATATCCATTCCTTGTGACTGTGGTAGGAACTACACAATGGAGAAGCCATGTCAACAATGTGCTATACAATAAGGCCTAACTTTGCTATGCTTGTTAAACTTTACATGAGAAATGGGAGCTCTTGTCGTGACTGGATGACAACCCGTATTGCTTCAGCATTGTAGAGGATCAGCCAGATTCAGTCTAATTATAAATGACCTGCAAATCAGATAATGAAAACTAATAAATACATTTTAGCATTGACGGCTAATGAATTCCTAACCACGTGTGACAGTCTCTCGGGCAACTCCAGCCTTAGGACTTTTTTCTAATGATCTTGCTTGTACTCAGGTGAAATACTTGCCGATTCTGTATTTGTGTTCTTCCATTACTTGATGTAATTTGTCTTTGTTGCATTTTGTAATGAATCAGGATAGTGGAACGTACTGCTGTTGAGTTATGGAAACAAAATGTTCCCTATCTGCAAGTGTCTAATTAACCTCTTCAGATATTTTCATTCAGATAAGTGTTATGACTTGCAAATGCCCAAAGCAACAACATGCTGGGTGTAGCGTCAAAGAGGATGGAGGGCTGAAGGGTTATGCATGTGTTTAAACCAACATGAAATGCATTATTGGTAGTAGCATGCCATTTGTGGTCAGCAGTAAATGGAAATATGTGACAACAATAATCGTATGATATTTCAGGAAATGGGGAACCATGGGGTTTATTAATTATGTTTAAGTACAAATTACTAAGCATGGCTTTTATAGGGGCAACCAAGTGTAATAAATTGCTTTTAGAGCTCCAACTCCTGTTGTAAATTAATATGTTGTAATTATATGTAAAGTAGAAGATTCCAGTAGGAAAAATCCACTTGAGGCTCACTGCTGGATTACATCTGCATCATGAGATGATGGCTCAGCAAGCCCCCGCCTTCCAACTATTCCCTGTGGGGAAGAAGGACATCAGTTCTCTTGATATTTCTTTCACTAGATAATGTAAAAGACTACGGCAAGTTAGAAAAGGCGATAGGGATGGCTTGAGTTTGGTCTCCTAATATATTGGGCCCCATGTGGAGGCATAGCTACTGTATAGGAGGTACATATTTAGTAGTTGTACCTGGGTCCTACTGATAGAGGCCCAGAAGCATCAAAATCTGGCCCCATAGCAACTCAATAGGTTATAGCTATATTTATTTCCTTAAAGGAAGGACACCAAAACCCAGTATATCAACCTAGCCCCACAAATAAATACTTTAGGGGCATCTGAAACAAACAGTGTTATTGCCTTTTGAATTTGCGCCTCCAATACTAAGTTATCACCATTTTTTTCAATATGTAAATGAGTTATTTAAAGCAATGAAGGTGTTGCTGCTTAAATCTTTGGAGCAATAGCAATGCACTTATTGCTCCAAAGAGCACATTGGCATATTGACAAAAACAGTGATATCTTAGCAACGGAGGCTCCAATTCTGTTTTATTCAGGTGACCCCAACCTATCTATTGTTTATTTTGCCAGTGTGCTCTTTGAAGCAATGAATAGATATGCGCCAACACCCTCGTTACTTCAGAGAGCTCATTTGCATATTGAATAAAATGATAATAGCACTGGTGTACAAGGAGGAAATGTCAATTCATTCAAGTGACCTTAACCTGTCTACCTGCAGGGCTAGATGGATATCATGGGTTCTGCTGATCAGAGTCAGTCAATTTTTATGTTGTGTTTTTTGTGTTTTCATCATACGAGAGTTTATAGACATATTTCTTAAGACAGGGTTCTCCAGTCAGTGACCCCTATTCTTAGAATCTGGCTGTCAGAGTATACAGAGAGCTATGGATTTACAACTGGAGAGTCATAGATGGAAGACCTGTGTGCTAAGGGTATCTGCTATTGGTCACTTATTGTCATAGTCCTAAGTGGGTTACCCAAGTCTTCCTTGTATAGAAAATCAGTGCAAAAGGGCAAATATACAAAGGCATTAAAAACAAATGCAATAAAAAGGCATTGGATAATCTATTAAACTGCAGCACTCTGGAATCCCTAGTATATCTGTGTGTTACAAAGGAAGTCTATTGATAGCGATAGCCAGGCACCATGCAATCCTTCATTTTCCCTTATAGTAGCAATGCAGGAAAATTGAACACTTACTCAGCCAGACACCCTATTCTGTCATGGACCTGTTCTAATAGAAAAATCTATTTCCCATAACCTTTAACATCCAAATATTGAGTAACTATTAAACATTTATGATTCTCTTAGTATTCATGTATTTCTAGGACTTTTTAATAAATGACCTATCGTGCGGATCATCCGTTTGCAGACTTCTTTAGCCTGAACAATGGTGCCGTTGTGATTTGTAATTGATGCTCTATTCTACGGGTTTTATCCTATTTTATTTACCCTATAAAACCCCTTTTAACCCATTTCTCACGCAGGTATTTTTGTTTCCCCCTTCCTTCCAAAAGTCATAATTTTTTTTTTTTTTTAATCTTTCCGTTCACAGAATTGTATAAAGGATCTTTGTCTGTGTCCTCTTTCACCTTTCTCTTTACTGTCTGTGATTTTGAAATGCTGCCTATTTGACGACTTTGTAATGTTTTCTATTTTACGCCCTTGTGAATATTGAACTTCTGCTGATTGTGTGTTGTTTTAATTCCATACACTCTGTAAGCGACAGTTCTTACGATTTCTGTATTGTTATCACTTTTTGAAAATAAATAAAACTTTTGAATTAAAAAAAAAAAAGAATTGTATAAAGGATTAATTTTTGTGAGACAAAATGTACTGGGAAGCTGGAAAAAATCAGAATGGGCTAGAGTTAAAGAAAAACTGTGTTTTGTGTTATTTCTTCATAGGCTTTGCTTTTACAGCATTCACTGAGCAGCCAAAATGACATGTACATGTGACTTTTGCATGAATGACGGCATTAATGTGGCAATGTAGCATGGAGGGATCAGACTGTGGCACTGCAGAGGGGTTATGGAAGCCTAGGTTGTATGATAGCAGCCTTCAGCTCGTCTGCATTGTTGGGTCTGGGGTCTCATCTTCCTCTTCACAATACCCTATAGATTCTTTATGGTGTTCAGGTCAGGCGAGTTTGCTGGCCAGTCAAGCACAGCGATGATGGGGTTATTAATCCAGCTATTGGTTCTTTTGGCAGTGTGGACAGGTGCCAAGTCCTGTTGGAAAATGAAAATTCCATCTCCAAAAAGCTTGTCGGCATTGGGAAGTATGAAGTGCTCTAGAATTTCCTGGTAGACGGCTGCGCTGACTTTGGTCTTGATAAAACAGTGGACCTACACCAGTAGATGACATGGCTCCCCAAACCATCAGTGATTGTGGAAACTTCACACTAGACCTCAAGCAGCTTGGATTGTGTACAGCGGCCTCTCCACTCTTCCTCCAGACTCTGGGACCTTCCAAATGAAATTAAAAATTTACTTTCATCTGAAAGCACCTCTGACCACTGAGACGCTAAGACGCTTCTGGTGTTGTCTATTGGTCATGAGTGGCTGACACTTGGAGGTGACACTTGTAGCCCATGTCCTGGATATGTCTGTGTGTGGTGGCTCTTGAAGCACTGACTCCAGCAGCAGTCCACTCCTTGTGAATCTCCCCCAAATTTTTGAATGGTCTTTTCTTAACAATCCTATCAAGCCTGCAGTTATCTGGGTTTTTTTTAATGTAGATTGAGAGTCCCATATAGGGATCACAATGTACATTTTTTCCCCTATCAGTTTGTCTTTGTAGAAAGGGAGGAGATCCATGGAAACACGGGGAGAACATACAAACTCCTTACAGATGTTGTTCCTGGCGGGATTCAAACCCAGAACCCCAGCGCTACAAGGCTGCAATGCTAACCACTGAGCCACCGTGTTGCCCCGTTTTTCTACCACACTTTTTCCTTCCATTCAACTTTTCATTAATATGCTTTGATACAATACTCTGTGAACAGTTGTCATGTTACTAGTGGTATGGGAGCAGGAGTCCAGTAGTCGGTTAAGGCAGAGGAGGCTGTAGACAGCACACAGATAGCCCGCAGGGGGCTGCAGTTGCAGTCTGTAAGCATGTACGTAAAGACCAGGGTAACAGTCTGTCATATCTCAGGAGCTGAAGTGAAGCTATAGAGAGCTTGCGGCCAGCAAAGGGTAAGTTCCAAGGAACTGAAGAAGATCTCCAGCAAGGAGATACAACATGTATTCAGTTAACTAAATACAATACTAACACAACCAGGAAGTGTCAGGGTCACATATATATATATATATATATATAGGCAGTCCAATCAGGGTTAACTCAGGGCAGGTTCTAATCATTAGAAACAGATGATGAGCCTCACGAGTAGGTTCAACACAATAGTCCAGCAGACAGCTATTCGAATAGCTCAGCAAACAAGGGGACACAGAACAAAGCACCAGAACACAGGTACAAATCCTGACAACAGCCAGCTTCTTTAGCAATGACCTTTTGTGGCTTACCCTCCTTGTGGAGTGTGTCACTGACTGTCTTCTGGACATCTGTCAAACCAACAGTCTTCCCCATGATTGTGTTGCCTACTGATCCAGACTAAGGGACCTTTTTAAATGCTTAGGAAGCCTTTGCAGCTGTTTTGGGTTAATTATTATAATTTTCTGTGATAATGACTTTTGGATTTGCCTTGGCTGTAAGCCATAATCATCAACATTAGCAGAAATAGACACTTGGAAATATATATATATATATATATATATATATATATATATATATATATATATATATATATACACACACAGTGTATATATACACAGTGTATATATATATACAGTATATATGGGGTTCACTTTTTCAATTGAAAAAAAATTACGTTTTGATGATATTCTAATTTATTGAGATGCACTGTACCTGGATGTAGTTATAGCTATACTCAGTTCTGAGGCCATCACTAATAAGTAAGTGACGCTAATTAATTCTAGGCCATTTCTTTTTACTGAGGGGGGGGGGGCACACTATGTACCTGGATGAAGCAATATCCATACTCATTTCTGGGACCAGCACTAATAAGTAAGTGACACTGGTTAATTACAGACTATTCCTCATTACTGAGGGGTGGGGGTGACACACTACATATCTGGATGTATTTATAACAGTGTACAGTTCTGGGGCCATCACTAATAAGTAAGTGACACTGATAAATTCCAGACTATTTCTCATTACTGACTGTGAAGTTTTGCCACTAACAAGGCCAGTAATGAGAAATCATCTGTAATTAATCGGTATTATGCTGACATATAAGTATATATAGAACTGCATTGGTATATAGTGTGTCACCACCCATATTCACATGTCAGTATTTTACATTAATGTAATGTACGGGACAGGTACAAGTCTTTTCATTCATTACCTCCCTGTCATATCCACTCCTGGTTTTGGCCTATAAAAAATGAGATGTGTGAATAAGTCCTTATACATATAAAAGAGTGTTCAATTCATCAATAGAATCTTATTGATGGTTTCCAAATAGTAAAAGAGAAAGCTTTTTTTTACTGCTGAAGATGAATTGAAGTATAAACCACAAATAGGAAATGCATTTGCTAGCCATATGCCCAATATATTTCATTTATCTCGCCAGAATGGTTTACATTTATCTAGCGGTTACGTCTTCCTGGGCCCTGCTCCATTGATCCGTCACTATTTCTGAAATAGCTGCTTTCCTATCTTGGCTTTTCAGATTTCTTCCTTTCAACTTTAGATTTTAAAGAAGAGAAAAACCAAGAATATAAAATCACGGTTGAAGAGTCTCACTCATCTCATGTAATTATCCTTCATCACTCACAAGACAGATAAGAATGAAATGAAGGCAATTAATAGCAAATGGCAAAGAAAATTTCTATCAACAGCATTTCAGAGTAAAAATATCAAAGACATAAAAAGCCACATGGGAAAAAAGACACAGTGGAGGTAACCATTATATCCAAAGAAAGCGAAAGCTACCAGTCCCTTGTCAGCACTAATAGGATTCCCAATGACGGTAAGCGTGCACTACACATTATTTACTAGAGATTATTACATTTTTTATTCTTTTATTTTATAAATATATTATCACTGAGACAGAGCACAGCCCCAACTTTCAGAGGACACAAAGAGGGGCAACATTTGTTTGCCTCTACTCCCACCCAGTCCAGCCCATGTTACCTTTGGCCACCACCCATCCCACCCAGCTCCTTTGTGCCCCAACACAGTAACAGTGTCATTCTTTGTGTAATATACCCCCTTTGGTAAATGGCCCCCATATTTCCCCCATACAATATAACACAGTATAATGCCCCTTCAGTGCCCCAATATAGTATAATACCACCTTAGTGTCCCTCACACAGTATAATGCCCCTTTAGAGCTCCTCACACTGTACATTGCCCTTTAGTGTCCCTACACTGTACAGCGTCCCCTTTCACAATGTAAAATGTCCCTTTAGTGGGTCATCTAAAAAGTAAACCCAGTTCCCACAGACCTGTCTATAAGTCGTCTCCGGTCTGAACTTTCTCTGGCTCTATACAGCAGGCACGATGATGTCACTACATATTACCCTCCCATGCCAATCCACAGAAAGCAGGGGTTGCAAACTTCACCATTGTATTCAACTCTATCCTCAGAATACACATAGAGTTGAAATCGAGACATACAACCGTTTGCACAAAATAGTTGGACACCCCTGAAATGTGGGACAGCTCTACTAGATCGGAGAATATTGGAAGATATGATAAAGGGGTTGTCCTGGATTAAAAAGAAAAAAAAGTTGCCAGATAGGATGTTATCAAATTAATAAAAGAAACTTTTCAATTTACTGCCGCCCAGCTGTCTCCACTGGTCTCTGTTTTTGGCCTGCAGTGATGGCCTGCAGTGATAACATGCATCTCTCCTTCTGGAGAACCCAGCATGTCTACATATTAAGCAGACATCCCATTGGTTACATTGGCACTATGTAAAATTTCATTTTCCATGCTGGGGCTAAATCCTTCCTACCAGGTTTCCTGTAGATAAAGACAGTCACCACGTGTTATTCTCGGGATACTAAAATTGTGGACAGTAGTGATATGCCTAAAAAAATAATATATAGTAAATATGTATTCCTCAATGTATGCAAAGTAAAAGATCACAACATGGAGTATATTATATTATCTATGTGACTATTATATGAGTGCTCAGGTCGAGGTAGACATTCCTGAACCACTAGGCAATCATAGCATGCAATCATATAATGGTGCCATAGGCTCTCACTATATGCTTTCAAGGGTTCCCATCAATGGGTCACAATTAAGCTCTGAGCTAAGTGCCGACCTTGATTTCTCATTTCTCTACTAAAGAGTCTACCGAGTAGTGTATGTAAGGAAGCATATATCATCAAATCTAATACTAGCTTCACTATATTCTACAGTATGTAACAGGACTGCATGAACTATATTCTGTCCAGTCCAAGAAAATTCACGGTGCCTTCTATCAGCACCTTGAGCAGGGGTAAAATGGAGTATGTCAATTAACTGCTGATAAAGCCAATATAAGGGATCGGATATCAATGATAGGCTAAGGCCGCACATGACGACCTGCAGCTATAAAGCGCTGGGGTAAGAGCGCCGCAGCCATGCATTGCAGTTCTTTCCGCAGCACTTTGAACAGAAAGTTTGTGAAGTTTTCCTCTGAGGACTTTCTGTTACAATTACAAATCTACTGGCGTTTCCATACATATAATTGACATGCTGCGATTTCTGAAATTGCACCGGTACCACCAGTTTTTACCGCAAGGAGGGGATGGGATTCTCAAGAATCCCATCCGCTTTGCAGTTACTGTAAAATGCTGCGCCCGTAGGGCCCCAAGCAGAGGCTCTATTATTGAGTCTGGTGTGCAGTCAGGTTGTGGTAGCATCTGGTGTGGATTGTATAATAATCTTATGGTACTGGCTGATCATTTCCCATACAATTGTAACCCCCTCACAGGAGGTACTAATGGTTATTTGGCCATTAAAGTGCCATGCATGTTCTGATTGTTTGTATATGTTGCCATGTTTATACTGTATTCATTTGTGAAATGTTTTCAAGCTGTTGTTCTCTGGTTTCACTTGTTCTGGTGAGCTGTGATCTCCATAGCAATGCTCAGTATAGTGGGCAGATCTATAGCTGGGACATAGTCATAGCAGAGAGAGGAAGTAGTATTCTGTAAGCAGCCAGGGAAGAAGAAGCAAGTAGTCGTGTGGCAATAGCCATCTTGTGTTTCTGACACTGTGTGCTTTGATGAAGTGCCACAGCAGCAGCAGGACAGAGAATCTGTGACAGTTACCTGCATCACCATCAGTAAGAGGACAGGATTACATCAGGCTATGCAGAGCTACAACCCTGGCAGCCTGCACCTACCTCTACAAGGTAAATGAACTCCTGCAGGCAACCAGAAGCTGGACCTGCAGACATCTTAGACTTGCTGCTAATACATGGGAAGGTGTCAGCCAGCTACAAGTCACTGTGCCACAGCTCACTGCTACAGGACAAGTGACCAGCAGATGCCTGTTACAATAAAGCAGTGAGCACTTCTACTGATCCTGGCCTGGATATTGCCTTCCTTGCAGCTAAGCCCTGGTCACAAGCTCTTAGTTGAAGTGGAGCACTGGCACCTACATCACCATCTCAGCCCAGGGACCAGCAGGTGTCTCATTACTCCAACTGGCGTCACATCTAACTGATTTTACCTATTACCCTCTGCAACTCTCCTTGAAGTTCTGGTGCCTATAAGGTCAACGTGACAGTTCAGCTTCCTTCACGGTTCTCCCAGGGTGGTTGCACAATATTAATTGTTTCCACCAAAAGTGCCTTCCATCAAGGGTTTCCATCAATCCATATCCTGCCTTCTGATGGCAACATAGTATAGAATGGGAGTGATGAACTATGTATCCCTCATACCTAGCAGTCTATGACTGGAGTCTTTATACTTATGTATAAAGCTGTTTAAATGCCACCTTGAGACATAAACCAAGACTCCTGCTCTCCCACCCTCTCATAGAGAACGTCTGTGATTCCTGATCTACTGCTTTCAGAAATAAACCTATGTGTGGTCACTGTCTCAATCTGCAGTAATATTGTTCTCTTCCATCTGGAAACTGTAGAATCACCTGCTGACAGACTCCCTTTAAAGGTAGCGTTAGAGTAGAGGTAGAGTTCTTCGGTAAGAGACTGGTGGACCCAATTTTCAACCTTCTTACAAGGCAACAAAATGTCAGTAATAGGAAAATCCCTTTAATGGAGAATGGTAAATAATATTTCTGTATGTGCAGCATGATGATACTTTACTATAGCTTTATACAATAATAAGAATTTCATGTAAATTGAGTATTGTTTCCACTTAGGGTTTCTGTAAGCATTATTCTAGTGCTGCCAGTAAGATTACCAGACGTTCCATTTACACTCTCGAATCAATGCGGCTTTCAATACACTACACTATAAATAGGCTTTGTCTTGTTGACTGTGTAATTATATATTATTATGCAGCAATGGGGATCATTAGTGAATACAATGACTCATTGCGATACATTAAGTAAACCATTAACCAATTACTGTGGAGGCAAATTATCACACTTCCAAAATTAGATTTTGTCTCTTATCACAAGGCTTTCTAGGACTTGTGGAGTAGCAACTATAATCATGCTCTGTCTCTCAAAAAATTTGGAGATAAATTATATATACTGTATATTATATATGAATTAACTAGTTGTTAATTTTATGATATACCCAGTAGCACTGACAGCTTAATTCTATGATCGTCTTACACCTCCAAGCAATCAGGATTGGCATACTTAGATACAGCTCTAGCAGATCCTATTCCCAGAACTGCAATCTTGGTGTCATATGAAAGATGAGAATCTAAAAAAAATCAAACCAATACTGTTCGAAATCCTACCCCCTTTCCACAGAGGTTGGAAATAACAAAATATGTATATTCATCTCTCTCTTGCAGAGTCTCAGTTCATGTTCCTGGTCTTTTGTTAGTCAGTCAGTGGCTTAGTGGTAATGGCCTCACTGGCTTACTGGTGAGGCCCAAGTCTCTGCTTGGTACAAAGCAGACTTGCATTGTCAGTGCAGTCTACATGGCTGGAAAGGCTGAAGGACCTGTGAAGACATTATTGCCAAAAGTTCACAGGTCCTTCACCAGGAAGTAGTTCAGCCAGAGTTTGCAGGTTGAATGCTCTAACTTGTAGGCTGTAGTACTCATAGACTAATACTAGAGACAAGAGGTTCTTCTCTTATCACCTCTATCTGTTATGGTGATGCTCCAGTGTGGGAGGTGTGGTATTAGAGAGATGCTGCAAGTTTGGAAGGCTTTATTTGGGGAGAATGCTGCTACCGATGGGCTAGAGGTGGATAGGTGGGGGACTGTATTTGCCATTATGAAAGGGGAAGTTTGGGGGACAGTCCTGCTACCAGTGTTGCTCAAGTGTGTTTGGCGCTCCTGTAGAGGTGTATTGTCTTGCATGGGCACTGCTTTCTTAAGGCACTGCTAGAGTTATGATGTAATGCTGCATTTTTGTGTTTGGGATGTGTTTTCTGTTGGACTTTGGTATTTGACACTGCTGGGAAGGTGTTTGGTGTTGATACAGGTATTATGTGTGCTGTACTTTGGTACTTTGCCACCAAATCATGAGGATATCTTGTACATTTGTTTGGTACTCTGTGGTAATATTTATTTGCTGGTGAGACCCTGCCATCACAAAATATTGACTGGTGAAGATTAAGTCAAAAAAGTTTGAGAAGCCTTAGGCTACAGCATAATGGAGGAAGGTTCTGTAGCTCTTCTGAATGGTTAATCATGTGTAGAAAACAAAGTGGAATTGTATTGGGCGCCCCACTGCTTTCTTGGGTGTACAGGAAATAAGTCTGCAAAACGTTAGTGGGTGACTGCATGTTGGGGACCCATGATGGAGTGACTTATAGAGCCTGTGGAGCCACTCAGGGGCTTTTAATGGTGCTGTTTGCCACAAAGTAGGATTGAGGACTGCCTGAAGCAATTGCCAGATCAAGGCTTTGGAGTGGTGTCCATATGCACTACTATTAGCTGCTAACACTGATTTCTACTGGTTTGCTTTTTTTAGACACTGCTATCACTTTTGGTATCTCCAGAGAAAGGCTAAAGAAACAGATAATTGGCAACTGGAACTATTTCATTAAACAGTCCCATGGACTACGTGAAAACTGTCTTGACAACAATTGAGGAATGGTAATAAGAGTTGGAAAGCTATCTCTCCAGAAGATTTTTTCAGCTCTGATCAGTGGGCTTATAACAATAACCTTTTAGATGCGAGAATAATACCCTACAACTATGTCCATTAACCCCTTAGCGACCCATGACGTACTATTACTTCAAGGGCACTAGGTACTTCGTGCACCATGAAGTAATACTACGTCATGGAGCACTTGCCTGCTCACTAGCTGAGCGGGCGGAATCGGAAGTGGGTGATAGCTGCTACCGACAGCTATCACCCTTTTCCATAACCTCTGGTCGGTGCTTTTACCGATCAGAGGTTTTAACCCTTTGATTGCAATGGTCAAACATGACCACTGCAAACAAAGGGTTTTGCGCTGTTCAATCCCCCCCGCGGCAGTAGATATACCGGGGGTGCCGGTATATCTACTATGCAGCCTGGGGTCTGGCCAGTGACCCCAGGCTGCCCTGAGCCCCTGTTACCTGGTTGATCCTGCCAGGTCTTCTGGAAGTGAGCTGTGCCGACTGCACAGCTCACTTCCTGTTATGCACTGGAGACACATGTATGCTGTGTCTCACATTGCATAATACAAGATTAGTGATGAAATCAACACTGATCCAATTGTCCCATAGGGACACATGAAAAAGTAAAAAAAAAAAAAGTGGAAAAAAAAATAGTGTTCTAAAACAATTAATAAAGTTATAAAGCCCCCAAAATTCCCTTCTTTCTATAGAAAATTAATTATATATTAAAAAAACCCTAAAAATTAATAAAAACAATGCATATTTGGTATCGTCGCGTCCATAACAAACTGTACAATAAAACTGAAACAATATTTAATGTACAAGGTAAATGACGGGAAAAAAAAATGGAAAAAAAAATGCCGGAAGTAGTGATTTTTTGCCATCTCACCTTACAAAATATGCTATAAAAAGTGAACAAAAAGTCATATGTACCCCAAAACAGTGCCAATAAAAAGCATAAGTTGTCCCGCAAAAAATAAGCCCCCAACCAACACTGTCAACTGAAAAACAAAAATGTTACGCCTCTCAGAAGATAACGATGCAAAAATCACTGATTTATGTCTCCAAATGTGTTTTTGTTCTGCAGAATTAGTATTGCATAAAAAAATAATATAAATGAGGTATTGCCGTAACCGTACCAACCCACAGAATAAAGGGAACATGTTTCTTATACTGTACGCTGCATGGCGAAAAATTTGAAGTCGTCCCTAATAGGTAAAACGCAATACCAGAATTTTTTTTTTTTAATTGAGCAAAAAAGAGTTAATAAAATGTATTCAATAAAATGTAGGCACTCAAAAAAGGTGTCATTACAAAATACATCTCATCCCGCAAACAACAAGCTCTTATATGGCCACGTCACCAGAAAAATAAAGAAAATATAACATCTACCAATGTGAAGACAAAAACCTGCAAAATCGCCAGATTATTAGAATACAACTGGCTGCGGCAGGAAGGAAATGTATAAGCTGTGTAAGCGTATATTAGGGGACACCCCAGATTTAGAGCAAAGTGACCCCCAGAGTGACTCCCTCAATCATAGCAACTACTGGAACATAGTAGGGAATTTGGTGTTCCCAATGTCCTCCGCACAGCTTATATATTCCCTCTTCACCATCTGCTGTGCAGTCACGTCTGGGATACTAATAATCACCACACTCCCTGATAAATTCTCTGAGGGGTGCAGTTTTCAAAATGAGTTCACTCTTTTGGGGAATCCACTTTTCTGTTACCTTACAGGCTCTACAAACATGGCATAGCATTCAGATACCAAACATCTGAATCTGCACTCCAAAAGCCACATAGCGCTCCTTCCCTTCTGCGCCCTGCTGTGTGTCCAAACTGCAGTTTATGCCACATGTGGGGTATTGCCGTGTTCAGGAGAAATTACCTGTGGGGGGCTTTTTCTCCCTTAACCCATTGTGAAAATGAAAACTTTGGGGATAAAGTGACATTTTAGTCATTTTTAATTTACACGTTCCAATGTTAGTAAAATCTGTGAAACAGCTGTAGGGTCAAAATGCTCACTTATACCCCTTGATGAATTCTGTGAGGGGTGTAGATTCTAAAATGGGGTCACTTTTGGGGGTTTTTCATTGTTTTGGTACTCTAGGGGCTCTGCAAATGAACCTTTATAAATGATTCTTATAAATCTGGAAAATCGCTGTTACACTTGTAAGCCTTGTAACGTCCAAAATACATTAAAAGACAATCAAAAGATGATGCCGATATAAAGCAGAGATATGGGAGATAATATTTATTTTATATGTATTTGGGTGATATGATTATCTGCCTGAAAAACAGAGAATTTCACATTTTGAAAATTGCAATTTTTTCCAAATTTCCATCAAATTTCCTATTTTATTTATAAATAAATACAAAAATATTGATTAGTGTTTACCACTAACATGAAGTATAATGTGTTATGAGAAAACAATCTCAAAATCACTTGTGTAAGTTAAAATGTCTCAAAGTTATTGCCATTTAAAGTGACACGTCAGTTTTGAAAAAATTTAAATCAAAATTTTCTGCAATGTGTGGATGGGATTAGCCAGAATCCAATCCACTTTGCAGTTAAATCACTGCATTTACACTATGTGGAGCCCCGACCTTAACCATTTTTGCAAATATAAGAAACTAAAGACTTTTTAACCAGTTCAATGGTGATAGTCTTTTGTCTTGATCAGTTGTCAGTGGATACAACCACCAATGTAGGATGTATTGTGTACTGTGTCTACACATATAAGTCTGGTTATATTCCTGAAAAAATGCCTTTAAATTTGCAAGCATGTTACAAAGATATGATCATTTTGATGCTAATTTGTTGTTTAAGAAACAGAGATACCTTTTAGAATCGAACACCCCAGGGAAATTATTAGCAGCTCTGGTATAGCTAGTCAGCAGAAAACAACATCTATATCTACAATTGAAAGCGGAAATGGGGCTGTATTAGTTGACTCTCAAGAAATAGTACATGAGCTTGTTGCATATTTTGAAAATCTTCCTGAGAGCAAAATTTTACTTGTTCTGTTGGATATAAGGGAATACTTAAGTAAAATTAATTTGCAAAGATCACGTAAGAAGAAAGGGGGCATTGGGTGGCCCAATTTCTAAGCTGGAATTATATGAAGTAGTAGAAACTATTGCAGACGGAAGATCACCTGGATTAGATGGTTTGCCTTTTGAGATTTATTCTGCATGCAAGACATTTTGCATAGGAAAGAAGGATCCTTCCTGATAGAGAATATAGATTGTGAGCCCTACTTGGGACAGTGTAGACAATACCTCTGTAAAAGTGCTGCGGAATATGATGGCTATATAAGTAAGCAAAATAAATTAAATAAATCAAGATCAGATAATATAAGAATGAACCATCCAATGCAGGTAAAAAATCCATCCTTGCACTTGATGCTTCTGGAGCATTTGATTCTCGTGTATGGAATGTTTCATGGAGCTGTAAGGGAATTGCTAGAGGAGCAATTCTCCAGTAGCTGCTGGTTAACCCTGCAGGGAGGGGCACGACAAGACAGTGAGCCCTAAGCTGAATCCCCCCCTGTCCCTGCCTATTTGCCTCACTACCCTAGGTGGCAGAGGACACCTGGGTGGCGAAACCCTTCCTAGATATAGGTGATGACATAGAACGCAGATGAGACAAACAACTACAAATGGAGGTCAGCTAGCCAAGGGTTCAGTGACAGTTATGCAATGCAGTATAAAATCGTAATCCAAGAGAATAGTCGATGTTAAAGCCAGAGGTCAGGAATAAGAATATAGTTAACAAACAGCAAGAGTAAATAGCCAGCACACACATGGCAATAGCAAGCCCCAATGTGAATGTGAGCAAACAATAAATATGAAGGAAGAAACCCACCCCCAGACCGGATAGGAAGATAGGTGCAACACTCAGGAGGGCCAGGGCTGGTATCACGGGTAATATCCGATGTGGCCGGCTTTCAAGGGGGGTCCCTGGGTCCCGAAAGTGCACAAAATCTCCTTTTTGATGTCCCCGATTACCCGCCCCCACGTGATATCTGACAATGACAACAGACAACCAGGCTTCGGGGGTAATCGTTGCTTTTCTTTTTACTAGCAGGACAAAGTAATACAAATGTACATATGGGGGACTTCTTCACATACAATACAGCGATCTTTGTAGGTAGTGTCCAACTAGCAGAGGATGGGGCAGAATGCTTTGATAGTAGTTGCTTGGCAGTTAAC
Source organism: Leptodactylus fuscus (assembly GCF_031893055.1). Taxonomy (NCBI): domain Eukaryota; kingdom Metazoa; phylum Chordata; class Amphibia; order Anura; family Leptodactylidae; genus Leptodactylus; species Leptodactylus fuscus. Next base: position 122,621,149 of record NC_134270.1, on the reverse strand, counting down.
TTGTATATACTTGTAAAGATGGCCTGTATCCAGGGGGTTAGTCCTCAACAAAACTGGGTACACGTATATAGAAGAGGAGATACAATTCGGCAGCGGGAGACCCTCAATTTCTGCCAGACTAGCTATGGGCTTCTTAACTATAGATTTGTCTCAAAGACTTACTTGGATAGAGATATACATGTGAGGTCCCAGATGTACGGATAAAACAAGTCTATAAACTTCAGCGCTTGTAAGATTAGAGCTTCAGAGGAAAACACTCTCTGAGAAGGGCCTTGAGGACAGAGGAGAAGGCATCTCTGCTTGGTGTACCCTGATAGTGGGAAGCCATTATCCGTGCTCCATGTGCTCTGTCTGCTAGCTGTCTCATGTCTTAGACTTGTAGCCCCACACAAAAGAAGTCAGCCAAAAACGTCCCCAACCCCCTCTAGAGAGGGTGGTCACTCAACTCTCCCTCCAGGCCAGTCAAGGGAGCCTGATTGGTCCTGGAGGTCAGCTAATCATAATGGACACTCCCTTTACAGTAACAACTCAAATTACAATGGCAAAGTATAGGCAGGTGTAGTTCACAAAAACATCCACAAGATGGCGCATTAATAGACCCCCTGTGTGCTGGCTCTGGAAGAATAGAAATATATAGAAGGAATGAAGGGGGAGGAAAATATTTACCTTATATGCAAATGTCCATATCATCTCGGTCTGCAAGGACTATAAAAGGGAATTGGACTAGCAGTACCGGGACATTACATAGGCTGTCAATCACACTGGCAAGGCTAACATTAACTATTAGAGGAGCAGAGGGAAACCAAGGTGAAGGAGATGGGTGTGGTGGAAAATCAATTACCGAGGTGAGAGAATAGGACAGTGTTCAGACAATACAAGAAAAACCCAAAGGAAGGAATCACAGCCGGACACACCTCTTGGGAGGACAACATCAAAGCTCGGACAGGCAAAGATGATACAGGTTCTCTCTTGAATTATTTGGTTTGGAGATGTTTTCATTATAGAAATAAAATTGTTATACTGCAACCCAATTGTCTGGGTTTTAGTTAGTCAATATTTTGTAACCTTCAAAGTATTGAGGAGTTCAAGACAGGCGTGTCCCCTTTCACCATTTTTATTTGCCATTGCTCTTAAACCTGGCTGCTTTGATCAGACAAGATGAACAGATTGGTGGATTTCAATTTGGAGATGACTTAAAAAATCCTTAGGATAAGTCATGAATGTTTGAGTAGCCTTTGGTTCAGAACAATAAAATGTCTCTGGCATTCATAAGATGGGATATGTATAGGACTAATTGAGATACCAGGCAAAGCTACACCTAAGAACAAGCCACGTACTGAAATATAGCATAAGGGGAAGGCAGTGCCTGCAGGAGAGCTTTATATAATACATAGCTACTAGAGATGAGCGAATGGCATTCGATCAAATTGGTACTTGATCGAATATCAGGCTGTTCGAGATATTCGATTCCAATAGAATACCACGTGGCAAACGCTCTAACAATTTGTATCCCCTCCCACCTTCCCTGGTGCTTTTTTTCACCAATAACTGTGCAGGGGAGGTGGGACAGGAACTACGACAACATAGGCATCGAAAAAAAATCGGAAAAAGTAATTTGCTGGCTATATCAGGTGACCTCCACTTTATACAAATGGTGTATTTCAGATTCAGTTCATGTGAGACTGTGAACTATGTGACTGTGAGACAGGGATAGATGTACTGGCAGGGTTAGCTAGGAATTAGCTTTATTTAGGTAGGAATGTTACTCACCCAGCTCTTTGGGGCTCTATCTCATGGCAGCCCATTGTATCCTAGTCGGGATACCTGTCAGCTTGCGTTATGCGGGAGCTGACTTTTTCTCATAGGAATGCATTGACCAGCGTGTACAGCATTTGGCCAATCAACGCTGGTTCTGCCGGAGGAGGCGGAGTCTAAGATCAGTCCACAGCAGTCTCCATTGTGGTCCGATCTCAGATGTAGCAGAGTTGACACAGCTCTGCTACATCTCAGGTATAGCAGAGTTGACACTGCTCTGCTACATCTCAGCTGTAGTAGCGTTGAGCGCACAGCACTGCTACATCTTAGGTATACACAACAAACATGGTAATAAAGGGAATTAAAACATTATTACATGGTGTAAAATTCCCTAGATAAGGTCCAAATAACTGAATGACCCTAAAGGTCACAATATAGATACAACAAAGAAAATGACTAGGGCACAAAAAATAATAATCAAAATGCAAAAACTTTATTTGACAAATCGTAACAAACAATATACAAGGGAGGACACAATACCATCAGATTGAAGGACCGACACAGGTAAGTACAACAAGTATACACAAAGGTAAGTCTAAAAGGAAAAATTGGGTATAACAAAAATAATACAGAGCTAGAAAGAATATCAAGTATATAAAGCAGTAAGATACAGCCAGGGATAACCAAGAGTGTATGCTATAGGTATCACAGAGGTGAGCAAACTGTGTTGCACCGCAAAATATAAATTAGCAAGCTATGTTACACCACAAAATACACTAAATAGATGTAAAAGAGGATGTCACTGCAATAATGACAGATATTCATCAATATGTCAATAAATCGTGTATATGTAAAAATGGTGTATATATAATACCAGTCAATATACTGTACATCTAGTAGATAGGCAAAGTGCAAAGAAATATAAAGAGACCAAAATGCATGATTGCAAATATACATGAATATTAATCAAGGAGTAGGGAACAGGATGTTGCCCACTACTCATTTAGAACAAACCAATGGTGGCAAAATAACCAAGTAAAAGTATTACTAGAGAGAGACGGAACTCCAGGAATCCCTTACGCACATTTCGGCGCTAGCCTTCTTCCGACCACAATGGAGACTGCTGTGGATCGATATTAGACTCCGCCTCCTCACAGACGAGCCTCCGGCAGAACCAGCGTTGATTGGCCGAATGCTGTACACTTGATGGCATTCTGCCAGTCAACACTGGTCAATGCATTCCTATGGGAAAAGTCATCTCTTCCGCATTATTAGTGGCGTAATACAGGGACTTGGGCGTGTTAGATGTCCCCAGACATGCTTCCCCTGCTGTCCCAGTTGCATTCCAGGGTGTTGTCATCATTTGCTGAGGTGTCATAGTGGACTTGGGGACTCTCCTGAGTCGAATAGTGGTTTCCCCTGAAACGAAGATTTTTTTCCCCATAGACTATAATGGGATTCGATATTCTTTCGAATAGTCGAATATTGAGGGGCTATTCGAAACGAATATCGAATATTTCACTGTTCGTTCATCTCTAATAGCTACATCTCAACTCCCCCTTCAAGCTATAATATTCATGTAATTGGAGTGGTGCAGCAGCCCCGTCTCACTGCATACATGAATGCGCTCCCTATACACTACTGTAACTTTCAGTGCTTAGAGCAGTCTTTCTCAAAGTGGGCGATAACGCCCCCTTGTGGGCGCTGGAGGCCTATAGGGGGGCAGTAAAGGGCACAGAGAAGATTGGGGGGCGTTGAAGCGGTTTAGGGGGGGCGATGGCTAATTTAAAGAGGTGGTATCATAACAATGATTCTATCTATACTGCTTGTTAATGTGGATTTAAGACTTTTCCTAAATACACTGCTTCAGCAAAACTGCTTTATTTGTCCACTATCTTACTTTATTCACTTCATTATGGACACTAGCACCTGGCCCCCTGCTCATTGCTGAGCTGTGTGGGGGGAGAGGGGGGGGCTGAGTGTACGGAGCCAGCCTGTGTCTGCACCACACATACACATCACATACACATCACCTAGCTCCCTGCTGTGAGATAGAGGGAGGTGTGTGGAATAAGTGCTGCTTTCTTATATAAAGCAGTCTAAATCCTACTGGGCTAAAGGACCTGGTCTCTCTGTTCACTAGGATAAAGCTTTATTATATAGAGCAGGCTGCTAGTGGGCAGAGGAGCCAGGTCCTTTAGGAAACTCTGTACAAGGTAAATCCAAGTCCAAGAAATCGGTTGCAGATTACTGAATGCGGTGACTTACGGCTGTTTTTGAGTAAATTCTAGCCTGATATTAACAAACTTGTTAAAAATCATCAAATTCATCCTTCACATTAGATTAGTTTTAAAATTAAAATTGAAATGTTTGTTTTAATAACATGAATAAAAGTTTTCCTAATATTACAAAATGATGTTTTACATTACCCTCATCAGAAAGTCTTATTTTCACATGACACACATACCGTATTTTGCGGACTATAAGGCGCACCGGACTATAAGGCACAGTGCTGTCCGGTGCGCCTTATATGTGATGGAAAGCGGCGGCACTCTGATTTTGCTGGCGGCCGCTTAACCCCCCCACGTGCCAGCCGCTTCTATTCATTTCGATGGCACGCTTCCATTGAAATGAATTGAAGCTCTTGGCCCGTGAGGAGTTAAAGGGATTCTACCATTAAAAAGTTCTGTCCTCTTAACTACGTCGGAATAGCCTTAAAGGCTATTTGTCTCCTACCTTTAGCCAGCGCCGCCTTCTTCCTGAGCTGCGTCCGCCCCTTCTTTGTTTTTTTCTTTGGGCCTCATGGATGACGTATGCGCAGTCGGCTCTAACAGGCTTTCGCAGCCAGAGCCGACTGCGCATGTGTCATCCATGAGGCCCATAGAAGACGACACAGAAGGGGAGGACGCAGCTAGGTAGGAGACAAATAGCCTTTAAGGCTATTCCCACGTGGTCAGAGGAAAGAACTTATTTTAATGGTAGAATCGTTTGAAGTGGCAGGCAGACTTTGCCGGCGGCGGTCGCTTCCATACATTGCAATGGGAGTGCGCTATTCAAATAGTATTTGCGCATCTCTAACTTCAATTGTAAAAAGTTACAATGCATGGAAGTGGCAGGCAGACTTTGCCGGCGGCTGCCGCTTAACTCCTTGTGTGCCGCCGCTTCCATATATAAGGCGCACCAGACTATAAGGCACACTTCCGATTTCTGAGGAAATTGTAGGATTTTATGTGCGCCTTATAGTCCGGAAAATACGGTAATTTAATTATTAACATAGTGACTGCGATTGTGATTCTTAAGATGTAGTAAAGAAAAATTTTTTTGGGGGGCGCTAGAAAATAATTAATTCTCGAAGTGGGCGGTAGACAAAATAAGTTTGAGAACCTCAGGCTTAGAGGTTTCCATAATAGCTGATCTTTGTGGGTTCTGGGTGTTAGACACCTACAGATCATATAATGATGATCTATCCTGTGGATAGGTTATGAGTATATAACCTTTAAATATACACTTCTTTCATATAAAAATTGTCTCTCTTATGGTATCCAAGTATCTTGACAAGCATTTCTACCAGACATTTAAGGCATAATTCTGTATATGTTTTGTGTTATCTACTTAATTAGCTTGAAGAGCTTACATTGTATGGGGCAGATATGGCATGCAATTACATCACATATGACAGGATGGTGGAGAGGTGAAAGCTATATACTTTGGCTGTCTGACACAAGTGCGTGTTCTGAGAAGGAATGTCACCATTAAGTGGCGCTTCCATGCAAACATTTCTGTAGTCAATGAGGTGACTGCTCCAAGGTTGATTAGGAATATAATGAGTTCACATAAATCCATATAATTGGCCATATTTCTCATCACATACAATATAGTTCATCCATGTTCACACTTTCTGGTAGGATAAAGCATCACAATTAAAAATAAAGGATTTGTTATGACAGGGGATTTTGTTGTGTTGTGTAGATGGGGATCACATGCCAAAAGCCAGCCATTCAGCAGGACAGTTAAACCAGAGGTGTAATCTGCAAAGTCTCTAACATGGCCCCCTCACTTATGTATATGTATAGCAAATACATTATTTTGATGTATTATTTTATGTGCCCAGAGGAGCATTTGGTCCACCTCAGGTATCTGGGTGTAACTGGTTAACCTATGCTCTAATTCACTTGCAACCCTTCATTCAGGGTAGGGGATAACCTGCAAATGAAAAGGGGTCTGTCACGACCTGAAGACTTGTATAATAATAGTGTGTTTTTCTGGTGGGGTTTGGTCGGGGTTTTGATTCGGTGGTCTGGGGTCATCTGGTGGTTTCCTTGCCATTGGGCCATATGTTTGGGCACTGAGTATTGGCCTTCAGAATTTACTTGAGATCCTTTGGATTGAACCTCAGGTGTTGGTTGTTACCATTATCCTATGGGATGATTCTGGGGCCATTATTAGGAGGAGGGCTGGCTTCACCAGTTGCTGGTTTTCATGGTTACCACCTAGGATTTGTGGCTCAGGGAGGATTAGTGTTTTGTGGAATTACAACTGACTAGGAAGTGGTGTGAGTGTTGCTTTGTGTGTGAGTCTGGTTTGTCCCTCCACACTTCTACTCTACCCTGTCCTTCAGTTCTGTTTGCCTGGCGCTATCTGGTTGTTTGTGAGGTTTGGGTTCCAGTTTATTTTGCCCCAGTCCTGTGTTAACCCTTTCCTCACCTCTCCACTGTCCCTCTCCTCATTCTCTTGTTGCGTATTGTGTTGTGCTGCGTGTCTGTTGTCCAGCACATCCCGTCCTGTTTGTTTGTCTGCAGCTGCACCTTGGTTTCTGCAGGGGTGACCACCTTAGAATCCCCAGTCCCTAGCTCTCTTGTAGCTCTCGCCCTATCTGTCGGCTAGGCCTTCGTGTTAGAGAGCCAGGAGTTGTCGGGGCCAAGGCTAGCTTCGGAACAGCTGACCCGCACCCGCAGGCAGGGCCTAGCTAGCCGCCGAAGCGTCAGGGAAAGTCTCCTTCCCCTGTTCCCTTAGCGGTGCAGTCTAGATTCTGTGTCTGGGCATAGACACGAACGTAACAGGGTCTTACTGCAGACGAGAAGTGTTGTTTTGCTACCCATTTCAAGTAGAGTGTTGCATGGACAAGCATCCCTCTGCTCCATTCATTTCAGTTGGGCCACTGTAGATAACCGTGTGCTGTACTTTCAGATGTCAGAACTGATGTTTTCTGTTCATCTCACCTCTGAAAATCAAAAAGTAATATAAACTGATCAAAAAGTTTTATGTACCCACAAAATACAAGGTCTCGTATACATTGAAATGAAAGGTAAAAAGTTATGAAAGTAGGAATGCAGAGAGGGATAAAATGTTACTGGATTAAGGCTAAAATGCTTTAGGTTGCTAAAGGGTTAAAATGCACATAAAGCGCCGCAGTCATCTGCCAGTGATATTTGCTGGAGCTATAAATTCAAACTTTGAAAATAAAAAAGTGACATTTTCGGAGGGTTTTTGCCATTTTAATGTGACAGGAGGTTCTCCCTGCAGTCCGTAGCTGAGAAATGGATTTGGTTATAACCCCGTTTTATGCAGTAAAGACTTCTGGGAAAGTCAGGCATGATGTTCAGGGTGCTTCCCATAGAGGGCAGCATAACAGAGGCACTGTCTCCCTGTTTACATCTTGGGAGACAGATTTGCATATTCTTCCCATGAATTATTGCTGTGAGTTTTACAGAGTTCAAGTTGCCAAGTTCAGAAGTTTTAGACTTGTAGAGATTCCTGCAGCAAAGAAAAAAACATTCAGGCTAGAGCCCCACGTTGCAAAAACGCAGCATTATGGTGCTGTGGAAATCTACTTGAAAAGTGAAGGAGATTCTGGCTAATTTCTTTCACACATTGCAGAAACAAATTTTCAATGTAGATTAATGGTGCTTTATAGATAATATAACCTTTCCAGCCCTGGGGTCGTAATCTTTATTGCCGCAATCATTGTTGGTCAAGGTTAGTCAATGGGTCAATGTCAAATCCCAGGGGGGGTGAAGGGGATCATGAAGAAAATCTCTTTTGGGTTTAAATCAACTACATTTATGTTGTATTAAAGAGATCAATATGTACATCCCTGTTGGTCTAGAGTTGAAAATTCCAATGTTCATGGTGATCAAAGGTTCTGAATGGATCAATGATGATATCCCTGGTGGTCTAAAGTCATGAATATCAGATTGGCAGGGTCCAATGCCTGGGCTCCACAACAATCACCTGTCTGAAAGGACTGAGCGTTGCAGCCTATTCACTGAATACCAAACCTAGTGTCATACATTGTGTAGAGGCCGTGCTTAGTATTGCTGCTCAACCCCATTCCTATGAATGAGACTGAGCTGCAGCTGTACCATAAGATCAATGAATGCGAAATTATTGGCACAGGAAAGAGGCCATAGCACTCACAAGGGCCATGTTGTCTTTAAAGGGGCTCTGTCAGCAAAATTATGCTGTATGAGCCCCACCGGTAATCTTATATTAAAAGCCCCCCCCCCCCCCCCCCCGTTTTAAAATAATACACTAAAAATGATTATAAAATCATACTTACTAGAGATGAGCGAACACTAAAATGTTCGAGGTTCGAAATTCGATTCGAACAGCCGCTCACTGTTCGAGTGTTCGAATGGGTTTCGAACCCCATTATAGTCTATGGGGAACATAAACTCGTTAAGGGGGAAACCCAAATTCGTGTCTGGAGGGTCACCAAGTCCACTATGACACCCCAGGAAATGATACCAACACCCTGGAATGACACTGGGACAGCAGGGGAAGCATGTCTGGGGGCATAAAAGTCACTTTATTTCATGGAAATCCCTGTCAGTTTGCGATTTTCGCAAGCTAACTTTTCCCCATAGAAATGCATTGGCCAGTGCTGATTGGCCAGAGTACGGAACTCGACCAATCAGCGCTGGCTCTGCTGGAGGAGGCGGAGTCTAAGATAGCTCCACACCAGTCTCCATTCAGGTCCGACCTTAGACTCCGCCTCCTCCGGCAGAGCCAGCGCTGATTGGCCGAAGGCTGGCCAATGCATTCCTATGCGAATGCAGACTTAGCAGTGCTGAGTCAGTTTTGCTCAACTACACATCTGATGCACACTCGGCACTGCTACATCAGATGTAGCAATCTGATGTAGCAGAGCCGAGGGTGCACTAGAACCCCTGTGCAAACTCAGTTCACGCTAATAGAATGCATTGGCCAGCGCTGATTGGCCAATGCATTCTATTAGCCCGATGAAGTAGAGCTGAATGTGTGTGCTAAGCACACACATTCAGCACTGCTTCATCAAGCCAATACAATGCATTAGCCAGTGCTGATTGGCCAGAGTACGGAATTCGGCCAATCAGCGCTGGCCAATGCATTCTATTAGCCCGATGAAGTAGAGCTGAATGTGTGTGCTTAGCACACACATTCAGCACTGCTTCATCAAGCCAATACAATGCATTAGCCAGTGCTGATTGGCCAGAGTACGGAATTCGGCCAATCAGCGCTGGCTCTGCTGGAGGAGGCGGAGTCTAAGGTCGCTCCACACCAGTCTCCATTCAGGTCCGACCTTAGACTCCGCCTCCTCCGGCAGAGCCAGCGCTGATTGGCCGAAGGCTGGCCAATGCATTCCTATGCGAATGCAGACTTAGCAGTGCTGAGTCAGTTTTGCTCAACTACACATCTGATGCACACTCGGCACTGCTACATCAGATGTAGCAATCTGATGTAGCAGAGCCGAGGGTGCACTAGAACCCCTGTGCAAACTCAGTTCACGCTAATAGAATGCATTGGCCAGCGCTGATTGGCCAATGCATTCTATTAGCCCGATGAAGTAGAGCTGAATGTGTGTGCTAAGCACACACATTCAGCACTGCTTCATCAAGCCAATACAATGCATTAGCCAGTGCTGATTGGCCAGAGTACGGAATTCGGCCAATCAGCGCTGGCCAATGCATTCTATTAGCCCGATGAAGTAGAGCTGAATGTGTGTGCTAAGCACACACATTCAGCACTGCTTCATCAAGCCAATACAATGCATTAGCCAGTGCTGATTGGCCAGAGTACGGAATTCGGCCAATCAGCGCTGGCTCTGCTGGAGGAGGCGGAGTCTAAGGTCGCTCCACACCAGTCTCCATTCAGGTCCGACCTTAGACTCCGCCTCCTCCGGCAGAGCCAGCGCTGATTGGCCGAAGGCTGGCCAATGCATTCCTATGCGAATGCAGACTTAGCAGTGCTGAGTCAGTTTTGCTCAACTACACATCTGATGCACACTCGGCACTGCTACATCAGATGTAGCAATCTGATGTAGCAGAGCCGAGGGTGCACTAGAACCCCTGTGCAAACTCAGTTCACGCTAATAGAATGCATTGGCCAGCGCTGATTGGCCAATGCATTCTATTAGCCCGATGAAGTAGAGCTGAATGTGTGTGCTAAGCACACACATTCAGCACTGCTTCATCAAGCCAATACAATGCATTAGCCAGTGCTGATTGGCCAGAGTACGGAATTCGGCCAATCAGCGCTGGCCAATGCATTCTATTAGCCCGATGAAGTAGAGCTGAATGTGTGTGCTAAGCACACACATTCAGCTCTACTTCATCGGGCTAATAGAATGCATTGGCCAGCGCTGATTGGCCAGAGTACGGAACTCGACCAATCAGCGCTGGCTCTGCTGGAGGAGGCGGAGTCTAAGGTCGGACCTGAATGGAGACTGGTGTGGAGCGATCTTAGACTCCGCCTCCTCCAGCAGAGCCAGCGCTGATTGGCCGAATTCCGTACTCTGGCCAATCAGCACTGGCTAATGCATTGTATTGGCGTGATGAAGCAGTGCTGAATGTGTGTGCTTAGCACACACATTCAGCTCTACTTCATCGGGCTAATAGAATGCATTGGCCAGCGCTGATTGGCCGAATTCCGTACTCTGGCCAATCAGTGCTGGCCAATGCATTCTATTAGCTTGATGAAGCAGAGTGTGCACAAGGGTTCAAGCGCACCCTCGGCTCTGATGTAGGAGAGCCGAGGGTGCACTTGAACCCTTGTGCACCCTCAGCTCTGCTACATCAGAGCCGAGGGTGCGCTTGAACCCTTGTGCACACTCTGCTTCATCAAGCTAATAGAATGCATTGGCCAGCGCTGATTGGCCAATGTATTCTATTAGCCTGATGAAGTAGAGCTGAATGTGTGTGCTAAGCACACACATTCAGCTCTACTTCATCGGGCTAATAGAATGCATTGGCCAGCGCTGATTGGCCAGAGTACGGAACTCGACCAATCAGCGCTGGCTCTGCTGGAGGAGGCGGAGTCTAAGATCGCTCCACACCAGTCTCCATTCAGGTCCGACCTTAGACTCCGCCTCCTCCAGCAGAGCCAGCGCTGATTGGCCGAATTCCGTACTCTGGCCAATCAGCACTGGCTAATGCATTGTATTGGCTTGATGAAGCAGTGCTGAATGTGTGTGCTTAGCACACACATTCAGCTCTACTTCATCGGGCTAATAGAATGCATTGGCCAATCAGCGCTGGCCAATGCATTCTATTAGCGTGAACTGAGTTTGCACAGGGGTTCTAGTGCACCCTCGGCTCTGCTACATCAGATTGCTACATCTGATGTAGCAGTGCCGAGTGTGCATCAGATGTGTAGTTGAGCAAAACTGACTCAGCACTGCTAAGTCTCTGCATTCGCATAGGAATGCATTGGCCAGCCTTCGGCCAATCAGCGCTGGCTCTGCCGGAGGAGGCGGAGTCTAAGGTCGGACCTGAATGGAGACTGGTGTGGAGCGATCTTAGACTCCGCCTCCTCCAGCAGAGCCAGCGCTGATTGGTCGAGTTCCGTACTCTGGCCAATCAGCGCTGGCCAATGCATTCTATTAGCCCGATGAAGTAGAGCTGAATGTGTGTGCTTAGCACACACATTCAGCTCTACTTCATCAGGCTAATAGAATACATTGGCCAATCAGCGCTGGCCAATGCATTCTATTAGCTTGATGAAGCAGAGTGTGCACAAGGGTTCAAGCGCACCCTCGGCTCTGATGTAGCAGAGCTGAGGGTGCACAAGGGTTCAAGTGCACCCTCGGCTCTCCTACATCAGAGCCGAGGGTGCGCTTGAACCCTTGTGCAGCCTCGGCTCTGCTACATCAGAGCCGAGGGTGCGCTTGAACCCTTGTGCACACTCTGCTTCATCAAGCTAATAGAATGCATTGGCCAGCACTGATTGGCCAGAGTACGGAATTCGGCCAATCAGCGCTGGCCAATGCATCCCTATGGGAAAAAGTTTATCTCACAAAAATCACAATTACACACCCGATAGAGCCCCAAAAAGTTATTTTTAATAACATTCCCCCCTAAATAAAGGTTATCCCTAGCTATCCCTGCCTGTACAGCTATCCCTGTCTCATAGTCACAAAGTTCACATTCTCATATGACCCGGATTTGAAATCCACTATTCGTCTAAAATGGAGGTCACCTGATTTCGGCAGCCAATGACTTTTTCCAATTTTTTTCAATGCCCCCAGTGTCGTAGTTCCTGTCCCACCTCCCCTGCGCTGTTATTGGTGCAAAAAAGGCGCCAGGGAAGGTGGGAGGGGAATCGAATTTTGGCGCACTTTACCACGTGGTGTTCGATTCGATTCGAACATGGCGAACACCCTGATATCCGATCGAACATGTGTTCGATAGAACACTGTTCGCTCATCTCTAATACTTACCCATGCATGGTGGGCGGTTCGTGCACTGGTGGATGTCATCTTGCTGTCAAGCCTTCCTCTTCTTTCTTCTTCCAGCGACGTCCTCCTGTCCTCGCTCTTCTGGCATGAAGAAGTTCACGAGTGTACTGCGCAGTATGCTTGCGTAGTTCTAAGGGGAACTTAAAATTACAACACAACTCACCGCAAGAAAAGAAGAACAAGGCATGGAAGAGCGAGGACAGGAGGACGTCACTGGAAGAAGAAAGAAGAGGAAGGCTTGACAGCAAGATGACGTCCACCAGTGCACGAACCGCCCACCATGCATGGGTAAGTATGATTTTATAATCATTTTTAGGGTATTATTTAAAAACAGGGGGAGCTTTTAAAATAAGATTAGCGGTGTCTGAATAGCCTTTTTAAAGGCTATTCAGGCATAGGTGGGGCTCATACGGCATAATCTTGCTGATAGAGCCCCTTTAACAGTTCATAGTGTCAGACCCCATATCGATCAGAGACTGACAACCTATCCTAAGGAAAGATCATTATTAGTTCATTCCCCCAAAACCTGTTTAATGTCAATAATCTGCGTCATCTAGGGCACCAATTTCAATGTTCCTGGTGGTCTAAAACAATAAAGGGTACTTAGTTCAAACGTGAAAAAAGCCTAGCTGATTTTGGCACTGATTTTTCAGCTTCGCTTTTTTTGGATGCTGTTTTTTGCATTGGACGCTGTTTTTGACACTTTTTGCCGCTGTTTTTGACACTTTTTCGGTCGCTGTTTTTTTAAGCTTTTTTTTCCACACTACAAAAAAGTACATGATAAAAAAATGCTAGCGGTTTCGGTCGCTGTTTTTGCCAAAACAGCTGCAAAAATAAGCGACCAAAAACAGCGAGTGTTTTTTTTCAGCGCCCCATAGACTCCAATTCATTTTTTCATTAGACGCCTGAAGAAAGGTCATGTCGCTTCTTTTTCTTCTGGCAAGCTAGCAGAAAAAAAAAGCGAGTGATTCACATAGGGCTACATTTTATGGAGGCTGATTTTGAAGCAAAATCAGCAGTTGAGTATTTTTTTACATATCTTTCTGCCTTAGTAACAATTATGTTGACAAATAGGTTGTATTGAAGACACTAGCTGAGAGTTAGTCCTTCCCATGGAGCATTTCAGCCATCTTAATACTCTCAATGTACCATGAGAACTATTATACCATGAACAGTGGGGTGAATCTGGGAGGGTTTATACCACTGTAATACCTTATAGAGGTCCTTTCACCACCTCCACCAGTTGTTAGCATGTGTGAAGAAGTACGGCTCCACTGGTTCCAGCACAGTTGGAATTTTCTTTTTAGCCTCCACCATTCCTGAGTTACGAGTGCAGGTGGTTTTGGTCCCTGATGTGCTATTTAATTTTTGTAATTTTGTAATTTTTGCAGTGTCAGGCAGGTGTCATGACCTGGTTGTTTGTGTATGGGGATTTGATCCGGGCTCCTATGTTCTGCTGGTGGTTGCTTTACCACTGGACCATCTTGTTTGGTATTGGTGCCAGTCCTCTTAGCAGACTTGAGGTTCCAGGAATCGAACCTCAGATGTTTAATTTGCCATCATCCTATGGAGGATTCTGGGGCCTTTTTAAGGAAGAGGGCTGGCTCCACATGTTGCCAGTTTTCGTGGTTTACAACTTAGGATTCCTGGCTTAGGAGGAGGATTGTTTTGGTGAAGGTTCCAGCAGATTAGGAAGTGGTGTGAAAGTTGCCTGTTGTGTGAATCTAGTTTGTTTCCTCACACTTCATCTCCACCCTGTCCTTCTGCTCTGTGTGCCTGACACTTTCTTGTGGTTTGAGAGGTTTTGGGTTCCAGTGTTTTCCCCAGTCCTGTCTTAACCCTTTCCTCACCTCTCCACTGTCCCTCTCCTCATTTTCTTGTTTTGTTTTGTGTTGTGCTGCATGTCCGTTGTCCAGCACCTCCCAGCCCGTTTGTCTGTCTGCAGCTGCACCTGGATTTCTATAGGGGTCACCACTTTAGAAACCCCAGTCCCTAGCTCTCCTATAGCTCTTGCCCTATCTGTCTGCTAGATCATCGTGCTAGAGAGCCAGGAGTTGTCGGGGCCAAGGCTAGCTTGGGGACAGCTGACCACCACCCGTAGGCAGGGCCTAGCTAGCCACCGTAGTGCCAGGGATAGTCTCCCTTCCCTGTTTCCTTAGCGGTGCAACCTGCAATCCGGAATCTGGGTCTGGACTCAGACACGAACGTAACAGCAGGGGGTGTGGCTCAGAGCTCCAATCAGAGGCAGCCAGTGTCAGAGTTCAGAATCACACCCCTTGCCTGACACCACCCTTCTGACAGTGCAAACACTAAATAGTACATCAGGCACCACAACCAACAACACTGATTGCTTGGAAACGATGGGGACTAGAGAAAAAATTCCAACTGTGCCAGAATCAGTAAAGCAGCAGCTATTATCTTATATAGAGAGCTGGACCTTTGGGAGGTGGTGAAAGGTCCTCTTTAAGCATGTAGTTGACTACAGGACAATACTAACAATTATATAAGAAATACCACCTTCATCCAGGTACGGGGTACAGCAAGTGATTTTTTTTTTTTGTCATCAGAGGAGCAAACAACACATTTTCTCTCTGATTCCTCTTGTGGGGTGTTCCCTATTAATTTGCCATAAGATAATTTTTCAATAAAAAACACAAAAGGTTGAGATCATCTGTACTAGTGTAGTTATGTAAAAAAAAAAAAAAAAAATCACCATTAATCTATATTGTGTTAGCATAAAAAGTATTATCAGTGTATGGTTAAAAAAACTGCATTCTGCAATTGTTTGAAACTGAGAGAAGTAACTTAAGAAAAGTGCTAACTTAAGGAAAAAAGCTACTTTGGGATTCATGATGCTATGACTACCTTGTGGTCTTAGTAAAGCTCTGAAATGGCCACACTGTTTCCATCGCTCTGGAGAAAAGTGAATTTACCATACCCTGAGCTGTAATCCATTATGACATGAAGATGAGTTCACGATTTCAGACGCTTTTCCACTGAGATCTAGTCCATGTCTATAAACAGCACAAGGTAATGTAAGAAATCTTTAGGGCCTTGAACCATCAATTTCAGTTATTTATTACCTACAGCTAAACCATGAGAGATACTACTAAATCTTCTACAATAAGGGATTCATTTTCTATGACAAATATTGGCCAAATGTGTCCTTTTTTTTTTTTTTTTTTTTTTTTTTTACTGTGGATAATTTTGCTTTGGATAAACTTGGTACATGTTTGCCTCCTATAGGTAGCAGGTGTAATGAGGAGTGATAGGCTGAATTGTAATATGACGCAAGTCCCATCCCGACGAAATCCGGCTACATGTGGCCACTAGAAATGAGCGAATAGTATTCGATTGAATACCTCGCTCCCATAGGAATGCGTGTAAGCAGCCGAACACCGATGGGTTAAGCGCATCGAATATTCACTGCACTTAAGCCCTTGGTGTTTGGCCGCTTACACGCATTCCTATGGGAGCGAGCAATGGCGTAACTAGAAATGGCGGGGCCCCGTGGCAAACTTTTGACGCCGAAGACTTCGACCGACCCCCTGCACACAGTATTATGTCCCTCAGTGGCCCCTCCACACAGTATTATCCCCCATAGTGGCCCCTCCACACAGTATTATCCCCCATAGTGGCCCCTACACACAGTATTATCCCCCATAGTGGCCCCTACACACAGTATTATCCCCCATAGTGGCCCCTCCACACAGTATTATCCCCCATAGTGGCCCCTCCACACAGTATTATCCCCCATAGTGGCCCCTGCATACAGTATTATGTCCCACTGTGGACACCCATAAACAATTATTATACTCTGGGGTCTTTTCAGACCCCAGAGTATAATCGGAGACCCAGGGGGAGAAAAACATAAAAAAACCCCTCTGTTACCTATCTCCCAGCTCCTACGCTGTCGGCCTCCGAAGTAGTCCATTTTCAATTACGTCAGACGTCACATGACCCGGGACGCAGGCTGAGTTGAAGACATACACGGCGGCTACAGCAAGGAGCTGTCACAGTTCAGCTCCTTGCTTTGCCGCTGCGTCTACGCTAGTTGCTGTGTAGACGCGATGTGATGACGTAACATCGCGTCTACAACTGTGTGCCAGTGAGAGAGAGAGAGAGGCGCGCAGAGAGCGGCGAGGGAACGTGGAGAAGGTAAGTGTAATGTGTACACTGCGGTGAAACTGGGGGCAGATGAAGGAGAGGACGGCATGACATTGGGGGCAGAGATGTGGAGACATGAATCTGAGGACAGAGATGGAGGGACATGAATCTGGGGGCAGAGATGGGGGACATGAATCTGGGGCAGAGATGGAGGGACATGAATCTGGGGCAGAGATGGAGGGACATGAATCTGGGGCAGAGATGTGGGGACATGAATCTGGGGGCAGAGATGGAGGGGACATGAATCTGGGGGCAGAGATGGAGGGAAATGAATCTGGGGGCGAGATGTGGGGACATGAATCTGGAGGCAGAGATGGAGGGGACATGAATCTGGGGGCAGAGACGGAGGGACATGAATCTGGGGGCAGAGATGGAGGGGACATGAAACTGGGGGCAGAGATTTGGAGACGTGAATCTGGGGGCAGAGATGGAGGGGACATGAATCTGGGGGCAGAGATGGAGGGGACATGAATCTGGGGGCAGAGATGGGGGACATGAATCTGGGGCAGAGATGTTGTGACATGAATCTGGGGGCAGAGATGGAGGGGACATGAATCTGGGGGCAGAGATGGGGGGCATGAATCTGGGGGTAGAGATGGGGGACATGAAACTGGGGGTAGAGATGGAGAGACATGAATCTGGGGACAGAGATGGAGGGAAATGAGAATGGGTGGAGTCAACATAAAACAAACACTTAGGCTGCAATAGGCCCCAAAATTCCTGATGGCGGCCCTGTCTACAACCTAGTTAATAGATCACAGAATAGCATAGTGTAACAGCTACAATTATTTGAGTCTTTTCTATCCACTCTCTTTGTAAACTAATATGTAGATAGTAACTGCCTGAAAATTGGAGATGAAAACATATTTCTATAAAATATATTACATTTTTCATAGTTTCATATATTAACCTGGACCCTCCATTTAGGAAAAGTTGTGACTGGAGGTACACTTTAAGCATTGAGTATTATTGAAATATGTATATGTCAATGTCACGTAAGGCTCATGAGTAATTATTTTTAGAGCACCATTAATTAAATAGTGCTGTACAATATTATATTAATCCCATTGTACTTTACATTTTTATATTAATCCCATGGTACTGTACATTATTATATTAATCCTGTTGTGCTTTACATTATCATATTAATCCCATGGTGCTGTATTGTTAAGCATTGGTTCTAATACAGAATTTGCTACTGCTTATGGATCTGCATTAGGTTGGAAGTGCACCCCCAAACACCTGGCAAATGTTCCATCAGGGAAATTCCTGAAAGTTACAGCTGCAAAAACCACCTGAAGCTAAAGCTTCACATAGTGAAATGCAGCAAAAAAAATTTGGTACTATTCCGTTATCGGGCCAGCAGCAGCGCATTTCAGCACCAGCTTTCGGGACAGCAGTTCAGTTCAGCAGCGGGAATTACAATGACATCCGAGGACTGCTGGCCCGATGCTTGTGCCCAGTAGCCAGTACATCAATGACCCCCCCTCCATCTCCTCCTCCTTCCAGTGCTGCCCCCCAGCTCTCCTTACATCTACCCCGTACCCTCTCCCCGCCACATGACTAAGCCGATGCTGGCCCGATGATAGAGGCCGTGCTTGTGTGTAGTAGGCAGTACATCGATCGATGCCCTCATCCTCCTCTTCCTTCCAGTGCTGCCCCCCAGCTCTTCTTACATCTGCCCCGTACCCTCTCCCTGTAATAGGCCTCACCGTAAATCTTGAGCAATGAATGCTACTAGATAGCCGCCGGACGCTGCAGAAAGTTTGTCCCTCCGGCTCGCTGTAGCTCACCGTTCCTATAGTCGGCGTGTTTCTTGTCAGGGCCTGGATTGAGCCCCGGTGTCTTTCCTTTCGGTCTCGGTACTAGCGCTGAGGTGAGGCCTAGTCGTGTGGCGGGGAGAGGGTACGGGGAAGATGTAAGGAGAGCTGGGGGGCAGCACTGGCAGGAGGAGAAGGATGGGGGAGGGGGGTCATCGATGTACTGGTTACTGGGCACAAGCATCGGGCCAGCAGTCCTCGGATGTCATTGTAATTCCCGCTGCTGAACTGCTGTCCCGAAAGCTGCTGCTGAACTGCGCTGCTGCTGGCCCGATAACGGAATAGTACCAAAAATTTTGCGCAGTGTTTTTTTAGCGTTTTCACAGTTTAACTCTGCAGACTTTCTGCCCCATATTACACCTAATAGTCATTTATGAAAATACAACTTTTTTTCGTGCAGATTTTTTTCTGCAACGTGTGGATGGAAATAGCCAGAAACTCATTCACTTTTCAGGTAGATTTCCGCAGCGGCAAAACGATGCATTTCTGCAATGTGGGGCTCTAGCCTGAATGTTTTTTTCTTTGCTGCAGGAATCTCTACAAGTCTACAACAGTTTCTGAACTTTGCAACTTTACTTTGTAAAACTCACAGCAATAATTCACACACTGCAGGGTGAACCTCCTGTCACATTAAAATGGCAAAAACCCTCCAAAAATGTCACTTTTTTATTTTCAAAGTTTGAATTTATAGCTCCAGCAAATATCACTGGCAGATGACTGCGGCGCTTTATGTGCATTTTAACCCTTTAGCAACCTAAAGCGTTTTAGCCTTAATCCAGTAACATTGTATCCCTCTCTGCATTCCTACTTTCATAACTTTTTAAAATTCATTTCAATGTATACGAGACCTTGTATCTTGTGGGTACATAAAACTTTTTGTTCAGTTTATATTGCTTTTTGATTTTCAGAGGTGGGATGAACAGAAAACGACATCTGAATTTTGTGGTTTATGGCATTGAACATGTGCAATAAATATATGTACACATTTTTTTATACATAGTAATAATCATATTGTATAACTGCAATACTAAAATAAATAAATTATTATAGTAACAATTACTATCATTTTGTAATGATTTTGATGTTTCAACATTGTGACTGTTTTTAGTGACATGTTTGTATGTTGTTTTATTGATGTTGTAGTTGGTCTGACAGAGACGCCGGGATGGCGTTGAAATGCGTTGCCCAGTTTGTTCATGTTCAGTCTTGTGGAATAAATATGTTTATTATTATCTAGTCCCATTTCCATTTATTGACATTAGCAGCCCTCTAGCATTCCCCTCCATTTCTGTTGCTCTTTACCACTGTCTATCCAGACAGGTGTTCACGGTGCTGAGCTGCAGCTCGGATTTATACCCTCAAGGGGTATTCCCATGAACATAATCATATCAATATTTGTACATAATTAAAAGTTAAATATTTTTGCAAATATAAGTACCATATATAATCGAGTATAAGCCAACCCGAATATAAGCCGAGGCCCCTAATTCTACCACAAAAAACTGGGAAAACTTATTGACTCAAGTATAAGCCGAGGGGGAAAAATGCAGCAGCTATTGGAAAATTTAAAAAATTTAAATGGACAGAGCTTTTGGGTGCAGTAGTTGCTGGGTGCTGGGGAAGGGGAGGGGGTGTTGTGGTTGTCTGTCTGCCCCTTCCCTGAGCTTGAGCCTGGCTGAATATAGGGTATCTGCAGTGCGCCAATTAACCCCTTCCCGACAGAGTAGGAGCACTGCAGATACCCTATATTCAGCCTGGCTGTAATCAGGCTGAATTCTAAGTGGGGGGAAAAAAAACTCAGTCTCAGGGAAGGGGCATTTAGACAGCCTTTTTTCCCATTACAGCATTTACCATACTGGAAAAATATTTTTACAGATTTACAGAGTGGGCGTTTTCGGACACAGGGATACCTAACATGTCCATTCTGTCTATTCTCATCTTTTGAACCTGTTACAGAAGAGCAAATCTCTCAGCTACTTTCTTCATCTCACCCTACAACCTGCAGTAGTAACCCTTTCCCCTCACATCTTCTCCAATCTCTGTTGCCTGTTGTCACAACTTACCTTACTAAAATATTTAAAGGGGTGGTCCCATCACAAGAATCCTATCTATACTGCTAGTTTATGTGGATTTAAGACTTTTCCTAAATATATTGCTTTATCAAAACTGCTTTGTTTGGCCGCTATCTTAATTTATTCACTTCATTATTTACACTCCGTTTCTATGGCACTTGGGATTATCTGCTCATTTGTCAAGTGAAGTCGCTGCCTGCTCTCAGGGGGAGAGGGAGGGGCTGGGAGCAGCTCTGAGCTGTTTGAGAAGCTCCGCTATTTAAATGACACAGATAGGAGAGGTGAGAGCTCTGAGCTCTTATCAGTCGGTTTAATGGAATTTGGCTGATAAGGGCTGAGATAAGGAGTCCTTTACCTCTGTATGTAATGAAAACTAACTCAAATCCAGCTCTGCTACATCAGCCTCACACTGTGGTAATTCATTTACAACCAATCCCGTGAAAGTGAAACCCCGCCCACCTATGTGCCGAGAGAAGCAGGAAGTGAAGAAAGCACAACAGCCTGCAGGTTAGTGAACAAGCGCCATGGGAATACCCCTTTAACCTCTCTCTGTCTTCTGGAATTTTCCCATCCTCTTTCAAGCATGCTGTCATTACCCCGCTATTGAAAAAAAAAAAACCTGGACCCATCCTGTGCTGCTAACTATCGACCTGTCTCTAACCTCCCCTTCATCTCTAAAATCTTGGAACACCTGGTCTATTCTCGTTTAATACGCTATCTCTCTGCTAACTCTCTGCTTGACTCCTTACAATCTGGTTTCCGTGCTCTGCACTCTACTGAAACGGCCCTCACAAAAGTCTCCAATGATCTCCTAATGGCTAAATCTAACGGTGACTTCTCTCTTCTTATTCTTCTGGACCTCTCTGCAGCTTTTGACACTGTTGACCATCATCTCCTCCTCACTATGCTCCACTCAGTTGGCCTCAATGGCACTGTGCTCTCCTGGTTCTCCTCTTATCTCTCAGACTGCACTTTCAGCGTATCATTTGCGGGCTCTATTTCTTCCCCTCTTTCCCTTGCTGTTGGGGTTCCTCTGAGCTCGGTCCTAGGCCCCCTGCTCTTCTCTCTCTACACAGCCCCCATTGGACAAACCATCACCAGATTTGGCTTCCGGTACCATCCTTATGCTGATGACACCCAATTATACACATCTTCCCATGACATCACCCCTGCACTAATACAGAACACTAGTGACTGTCTTTCTGCTATCTCAAATATCATGTCTTCACTCTATCTGAAACTAAATCTCTCTAAGACTGAACTACTATTGTTTCCACCACCTAATAGATCTGTCCCTGATATATCCATTGCAGTCTCAGGCCTTACTATAACTCCTAGGCAGTATGCCTCGGGATCATGTTTGACGCAGACCTTTCCTTCACTCCCCATATTGAATCACTCGCACACTCATGTCACCTTCACCTCAAAAACATCTCTAGAATACAACCTTTCCTTACCAGAGATACATTAAAGACACTTATTGTCTCTCTGATTCATTCCCGCCTTGACTACTGTAACTCCTTACTAATCGGTCTTCCCCTCACTAAACTCTCCCCTCTACAATCTATTCTGAATGCAGCGGCCAGGCTCATCTATCAAGCTAGACGCTACAGCGATGCCTCGGGTCAGTGCCAGTCGCTACATTGGCTGCCTATTCATTATAGAATAAAATATAAAGTTATCACCCTCATCCACAAGGCTCTGCATAATGCCGCACCTCCCTACATTTCTTCCCTCATCTCTGTCTACCGCCCAACCCGTGTTCTCCGTTCTTTCAATGACCTAACACTTACATCCTCTATTATCAGAACTTCCCACTCTCGTATACAAGACTTCTCCCGAGCTGCACCACTTCTCTGGAATGCTCTACCCTGGACAATCAGATTAACTCACAATTTCTACAGTTTCAAACGCAAACTAAAGACACATCTTTTCAGACAGGCCTATTACAATTCTTAATGTAAACCCTTCCGTACCGTCATTAGAATCCCCAAAATTTAACCCTCCTCTGTTCCATCTCCCACATTTCCCCACATGATATGATGCCATCTCAGGCTAACTCTATATGTCCAAGCACCATCCACATGTTAAAGGACACAACTGGTGATGGCTCAAAGTTTTATGTTTGTGTGATGACAGTCACCTCTATTACAAAATTGTCTGACCACTGTATAAGCAATGCCGCCCCTGATACCTTTTGTGTCACTCCCTCTAACTCATAGATTGTAAGCTCTTGTGAACAGGGCCCTCAGTCCCATTGTGTGAAATGACTGACTTTTCTTGTAATGCATCTTTCTGTCTGTATTTGAACTCTACTAATTGTACAGTGCTGCGGAATATGTTTGCACTATATAAATAAAATGTATTATTATTATATTATTATTATGTGTTTCACAGAATTTAACTACTTTTATATGTGTTCTAGGGAAAGGGGGTGATTTGAATTTTGAATTTTTTAAACATTTTTAAACTTTTTTTTTAATTTTTTTTTTTTTTTGCATTTATTAGACCCGCTAAGGATCTTGAACCCCAGGAGGTCTGATCACTAAATGCTAATGCATTGCAATACATTGTAAAAAATCGTCATTTCTTTTGCAGGCTGCATAGAGCAGCTTGCAAAAGAAAAGCACTGCAGACAGGCTGGGGAGCCTTTACAAGGCTCCCGGCTGACATGCCAACATGACGTCGGCCCTGGAGCACCCATGTACTGCCGGGAAAATGGCGCCTCGGTCAGCTTTGACTGAGGCGCTAGAGAGGTTAATGCCCCCGATCGACAGCTATGGATGTCGTGAAGGGGTTAAAGCAAATGGACCCCATAGACTATAATGAGGTCTATGTGCTTGACGTGCACTGCCCGCACGAATCATTCATGCGGGCAGTGCGCGACAAGCAGACGGACCCCATTATAGTCTATGGGGTCCGTGTGCTTTAACTGAACAGCGCTTGCAGTTGCTGGCGCTTCAGCGTGTGGTGGAGGCGGCCACTGGGGCAGTGCTGCTAGGTGAGTGGGGAAGCAGCGCTGTCTCCAGGGCTACCCCAAGTCATTGCTCCCTGTCTCCCCCCTGCTCCCTGACTCGAGTATAAGCCAAGGGAGAGTTTTTCAGCACAAAAACTGTGCTGAAAAACTCTGCTTATACTCGAGTATATACGGTAGTTAAAAATTCTGCAGAGTTTTAAAGATTTTCTCCAATTATTATCTTAGTGGTGACAGTCTGTTGTCTTCATCAGTTGCCAATGAATATGACCACAAATACAGAAACTTTCTGTGGTTTGAGACTTTTCAAAAACCCAGCCATGATTTTGTTATTGTAGCTATGTTATCAGGCAGGGACACTACACGTATCAGAAGATATCCCGACCACAATAAAGAAATCATGGCTGATTTTATGACCTTAGAAAGTTCCTGCATTCATGGTCGTATCCATTGGCAACTGATCAAGACATCCACTTGTCACCACAAGATATTTAGAGAAAATCTTTAAAACTCTGCAAAATGTTTAATTATTTATATTTATACAAATGTTTAACTTTTAATTAACTGCAAATTTAAAAATGCTTATGTTCACAGGAATACCCCTTTAAGGGGTCTCAGCCCCCCTGAGGGTCTACTTACTCCTTTGTTTGGCATGCAGCAGAGACGCCAAGGTTGTTTATTTTGCACCTGCTCACCGTGGGCAGCATGGTGGCTCAGTGGTTAGGACTGCAGCCTTGCAGTGCTGGAGTCCTGGGTTCAAAGCCTGTCCAGGGCAACATCTGCAAGGAGTTTGTATGTTCTCCCCGCACTCCAGTTTCTTCACATCAAAGACATACTGATAGGGAATTTTGATTGTGACCCCTATATGGGACAGTGACTGTCAATGTCTGTAAAGTGCTGCGGAATATGATGGCGCTATGCAAGTAAGCATAATAAATAAAATAAATAACTTTAGCTCTCGTGGCTCCATAGTTTGATCTATTTAAGTTACTACTGCCTTTGCAAATATTAAGCAAACATTGAGCATGATACATTAAAAATTGTCAAACCATTAAAAGGAGTCTACCACCTCCCCAAGCATATTTGACTGTCCCACAGGGGCGCACCGCTAATGAGGCAAGGTGAGGTGGCCTCCTCAGGCGGCACTTTTGATGAGGCGGCAATTTGACCAATTTTTATTTTTTTTTACCTTTTTTTTTTTTCTAAACTAGCCCAAGACAGGCCGCTCTGAAAACAAAACTGAGCAGACCTGTCCTGGGCTGGCTTGGACTTCTGCGTTTCAGCACAGGCAGAGATAATAAGATGTCATCACAGCTGCTGCGCAGAGGCCTTATGCGCTGCCGGGTGAAGATGAGGAGGAAGCAGTGGTGGCAGCAGCTCCATGAAGGGATCGCAAGGTAGGTGAGTGAGGATACTTTTTTTTTTTTTTAATAGGCTGCTGCCTGCTGGAGTATCCCCAGCAGGTAGCGGCCTATTTCCCTACCTATCACCAGTCCTGCTCATGGCCGCCCCGGCTTCCTCTTCTGCTATAAGACATTTGAGGGGAGCAGAAGCGGCTGTGAGCAGGCCTGGGTTCGTGAACCCCAAGATGTACCACTATTATTATACTCGGGGATCTTTTCAACCTCTATTATGCCCCACAGTGCCCCTACAACCTCTATTATGCCCCATAGAAGCCCCTGCTACTTCTATTATGCCCCACAGTGGCCCACCCAACCTCTATTATGTCCCAGAGCAGTTCCCTGCAACCTCTATTATGCCCTACAGTGGCCCCCTGCAGCCTTTTTTGTGCCCCACAGTCTATTGTGCCACTGTGGTGCATAGTAGAGATTGCAGGGGCTGCTGTGTGGCATAATTCCGCATACAAGGGACATTTATAAAAGCGTTCATTAGGGTACATTATGAATAGAAGGGGCATTATATATATAATATATATATATATATATATATATATATATATATATATATATATATATATAAAATGTATAGTGTCTGTGGGTTGAATGTGTGGAGAAATGAGGAGTCAAACATGTCTGTGTTGCAAACTTTACAGAGACAAGTCACAGCTGGAGGAAGTGGTCATGGCGGTCCAAAGGCAAAAGATGGGAAATGTGGGGAGATGTCTCCTGTAAGTCATAAAATGTTTCTGCACTGTATTTACTTTCACTGTAATGATACCACTAATACCTCCCCCCCACTTCCATTCGGGGAGAGGGGGTCTTTCGATCGTCCGTCTCAGGCAGCAAGCAGAGAGGCTAGGTTCACCACTGCTGTCACCACATCTTGCAAAGGACATTACAGTGTTAAATGCCAAATTATTGTTATATATGTCAATTTTGTAGAGATGGAGAAAAATGACTTTGAAGCAATGCTGTTGGTGTACTCAGGGAACTGGCGTACTGCTCTTGTTGCTTTGACCCCTCCCCTCTTCTGTGCTACCAAAGGATGCTCTCTGTGTATGCCACTCCTGGATGCATGTGACCGTTATCTAAACAATACTTACACCTTACACCGCCATATATTTCCGATTCAGTACTGCCACCCCATGCCCAAACTAAGCTACCATTCAATAGCTGACATTCATTGCCTAAACGGTGACTAGAGCACCCAGTGGCATGGATCAGTGAAGGATTCATGCTCCAAGCTCAGGTTTTTTCCGCAGCCCCACTCTTTCGTAACTCTTTAGGAAATGGTGGTACCAGTTTGCCATCTGCTATAATGGCTCTGTGGCTGGGATACTAAAAGGCCTTCATTTTCCTCCCGATTGTCATGATCCCACATGTCAGTTCTGTTTTTGTATTTCCACAAAACCATTTACGCTGCAGACTAAAATAAGAAACCACTCTAATCTGAGCATCACTTATTATAATTCATAAATTGAGCAATTTAATGAGAAGTATGCAACATACATGAAATATTTAACAGCCATGGAGCATTCTGCAGACCCCCATGATTATCTGTGCCCTTTTATCTAACCTCTGTACCCAGTGGCATCTCCTAAATGACGCGTTGCCTAGTAAAACCCGTCTGAAGAGCGCACTGACAATTTCCAATCTAACGCTTTCATTAAGTTTTCACTCCTGAGTGAAATGGAATGTCTGAGGATCAGCTAGGAGTTCTGGCAGACAAAATTGGCCAATGTAGTCTATGCCATTGTGTCTATTATTTTCCATTCTCACTTCAATTGAACGTTCATCAGATAACGCACTTAGCATCCCAGCGTCTGTCTTGCACCACAAATTAGTAAAGGCTTGTCTAAGCATGAAGCGATATTGTCTTCTATTGTACCTGCTAATGTTATGCAAATGAAGGAGTGAATAGATGTCTTGTGACAGACAAACATCCAGAGCATGTATTATTATGTGCATCTTATCTCTGCAGATGTTTCTTCTGTAGCCCCTGGATTTCACGGCCTGATTTCTTGTTCTTGTGTGTATCAGCCTAGTATGCTGTGTGAATATTCCCTTCATCACAACTTTACCAAATAGTTAGGAAGTAATAGATTTAGCATTTGTGCTACCTCTCTCCAATTCAGACAGGGATGTAGCAATAGGAGATACCAGAGAGGTAGCAGTCACAACTGGGCCCTTGTAAATGAGGAAGGCCCGAGGCTCCCTGCCAAAAATGAAGACATCAGTATGATAAATGAGATATGGTACAAGGAAGATTCTGTTACAGATTTTGCATTGTTGCTTCAAGTAAGGCCCCTGATGACAAGATATAGGATAGATGTTGTGACTGTTGAGCTCATGGCGGTCCTGTGCTAGGACTGAATGATATGAAGATGTCAGACATCATCTAGATGGGGGCTATTATAAATACAAAGATGATGTTTTCTCTGCTGTTGATATGTATACTCATGGTGACTAATCGGTTAAAATCAAACAATAAAACATAGCACACAGAGGTAAAAAAAAGCCAAAAAGACACATCTGAGCAATGAAAGGAAAAAATATCCCAAAATGATTTAAAGGGCTTCCTCATAATAGATACAGTCCTATGAAAAAGTTTGGGCACCCCTATTAATCGTAATCATTTTTAGTTCTAAATATTTTTGGTGTTTGCAACAGCCATTACAGTTTGATATATCTAATAACTGATGGACACAGTAATATTTCAGGATTGAAATGAGGTTTATTGTACTAACAGAAAATGTGCAATATGCATCAAACCAAAATTTGACCGATGCAAAAGTATGGGCACCCTTATCATTTTATTGATTTGAATACTCCTAACTACTTTTTACTGACTTACTGAAGCACAAAATTGGTTTTGTAACCTCACTGAGCTTTGAACTTCATAGCCAGATGTATCCAATCATGAGAAAAGATATTTAAGGTGGCCAATTGCAAGTTGTTCTCCTATTTGACTCTTCTCTGAAGAGTGGCATCATGGGCTACTCAAAACAACTCTCAAATGATCTGAAAACAAAGATTGTTCAGCATAGTTATTAAGGGGAAGGATACAAAAAGTTGTCTCAGAGATTTAACCTGTCAGTTTCCACTGTGAGGAACAAAGTAAGGAAATGGAAGACCACAGGGACAGTTCTTGTTAAGCCCAGAAGTGGCAGGCCAAGAAAAATATCAGAAAGGCAGAGAAGAAGAATGGTGAGAACAGTCAAGGACAATCCACAGACCACCTCCAAAGAGCTGCAGCATCATCTTGCTGCAGATGGTGTCACTGTGCATCGGTCAACTATACAGCGCACTTTGCACAAATAGAAGCTGTATGGGAGAGTGATGAGAAAGAAGTCGTTTCTGCAAGCACGCCACAAACAGAGTCACCTGAGGTATGCAAAAGCACATTTGGACAAGCCAGCTTCATTTTGGAAGAAGGTCCTGTAGACTGATGAAACAAAGATTGAGTTGTTTGGTCATACAAAAAGGCGTTATGCATGGCTTCCAAAAAAAAACAGCATTCCAGGAAAAACACTTGCTACCCACTGTAAAATTTGGTGGAGGTTCCATCATGCTTTGGGGCTGTGTGGCCAATGCCGGCACCGGGAATCTTGTTAAAGTTGAGGGTCGCATGGATTCACTCAGTATCAGCAGATTCTTGAGAATAATGTTCAAGAATCAGTGACGAAGTTGAAGTTATGCCAGGGATGGATATTTCAGCAAGACAATGATCCAAAACACCACTCCAAATCGACTCAGGCATTCATGCAGAGGAACAATGACAATGTTCTGGAATGGCCATCCCAGTCCCCAGACCTGAATATCATTGAACATCTGTGGGATGATTTGAAGCGGGCTGTCCATGCTCGGCAAACATCAAACTTAACTGAACTTGAATTGTTTTGTAAAGAGGAATGGTCCAAAATCCCTTCATCCAGGATCCAGGAACAGATTAAAAGCTACAGGAAGCGACTAGAGGCTGTTATCTTTGCAAAAGGAGGATCTACTAAATATTAATGTCACTTTTCTGTTGAGGTGCCCATACTTTTGCACCGGTCAAATTTTGGTTAAATGCATATTGCACATTTTCTGTTAGTACAATAAACCTCATTTCAATCCTGAAATATTACTGTGTCCATCAGTTATTAGATATATCAAACTGAAATGGCTGTTATAAATACCAAAATATTTAGAACTAAAAATGATTAAGATCAATAGGGGTGCCCAAACTTTTTCATAGGACTGTAGATAGATAGATAGATAGATAGATAGATAGATCTTTTTTTTTTTAATTGAAGGCAGTCCAAATTCAGGAACCCCAGCTAGTTGATATAGGCAGCCATCCATACATTTCCCCCGCAGGAGAAGAAGTAGTATCACATATCAGACAAATAAATGCAGAAAGGCCAATTGGAAAGAGGTCTCCAAAAAGTCATAAACCAACCAGTTGTGACAAAAAGAGAGTGGCTTATCTATAATGCTTGGTTCACATACCTCAGGTGCATTAACTAAGTTCCTAGTTTCCATTGCAAAATCTGTCTGCTTATCTTACAATGTGCCATATAATTCTGTTTTCTTTTTTTTATTATTTGGCAAAAATGTCTTAGGGACTTTACACTGTAGGCCCTATGTGCAAATCTTATGTTAGCAAATTGAAACCCATTTCATTGCCATTGCCCTTGTCAGGAGGTGCGTGTATCTTCTCACTCTGATATGGCTCCACCATTGCTGGTAGAGTCTTGGTAGGAATAAACTGTATAATATTGACAAAGGAAATGGTAACATCTGTCTGTAAATCTTCCTCCCTCTTCATAGACTTCTATTGTACAATAGTATACAATATGTTTGTTATGGTTTTTCAAATGAAGTGTAGTAAAGAATAAATAACAATTCATAGTCATCAAGGCAATGTACAAAGTGTGAGAAGGTGACAGGCAGAGTGCTGGAGTCCCCCAGATTTCTAACTTATGTGTGGTCCAGTGTGGGTCTTGAGTAGGCCCCAGCCCCAGGTGTGGGTCCTAGGCGCATTACTGGGCCATAAAAGACTGCAGAGCCTGCACTTCAGGGAAGATCCTGGGAGGAGAGGAAGTGCCTGGGTCTGTCCTGTCACTGTGTCTCCAGTAAGACTGTGCTGTGCTTTTTGTTGATTCGTATGGTCGATAGTAATCCACATGTACAATTAGTACTTCTTGTCTGGTGAGTCCTCAGACGAGCAGGGGTTTTTTTTTCACATTGTTTTTACCTGAAGTTAAGGCTGTATTTATTTTGCTCCTTTATTGCCTGAAGTGAAGGATTATTTATTTTGCTGTCTTATTTAAACCTGTATGCACCAGACATTGTGTCCCTGTCTCTGACTGGTTGGGTCAGCACCATTGCTGCTACCGAGCTACCTTCCCACAAAAGATATCAAATCAACAAAAATTAACAGGTTTGAAGTATACAGTCATGACCAAAAGTTTTGAGAATGATACAAATATTAATTTATACAAAGTCTACTGCTTCAGTTTTCCTAATGGCAATTTGCATATACTCCAGAATGTTATAAAGAGTGATCAGCTTAACAGCAATTACTTGCAAAGTCAATATTTGCCTAGAAAATGAACTTTATCCCCCAAAACACATTTCAACATCATTGCAGCCCTGCCTTAAAAGGACCAGCTAACATCATTTCAGTGATTGCTCCATTAACACAGGTGTGGGTGTTGATGAGGACAGTGCTGGAGATCAATCTGTCATGATTAAGCAAGAATGACACCACTGGACACTTTAAAAGGAGGCTGGTGCTTGGCATCATTGTTTCTCTTCTGTTAACCATGGTTATCTCTAGAGAAACACGTGCAGTCATCATTGCACTGCACAAAAATGGCCTAACAGGGAAGAGTATCGCAGCTAGAAAGATTGCACCTCAGTCAACAATCTATCGCATCAAGAACTTCAAGGAGAGAGGTTCCATTGTTGGCAAAAAGGCTCCAGGGCGCCCAAGAAAGACCAGCAAGCGCCAGGACCATCTCTTAAAAGTGTTTCAGCTGCGGGATCGGGCTACCAGCAGTGCAGAGCTTGCTGAGGAATGGCAGCAGGCAGGTGTGAGTGCATCTGCACGCACTGTGAGGCGGAGACTCTTGGAGCAAGACCTGGTCTCAAGGAGGGCAGCAAAGAAGCCACTTCTCTCCAGAAAAAACATCAGGGACAGACTGATATTCTGCAAAAAGTACAGGGAGTGGACTGCTGAGGACTGGGGTAAAGGCATTTTCTCTGAGGAATCCCCTTTTCGATTGTTTGGGACATCTGGAAAACAGCTTATTCGGAGAAGACGAGGTGAGCGCTACCACCAGTCTTGTCTCATGCCAACTGTAAAGCATCCTGAAACCATTCATGTGTGGGGTTGCTTCTCAGCCAAGGGAATCGGTTCTCTCACAGTCTTGCCTAAAAACATAGCCATGAATAAAGAATGGTACCAGAATGTCTTCCAAGATCAACTTCTCCCAACCGTCCAAGAGCAGTTTTACGATCAACAATGCCTTTTCCAGCATGATGGAGCACCTTGCCATAAAGCAAAGGTGATAACTAAATGGCTCAGGGAACAAAACATAGAGATTTTGGGTCCATGGCCTGGAAACTCCCCAGATCTTAATCCCATTGAGAACTTGTGGTCAATCATCAAGAGTCGGGTGGACAAACAAAAACCTACAAATTCTGACAAAATGCAAGCATTGATTGTGCAAGAATGGACTGCTATCAGTCAGGATTTGGTCCAGAAGTTGATTGAGAGCATGCCAGGGAGAATTGCAGAGGTCCTGAAGAAGAAGGGTCAACACTGCAAATATTGCAACGCTGCATTAACTCATTCTAACTGTCAAACATTCTAGAACTCCGAGAGATCTGATGAA
The DNA here is from genome assembly GCF_031893055.1 of Leptodactylus fuscus. Lineage (NCBI taxonomy): Eukaryota > Metazoa > Chordata > Amphibia > Anura > Leptodactylidae > Leptodactylus > Leptodactylus fuscus. The sequence goes on along the minus strand of NC_134270.1, from coordinate 122,589,363 downwards.
GGGGTGGTACGTGTGAGGTACCAGAGAACCCCGAAACACGTCATCATAAATAAATCCTTTTTATTCTGATTCATCAGCATACCAGAACTCATCTTTACTGAAGGACGCGCTTTTGGTATTTTTTGGGGGTATATCCCTCAATCACTGTCCTGTGATAATATGATTGCAATTATATTTCTGTATGTGATAAAAACATCTGACAGACACACATAAAAACCAGAGGGCAGCAGATCATGTGAAAATATAAGATTTGTGTCATTCTCAAAACTTTTGGCCATGACTGTACAAACAAACATAATACCACAGGTGAAAAGAAAAAAATGAAAATGTTTACCAATGCAACTTATCATATCACAAGATATAGAAGGAAGGTCAATCTAGATGGCAGAAGCTAGAGTGTCAATTGGGAAGCCAAACATTGTTTCATAGGTTGTGGTTGAGCCAGAAAGCATCCCATGGAGCCCCAAATTTTGTTGCTTTAAAGGGTACCTGAGTTTTCATAAAAAGTTGAAATATGTGCAGTATCTTGCTAGGCAGTCGGTCCTATGACTGTATTAGCCTTCATACTTGGTGTTCTATCAGTATTTTTTATGCTGGTAATAATAACATTATAACTGTAGCACATTTTACATTTCTCCCTGAGACAGTGGCTGTGTACAATACGTCTCACCCTTTTCCTATCCATTGGTTTTACATGTAATTCTGCCAGCAGTAACTGTAAAATAGCAAACAAGTAGGTGAGAAATGTCCAAGTGAGCATAGTGTAGGGGATCCAGGAACACTGAACTGCAAATATAGGACAAATACATGCATGCATGCAGGAAAATAGCAATCAATGAGAACATCCAGGGAAACTGTTTTCTGTCTGTGATTAATATCCTATCTGTAACCGCACAAGTAGCCAGCAGTACATACAAGTACATAGAAGACTTTTTCACATTGTAACCTGTGAGATGTGCAGAATGTTGAGTTCAGTGAACAGAGCAAGTTTTTTTGCAGACACATCTGTGCAGGCTGTGATGAGAATTAACCCTTCCCCTCTTCATTCACTGTTTGAAGAAAGAACAGAACCTCCCCTTCCATTTACCCATCTTGTATCTATGGACGAAAGTTGTTAGTAACAGGGAGTGAACAGTAAATTAGTTAGAAGGGAGACACCTAGTGGCAGGAGCTAGAGAGGTTTTCAGACAGAAAGCAGCAACATTTTTATTACATTTACATATTTACATTACATTTTGGTGCAGAATCTAATGCTCTATTAAATGAAATTTAGTTGTCTGAAAAGTTAGTGATCATTTAAGTGTGTGAAAACAGTAACCGATTCGCTGCTTTTCCTCATTACTAGCCACATGGTTTTGCAGGTTACTATGTGGCCAGTAATAAGAGAAAGCCCAGAATAAATTAGTGCTTTCTTATACTTAAGAGAAAGCATCGGCCAGCCTCCGAACCGACACCGACTGTGGTAGAGCCAGAACACTGTGTGGCAGTGACCTTCTGATTTTCAGATAAATGCCTATTATAACCTAAATCGATCCACACGTCAAGGATGCAGCTTTGATTTGCGATTTGCATGCAGTGTAATTTATCATGAACAGTAATGATTAAATCAGCAATTTGTGTTAATTAAGCCAGCAGTCCCCTGATTTTAATTATACCTTTCAGTGTTGTTGTAAACTGTTGCACTCTGTAACCTCCCCCCATATTTGTTATTTGCATCTCTCTTGTTCTGCATCTTGGGATCTCAGCTCTGAATATTCCAGAGAGTAAACTATGAATTATGCGTATTGTCCACGATAGACAGATTTAGATAGATCCAGAGGTATAACTATTGGGATGCAGATGTAGCAACTGCAGCAGGCTTAGTACCTGAGGGGGCATAAAGACTCCTCTACTTATTTCCTCATAGATATAATTGACATACTGTGATTTCCAAAGACGCCTTGAACAAAGTATGAAAACATTAGATATTCCATGAAAACTTAAGCATGATCATTGTATTGAGAAGAGATTTGTGGCTGATTCAGAACACAGATGAGTTTGTGCAGATAAAGGCAGAATGCAGTTTAATCCAATTAATCGAATTAATTGGATTAAGACTGCTGCTAAAATACTATTACAAAGCAGAAAACAGGGATATGAAGCTGCTGCTGCTTTTAGAGTCCAAGCAACCTCAAGGCGAAGGATCCTCCAGAGACTTGCAGCTGTGTATAAACCTACTATTTGGCCACTCCTAAACAGTGCTCACATTCAGAAACAGTTATATTGGGTTCAGACATACATGAAGACTAATTTTACATTTACTGATGAATGCCGTGCAACCCTGGATGGTCCAAATAGATGGAATACTGGATGGTTGGTGAATGGACCCCATGTCCTAAAAAGGCTGCGACTCGGAAAAAAACATAATTTGCATAATAACTTAGTAAGCATATACAATATAACCTATATTATGCTCTAGAGATTTATTCACATTAATTGATGTGTTCACCTGTATATTTGTACAACCACACGGGTATGGTTTCCTCTGCATATAGTGGCCGCGGTATCGCAACGCATCCTTATACAGGCCAATTATTGGGGATAACCATTCCTAGAAAAGGTAGTTTCCGATAATTGCTCTTGTGTCTGTGAGACGGGTCATAATGTCTGAGTTTTACCTTCTTGTAAACTCCTGTGTATAATTAACATTCTGATTTACATGCAGAGTTTTACCATTGAGTAGACATGTCAGATGATGTCTTAGCTCCGCTATCTGTTCTATCAAGAGGTGACGAAACGTGTCTGGAGACTTTGGAATGAAACTTGACAATAATTACGCATAATATGCATAGGTTTAATTCACACCTTTCAACAACTGCAACTGAGAAGTGAGGCAATGTACAGCCATGGGAACAGAGATTATAGTCCTTTCCACTTTACTTAACATTTTAATTCTGTTTTGCTACAAATGAGGGAGCAGGAGAGAAGCTGAATTGATTTCTGGACTCCACTTATCGTACTTAGCCCCTGGCATACTAAGTAAATGGTTCCACTGTTCGTGTTCTCAAGCAAATTGCTTTCCTCAAAGTCCCACAAGCAGGAAAGGCGATAAGGAAGGATTTAAGATTGGGAACTAAGGATCCCTTGACCCTATCTTCAGGCCATTTTCCCTTCTAGTATTTTGGTCCATATCAGTGCATTAGTACTTGTATGCCAAAACCAGGAGTAGAACCTAGAGAGGAAAAACTATACTGGACCCCCACCTGGCACAGGCTTACAAAAATGTATGCTAAATATTGTTTAATATAATTCAGTGTGAAACAATTGTAACAAAGAGGCGACATGGTTACACCATGTGATTAAATGCATACATGTATGCCAGGGATGGGGGCTGTGACAACCTTGTATTCATTGCCATAAAATAATATTATTTCCAGTGTATCAGAGTCAGACATTTCCAGACATGTACATAAAAGTAGTTCCTGTCCATATTGAGTTTGCTAGAACCAGTTACCGAGAGCAACTTTTTCTCTGGCGTGTTACCCTACCTTAATGAATCATCTTTCCACAAGATAGGTGATAAGTGTCCGAATGGTGGAGGTCCCACTGTATGAATAGATCATGGTGGCTGTGCATACCTACCGCTGTGCCTTTGAAACTCTGTGGGACGGATGATGAGAGCCTGGCATCCCATAGAAATTAGAACAGCAGTGCAAATAGGTGACCATAGCTCAATTCAGATGGCCTCACAGTTACAGGCCTCACATATAACTATTCAGGGGGGCCAAAAAGCTCCAAATGATCTGCTTCCCTGTACTCCTGTTTTCTAAACAATTTTGGATCCCTATTAGACTAGCTTAATGTGGGGGTCTGTCAGCCATCGGTGTCGGTTCTTTAGATCTGTTGCCATATGCCTTTATTATAAACCTCTTTAAGTTTTGGAACCGCCCAATGGAGCTTCACAAGATATCAAGAAGTTACCACCAGTCTTTAGTAATATATATTTAAGCAAGTATATTGTTGAAATTGAAATATAGAAAAAACGTGTCCCGAAACGCGTAGCCATATATTTTTTTCACCCTATGATGGTTGCCATGTTTCAATTTTAATGTATTGAAAATAAAGATTGGAAGTTTTTAAGACGTCGGGAAGTGCTGGATCTTTTTTCTATATTTGGATATCTTACAGCCGGATGAGTCCACCAGCTTCCGCGCACACCGACACAGGACTTAAGGACATTGAGAGGGGTGAGCTGAAAAAACTTAACTTTTTTTGTATTGTTGAAATTGACCTCTCCAGACTTACTTAGCCAAGGAAACTTTTTGTCTTACTGTCTTTATTCTATTATCTCTGCCGTGTCTATGGAGAGAAGTCACCAATCTTGTAAGTGTTTCTCTTCATGACATACTCATCAACAAGAATAGCTCGAGGGAATAAATAGCTAAAGAGTTATTACCGTTCACAAATTTCACATAATTAGAGATTGTGTCACATTTTGTTTGAGCAGTTCGGGCTGGTTGTCAGGTTATATCTAGAAGCTCCAGTAACTCTGAATCTGTAACGATAAATAGTCTCTGCACCATCTGTTATCATTTGTATCTACTTTTCTATCTGTGTTCTTTGTGCCCCTTGTCACTGGGGGAGTAGAAATGAAGGGACTAAGGAAGAACTGTCACTAATACCCACTGATATGTGTTGAATTTCCAGGTGAGTGTCCAATGGATTGGCCTCAAATTGCTTACCGTGTCTGACTTCATTGCTGCTCTGCACTGCTGTCTCCCTGATGCATTGGCCAGCCTCATGTCATTACTGTGTACCCTGACACACCTGGCTGAACATCTTTGTGTCTTCTGCTTTTATGTCTGAAGCCCTTATTTATTGTATCTCTGGATGTTCTTACGCTGACCTATAGCTCCATTATTGGATCCTGAACTTTTCACTGGTTTTGATGACGTCACTGTTGACTTCTAAATTCGACATTGGCTGTATTTCTGCCCTTGTCTCATATCTGTTCTCAGGTACTGTTGTAATCTGGACTTCGGCTCAGGGCTCGAATCACATCTGTGCCCGGTCTCCGTTATGCAGGTTTCCGTTTCCTACACAAAACAGAGGCAGGATACGGAAACCTGCAGGACTCTTTCTCACCCATTCATTTGAATGGGTGAGAAAGCTGTCCAGCCGTGACCATATAGTGAAGTCAGTGGCTTGCAGTCTCCAGGATAATCTCAGATTAGTGAGAACTGTTCTGAAGAAACCGAAATGTGATATTAATACACAGCTAGAGGTCTGACGCTAGGTTCACACCTGCGTTCGGCACTCCGTTCTGTGGTTTCCGCCTTCTGCATGCAAGAAGACGGAAACCACAGACCGGGTCTGGCCGTGAGCGGTGGTGAGCGTTTTATGCTCTCCGCCGCAAAACCGTTTTTTTTTAAACCGGACACAGAGTACTGAATGTCCGACTCTGTGTCCGGATTTAAAAAAATGGTTTTGCGGCGGAGAGCATAAAACACTCACCGCCGGACCCGGTCTGTGGTTTCTGTCTTCTTGCATGCAGAAGGCGGAAACCACAGAACGGAGTGCCGAACGCAGGTGTGAACCTAGCGTCAGACCTCTAGCTGTGTATTAATATCACATTTCGGTTTCTTCAGAACAGTTCTCACTAATCTGAGATTATCCTGGAGACTGCAAGCCACTGACTTCACTATATGGTCTTTGTTGCAGGGTAGAATCCTTCAGACTTTGTACTCCTGCTTGCTGGACTTTTCTCTCCACATTTTTCAAGTGGAATGGGGACCAGAATCCCCGAGCGCTCACTGGGCAGAGTTGTGAGCCCACCCTTAGGAAGTTGTCATAGTAAATTCACTTAAATAGTTCAAAAGGAGCTTGAATGTCTTTCTTGAGCGTAACACTATTGCAAGTTTGCAAGGGTACGTTCACATATATCAGTTGCATCAGTGTCAGTTTTTTTCCCTTCACTCATTACAACTGATGCCAAAGCTGATTAAAAAATGCATCAGTTGTCATCAGGCTTTTTTTTTTTACAAGTTTCTTCCCCAAACCCATAAATTGTCATCAGTTTTTAACATGACGGTCTAATAATGACGTACTGACCCCCCCAAACCTAATTGAAAGCAAAAACCACGGAGCTGTCATTCGCTTACTACTTTGAAAGTTACGGAACTAACCCCATAAGGAATAAAGAAATGGAATGGGGGGAATTTGGGCGGCTGCAAATTACCAGCATCATCGCTGTACATAGATGACCTTCAGAGGAGGGCGTTTGGGGAGCTGTAATGTAGAGAACGCCAGGTGCTGCAGCATCTATCTACAGGCAGCGCCCAGCTGACATCTGGTACTGCATACATTTTATAGGAGCTAGCATTTTTCCATCAGGCTGAGGTACAAATCCGACTGCATATTGATGCCTTTTGTGCCAGAACGGATCCCATGGGGTCCTTCTGGTATCAGATTCCTTTCAGCTGGTGTGCGCCATGCCAGAGGGAATTTGATTATAAGGCCTTACATATATGTGAACACACCATAACAATGCTGGCTGGACAATAGATATCAGAGCTGGACTGATCCTATAGTAGATGCCTTTGGTAATAACAGTGTCTTCTGGTGCTCAAATATCTCAGGATTTACAGTAGGCCAAATTTAACAGCTAGGAATTGCAAAAGTACTATTATGAAGCATTAATCCACCCAGCAGGTAAGAAGCAGGCCTGTACAATAGGTAGGCCGAACCGCCAACTCCTCTGACTTCTGTATAAATGGCTGCCAGCTTTAGTCAGACATAAGCTGCAAAGCTATAATTCCACCCAAAAAGCTGAATTCCTCTGAAAGTGAATATATGACAGACTATATATCTAATTCATTAAACAATCCCAATAGTTGTATGACATCATTGAAAATGTATTTTAAAGCTGGAGTTGGAGTTAGTAAGACTCCAACTCCACAGGCCTGGCAGGAAGTGCAAAAAAATCGGAATTCACCAATAAATGGCAGGAACCATATGATAAAAGGGTGAAGGCCTAAACGATTGTTAGTGGTGACTGTCAGGGAATGGAAGAGATGGATAATGATAAGCTAATAGTAAACTATCAGATGATGGCTGCCTCTTTCCTGAATTATTCCCTATATGTATCCCTAAGCGCTGGTCCTAACACCAGACACCACTGACCCTCACTGTCGCCATAGATATTGGTAACATAGACCCTAATCTGAATGGTTGACTGTAACAAGTACATGACTAGCATTAAGACTCATAGACAAGAAACCTAACTAGAAGCAAAGCAAATACCGGCAAATGCGGCTGCAAAGAGTGATCAGCTGATTGACAAGTCACTAACAACTCTGCTCTAAACAATTGTATAGTAACTATCATAATCTAATAGGTAGGATATGATGAAACAGTAGGCGCCTTACTACACATAGACTTCTGGATTTAGTTGTTAATCCTGTGATTTATTCTGAGTGTAGATATGGAGACAGGAAGGGTTTTTTCTTAAAGGTTTTCTAGGCTAATTTTAAACGACACAACATAGATAGGGCCCTTATTTGCATTGGGGTACAGAAGCTTCCATGTTTTGCCTCTGCTTTCAACCCTACCATAAACATTATCACAATGTGGAGAGGGAGGTTTGTTGAACTTGTTGAAATCCAAAGTATCTGCCCATTTTCCCCCAAAACTTCCTAAGGCTAAGGCCCCACGTAGTGGACCGCAGCAACAAAAGCGCTGTGGGAAAAACCGCTATGCACTGCCAGCAGCATTTTTCACAGAAAATCCACAGAGATTTCCTCTACAGACTTTTTTCTTCCATTATAACTATAGGGAAACCGCCGGCATTTCTGTAGGTTTAATTGACATGCTACAATTTTCAATACCGATTTCCCATGTGTGCATCGGATTTGTAGTGACTGTAAAGCATTGCGTTTTTTTCTACCATGGCCAAACCATGGCGTTTCTGCCACAAGGGGCCCTGGCCTTACACATTAGATTCCTGCCAAATTCAGAAGGTGTAGCTGAGTTTTGACTAATGTGGGGGCCCCTAAAGGCTAAGGCCCTATGTTATGGAAAAGCTGCTTTTCTTGTTGCAGATTTTGCTGTGTTTTTGTTTTTTTTACTAACTTAGGAGTGACTATAAAAAGAATGTGAGATATAGATAGATATTGTATATAGAAGTCCAAACAAAGACCGCACCAGCAAAAGTATGGGTGCCAGCCCAAGAATACATACAGGTATGTAAAAATGGTAAAAATGCAAAAATAAGTGGCACTCTCAAATACTGCAGCATCTAAAGTGTTAACAACTGCAATTGGTGTTGGCACCTATCGCAGCTGTACTATACAGCCAGCATCCGTCGCGTATGGAGAGAGCTCAGTTCCTAAGCCATCTCCATACATCCCCATACGACCAATGATGTACTATTACATCCTTAAGGGATTACGTTAAAGGGTTAAAAGATTACAAAGTCTACATTTCTTGGCAGATCCTGGGAGATTGAGGAATTGCCTAGAGAATTAGAAGTCTGGTGTGATACAACTGCGAATTGTTGCTATGTTGGTTTTTCGTGTGCTGAAGTAAGCCACGCGTATAGTCAGTTATATTCTGTTTAGTTATCGCTCGGACGAGCAGGCTTTATTTTGATGTTTTCTGTACCTGAAATGAAGGTTTGTTTATTTTGCCATTTTTTCAAATAAACCTGTTTCACCAAACTTTTTTGTATCTGACTGTTTGGGTCTGTACTGCTGCTAGCGAGCTGTTTCCCCACTATATAATATACAGTATATATATATATATATATATATATATATGTATCTATCTCTATCATCTATCTATCTATCTATCTATCTATCTATCTATCTATCTATCTATCTATCTATCTATCTATCTCTTATGCTGCTTTTCCGTAGTGTGGGGCCTTTGCCTATGGTAGGAATACCCTCAAGATCATTGCTGAGTTTTGTCTGTGGGACAATGACTGATTTTACAGTTTTTCCTGGGTTCTTGCTGTTTATGTATCATTCTCTCATTATCTTTTTCTGAAGCCAAAAATATTGAATATATGCAAGAATTTGATTACATACCCAAAGGTAAAATTCATCATATGAATATTCTGCAAAATATACTGGATTCAGAGCAGGAACAGATCCATTTATAAACCACTCAGGGCACCTACTGTGACAACCCCTGCTGCCTGCTGATTCTTTAAATTACACTCCATCTTCTCACGATGGGTTTCCTTTTCTGCAGTTTTAACACATTAGTTGCTATGTTACATAGCGTAGGATACATTAAGGAAGCTTTGTTGAGTTTTACCTAAACTGATGTTTACATGAAGACCCGGGCACAATAAACTTCTGGTCTGGCAGCTGGAAATGACAATATGTTCTTTATGTAGTCTATTATTATCACCTTATGCACACATGCAATGGAAACTACTATATACAATAGATATAATAGAATCAATGTTCACTTCCATATATAGTATGCATATATAGAAGATAAATTAGATCACTATAGGGTTATTTGACTGTAATAAGCTCACTAAACTGAGGCTGTATTACATATATTTTCTCTTATGGAAGTCAGAGCAGTTGAATACAAGTTAGCTAAGCATTTTCCTATCTAAGGCTAAGGCCCCACTTTGCGGAAACGCAGCTTTTTTTTGTTGTTGCAGATTTTGCTGCGTTTTTTTGAGCCAAAGCCAAGAGTGGATTGAGCAGAAGGGAGAAGTATGAGTGTTTCCTATATATTTCCCATTCCTTTTGTATCCATGCTTGGCTTTAGCTCAAAGAACCGCAATAAAATCAGTTCTCGGCGCCCTAGTGGTGGACTCCGATACTAGGGCTCCGAGAACTGCGGTTTTTACCACATCTCATCAATTTTGGGGTCCTTTCATTATTTATTTTCCTAAACATCACACTCTCCTGATGAAGCTAGTACAGTAACCTAGTACAGTAGTACCTAGTATACTAGGGGAAACACGTAGAGAGGGAATCTGTTTGGATATGCATAGGCTGTTTGGACATATGACTGCAACAACAGTAGCCATAGTCTGCCATAATGCCTTGCAGCACTGAGAGTGTAATTACGAGTAGGGACTTTTGGCTATTCAAATCAAGTGTCTCTAGTCGAAAACCCTGTGTATAATCATGATATATAGCGGCTTATCAATAACACCCATATACATATGTATATATACAGTGGGTGTTATAGTCATGCAGAAGAACTGAACTTGCAATGTAAATTTTGTTGAGGAAACATTGCAACATTGTTTCATAATCAAGAGGAGCAACAATTTTACTATTTAGTAACCACAAGACTCAGGATATAGAGGATATATAGCTTTATTTAAACTGAGTTATACATAAGTGAAATTGAACTTGCTGTTTAGTGAGATATAACCTCTTTCCTCTAAAAAACCAAGACGCTACTTACCACCTCCAGTTATATTAGTGTGCATTTACACTGGAGGGTTTGGTTGTACTGGTTGAGGTATTAACTCCCGCTTAATCTGGTGCATGTGGTTTGTAAGCACACATATATAATTTTATCAGTGTCCATATCTTTAGGCTCCGCTGGCTAATTTGGTCAGTGAAGGGTGTGTCTTCAATATTGACTCTAAAATCTAAGCAAACCTGATGCACTCTGAGGACTACATATATCTATAGAGTCAATAGTTCACATAATGTGACATCACTGTGGTTTTAATGAAGTTGGAATAAAGATTTGAAGTTTTAAATTCACTCTTTTGCCATTATACTGCAATTCTGAGATATTTACCCATACTCCAGACATACTGATAGGAAAAATAAAAAACATTGTGATCCCTATATGGGGCTCAAAATCTACAAAAAAAATAAAAATAAAAATATTATACCTATGGGGAAACCGCCGGTGTTTGCGTAGGTATAATTGACATGCTACGATTTCTGAAACTGCACCAGTTTTGGAAATCGCGGCATGTCTGCATTGTGGTTTGTACCACAAAGTAGGCATTGGATTTGCTAGAATCCCATCCACTTTACCCTTACTGTAAAAGGGCAGATTGCAGCGTTTCCATCCTCTGGGGCCCCAGCTTTATAGTCAAATACTTATACTATGTATAGGGTTGGATGGAATAAGTCATAAGTATCTAATAGTTTACATGTACAAAAAGAGAAAAACATGGCCCACACATCCCAACCTTATACATTGATCTAGTGCTTCTCAGTAAATTTTACAATACCGAACATGAGGTTCTTAGTATACATATTGATCAATGTGCATTGACCAGCGTTGATTGGCCGAATGCCATACGGTGTACAGCATTGGCCAATGAATGCTGGTTCTACTGGAGGCTCGTCTGTAAGGAGGTGGAGTCTAAGATCAGTCCAAAGCAGTCTCTTACATCTTCTTTCACTCTAGGGGTGATGCTGGGCCTGTCAGAACCTATATCTGCACGACTTCCGCTCACTGTTGGCTATTCGGTCCATTTTGGTAGTTAGCTCTCCTCTGCTATATTCCGAAAAAGAAAAAGAGGCACACCGAGCGGACCCTCGTGCATTACCCACAATAATGGGCCAGTTGTAATTAAATAAGACAAATGCCCCCTCACCTGGTGGGGTTGTGTAAAGGCACAACACCCTAGATGCTTGTTGGTGGGGACCCAGAACAGAGCAGCAGCTGTAACCGTCATGCAGACGTGAAGTAACCAAGAAATAGCGGACCAGCCTCCTCACAGGATTCGGCCAAAGACACACATTATCCCATGGTAATGGATGAAAAACTTCTTTATTATGAACAGATACACAACGCGTTTCTGGTTAGGAAGCCCTTTCTCAAGTGTATAAATTTCCTTCCACAGTGGGCCTGAAGCATGGTACCCTGCTTCAGGCCCACTAATCGAATACCTACTCAATCGAATACTACTCGAATACCGTAGTATTCCATCGAATACCTACTCGATCGAATACTAAAAAGGAATTAAGTTTTTTCAGCTCACCCCTCTCAATGTCCTTAAGTCCTGAGTCGGTGTGCACGGAAGCTGGTGGACTCATCCGGCTGTAAGATATCCAAATATAGAAAGAAGATCCAGCACTTCCCGACGTCTTAAAAACTTCCAATCTTTATTTTCAATACATTAAAATTGAAACATGGCAACCATCATAGGGTGAAAAAAAAAAATATATGGCTACGCGTTTCGGGACACATCTGGTCCCTTCCTCATGGCATACTACAATGATATTCAAACTTCCCTTATAAAGACACCCAACCTTAGAAACTCCTCCCATAAGAACAATTAACCCTTAAATATATATACACATTCCTCTTGTAAACATTACATATAATATATATATTACATTACAATATCATCCACCATACAAGTATATTATAATGATCAGCCGTATTTCAACCATACTAGTGATTGACCATATGTTTTATATCCTTCCACTAAAGTCCTATACACATTATGCGATTCCTATCTCTTCTAGACATACCGTCATAGAATTCATCACTCAGTATTACATGAACTTAAATATCGTTAGTACTCCTCACATAATCACAATCAATCCAAAAATTCCATGAAATGTAAAACCCATTAGAATTTTTAATAAATGTTATTACCTTCTTTATCCACATTGATATTCCCTCCGATCATGTGACCTCCCATAATACCTCATTCCGGGATCACCTGACTTCCCAAGTTCCATCGCTTCTACTCACATATACAGCCCAACACCACTAGGTATGTATACCAGAAGTTCTTATAATCACCTGTTATATGGTCACATGACCGGACCAATATATCACATGACCGGACCAATACATCACACATTCCAATTCATCCCATTAGCATGTCAAAGACTTCCATTCAATAATATTTCGTTTATATAACATTGTTAATGTAAACCCTTTATATTTTTAAGACCATATAAACCAACCTATTCACGGGTAATTATTTTTTACCTAATAAATATATGACAAATCCGAACGGACGTTTAGTCCCAGTGGAAATCTAGTACCAAGTGTCAAAATCCAAAAGGCTTCCCTTACTAATAATTTTTTCCTTCTATTACCACCTCGAATTAATTTGGGTATTTGTTCGATAGCATAAAATTTCATTGTGCTGGTATTTCCATTATGTTCCATTAAAAAGTGTCTAGATAAATTGGATATATTGTCTTCATTTTTTGTACTGTCTGTTATGTGTTCTGAAATACGGGTTTTTATGTTCCTAATTGTACACCCCACATATGAGAGTCTGCAACTGGTACATTCCACCACATACACCACAAATTGACTATTACAATTCAGATGTTTTTTAATCCAATATGTTTTCTTTTGGTCTACACTTTTAAAACTATCAGTTTTTCTAACATATCTGCACATGTTACAGCGTTTCATACCGCAGCAAAAAAATCCCCTTACATTAAGCCAAGTATTAGACGTCATCTCATTCTGAACATACAAACTAGGTGATAGTCTATTACCCATAGAATTCCCCCTTCTGGCTACTACCTGGATCCCCTTATTAATAATCTCATTCGTTACTGGATCTTGTTGTAGAATCGGGAGATTTTTATAAAAAATTCTCTTAATTGCGGAAAACTGATTACTGTATGGAATTGAAAAAATTAATTTTCCCTCACACTCCTTCCTCTCTTTTGTCCGTTTTTCCTGCAAAAGTGATTCACGTGTTTTTCCATTCACAATTTTGACTGCTCTTTGTAAGCTCCATTCGGGGTATTTTCTGCTACGCAGTCTATCCAAAGTCATTTCCAACTGAACCTTATATTCTGCATCAGAGGAACAAGCCCTTCTGGTACGTATCACCTCACCCACTGGGACTGATTTTATTGTATGGCTCGGGTGATGGCTGTCTGCCCTTAAAAGTGTATTACCCATTGTACTCTTTCTGAATAGACTGGTTTCTATTCTACTTGTATCCTTATTGCCTATTAGACATACGTCCAAAAATGAAATTTTATTTGAATCTTGTGAAAAAATAAATTTCAAACCTATAGGATTAGAATTGAAATATGAAGTAAGGTCTGGTACGGACGCCACAGGACCATCCCATATAATGAGAACGTCATCTATGTAGCGTCCGTACCAGACCACACTGTTAAAAAAAGGGTTAATAGATGTAAAAATAAACAACTCCTCCCACCATGCCAGCGTAAGATTCGCGAGCGATGGTGAGAAGGGCGCCCCCATAGGGGCCCCTTTAACCTGTAAATAAAACTGTCTGTCAAAAAGGAAAAAATTGTGACTCAGTAGATATTCTGTGATTTCTAATATATACTCACACAAAGTGTCCGTGTATTTACTATACCTCTTAAGATGGAACGACAGTGCCTGCAGGGCCACTGAATGAGGTATATTAGAATAAAGAGATTGTATGTCGCTCGTGATCCATGTATAGCTCTCTTTCCATGTCATGTTACTGAAAACATTTAATAACATTTTTGTATCCCGGATATAGCCTGGGATCCGGGCTACTAATGGCTGTAACAACTTGTCCAGCCACGAGCACACATTTTCGTTTATGGAACCCATTCCTGCAACTATTGGACGAAGGGGAGGAAATGCTGAATTTTTATGGGTTTTTGGAAGCCCGTGAAATATTGGTAAAATCGGGAATTGTGGGATTAAATATTTGGATTGTTTTTCTGAAAATATCCCTAACCTTACTCCCTTCAAAATTAATTCCGTTAATACCTCCTGAAAACTGTCTGTAGGATTACTACCAAGCTGTCTATAAGTTGTTTCATCCTTTAGAATACCCAAACATGCTTCTCTGTAATCCAATTTATTCATTAACACAACCTTTCCATCAATGTGGATAAAGAAGGTAATAACATTTATTAAAAATTCTAATGGGTTTTACATTTCATGGAATTTTTGGATTGATTGTGATTATGTGAGGAGTACTAACGATATTTAAGTTCATGTAATACTGAGTGATGAATTCTATGACGGTATGTCTAGAAGAGATAGGAATCGCATAATGTGTCTAGGACTTTAGTGGAAGGATATAAAACATATGGTCAATCACTAGTATGGTTGAAATACGGCTGATCATTATAATATACTTGTATGGTGGATGATATTGTAATGTAATATATATATTATATGTAATGTTTACAAGAGGAATGTGTATATATATTTAAGGGTTAATTGTTCTTATGGGAGGAGTTTCTAAGGTTGGGTGTCTTTATAAGGGAAGTTTGAATATCATTGTAGTATGCCATGAGGAAGGGACCAGATGTGTCCCGAAACGCGTAGCCATATATTTTTTTTTTCACCCTATGATGGTTGCCATGTTTCAATTTTAATGTATTGAAAATAAAGATTGGAAGTTTTTAAGACGTCGGGAAGTGCTGGATCTTCTTTCTATATTTCGATCGAATAATACTTGCTCATTTTTAATTTTCACCAGAGCTCCTGATGGTGGAGATGGACTTGGAAGCTAACGTCAGGCAGGGCAGTACACAGGTCAGAGAACACCAGACGCATAGTGTACCACTAGTCTCAGCAGACCCAGAAACTGAAATCACTTATCGGAAGACTGAAGAAGCAGAAGGCAGCGGATGGTGGTGTCCAGAAGATGGCAGCAGTACACCAATAGCGTAGTTGTCCATTCCAAGTCATCAACGTGAGGTCAGCACAGTAAAGAGAGGTAATCAGGGTCGGACTGGGGTGTCTAGGGCCCACCAGTGTAATTGTTTCTAGGGGCCCACCGCCAGGACCCTGCAGATCAGCGGTACCAAAACACGACGTCTAAAGGTAATAACATGTCAGGAGCCATGCTGCTCACCCACTATACCATGTGCACTACCTAAATGTATTGCTACACCTTGTATGACAAGTGAACAGCGCGGCTCCTAGAAATGCTACTATTCCCTGTAGCTGCTTGGTACTGGAAAAGGCTGATCTGCAGAGGTCCTGGCTGTTGTACCATCGTAGATGTAATATTGATGGCTTATCCTAAGGACAGACCATCAATATTAGAACGATGAATAAATCCTTTAGGGCTAATTCACACGGAGATACATGAACTCTGCGTGTGAACATTCTGTTGCAGATGCCAGGCATCCCGTCGTGGCATTCTGCTCCGGATTAGACCCAAATGAATGGGCCGGAGCCTCGTGCCGCAGATGCTGAGATTGATTCAGCCGCGGAATCTGCGGCAAGATAGGGCAGCTCGCTTCTTTTTTCCGCTACTAGCTAGCGGAAAAAAGAAACGAGCAGCTCCCATTGAAGTCATTGGGAGTCATTTTTGGCAGCGGATTTTGAGGCGGATTCCACCTCAAACTCCGCTGCCAACTTCCCCGTGTGAACTAGCCCTTAAAGTGGTTGTCCAGGAATTGAAGCAACTCATGTCCCGGGTGGGAAGTGTAAAATAAAAACAAATAAATAAAAAAGCATACTCATCTGTCCCCGTTACTCCGTTGTGCGCTGCCATTGTCTATTCAGTCTCGTACTGGCGCCTCCTTGCTGGGAGTCCTGCACCTCATGTGATCGCTGAGACTAGTTAGGTAAAGAATTTCCAGAAATGAGACCGTGAGACCGAACAGACACAGGCGGGGACAACGGGGGGCTGTGGACAGGTGAGTATACTTTTTTTTATTTTTTTTTTATTTTTACGCCTCTACTGCGTGTATTTTTCTGCAATGTGTGGATGGGATTGCACACACTGTATACCTACACACTCAGGCCTGGTTCACATCTGCGTTCAGTAATCCATTTGGAGAGTCCGCATGGTGGCCCCCGAACAGACTACTGAACGCATTAGCAAGCGGTGTGCTGTGAAAGCACATGGACCCCATAGATTAAAATGGAGTCCGTGTGCTTTCCGTGCGGTGTCCACACGGAACATGCGGACAGAAAAGTACTTCATGATCTACTTTCCTGTCCACATGTTCTGTACAGAGACCGCGCGGAAATCTAATCTATGGGGGCACACAGTATTTTCCCCCATAATGGCCCCTGCACACAGTATTATACCCCATAGTGGCCCCTGCACACAGTATTATCCCCCATAGTGGCACCTGCATACAGTATTATCCCCCATAGTGGCACCTGCATACAGTATTATCCCCCATAGTGGCCCCTGCACACAGTATTATGCCCCATAGTGGCCCCTGCACACAGTATTATCCCCCATAGTGGCCCCTGCATACAGTATTATCCTCCATAGTGGCACCTACACACAGTATTATCCCCCATAGTGGCCCCTGCACACAGTATTATGCCCCATAGTGGCCCCTGCACACAGTATTATGTCCCATAGTGGCCCCTGCACACAGTATTATGTCCCATAGTGGCCCCTGCACACAGTATTATGTCCCATAGTGGCCCCTGCACACAGTATTATGTCCCTTACTGGCCCCTGCACACAGTATTATGTCCCTTACTGGCCCCTGCACAAAGTATCATCTCCAAAAGTGTCCCCTGCACACAGTATTATAGCCCATAGTGGCCCCTGCACACAGTATTATGTCCCTTACTGGCCCCTGCACACAGTATTATGTCATTACTGGCCCCTGCACACAGTATTATGTCCCTTACTGGCCCCTGCACACAGTATCATCCCCCATAGTGGCCCCTGCACACAGTATTATGCCCCATAGTGGCCCCTGCACACAGTATTATGTCCCTTACTGGCCCCTGCACACAGTATCATCCCCCATAGTGGCCCCTGCACACAGTATTATGTCCCATAATGGCCCCTGCACACAGTATTATGCCCCATAGTGGCCCCTGCACACAGTATTATCCCCCATAGTGGCCCCTGCACACAGTATTATCCCCCATAGTGGCCCCTGCACACAGTATTATCCCCCATAGTGGCCCCTGCACACAGTATTATGTCCCATAGTGGCCCCTGCACACAGTATTATGTCCCATAGTGGCCCCTGCACACAGTATTATGTCCCATAGTGGCCCCTGCACACAGTATTATGTCCCTTACTGGCCCCTGCACAAAGTATCATCTCCAAAAGTGTCCCCTGCACACAGTATTATAGCCCATAGTGGCCCCTGCACACAGTATTATGTCCCTTACTGGCCCCTGCACACAGTATTATGTCCCTTACTGGCCCCTGCACACAGTATTATGTCCCTTACTGGCCCCTGCACACAGTATCATCCCCCATAGTGGCCCCTGCACACAGTATTATGCCCCATAGTGGCCCCTGCACACAGTATTATGTCCCTTACTGGCCCCTGCACACAGTATCATCCCCCATAGTGGCCCCTGCACACAGTATTATGCCGCATAGTGGCCCCTGCACACAGTATTATGATCCACTGTGGACACCCATAAACAGTTATTATACTCTGGGGTCTTTTCAGACCCCAGAGTATAATAATCGGAGACCCGGGGGAATAAAAACATAAAAAATTACTGTTTCTTACCTGTCCCCGACTCCAACGCTGTCTTCTCCGCTGCCGTCCTTCTGAAATGACGTCAGACGTCACATGACCCGGGACGCAGGCCGGGTTCATGTGACATCAGAGACGTCAGGAAGGATGCCTGGCAGGATCGTGGAGAGGTAAGTAACACTGTTTGTTATGTTCCCTTACCTCTCCCGATCCGCCAATCATTATACTCGGGGGTCTGCAAAGACCCCCGAGTATAATGATGGTATTTGTGGGACCCGCAGTGTCACTTACCAATCCCAGCCCAGCCAGGATCGGCAAGTGAATAGGGCCCGTAACAGCCTATTAAAAAAAAAACAAAAAACGCAGCGGTATCGGCTGTCACCGGGCCCCCTAATGGCCCGGGCCCTGTGGCAGCCGCCTCCGCTGCCTCTATGGTAGTTACGCCCCTGATACCATATATGTCATATATATACTTAAATGAATGTATGAATACTATATATACTCACATATATACATACATACACTCACCCATAAACAGTATTGTAGTATACTGTATACATACCTGTATACAAAGATACAGTACTCACACAATATACAACACACATACAGTACACAAATGTACACATATATACATATTACATAGACAGATTTTACCAAAATGATATACTTACATTTTCCAGAAGAGCACAGCATTGCAGCAGACGGCTCCTGTCTTCCCCACATGCTCCGATGTGAGAGATGACTCACTGTGAGGGGGAGGGGGAGGGAAGCAGGAAGTGCGGGCAGCACAGCAGGTCCTCACAGGAGAGCAGCAGGTCAGTGAGAGGAGTACGAGCTGCCATTATAGCACATGCTGTCCTCCGATATATACTTTCCCTATATACCGGGAGGACACTATGTGCAGCATCAGCTAATGGAGGCCCCTGTGTTCTGAGGCAGATGCAGATGCATTGGTCAGGTGCTCGATTGGGGGCCCCGACCAATGGCCTGGGGCCCACCGGGGGATTCACCGGTACACCGGTGGGCCAGTCCGACCCTGGAGGTAATCCAGGAGAGAGGTCAAGCAAGCTATGTCAGAAACTGGAGAGCAAAGCAGTACAAAATCATGATCAAGGAGCAGGAGTCTGTAGGCAAGCCGGGGTAGTTAACAGGAGAGCGGAGTACAGAGTCAGGAGGCGAAAAGCAGAGTCAGGGAAGGATCAAAGAGATCAAACTTGAGACACACGGAATATAGCAGAGGAGAGCTAACTACCAAAATGGACCGAATAGCCAACAGTGCAGATATAGGTTCTGACAGGCCCAGCATCACCCCTAGAGTGGAAGAAGATGGGACATGATCCGTGTCAGGAGAAGGCCGGCATTCACCGAGGAGGTTCTGGCCCTACTCCTGACACTCAGGCTGCAGATTAAATCATACCCCAGCAAAGTCCAGATACACACTTCCAACGCCTATCGCATTCAGGATTGATAGCAATTCAGAACACACATGCTCACTGTTCCAAGCCGTCAGAAGACAAACACATTTTAAAAAGTAAATGGATCTGTAGAGCGTACCCAGGCCACCAGTAAAGTGGATGCTTTAATAGCAAAAACTTCAGTGTTATAAAAAAAGACAAACAAAAGTGACGTAGACAAGCAAAACAGTTTTAAATAAAAAGGAGGTAGGGATTGAAATGTTTCTTCTTTGTCATTTGGACTCAGGCAAAGCTGGGTTCCTCCAGATCTCTTCCCCCTTTTCCTGATGTCCAGGAACAAATTTGTGTGCCTAGCAGTTTATAAACTCTTGTATTATGGCTGGCTGACTCTTTATGGTAACAGCCACGGTAAATCTTATTTGTGTAAGGCTAAAATTCTTAATATTATCGTAGCAAGTTCACTCCTCAACATTGAAATTGCAATACTAAAAGGACAAGTCCTAAAGATAATGCAAATCGTGGAAGTTGCAGGTGTTGCTAAGCAGGGGCGAATCCAGGGCCCTTTTTTATTTACTTTTTTTTCTTTTTTCTTTGAACTTGCGCAGGAGAGCTGCCGCTCTCCGTGCGCTTGGTTCAGACATCTACGTATCAGCGTAGGAGGCGTCATCATGCCGCCTACGCTGATACGTCTGACGTCTGCCGAGAGAAGAGACACTCAGAGGCAGCGTGAGCAGCAGCAGCGCAATCGGTAAGTATAATAACTAGAGATGAGCGAACAGTCTTCTATCGAACTCATGTTCGATCGGATATTAGGCTGTTCGTCATGTTCGAATCGAATCGAACACCGCGTGGTAAAGTGCGCCATTACTCGATTCCCCTCCCACCTTCCCTGGCGCCTTTTTTGCTCCAATAACAGCGCAGGGTAGGTGGGACAGGAACTACGACACCGGTGACGTTGAAAAAAGTAGGCAAAACCCATTGGCTGCCGAAAACATGTGACCTCTAATTTAAAAGAACAGCGACGCCCAGCTTCGCGTCATTCTGAGCTTGCAATTCACCGGGGACGGAGGTTTCCGTCCAGTTAGCTAGGGCTTAGATTCTGGGTAGGCAGGGACAGGCTAGGATAGGAAGGAGAAGACAACCAACAGCTCTTATAAGAGCTAAATTCCAGGGAGAAGCTTGTCAGTGTAACGTGGCACTGACGGGCTCAATTGCCGCAACCCAGCTTTCCCAGGATCCTGAATGGAATACACTGTCAGTGTATTCCCGTATACCCGATATATACCCCCGATACCCGTTCCAACGGTGTGCCCCCCCACCTTCACCCCAGAAATACCCTGCAAGTCCCCTAGCAATAGAATTGGGGCTATATACACCCACTATTTTTGCTACTGCCATATAGTGCCATTGTCTCACTGGGAATTCAAAGAATATATTGGGCTTACATATAACTTCAATTCCAGGGAGAAGCTTGTCAGTGTAACGTGGCACTGACGGGCTCAATCGCCGCAACCCAGCTTTCCCAGGATCCTGAATGGAACACACTGACAGTGTATTCCCGTATACCCCATATATACACCCCAAATCCCCGTTCCAACGGTGTGCCCCCCCACCTTCACCTCAGAAATACCCTGCAAGTCCCCTAGCAATAGAATTGGGGCTATATACACCCACTATTTTTGCTACTGCCATATAGTGCCATTGTCTCACTGGGAATTCAAAGAATATATTGGGGTTACGTGCACCCACAATTTTTGCTACTGGTATATAGTGCCATTGTCTGACTGGGAATTCAAAGAATATATTGGGGTTACGTGCACCCACAATTTTTGCTACTGGTATATAGTGCCATTGCCTGACTGGGAATTCAAAGAATATATGGGGGTTACGTGCACCCACAATTTTTGCTACTGGTATATAGTGCCATTGTCTCACTGGGAATTCAAAGAATATATTGGGGTTACGTGCACCCACAATTTTTGCTACTGGTATATAGTGCCATTGTCTGACTGGGAATTCAAAGAATATATGGGGGTTACGTGCACCCACAATATTTGCTACTGGTATATAGTGCCATTGTCTCACTGGGAATTCAAAGAATATATTGGGGTTACGTGCACCCACAATTTTTGCTACTGGTATATAGTGCCATTGTCTCACTGGGAATTCAAAGAATATATGGGGGTTATGTGCACCCACAATTTTTGCTACTGCTATATAGTTCCAGTTTCTGACTGGTAATTCAAAGAATATATTGGGGTTACGTGCACCCACAATTTTTGCTACTGGTATATAGTGCCATTGCCTGACTGGGAATTCAAAGAATATATGGGGGTTACGTGCACCCACAATTTTTGCTACTGGTATATAGTGCCATTGTCTCACTGGGAATTCAAAGAATATATTGGGGTTACGTGCACCCACAATTTTTGCTACTGGTATATAGTGCCATTGTCTCACTGGGAATTCAAAGAATATATGGGGGTTATGTGCACCCACAATTTTTGCTACTGCTCTATAGTTCCAGTTTCTGACTGGTAATTCAAAGAATATATTGGGGTTACGTGCACCCACAATTTTTGCTACTGGTATATAGTGCCATTGTCTCACTGGGAATTCAAAGAATATATGGGGGTTACGTGCACCCACAATTTTTGCTACTGGTATATAGTGCCATTGTCTCACTGGGAATTCAAAGAATATATTGGGGTTACGTGCACCCACAATTTTTGCTACTGGTATATAGTGCCATTGTCTCACTGGGAATTCAAAGAATATATGGGGGTTATGTGCACCCACAATTTTTGCTACTGGTATATAGTGCCATTGACTGGGAATTCAAAGAATATATTGGGGTTACGTGCACCCACAATTTTTGCTACTGGTATATAGTGCCATTGTCTCACTGGGAATGCAAAGAATATATTGGGGTTACGTGCACCCACAATTTTTGCTACTGGTATATAGTGCCATTGTCTGACTGGGAATTCAAAGAATATATGGGGGTTACGTGCACCCACAATTTTTGCTACTGGTATATAGTGCCATTGTCTCACTGGGAATTCAAAGAATATATGGGGGTTACGTGCACCCACAATTTTTGCTACTGGTATATAGTGCCATTGTCTGACTGGGAATTCAAAGAATATATGGGGGTTACGTGCACCCACAATTTTTGCTACTGGTATATAGTGCCATTGTCTCACTGGGAATTCCACAAATAATTTGGGGATTCATTCACCCTACATCTCAGGCTCTTGCCATATTCACCCAGGTTGTCAGTGCTGCACCAGCTCGTTCCCAGACAGCTCGGCCCGAAAAACACGTTACCTATATAGAGGATTTGGACAATGAAGACAACATGTTCTAAATCTAATGTCTGCACCTTCTCCAGAATTAAAATAAAGGCAGCGTTTAACTTTCAAATAGCACTGCACAAAGGAAGAGCTTATCAGCTTGTCTCATGACATGCTACTGAAAAGTGTCATTTGTGTATCTTAATGTAAATATAGTTGTATAAGCTTTTTGGGTTTTAGGCACTGCCAAGTTATTTATTACCACCCGCTCCCTTATAATGATGATGACGCCAAAGTCACTGTGGGTGTTCAGAGCTCACAGCTTTGGTTGACATTTGTCTTGCTCTCTGTCGGTACCAGCTGTCTTTTTGGATACCGTAAAGTTATGTTGACTTTATTAACAGCTATAGAAGCTTTAGCCAGGTTGTGACGGTGTGTAACCCTAACAACACTAAGTGGGATACACATTAATAGTCAGTCTATGTACGCTAAACGTATCACTGAAGTAATTTTTTTTCCCTCTCCCCTAATATAAGAAAGGAACAGACATTAGACCTAGACCGGGGTTCGAGGCTTGTAAAAATCCAGTATTATTTGTTCTTCATGATGTGAAATATGTGTTGAAAAGCAACCCAAGATGAAGTCAGCCATGTGTGCCAGTGTGTTACTTGGCATGCCTTTGCTGGCCCCAACTGTAAGGCTGCATTCACATGGAGTAAACGCTGGCGTTTTTTGTGTGTTTTTTGCACATAGCGCCGCGTTTACGCCGCGTAGCGTCGCGTTAACGCCGCGTATACGCCGCGTTAACGCCGGGCAACGCCACCGCTAAATAGCGCGGCGTTAACGCGGCGTATACGCGGCGTTAACGCGACGCTACGCGGCGTAAACGCGGCGCTATGTGCAAAAAACACACAAAAAACGCCAGCGTTTACTCCATGTGAATGCAGCCTAAGGGTCACTCTCCATTTCCTCCATTTTCCACTCCCCTTCACACCATTTGTGGTGAAGCAATGGGATGCACTGAAGTGCACCCTCTAGCCTCGTGTGGGACAGGGACATCAGATGCCACTCCAACCCCCTCGTCTTCCTCCGCCAGCCAACGGTGCGAAGATGAGAGGAGTGTGCTCTGAATGTTTTCTGCCTAGCAGAGGCTAGTTCTCACTTATGAAAATGGCCCCACTTTGACCTGTATATCAGGCACAATGGTGTAGGTTTCAAAGAAACATGGCACCAACAAGTTGGAAAACGTGGGCCATGCGTGGACCGTGTTTGAGTCTGGCAAGCTCCAGATCTGCTACCAGGTTCCAGCCATTATAACAGGCGCAAAAATGCCAGGCCCCAGGTGTAGCAGGGAAAAAAAAATGCCATCTCAGCCAGGATGGCATCCCTGACCTCGGAGGCACTGTGCTGTCTGTCCCCCAAGCTGATCAGTTTCAGCACGGCCTGCTGACATCTCCCCACGCCAGTGTTACAGTGTTTTCCGCTAGTAACTGGGGTGGAGGTTGCAGCATCGTAGGGTTTCAGTCTACTCCTGCCATGAATTTTGGCCTGGGAGAGGAGATAGGCCACCCCAGTTTGCACCCGGGGACCAGACTCCACCACATTCACCCTGCCTGTCATTAAAGATAAGCACTGCAGCATCCCTGACCACAGGCGCTTGTCCATGTGTCGGTGGTCAAGTGGACCTTGCAGCAAAGCGCAGAGCTCTGGGCCCGATTGATGTTATGGGACACATGCAGGCGCAAGGCAGGGACTGCACACCAAGAGAAGTAGTAACGGCTAGGCCCAGCATAGGGAGGTGCCCCAGCTGCCATCTGCTGACGGAAGGCCTGGGTCTCCAGAAGCATAAACAAACACCAACATCTCCAGGGCCAGCAGTTTATCGATGAGGCTGTTAAAGGCTTGGGCATGGGGGTGGGTTGTGTTGTACTTCTGCCTGCAATGAAAAGCTTGGGAAATGTGGAGTGGCTGGGAAGAGGCGCATGATGGTGCAGGCCAAAAGGGCGCATGAGGGTGAACTCCCCAATGTGTCAGAGATAGGTGTGTAGGTGTCCTTGCATCATATACTTGCACCATATTTGGCTTTGGAAGTTAATTTTGTGCCAAAAAGTGGTTAAGACAGCGATCCCTCAGCTACTCCCGTTACACTGTCTAGTGAAATTACCATCTTTGGAAGTGGACCACCACTTGTAAGATCCCAAAGGAAGCAGGCAAGAGATGTGCAGTGCAGAAAAAAAGATGAGAAAATAAGGGTAGGCTGTAGAGCACAGAGGGATCGGAGAGGACAGAGCTGGTGTCGGCCAGGTATTCCCACAACATGCTCCTATACTTGTCCCTCCTGGTGACACTAGGCCCCTGAGTGGCAGTAATTTGTCCAGGGGGGCCATTAACGTGTTCCAGACCTAGGAATAAGTCTTCCAACAGGGTAGAGTTTTGCATGCCTTTGCTTCTACCCACTGTTTTTGCTGCTTAGCTTCCCTCCACATCTACACTGCTTTCACCCCTAAACATCACCCCAGTTTATGCCTTTGTTTCTACCCTGTTTTTTTTGTTGAATTAGCTTCCCTCCACATCTACACTGCTTTAGCCCCTAAACATCACCCCAGTTTATGCCTTTGCTTCTACCTTTTTTTTTTGTTGAATTAGCTTCCCTCCACATCTACACTGCTTTAGCCCCTAAACATCACCCCAGTTTATGCCTTTGCTTCTACCCTGTTTTTTTTTGTTGAATTAGCTTCCCTCCACATCTACACTGCTTTAGCCCCTAAACATCACCCCAGTTTATGCCTTTGCTTCTACCCAGGTTTTTTGTTGATTTAGCTTCCCTCTACATCTACACTGCTTTAGCCCCTAGACATCACCCCTGTCCATGTGGGGTCGGTGGCCTCGTCATCCACCAACTCCTCTTCCAATTGCGCACTGGCCCCTTACTGCAAACCGCACATGACCACAGCTTGCCCTGATGGCAACTGTGTCTCATGATCCCCACTTAGGTCCAGACAAGTCGGTGGCAGGTCCAAAACCCCAAAATTGGAAGGAAATGGCGGATGCTGCAGTATTTCTAACACCTGTTCCTGGTGCTCGGGCCTGGTCTGTGTTGTACCCTGCACCCTGCTTAACGCAGCTGCCATATCCGAAGTTGTGCTGAGCGCATGCTAATGTTTCGTGTCCAGTGCAATGGATGGGATGGGATTTCACATAAGTCTGCCACCCATGGCCACTCATGGTTGAGCAACTGAGGGAGTTGACTTTGACGAACCCGAGGGTTTTGGAGTTGGAACTACATCAAAGGTCTGTGCTGCTCACACACTCTGCTCAACACATGATATGTTTAGTGCCAGCAGTGTGGAGACGTCGCACAACAGCCGTTGTTCCAGCAGGTACAGGCGTTGTAGGAGTGCATAGAGGCTAGCAGCGGCAACTATAGACTTTAAAAACTATCCGCTCAAGCGCCACACTTTCACCAGTAGCTCAGGAACATTGGGGTACCTTTTTCAAAAGATTAGCAGCAATGAGTTAAAAACGTGGCCCAGGCATGGAATATGTTGCAGGCTGCCAAGCTACAGAGCCGATCCCAGGTTACGGCCATTATCACACATGACAACATGCCTGGGCCCAGGTGCAGTGGCAAAAACCACATTGCCGTCTCATCGAGGATGGCATGACTCACTTTGTAGGCAGTGTGCTGTCTGGCCCCCAAGCTGATGAGCTTCAGCACGGCCCGCTGACGTCTCCCCACACCAGTGTTGCAGCGTTTCCAGCTCGTAGCTGGGGTCAATTTAACAGCGGAGGAGGGTGGTGTTTCAGCCCTCCTCCCAGGAATGTTGTGTGGGGAGACAAGTCAGGCCACCACATTTTGCGACCCGGTCCACGCCTCAACTACATTCAACCACTGTGCCAAAATTGAAAGGTAGCGTCCCTGTCCACATGCACTTGTCCATTCGTAACTGGTCACGTGGAACTTTAGGGCTAAGCGCTGAATTTAGGGACCGCCTCATGTTTGGGGGAAAGTGCTGGTGTGGACGGCACAGTGCGGTGGCGCAGTAGACACTCTGCCCAAAAAGGGCAGAGTGTCCCCCAGCCGGGATTCCAACATCTCCTGGGCCAGATTTCTTGAGATGAGGCCGTTGAAGCATTGGGCATGTGGGTGGGTTGCGCGGGCAAAAGGAGAAATGGCAGGAAAAGGTGAGGATGAGGGTGAACTCCCCAAAGTGTCAGAGGCAGATGTGGAGGTGTCCTGGCTGCTGGTCTGGACTGCAGCGCCAGCCCTGTCAACAGTGGGAGAGGCAGTGGCCGCCAGGCCAAACGACGATTATCCTGCGCTTGCTCTCACTCACTGAGCCCAGGGCTTGCCTTCCAAATGATGGCACCCGCAAGAGGTGGTGAGATTCCTCTCTGCAGATCTCCAACCCATCTTGGACTTGCAAATTGCACTAAATTTGTCATGTAACTGACATGTATATGATGAGTCTATCCATTGTCTGTTCATTTTGGTGAAAGTCAGCCTGTCAGCTGACAGACAGCTGTGCTTGTCAGTGATGATGCCACCGGCTGCTTGTACCCCCAGTTTTTGCTGCTTAGCTTGCCTCCACATCCACACTGCTTTTGCCCCTACACATCACCCCTATCCATGCCTGTGCCTCTAGCCATAAGTCTGCCACCCATGGAAACTCATGGTGCAGAAAGTGAGGGAGCTGACTCTGAGGAACCCTTGGGTTTTGTAGCTGGTACTCCATCAAAGGTCTCTGCTGCTCACACACCCTGCTCAACATACGGTATCTAGGGTTAGAGCGTGTGGTGACCTCGCACAACAGTAGGTGCTTCAGGCAGATGTAGGCCTTGCTGGAGTGTATTGCGGCTAGCTCCAGGTACTGTAGACTTGGGAAAGTGGGTGTCCAAGTGCCGCACTTTCACCCTTAGCTCAGCTAATTTGGGGTATGTTTTTAAAAATCATTGCACCACTACATTGAACACGTGGGCCAGGCATGGAACGTGTTGGAGGCTGGCAAGCTCCAGATCCCTCCAACAAGACAAAAAAGCCTGGCCCCAGGGGCAGCGGGGATAAACAAATTGCCATCTCATCCAGGATGGCATCCCTGACCTCAGAGGCAGTGTGCTGTCCGTCTCCCAAGCTGATGAGCTTCAGCCCAGCCTGCTGACGTCTCCCCACACCAGTGTTGCAGCGTTTTCAGCTCGTAGCTGGGGTCAATCTAACAGCGGAGGAGGAGGAGGGTGGTGTTTCAGCCCTCCTCCCAGGAATGTTTTGTGGGGAGACAAGTCAGGAAAATTCTTGAAACAGGGGAGAGTTTTGCATCTTTGCCCTTGCTGCCTATGGACATCCCTTTGCCTCTAGCCACCATTTTCCCTGCTTTGCTTGCCTCCACATCCACACTGCTTTTGCCCCTAGACATCACCCCAGTCCATGCCTTAGCTTGTACCCCCAGTTTTTCCTGCTTAGCTTGCCTCCACATCCACACTGCTTTTGCCCCTAGACATCACCCCAGTCCATGCCTTAGCTTGTATCCCCAGTTTTTCCTGCTTAGCTTGCCTCCACATCCACACTGCTTTTGCCCCTAGACATCACCCCAGTCCATGCCTTAGCTTGTACCCCCAGTTTTTCCTGCTTAGCTTGCCTCCACATCCACACTGCTTTTGCCCCTAGACATCACCCCAGTCCATGCCTTAGCTTGTACCCCCAGTTTTTCCTGCTTAGCTTGCCTCCACATCCACACTGCTTTTGCTCCTAGACATCATCCCTATCCATGCCTCTGCCCCTAGCCATAACTCTGCCACCCCTGGAAACTCATGGTGCAGAAACTTTGGGAGCTGACTTTGAGGAACCCTTGGGTTTTGTAGATGGAACTCCATCAAAGGTCTGTGCAGCTCACACACCCTGCTCAAGATATGGTATTGTAGGGTTTCAGCGTGTGTGAATGACGGACAACAGCCTGTGTTTGGACAGATTTAGGCCTTGCTAGAGTGTTTTTAGGCTAGCAGCGACTCCTGTGCACTTGCAACAGTGGGCGCACAAGCGCCGCATTTTCAACAGTAGCTTCGGTACATTTGGGTATGTTTTCAAAAAACTTTGCACCACTAGGTTAGACGTGGGCCAAATATGGAACGTGTTGGAGGCTGGCAAGCTCCAGAGCCGCTACCAGGTTCCAGCCATTATCACAGGTGTAAAAATGCCAGGCCCCAGGTGTAGCAGGAAAAAAAAAATGCCATCTCAGCCAGGATGGCATCCCTGATTTCGGAGGCACTGTGCTGTCTGTCCCCCAAGCTGATGAGCTTCAGCACCGCCTGCTGACGTCTCCCCACACCAGTGTTTTAGCGTTTGCCGCTAGTAGCTGGGGTGGAGATTGCAGCGTCGTAGGGTTTCAGTCTACTCCTGCCATGAATTTTGGCCTGGGAGAGGAGATAGGGTACCTCAGTTTGCACCCCGGGACCAGACTCCACCACATTCACCCTGCCTGTCCTTAAAGATAAGCAGCATCCCTGACCACAGGCGCTTTTCCAAGTGTCGGTGGTCAAGTGGACCTTGCAGCAAAGCGCGGAACTAAGGGCCCACCTGATGTTGAGTGACACTTGCTGGTGCAAGGCGGGGACGCCACACCGGGAGAAGTTGTGACGGCTAGGGACAGCATAGTGAGGTGCCACAGTTGCCATCAGG
Source organism: Leptodactylus fuscus (assembly GCF_031893055.1). NCBI lineage: Eukaryota > Metazoa > Chordata > Amphibia > Anura > Leptodactylidae > Leptodactylus > Leptodactylus fuscus. The sequence continues at coordinate 122,559,625 of NC_134270.1, read as the reverse complement.
TCCGGGAAGGCGGGAGTTTCAACAAGCCGGAACGCCAACCTCTCCTGGGCCAGCAGTTTAGCGATGTTGGCGTTCTAGGCTTGCGTGGGTGGGTGGTTAGCGGTGTATTTCTGCCGGCGATCCAATGTCTGAGAGATGGTGGGTTGTTATAAAGAAGCGCCTGATGGTGCCTTTGATGGTGCAGGAGAAGGAGATAAGACAGAAACAGGGGAGGATGTGGGAGAAGTCAACAAAGTGGCGGAGGCAGATGAAGTGATGTCCTGGCTCGTCCTCTGGAGTACATCGCCAGCACTGTGAGCAGAGGCAGTGGCATGAATGGCGGGCGACGTTTGTCCTGCCGTTGCTGCCTGCCACTGATTCCATTGCTTGGATTCCAAATGACGGTGCATTGAAGTGGTGGACAGGTTGCTCTTCTCAGGGCCCCTACTTGATTTCGAGAGGCAAATTGTGTAGATGACACTATATCTGTCCTCGGCGCATTCCTTGAAAAAACTCTACACCTTCAAGAAACGTGCCCTCGATGGGGGAGTTTTTCTGGGCTGGGTACAAAAGGGAACATCTTCGGACATTCCGGGTCTGGCCTGGCTTCGGCAAAGCAGCTGACCTCTGCCTCTGGACATGTCTCTGCCTCTAGCTACCCTTTTTGGTGCTGCACCGGCCTCAACATCCACACTACTTTCCCAGCTTGACATCCGCCTTGTCCAGGTGGGGTCGGTGTCCTCGTCGTCCACCACCTCCTCTTCCAACTCCTGTCTCGCCTCCTCCTCCTGCACAATGCGCATGTCAACTGGCTGCCCTGACAGCAACTGCGTCTCATCGTCGTCGATGAGGGTGGGTTGCTGGTCATCCGCCACCAAATCGACCGGAGATGGAATGGAGGAGACTCTAGTGTTTGAGCATCTGGACACAGATACTTGTCTGTTAGGTCCGTGGAATCGCGAAATGGAGGGGCAGGTTGCGGTACAGTCAAAGGAAGGGAGAACAGCTCTGGGGAGCAGGGACAGTTGGGGTTATTGTTCTGGGAAGATTGGGAATTTTGGGTGGAAGGAGGACAAGACTGTTGGGTAAGAGGAGGTAGAGGCTGACTGGCTGGTGGACAATGTGCTTTAAGCGTTATCCGACAGCCATTGCAAGACCTGTTCCTGGTTCTCGGGCCTACTAATCTTTGTACCATTCAGCCTAGTTAATGTGGAACTTTTGTGCAAAGCGCAGAACTTAGGGCCCGCCTGATGTTAAGGGACACACGCTGTTACAAGGCTCAACTCACCCTAAGTGCCAAAAACACTGCTGGTGCAAGGCTCTACTCATGCCAAGGGCCTCAATCTCTGCTGGTAGCTCAGCTTAAGGTCCTGTAACTTTGTTTGAAAGGGCTCATGTTAAGGGCTAGAAAAGTGAATTTTGGAAGCTCTTACCACATCACACACACACACACACACACACACACACACACACACACACACACACACACACTCAAAATGACAGTTAAGGGTGAGGGCTTTTGGAATTCCCATTGCCTATTCCATTTGTGGTTGTCATGGGGAATGTGATTTAAAGGGGTGGTTGTTACTGTTTGTTGAGCTTAAATTGGGGTTTGTGTCCATCCATTTGGGGAGTAAAGAAGGTTTCCAGGTATTTTCCCACTTTGATAGAGGTTTTTTTGAATGTGGAAAGTGTGTAGTTGTTAGGCTGTGATGTTGGGGTAATAGAGGGTCTTTGGTGTGTTAGATGCCCCCAGACATGCTTCCCCTGCTGTCCCAGTGTCATTCCAGAGGTGTTGGCATCATTTCCTGGGGTGTCATAGTGGACTTGGTGACCCTCCAGACACGGATTTGGGTTTCCCCCTTAACGAGTATCTGTTCCCCATAGACTATAATGGGGTTCGAAACCCGTTCGAACACATGAACATTGAGCGGCTGTTCGAATCGAATTTCGAACCTCGAACATTTTAGTGTTCGCTCATCTCTAATAATAACATTTTTTTTGTTTTATTTACCAACCTCCCCGGACCTGATCACTGCCGCCCCTGCTTCCCCTTGTACTATAGGCCGCGGAGGCCGGCAGTGAATAGGCCTGGGCCAGGCCGTGATCCCACTGCCGCTATTATTATACTCGGGTCTTTTCAGACCCCCGAGTATAATAATCGGAGCCCCAGGGGAGGTGAGGGAACATAATAAACAATGTTACTTACCTCTCTGGGATCTGATGTTAATCCTAGCTGGCTTCGGGCCTATATGGTATATGGAAGTCTGCTAGGATTAAAGGGATTCTACCACTAAAGCAACATTTTTTCTAACTACCACGTCGCAATAGCCTTAAGAAAGGCTATTCGTCTCTTACCTTTAGACATGGTCTCCGCGGTGCCATTCCTTAGAAATACCAGTTTTAACTGATATGCAAATTAGTTCTCCACAGCAACTAGGGCGGGCCCCAGCGCTCAAACGGCAATGGGAGCGTCCCCACTGCTGCCCGAGAGCTCACTCCAGCGACGCCTCCATCTTCAGCTGCAACCCCGCCTCTTCTGTCTTCTTCTGTCGGTCCAACTTCCGACGCCTGCGCAATACGCTCCTGTATTGAACTACAAGAGCAAGAGTGGCCTCCCAAAAATGGCCGGCAGCCGGCGGCCATTTTTGGGAGGCCGCTCTTGCTCTTGTAGTTCAATACAGGAGTGTACTATGCAGGCGTCAGAAGTTGGACCGAGATGGAAGACAGAACAGGCGAGGTTGCAGCTGAAGATGGAGGCGGCGCTCGATTGAGCTCTAAAGGTAAGAGACGAATAGTCTTTCTTAAGGCTATTCCGACGTGGTAATTGGAAAATTAGAATTAGAATTAGAATCCCTTTAAAGAGGACCTTTCATGGGTTTGGGCAAAGGCAGTTCTATATACCGCTGGAAAGCCAACAGTGCGCTGAATTGAAGGGTCCACTGTGGCCCCTGTAACCTCTACTATGCCCCACAGCGGCCCCCCTGCAACTTATATTATGCCCCACAGTCTATTATGCCACTGTAGGGCATAATATTGGCTGCAGGGGCCGCTGTGGGATATATGTATATATATATATATATATATATATATATATATACAGTCCTATGAAAAAGTTTGGGCACCCCTATTAATCTTAATCATTTTTAGTTCTAAATATTTTGGTGTTTGCAACAGCCATTTCAGTTTGATATATCTAATAACTGATGGACACAGTAATATTTCAGGATTGAAATGAGGTTTATTGTACTAACAGAAAATATGCAATATGCATTAAACCAAAATTTGACCGGTGCAAAAATATGGGCACCTCAACAGAAAAGTGACATTAATATTTAGTACATCCTCCTTTTGCAAAGAAAACAGCCTCTAGTCGCTTCCTGTAGCTTTTAATCAGTTCCTGGATCCTGGATGAAGGTATTTTGGACCATTTCTTTCTACAAAACAATTCAAGTTCAGTTAAGTTTGATGGTCGCCGAACATGGACAGCCCGCTCTCAAATGATCTGAAAACAAAGATTGTTCAACATAGTTGTTCAGGGGAAGGATACAAAACGTTGTCTCAGAGATTTAACCTGTCAGTTTCCACTATGAGGAACATAGTAAGGAAATGGAAGACCACAGGGACAGTTCTTGTTAAGCCCAGAAGTGGCAGGCCAAGAAAAATATCAGAAAGGCAGAGAAGAAGAATGGTGAGAACAGTCAAGGACAATCCACAGACCACCTCCAAAGATCTGCAGCATCATCTTGCTGCAGATGGTGTCACTGTGCATCGGTCAACTATACAGCGCACTTTGCACAAATAGAAGCTGTATGGGAGAGTGATGAGAAAGAAGCCGTTTCTGCACGTACGCCACAAATAGAGTTGCCTGAGGTATGAAAAAGCACATTTGGACAAGGCAGCTTCATTTTGGAAACAAAAATTGAGTTGTTTGGTTATAAAAAAAGGGCGTTATGCATGGCGTCCAAAAAGAAACAGCATTCCAAGAAAAACACATGCTACCCACTGTAAAATTTGGTGGAGGTTCCATCATGCTTTGGGGCTGTGTGGCCAATGCCGGCATCGGGAATCTTGTTAAAGTTGAGAGTCGCATGGATTCCACTCAGTATCAGCAGATTCTTGAGAATAATGTTCAAGAATCAGTGACGAAGTTGAAGTTACGCCGGGGATGGATATTTCAGCAAGACAATGATCCAAAACACCGCTCCAAATCCTCAGGCATTCATGCAGAGGAATAATTACAATGTTCTGGAATGGCCATCCCAGTCCCCAGACCTGAATATCATTGAACATCTGTGGGATGATTTGAAGCGGGCTGTCCATGCTCGGCGACCATCTAACTTAACTGAACTTGAATTGTTTGTCCAAAATACCTTTATCCAGGATCCAGGAACTGATTAAAAGCTACAGGAAGCGACTAGAGGCTGTTATCTTTGCAAAAGGAGGATGTACTAAATATTAATGTCACTTTTCTGTTGAGGTGCCCATACTTTTGCACCGGTCAAATTTTGGTTTAATGCATATTGCACATTTTCTGTTAGTACAATAAACCTCATTTCAATCCTGAAATATTACTGTGTCCATCAGTTATTAGATATATCAAACTGAAATGGCTGTTGCAAATACCAAAATATTTAGAACTAAAAATGATTAAGATTAATAGGGGTGCCCAAACTTTTTCATAGAACTGTATATATATATATATATATATATATATATATATATATATATATATATATATATATATAGGGGTTGAGTGCGTGGAGAAGTGAGGAGTCTAAGATGTCTGTGTTTCAAACTTTACAGAGTCAAGTCACAGCTGAAAAAAGTGGTCATGGCGGTCCAAAGGGAAGAGACGGGAAAAGTGGGAAGATGTGTCCTGTGAGTATTACTGCATTGTATTTATTGTAATGGCAGAATGTAATGGCAGAAAATATGAATCGCATTTTTAGGGCTAATTACCCCCCAGACCCCCTGGTAAGTAGGGCCCTGCCAAAGTCAATTTCCCAGGGCCCCGCAAAGCCCGGATCCGCCACTGTTGCTAAGATCTACAAATGATAACATTTTTAAGCATTTTTAATCTGTGGCATGTGGGAGGGCAATAAAAGCGACATTCTTTGGCCACATGAAACCTCAAAAATTGGATCTAGTGCTGTGGTATGATTGCTTGGCGATAGCGCAGGTTGAGGCCTGTGTGTGTATTTCTGATCGTAGCATTCATACTTGATACTGAATAAATGGAGATGTTTTGAACATTTTGTTTCCATTTTTATTATTTGCATATAATTAGCATTAGAGATGAGCGAACACTGTTCGATCGAATACATATTCGATCGAATATCAGGCTGTTTGGGGTATTCGATTGGAATCGAATACCACGAGGCAAACGCAGTAAAAATTTGTATCCCCTCCCACCTTCCCTGGTGCTTTTTTTGCACCAATAACTGTGCAGGGGAGGTGGGAAAGGAACTACGACAACTAAGGCATAAAAAAAAAATCGGAAAAAGTAATTGACTGGCTAACTCAGGTGACCTCCAATTTATACGAATGGTGGATTTAACATTCAATTAATTTGAGACTGTGAAATATGTGACTGTGAAAGAGAGACAGATCTACAGGCAGGGTTAGCTAGGGATTACCTTTATTTAGGTGGGAATGTCACTAACCCAGCTCTTTGGGGCTCTATCTGGCTGAATGCTGTACTCTGTATGGCATTCGGCCAATTAACACTGGTCAATGCATTCCTATGGGAAAAAGTCAGCTCCCACATATCGCAAGCTGACAGAGATCCCGACGTAATACAGTGACTTGGGCATGTTAGATGCCCCCAGACATGCTTCCCCTGCTGTCCCAGTTGCATTCCAGGGTGTTGGCATCGTTTCCTGGGGTGTGATAGTGGACTTGGTGACTCTCCTGAGTCGAATGGTGGGATCCCCTGAAACTAAGCATTTTTCCCCATAGACTATAATGGGGTTCGATATTTGTTTAAATAGTCGAATATTGAGCGGCTATTCGAAACGAATATCGAATATTTTACTGTTCGCTCATCTCTAATTAGCATGTCTTTTGATTCCATAACTCCAAGACATTTCCTGCTTGGTGTTGCAATGTTGAGGAGTGTATTTGGATGTATCTCCCACATATTAATAGATGCAAATGTGCGGAAGAACAAGGTTTGTTGCAGAACATGATCAATGTGTGAACGCATCACTGAATCTTTAATGAATATTAAAGAAAACTCCAAGTCTCATATAAACAGAAGTAACACAAGTAGTATTGTCTATAGTGGTGGATAAATCTATAGAACTATGGACCAGGTCTGACTGAGAGGTTGGAGCGGTATATTTGTATACATTAAGGAAATCCATACATTATACACTCCACTGTATCTCGCCTCACACGATTATTGACCTGCAGGGGATTATTGGGCTGCAGTTTGTTATCCAGGAGTGGCTTAGATTTATCTACCACTATACTGAATGAATACATATACTATCAGATTTTGCCTTTTACATAGTCACTTGAATGGGTGTGATACTATATCAAACCCTTTTTATGCATATCTATATATTAAAAGTTACGTTTTAGGTTCCTGGTTCCACTCTGTGATGTACTACTAGGCATTTGGACCATAGCCAGCCGCAGCGAAAAATAGTTGTGGGAAAACTGTGGCAGAAACACATTGCGGTTTTTCCTGCAGCACTTTTCACAGAAAGTCTACAGAGTTTTTCTCTGCAGAGCTTCTGCTTCAATTATATCTATAGAGAATACGCCAATCTTTCCATAGGAATGATTGACATGCTGTGATTTACAAAAATGCAACGTTTTTTGAAATCACAGCATGTCCGCTGAAGATATTTTTCCTCAATGTGTGGATGGGATTAGCCAAATTCTAATCCAATTTGTAGGTCATGTGAAACGACGCGGTTTACAGTACCTCCCGTGTGCTGTCTGTGCCGTTCAATAATGGCCAGGGTCGACACATGGTCATGTGTAATTGGCCTTATGCAGACTCCTGCTAAGTAAAACCACCTGAACCAACTGTGCTGGTCCAGGGAAAAACCAAAAATAAGAAGGGGACAGAGCAGCACACCAATATTTAAGAAATAAACAGACATGGACCGCAGACACAAGAGAGTAGGGATCCACTATACCAGCGGTTCTCAACCTGTGGGTCACGACCCAGGCAGGGGTCGAACGACCAAAACACAGGGGTCGCCTAAAGCATACCTCCCAACCGTCCCGGTCAGTGGGAGGTATGTCCCGGTTTCAACTTATCGGCGCCCGGAGGACGCCGATGAGTTGAACACACAGGCGATTAAAGCAGGAGCTGTCACAACCAGCTCCTGCTTTAATGCTGCACTGCGGCTTCTGCATGTGTAGCCGCGATGTGATGACGTCACATCGCGCCTACAACTATATGAGTGAGCGAGACTGTGGAGAGAGCGGCGGGGGAGTGTTGGAAGGTGAGTATAAGAGGTTTTTTTTGTTTTATACATTAAGTTGGAACATAATGAAGGGGCAGATGAAGGGGGGGATGGCATGACACTGGGGACATAGATGGAGGGACATGAAACTGTGGGCAGATGAAGGAGGGGACGGCATGACACTGGGGGCAGAGGTGAAGGGACATGAAGCTCTGGGCAGAGATGGGGGAACATGTAACTGGGGAACAGATGGGGACATGAAACTGGGGGAAGAGATGGGGGGACATGAAACTGTGGGCAGATGAAGGGGGGTATGGCATGACACTGGGGGCAGAGATGGGGGGACATGAAACTGGTGGCAGAGATGGAGGGGGACATGAAACTGGGGGCAGATGAAAGGGTTATATGAAACTGGGGGAGAGATGGCGAGGGGACATATAATGTACGGGTGACTGTAGGAGGATTATACTGTGTGGGAGCACATGAAAAAAATGAATGAGAATGGGCGGAGTCAACATAAAAGTGGGCGGAGCTAAATTCGCCGCAGCGCGCTGCGCACGCCAAATGTTTTGTCCCTCGTTCTAGTCTTCAAAAGTTGGGAGGTATGCCTAAAGCAATCAGAAAATACATATTTCTGATGGCTTTAGCCATTGAGAAGCCACGCTACTCTCTGCAGCAGCGCTATTCAGCTGGAATGCAGGCCGTTATGGACGCACATTCCAAACTGAATTGGGTCACCACAACATGAGGAACTGTATTGCGGGGTCAGGCATTAGAAAATTTGAGAACTACTGCACTATACAGAGGTCACCATACTGGGCTTATGACCCTTGATAAAAATGTTTACTATACGTGCATGCTTGTTTTTGTGCTCAGAAGCATAGACAAATGTATAATACTGGGGTTTCCAAAACATTTTTTTCTAAAATAATTTCTGAGGATCTGTGGTGTCAGAGTGGTGGAGTCAGAGAAGGGGCCAGTTTTGGGTGAAGTTGGATAATTAATTCGATGCGTAGTTTGTTACATTTTTACTTTCATAGGATTTCAGTTACTAGCTTCTCAATGAATTAGGCTCCATTTACATGACAATGAATAATGGCTGTGGGACATCTGTTTTTTTAACGGATCTCACACGGCAACATTAAATTCAATGTCAGTAAATGGGGGCTAGTCACATGACTGTTATCATGGACTATCAAAGTATAGGTCATATCCTATTTTGACCTATTTTCACGGATTCCTCCATAATCTGAAATGTATCGGGAATATGTACAAATGGGTTTCTCACCGAGTTCAAGATGGCCTGAAAAATGGACATTATTCACTGGTGTTTTGCGCTCTTTCATGTGAAAGTAGCTTTGGAGGATTTTTACTGCTATTTAGGAAGTTGGGATTAGGGTGTGGAAAAGGATTCATAGTTGGTGGTTTGGTCCACCGACCCCACAGCCCTGTTGAGGAAAACATTACTATTGGTCTTTGGCCAACCATCTTGTATAAAATAAAGTGGTCTACTGGTATAAAAATATACACACAATAGGGAATTAACACACAGGGTCAATGAGTCGTTAAAAGCTGAACAGATGAGAATATACTGAGTATCTTTATATGGTTATCAGACAACATATTCCTAGCAAACAGTCAGTCTTAGGATATGCAGGTCTTCATATCAAGGATTAAGTGGCTTTGTGTTAGCTGTCATATTAAATCATATTAAAAACTCCACAAAATGGCCGCTTGGGCATACGCACTCGTCTCTACCCAAACCCGCAGTGGCAGAGCCGATTGTGCATTCCCGATATTTTAGATTGGTACAGCGAGGTGTCAGAGGCCTGTGCAAGTCACAAGTTATGGAGAAGAGAATGGAGGGAATGGAGCACAAGCATAAAAGGGGCGGTGGACAGGTATGACACGGGGAGGGGGGTCTCTGAGCGCTGCAGGAACGCCCCTGGAGAATTCCTCTTTGTGAAGTGCATATACACAAAAAAGACACAGGGGGGACTTCTAAAAAAAAAAGATTAATATATTCCATGAGCATCTGTAGGTGATGGTCTCAAAAAAAAAGGATGCTGTGGAAGGTTTGGCCATGGTCTGGGGACACAGAAAATTTGCACGGCTGCTTAAGGAAGTGACCTGATGTCTGGTGGTCACAGCTCTGTCCCATTTAAATTAATGGGACGGAGCTGCAGCATGGCCATGTGACCAACGGACATGATATTACTCCCTGAAAAGAAGAAAGCAGCCATGTTTTCGAGTCATGCACAACCCCTTTAAAAATTCACTGTGAATGAGATAAACCAAAATACTTTTATGTTTGTCTCTTTTGTGGATAATGAAGATAAACAACTTTGAAGTCTTATGCAAATGAGGCAGTTGGTGCAATGGAGGTAGGCCTCAAGGGGCACTGCTGTTTCTGCTCAAGTAGGATGGGTGAAGTCATAGTGGGATCTATCTGCAAATCGCACTGCAAAAGGTGGGCAGGCAGGAGATACAAGGGGTCTGAGCATCCAAACCAGTGCTGTGGGAGCTAAAGGCCAGTCCCCTAGTGCACCAACTGTATAATTTCCATAAGACTTCATAGGTGTTTATCTTTAAATCTACAAAAGTGACCTATAAGAAAAGTATTTCGGTTTATCATTGAATGTGCTCTGTAATGCTGCAGTTGAAGGTGACTATGCTTGCGAGAGGTGGTACCTTATGGCCAAAACTATCAATCAGTATCTGCTTAGAAGAGATGTCAGGGTCATTGCTGTAGGTGGGATGAGGTTAGATGTCATGTCAGTTGCAATATACTTGGTGATTGCAGATCATGTTTGTGCAAGCTTAGCGAAGATTATAAAGTGCTGATCCTGTATGTTCACAGTTCTTCTAACTAAATCACTATCCACTCCATCACTTGCTCCTAATGCTGATAAATCTTCTCCGCCAGTGACCACACATGAGACATCATATCAGTCATTATGAGAGCAATAATACTGTCTATGATAATATATGATTGTGTTTTAGAATGTATTTGTGGCTTCCAGTAAAGCCCTATAGAACATATGACATTACTGTCATATAGGAGGAATAAAATTACCTCTGTAGATATGCACCATCCATGTAAGGGTTATTCAGCTGGTATGCTCCATTACGGCAACTAGCTAAACAATCTGCAGACCTTGCTTTCATCTAGAGGATTTGGGGGGGCTGTAAGTAATTTACTCTTATTTCTCAGAGGACTAGAGACCGTATTATACAAGAGATGCCCTGAGGCACCTCCTGACTGATGCACACTTCATATGAAGCAGGATGCTATATACTATGCATATGTCCTGTTGAATAAAGAACAGCTGGAACTGACAGTAAACGTATATGGCTCAACATCAACTAAATGCATAGAACATAACTATATAGAATATGCTGGCATTTATAAATATCAGGTTAGCTAGGCCAAACCTTGGATTTTATGTAAGCTACTGTGGAAGAGTAGTCAATCCAACAGGCAGGGGGTGGGTATGTTTCCGAAACATGAATTTAGTGATATTGTGAGATGGACTTCACCAGTGTTATGGTATCTATAACAAATCAGAAAATCATTTTGACTGGACTTAGCCTTTAAGACATCTATTTTGCCAAGTTAATGCCCACGGAGACTGAGACTAATATAATATGACCCATAATTGTACTTCATTTATTGTCCCCTTAACTCCTTCCCTCCCAGGGATATATATATATATATTATAGTTAATGATTTGTGCTGTAATAGTATGGTGCTGTAAATCTGCAAGCACGTGAGCTGCGGCTGCCGCATGACTTCTGAGTCCTGGTTGTATCTGTGGAGATGCCAGGTATTTAGGAGCAAGATCACCTCCATTTCAGCCCCTTGGATCCCCTGCAAAAGAGATTGCGCGGTCCGAGTGGTTTCTGCTTTCTATTGCACATGGAGAGTGTATGTACAATGTACTGTAATATAGAAGTACTGTAGTACATTGAAGTAGGGATCAAGAGATCCCAGGTTCAAATCCCCTTGTGGGAAAGAAACTTTATTTTTAAGGCCAGTCCCCACATGTCAGTGTGGTTTTTCCTGCTATTGTGGGGTCTTAGCCTAAAAGTTTTTTCTAACTATAAAAAATAAATAATAAAAAGTATAGTTTAAAATTTAAAAAATACATAATGTAAATGAAACAAACATAATAGGTATCCCCTTATCTGAAGAAAATGAAATAAGCAGTGAGTGTAGGTACTGCCCCATTGAAATCTATGTTCTGTTGTATATCTATTGTTCGTCATAATGGTACCATTTAATATTCTGTACAATGTACTGGGAAGTCGGAAAAAAAATCAGAATTGGGAGGAATTGGTGAAAAAGTGCATTTGTGTTACTTTCTTACGGGCTTAGTGTTTTACGGCATTCACTCTAAAAGTCACCGTATTCTGACATGTATAATTTTTTTTATATTTCCGAGTACGAAGATGCATACAGCATCTTTTTGGCGATCCCCGGCAGTTGGGTTAATGACTGTGATCAGTGCCAAGCAACTATGGCGACCGCTCATCTCCTGAGTGGCCGCTATATTTAAATCCCCGACATCCGCTGTACTTTTACAGTGGAGGTTGGGAAGGGGATAACAGAGTATACAAGATGATATGTCTAGAAATAATATCCTATTTATAGCATGCCACCAGTTATAAACATCTTTCCATAATTGAATAGTTCAGCTGAATATAAAAAACTTTAGAATATATCTTATTGAGGAGATCTGTTCCCTTCACCACTTATTAATATGTTCTCCTGCTCTTTATCTTCATTGTGACTGCTTGTTTAGGGGAGAGGAGGGAGTGGGATTCTCCCACCAGCTAGTTAATTGATTTATTGACTCATTCTGTGTAATAGTAGCCTCTTATCTACAAACATAGCAGTGCTAAAATAGTTTAGAATAGCAGATTATTTGAATAGTTTTTCAATTCCCTCTACCCTCTTCATAAACTAATATGTAGAAAGGTACTGCATGAAAAGTGGAGAACAAACCTTGTTTCTTCAATAGGCTATATACAGATGAGCAAAAGGGTAACAATATTTCGACGTTTAGGCTCCATATTTCACCATCCATTACAGCTTCCAACATGATACTACCATCATTTTATAGACAATCATCTTGGCCAACTCATATATAAATTTGACGTACAACTATTTAGCATATGATAAGTTATGCAGATTCCTGTCATGTAGCTGCATTGTAACTGCATCAGTCCGAGCCTGGGAATAGTATATATGGCACAACTTTTATAAAGGTGTAGACTCCATTCTGAGTTTTATTATGGAGTCCTATGGTCTCCAATCACCCTTCTGCCTATCTATATGTTAGGGGTTATAACAACAGAGGGTTAAGAAGTACACGTTGATCCAGGGTTTTATACTGGCTGCCAGATTTGGAGTCGGGAAGGAATTTTTTCCCCTGAAATAGGGCAATTGGCACGAGCCTCATGGGGTTTTTTGCTTTCCCCTGGATCAACACTGTAGGGATTGTAGGGTTATAGGTTGGACTTGATGGACTAATGTCTTTATCCAACCTCATCTACTATGTAAGTAGTAGGTGCACTTGGGCCCTGTTTCCCAATGGGTTCCCTTCGTCCACATTTAGAGACACACTGACAATGGTACTTGGCAGGTAGAGGAGCTCTTTCATACACCTTGTCCTCTATAACACTTGTGGTAAAAAACAATACAGTAAAGGTTCCTGTGTATTAGTTTGGGATTCTTCACAGCGAGACTGAAGTATGCCATGTAATCTCAGTGCAGTCGTCCTCCGTGTAATAATATAATAATCAGACGGGTTTTAGGTACAAAGGTGTTATCATAGATATATTTCTGGCAGTAATAAATAAACTAAAGGTCCTTGGATATTGGTTTGGGACTGCAATTCATGTTGTGGCAGTGATGTGTGCAATCTTAGCAGCATGGCTTTCTTGTGTAGATAATAGATACTCTCCATAGAATATAGCGTCCCTAAAATAATATGATATTTACGTGAGAGCCGCACTACCCCTGAAATAAATGTATGCTTTATAGACAAATATGTCACTGTGAACCTTGTTACTGTGGCAATATGACCCATGTTTTATATTATATTATTGTGTATTATATACAGTAACTGTGAAATGCCAATATTCTATTTGCTGTAATGTTAATATTATGTATAATGATTGGTAAAAACCCTGTAGAGATATGTATGTATGGGTGTACATATGAAATGTGTATGCATATACAGTATGTATACTCTGAGCCTTAAAGGGGTTGTCCAGGATAAAATGATATTTCTACACTTAGCTAAACAAACTCCCCCTTCCTAACTTCTAACTTACTCACTTTACAAAAAATGGATATCTACCTAGATTGCTGCACATTTTCCGATTTTCCTGGTTAAGTTCCATTTCCCTGTCTCCGGAAACGGAACGTCACCAATACTAACCCCCCTCCCCACCCCGTCATTCATACCTGTCTTCCTGTCCGGATCTTCTGGGCACAGGAGATCACTTCCTTCTGGGGCCAGCTCCTCCTCTTCTTGACATCTGCCAGGCTCCAACCACTGTGAAATAGAGCCAGATTGCCAAGCCAGCAAATGACAAGAGGAGGAGGAGCCAGCCCTGCAGAATGTGATCCTGTGCCCAGAAGATCCAGACAGGAAGACAGGTAAGTATTATGGGGTGGAGGCAGGAAAGTTAGTTAATTAAGAGAGTCTAGTAGTGGGCTAACTATGGAAACGGAGAGAGTGAGAAAGAAAGAGAGGGGGAGGTAGTGTGAGTCTGCTCTGAGTGAAAAGCAATGCATCATGGTAGTTATAAGATAAAAGAACAGGAAGCTACACCCTGTAAACAAATGCAGAAGATGCCAGAGAAACCCAGAAATCACACAAAACACTGCTAAAGCTATTTGAGTGCATTTATTAACCCATTAATAGCTCTAATAGGTTTTATTTTTTTTTTATTTGTCTGGAAAACTCCCTATAATGTCAAAAGTTTATTACATATGCCCATGAAAAGAAAAAAAAAAGTGGTAACCTCTGTGGTTAATTCTGTTCCTTTTTCTGTCCTTTGAAAGTTGGAAGGTATGTGTTATTATGTAGTTCACCTCTAGGGTGGTGCCACACAGTGTTCCGAAGGCAACTTTGGCTGTGAGTCCTATCTCCTTACCCCTTTACGGTAAAAAATGCCACCAGGACACTATCTGCATAAAAACATATCAGTGTTTTAAACCAAGATCTAGAAACATGTGTGTTTGAATGCTTAGAAGTAGAGATCCTCACCTACAAACCTACATAAGGGCACAGTTACAAAAAGCTACAGATCAGTGGTCTGAACTGGGCTGTACAGACAAACGAGTAATAATACATTTGTACTTTGTGTAACCCCTTAATATCAATCAATTTGCAAAATAGGCAAAAAACTAAAGTAAATGTATATTGATCGCGAAAAGCATAGCAGTGAAGCACTCAGTAAGAATGAATAAGGTCCCAACTCTTATTAAGGACCTGTAGTTGCCGGGTCCCTAGTATACAATCCAATAGATCTTACCATTCCTTAATTGCTTTTCATGTCACTGCCATTTACCAATGGTGTAACCCTTTCTATACTGTGGAAGCAAAAGGTTGAACTATTACCTGCCTGGCATTCTCTAAAACAATGCAATAACATAGAAGTACTAGATACATTGGTATTAATCCCATTCCCGTATCCTAATTTGTGCCTTAAGGATACCCCTATATGTGGCCACATATTGTTTTTGCAAGTTGAGCATTGTGACTTCTAGCCACAAGAAATATTGCTCAACTAGAAGTCATGGCCCACTAGTGATTGCAATGTGACTCACTCCATTTACTAATCTTAGTGAAGGAATCATGGTGTGACGAGTTCCAGCCAAAATTGCTATGCAGCCCCAGCCTTAATTTACTTAATGTTCTTTTGCATCCTGTATGCAGGACCGTTTTGAGACATCCAATGGCCAACTCAAAGCCATATATTCTTTGCAGGGTGTTGTAATGTGAAATACACTGTAAAACACGCCTTTGGGGATTTATTATGCCCTAATGTCCTTTCTAACACAAAAATCACAAAGTGTGGGTGTGTGACTTAAAAAGTCATAAGTTTGTTACATATAAGGTTTTTACATGTTGGGAAGGGGATCTCTTGAAAGGAATGAAAAATACTTATCTTGATAAATCCTTCACTAGTCGATTATGATATGGTATATGACAGGGCCACAACACTGAACAGAGTCAAGGGGTCCTTGTATTAGCTTGTTCCTGGTGGTATATAAAGTGGTGCTATGTGGACCAGAAGGAAAATATGACAGAAATAGCCTCTGCCCGGAACTTCTTTTGTCGTTGGTGTCCATGATCTGCCTATATTCAACAAAATGATGCTGTCGATGGTTCGCCTGCTCCGGCTTTTCAGCAGTTCTCAAGCTGTCCTGCTGCTGAACTTGTTTCTCGCGCTGTGCCTGTGATTGTTCCTGCATCTTAGCAGATGGCTGGGATGCCATATAATGAGCCTGTTGTTGGTGTCAATGATCTGCCTACTCCATCATTTCAGTAGTTGTCAAGCTGGCCTGTTGCTGAACCGTGCCTGTGATTGTGTCACAGCAGCTCGCTGGGATGCCATATAATGAGTGTGTTGTTGGCGTCGATGATCCACCTGCTCCGGCATTTTGGGTGCTCTAAGAGCCACTTGACGCCTAACTTCTGGCTACTTTTATAGCTCTCCTGTTTTTAGAATTTTGTCACAAATTAGATTTTCTTTTTCCCAGAATATTTAAAATAGGAAAACTGCGAATTTGGATTAAAGGGGTTTTCCCATCCAGTGTGTCAGCACTGGAGCAGATCAGATAATATGCAAATGCATGTACACAATGGGCTCAGTGTTATCTGTGTGTTTACATAGAGAGATAACAGACCTGGCTTTTTCAGCTTGCTGCCAAGAGCAGCTTAATGTAGTATGTGAACATAAATTCATAACAGTCGTATAGCCATGTCATTTACTGGGATAAAAAGTAGCCTATGGGTTAATCGAGGTTACAAACTACGTATGTGCCAAATTTCATCCAAATCCATTCAGCCATTTTTGTGTGAAAGACTAACAAACACACAAACATCCAAACATTCAAACTTTCGCATTTATAATATTAGTAGGATTGGTGAAACTGAAGGTGCAGCCACTAGTGAGAATGAAGAACCTTCCATTTTCATGGCAGTGGGTGTTAGTTACAGTTACTAATGGGTTCAGCAACCTAGGACTGGAAAATGCAGCACCAATGTGAAATATGTAGCACCAGTGGTGTTACCGTATCCACCTCACAGCTGACAATCACAGATAGTATGGGGATGCTGGATTACAGGTCATTTCTATGGTAAAAGCAGGAAACCAGGATCCAACTGCTGCCAGGGAATTGAGCAAAGGGGCTGCAACTCTTCCCCTGAAGCCCTAACAGGAATTGCCTAGTATTCCCTAAAATTTATAACTTTGAAGCCGCAGATTGCAACCTGACTCTATAAAAGCTAGACTGTGTGTAGACTTGCCTATGTCAAAAAAGTCCCATAGGAAATGCAGAAAGCCGTTCAAATGATATAAAGGATACCAATAATACACAGTGAAAATGTCAATACAGATACAATGTTAATACATAGGGGAAAAGAAGGCATGCATTAAAGTTAGCTAACCTCAACAATCACCTTCCAAGTATACAGAGACAAATGCCCCCATCCAATCCGCTTAATAAATCAACAAGGACTAGAGTGAACATTATCAAGGCAATGGTTAACTGGTAGCTCCACTAGGTTCACATGCATTGTTTATGTGCATAGAATTGCTAACCTGTTACAGATCTTAATACCTGTGGTGTATACACATATAGCAAATACCAAGGGGAAGGGGGGGTGTCATCTCCAATAGTACCTAGGATAGTGCTGTCTTCCCCTGTCTATTTTCTCGTGGCAGTCGGTCTGTCACTGACCATCTCTCTGCCCGCACATACTATGTATCTAAGTCAATGTGCCATCACCAATAGTAATAATAATATTAGTATTTTATTTATATAGCGCCAACTTATTCCACAGCACTTTACAAATTGTAGGGTTCAAGCACAAGCAGAATGAGACATTACAGGGTAATAGTCAATTCATACAATGGGACTGAGGGCCCTGGAGGTAAAGGAGGTTCTTGATATGTTCATATGCGTTTTCTGAGATATGCAAAAATGTGTTCAAGTCAGGGATTGAGATAAAATAATAAAAAAAACCTCCCCAAGCACTCTAGCACCATTGCTTTGGTGCCCCCTGCCAGTCTTAGTTTACTTGGTTATAAAGGTTATGTCCTCATAACCAGTGCAGCCTGTTATTGGCCTGAATGGTGCAGGACACAAGTCTATTGAAGCCAGTCATTGACCGCAGCGGTCTTGTGGATGTTTCGGCATGTGGTATACATCAACACCAAGAGTCACCTGATGGACAATGTGAGAGAGTCGGAGATTAAATGAGTGACTTGTTTTTTATGCTATTTTCACACAATATTATTTGCAAATCTTACAAAACCCCGAGCTTTACCATCCACAACCAGCCCTTTTCAGTATCATTTTGCTTTTGTAAGTGTTCATGGTCATGTAAAATAGGCCTACATATATGGAAATTACGCCGCGCATTGCATGTTCCTTGGATATATAGTATTCTGCATATAACTCTTCATGATTCTGTGAAATATTCATCGCTCATTGTAACAATTCTGCTGTACAATGTACGCCATGTGTTCTGACTATCTGCAAGTGTGTAATATTGTTCGGCACCTTTATACATCGATGAAACTTTTAAATCTATCCTTTATTCTATTTCCTGTGTTTCTTAAAAGCGAATTACCCCAGGACATTCTATTCTGTATATGCGAAAGATGAAAATTTCCTCACTTCCCCATCATTATGTTTCATCTTATGCACCCATAATAACAAGGTAAGGCACAAAATACAGAAGCATTGCAGTAATCTGTAAGATATTGGAAAACGTTGCTATCATATGTGCAGGTCAGGAGCGGATCTTTAAATAAGGTTTCTTCTAAAGCCTTTATAATGAAGATTTATGCTATGGCATAAATGTTCTACTATTTTGTCTTTCCACGTAGAGAGCAGAGAAAATCGTTTATCATTACAAGGGATTGACTACCCACTTCAGATCCCAAGAGTATACGAAAGAAGAATCTAACAAGTAATAGGATTCCTTTGTAATAGAGAGGGTCACAGTGATGAGGGCAATTCATGATGGCGCCTGCTCTGTAATTTACGAACAATGTAAAAAAAAATAAAAGGGCGATTCCAGTCACTACTGGTATTAACGTCAATGATATATTATAGATTTCTTGATTAAACAGGAAAGTTAAAAATTCCAAAAAATTGTATTTTTGCTAAAGCAATGGTTCCCAAGATTTCTGAAGATGGGATCCAATTTTGGGTGAGAATTACTACCTAGTCAAAAAAAAAAAAAGTCTATGTGAAATAAAAAAAAACAATACATAGTGTAACAATGACAAAATATTCAGTCTTATACGCCAACATCAATCATAGCGAGATGGCACCGGAGAAACAATTCAACTATATAGTTAAAAAAAAAAAAAAAAGCAAACTATGTGCCTTATTTTCAGAAACTAGCTTCTCAAATGTGGGCTCTGTATTCAACACACACAATGAGATTTTTAAGTTCAAGACGACTTCTTGCTTTTGTTTTGATAGCGGCTCTAGCTGAGAAACTTATTTCACATAAATAGGAGATTGCAAATGGTATCAAAAATTTAAGAGCTTCTTTGGAAGCTCTGGGTATTCTTGCATTCTTTTGATCCAAAACTGGTCTACGTTCTGGGAAAAAAGGTCTAGTTTCAATATTTCATCAGTACACATTTCGCTGAGTTTTTCCATCCTATTTCTTGCAATTTGTTGAGCGCAACTTTCTAAAAACGGATTCAAAATCCATCTGTGACTGTTGGAATTGTTATGACTTTCTTCAGGGAAATATTCAAGAAGTTGTCGCTTAAAATTGTGCAAACTTAATTGCATGTCCACATAAACAGACTCAGAATTTGCTGTATCATTTATAGCTAAATCTTCCATTAGTTCTTGAGGATACTGGAATGAATCATCTTCCTTTTTGTCAAGTGATGTTGACTAAAGATCAAGTATCATTATAAACCCGATGATTTTTAACCCTGACTGTTACTGTATTAACATTGCAGCCTTGCTAACTGCTCTTCAATAGGCTAAGGCCCCACGGGATGACCTACAGCTATAAAGCGCTGCGGGAAAAACCACGCCAGGAATACATTGCGGTTCTTCCCGCAGCCTTTTAACCAGAGTTTTTCTCCATGGATTTTCTGTTACAATTAGATCTTTGGGGAAGCCAACGGCTTTTCCGTAGATATAATAGACATGCTGCAATTTCCAAAACTACGCCGTAGTGCATGGGATTCACAAAAATCCTATCTATTTTGCAGTTACTGTAAAACGCTGCGATTTTTCCCATGGCGTTTCCGGTCCGTGGGGCCCCGGCCTAAGGAAAACATAAGCAAAGAAGGCCATGCCAGCTTAGGCCCAGTTCACATCCACATTCGGCAAATCTGTTCGATCTCAGTTTTTTAAATCTTCAAAAACTAATTTCGAACTGTCCAGATTAAAACGCATTGATCTCAATGGATTTTAAAAGTAGTTTGTGCCATTCTGTCTGGTTTCCACTTTGTTGTACGGAGAGAAAAGTAGAACTTGCAGGACTTTGTCTCTGTACTAAAAACTAAAAATAAGGATTCCAGATGGACAGCAACCTATCTGGGTTTTTTTTTTTTTTTTTTAACATTGAGGTCTATGGAAAACGGATTACAAACTGATTAAAATCTAGTAGCAATAGGGGCCACACAGTGGCTCAGTGGTTAGCACTGCAGCCTTGTAGCGCTGGAGTCCTGGTGTTCCAGTTCTGCCAAGGGCAAAAACCCATCTACAAGGAGTTTGTATGTTCTCTCCGTGTTTGCATGGATTTCCATCCCATATTCCAAAGACATACTGATAGGGAAAAAATGTACATTGTGAGCTCCATGTGGGGCTCACAATCTACGTTAAAAAAAACTGATAGCAATCGGTTTGTGTCTGTTTTGCAATACATTTTTCCCCCTGCGCATGCTCAGAATGAAGGAGGGGAAGAAAAAAAAACAAAAAACGGATTGGTCAAATTGGACACAGTCAGTTTTTTGAACGGATACCCATTGACTAATGGATTCGGGTATCCGCTGTGTCACTGTTTGGAATCCTTTTTGTACCAAACCTTTTTTTGTCTTAAAACGGTTTGCAAGTGGACAGATACCAGACACAGATGTGAACCCAGCCTAAGAAGCCAAAGAGAACTGGAAAATAAGTCTGCATATTCTGATTTCTCATCTTTCAGGTATGTGAAAAGTTCTGCTCAGAACTCGAACATTCTTTTTGACACATTACCCTTGGAAAGTCACCTGAACATGGCTCAGAAGATTTCAATATAACAAAGTCATGTCTTCACAGATTTTGCAACACTGTTACTTTAATGGCATTTACCACTGTAGCCCAGGGCCCATGTAGCCTAAACGCTGTGATTTTGCTGCGGTTGAAATGCCTAAAGGCATTAGGCTAAAGGGTTAAAGGCCATGTGTTACAGTCACGTAGCGTTTTTAGCTAAGCAGAGTGAATGAGAGTTCATTTAACCTGATCCCCATACTGCAAAAAATTTAACATTTTCAGAAAATGCAGCATAATAATTTTACCTGTGAAAATACTGCATTTCTACTGTAGACTTAAGGGTGAGGCATAAATGAAAAACGCAGCGGAAAATCAGTTAAAGGGGTTGTCCAGGAAAAACATTTTTTTCTCTGAGGTTTGAGGAAGGTAAAAAAAACCCAAAACATATTCACCTTTCCCCGGCACTTCGGTGACAACCTGGATCCTTTCCTTAGGCCACTGATTGGTCTCAGATGTCACGTGCGATGGGACTTCAGGCAGAACAAGCCATGGAGCATTGAGGACAAGTGAATATGTTTTTCTTTAATTTTTCACCTTCTCCAGTATTCAAAGAAAAAAAATATTCTTCCTGGACAACCCTTTTGATAATGTAAGCTTTTTTGCTGTGTTTTTTTTTATTGGGTTATTTTTCCCTGTGTCAACTCAATAGCCAGTGTACAGCCGCAATAACTTAATCGTAGTTCTGCCTTCATTCAGCCGTATTCTGCTTAGTATTCCATTTTCTGCTTATTTCACTCAACTCTGCCTCTTATTATAGTCTATTTTACCTCGGGACCTGCATTTCATGACTGTATTCTTCCTCGTATTCCCCTGTATTCTGCTTTTTATTTCCCCATATTCTGCCTTTCATTCCCCTCTAGTCTTCCTCTTCTACCGCTCTAATCTTCCTCTTATTCGGCTTTCGCCACTATACTGTGCCTCTCGGAGTTGAGCACAATTGCTGCCACATACACCAGCCATAATGGCCACACTAATGCCTGTAGGGCAAGGCATCCTACACAAACATCTCATTGGTCCTCTAGGAAATGTAGCTCGTTTTAATGGAGGCTTCATTATTAAGAAGTACCTCCTGGACTACTTTTCGCAGAGGGTCCAATGTGAGTGAATCTGTCTGCCTACTCCCTGCCCTAAGCTGTATATGGTCATATACTAGTATAGAACAATATAGGTACCCTGCAGAGAATATCTAGGGTTCTATGTGTATGGAGTCACAATGGGTACACATAGCCATGTATGAGGCCTTACTAGTATACAGCCATATTAGGCCACTGACAGAGATGCCTGGGGTTCTATGTCTATGGAGTCACAATGGGTACACATAGCTATGTATAAGGCCTTACTAGTATGCAGCCTTATTAGGCCACTTGCAGAGATGTCTGGAGTTCTATGTGTATGGAGTCACAATGGGTACACATAGCTATGTATGAGGCCATACAGGTATACAGCCTTATTAGGCCACTTACAGAGATGCCTGGAGTTCCATGTGTATGGAGTCACAATGGGTACACATAGCCATGTATGAGGCCATACTAGTATACAGCCTTATTAGGCCACTTGCAGAGATGTCTAAGGTTCTATGTGTATGGAGTCACAATGGGTACACATAGACATGTATGAAGCCTTACTAGTATACAGTCTTATTAGGCCACTTACAGAGATGCCTGGAGTTCTATGTGTATGGAGTCCCAATGGGTACACATAGCCATGTATGAGGCCATACAGGTATACAGCCTTATTAGGCCACTTACAGAGATGCCTGGAGTTCCATGTGTATGGAGTCACAATGGGTACACATAGCCATGTATGAGACCATACTAGTATACAGCCTTATTAGGCCACTTGCAGAGATGTCTAAGGTTGTATGTCTATGGAGTCACAATGGGTACACATAGCGATGTATGAGGCCTTACTAGTATACAGCCTTATTATGCCACTTGCAGAGATGTCTAAGGTTGTATGTCTATGGAGTCACAATGGGTACACATAGCGATGTATGAGGCCTTACTAGTATACAGCCTTATTAGGCCACTTGCAGAGATGTCTAAGGTTGTATGTCTATGGAGTCACAATGGGTACACATAGCGATGTATGAGGCCTTACTAGTATACAGCCTTATTAGGCCACTTACAGAGATGTCTGGAGCTCTATGTGTATGGAGTCACAATGGGTACACATAGTCATGTAGGAGGCCATACAGGTATACAGCCATATTAGACCACCTGCAGAGATGTCTGGAGATATATTTGTACAGAGCCAGAATGAGATACTCAAATAAATTTCTGGTGTCATCCTAGTACAGAGCCATAATGGGCCACCGGATGAGATGTCTGGAGCTTTATGGAGATGTATGGGGCCCTACTTTTACAGAGGCATAATACGGCACCTATAAAAGAATGGGACCAGGAGATTTTATGACATAGTTTGTCAGATATAATTTTCTCCCCATTTCTCAGTAATACAGTACTGTACTAAGTAACCTTCAGCGGTGTAGTATGAAGCTGTCTGAAGGCTGAGTTGTGTTCATCTTAACGTCATCATATCTTCTACATAACTCAGAAAGCTATTATATGTGGCAATTTGATTTTGGTTCCAGTGTTTTTGTAGTACCAAGCACAGGACACCTGCCATATGATATTATATTTGCCATGGTTCCTATAAGTGTTTATCACTATAAGTGTTTATCGTATAATTGTTTATGAGAGTGACTAAAGTTCCATTTTACAACATAAAGCTCCATATCAAAACACTTCACAGCTGGTTCCTGTTACACAGCATGTGCTTTGCTTGGTATCCTGATGTAAATTTATTTCATTTATTTGCAGAACTGCTGTATCAGTGAGAAACATAACTTGCTGTGCAGTGTTGTACTCTATAACTTTCTGTGGTATGCCCCGCTTTTAAAGGGCAATGGTTGTAATGCACTAAGGCTTCTGTATAATGATACCATCGAAGAATTGAAGAGGCCCTGTTAATATAATCTGTTAATATGCGCTGCTCCAGATTGTGGTGTGGCAGGAATTTCTTCTCTAGCCCCCTCCATTCCTGAGTAATTACTGCAGTTAAAGGGGTTGTTCAGGAATATCAGTATTTGTGCAGAAGGCATAAAAAAAAATCATGCTCTATAGCTTTTACAGTAACTATAAGATTAACCTAACTAAAAGTACTGCCCTTAATGTTTCCCTGCCGGAGACGGTCCTTGGTGCTCTGTGCTGCTCCTTTCCGTTCCCGTGGTCCTCTAAGTCTATTAAATACTTGGGGGTGCACCTCCATACTAATCAGATGGATACCTACTTGTTAAATTAGCGTGATGGGACAACAAGGGCCTTTCATGGCTGGGCCGCATTAACTTATTAAAAATGAACGTCCTCCCCCAACTGTTGTATCTCTTCCAAACTGTCCCTGTGATTCTACCATCCCGGTTTTTCTCAGTGGTGGGGCAGGCTTTCAGCATGTTCATCTGGGCTGCTGGGCCACCACGGATCACCAGGTACACCCTGTTCAGGTCCAAACGGAGAGGCGAGTTGGCTGTCCCGGATTGTGCAAAATATTTTTGGGCTGCGGTTGCCACGCGCATTCTTGACTGGCACCACTCCGGTTGCTCCAAACTCTGGGTTGCTCTTGAGGAGTCACTGTATCCTTTACCTCTTACTGCTCTACCTTTGCTTCATAAAAGGCACTGGTCTGACAGTAAAACTCTCCTGCTCCCCTTTGTTGCTCCACAGAATCTGGGGGTATGCCGCCTATATGGGGCAACGTAGAAGCTCTTCACGAACGACAGTCCTTTGACTCCGATCTCGAGCAACCCAGACTTCCCTCTGGCACTTCGTTCCCCGTTCTTGTTTCACCCTGTGGGTGACCCGATTCTGTGGTTTAGGCAGGTCACCTCAGCCTCCTCTCTTCTTCCCCGTGCTGTCTTATTAGCCCAGACTTCACACCGACTCAGTTGCCCTCCACTGGCAACATACGCCACTCTCCCATTTCTACTCCTCTTTGAAATTTCTGGTGATCTCCATAGGGTTCTGCTTCCCTTTGAACATCTTTGCCTTTCTTCTTTGCCTCTCACCCACACTGTTTCTCTCCTGTACGGTATGTTGATGGAGGATCCTGATGGTGCCTTGCCTGCATTCACGGATAGCTGGGAGAGGGAACTGGGGGTCTCATTCCCACTGGGTGCATGGTCCTCTGCATTCTGTACGTGCCACAAGTTCTCGATCTCATGCAAAGAGCAGGAGACTAATTCTAAAGTACTTTGTAGGTGGTAAAGAGTTCCGGCTGTCCTCCATAAAATTTTTCCCTCCACTTCGGATAGATGCTGGAGGTATCACTCTGAGCGAGGCACGATGGTCCACATCTGGTGGGGATGCTCCCTTCTACACCCCTTTTGGTCTGGAGTTTGTCAAATTTACCTACAGTACAAGTTATGGGGGTTGTCTTGCCGGATGACCCGTCCCACTACTCCTTTCCATCTTCTCTCGTGAGTTCAGGAAACCCACCTGTAGACTCATAGGATTCATGCTAGTGGCAGCGAGGTTGGTCATTCCCAGACTGTGGAAGTCTCCGACACCCCCCATGCTCCTATCTTGGCTAAAGAGCTCCTTACACTCAATGGAAAGCCTGGTGGCTGAGCTTCAGCAAGACAATAGAGTGCATCAGCAGACGTGGCTCCTTTACAACCACTTCTACTACTCTGCCAATTTCCTCTCCTTTTTCCCGTCTGTGTCCCCCTGACTTTGCTTTTCTGCTTGAATTCTTCTCTTTTACTGATGTTTTTTCTTATTGGTTCAGTTGATTGCTCATCTGTTATTTTCATGATTGTATTTTGACTCTGCTGCATCACAGTATTATGTTGCCTCCGTTATTTCCCCTGCCTACCCCCCCCAGCTGCCCTTGTTGCCTTTATACCGATATCCCGCCCTCACTTCTAGCTCCAGGTACTGCCCCTCTCCTGCCCCCCTCCCCCCTTCTCCCTCTTTTGGTGTGTTAATGTAAAACTTCAATAAAACTTTTAATGATGAAAAAAATCATGCTCATCTGTCACTGGCGCACTACTATCTGCCATCGCTCTTTAGTCCAGTGTATGCCATCGGAAGTCCTCTCTGCGCTTCAGTCCAATCAACGGTCTCAGGAAAAGAAACAGTGACATCACTCACATGCGTCATTGGTTCCTTTCCTTAGGATGCTGATTGATCTCAGTGGTCATGTGCGGGATAAGCCCCAACACACCGTAGATCGGACGGCGGAGGACACTTGAGGACATTAACCGTACTATGGAAAGTTAGTGTGATTTTTTCACCTAACTCGGCCCCCTGCCCAAATACTGAGATTCCTGGCCAAAGTCTTTAATTTTGGTGCCTTGCATGTTTCTTAGGCTCTGTACTATTAGTTGGGTGATCTCAGGCAGGAACAGGAAAAGCTTAGTAAGCACGCCGCTTGATTATTTCTGAAATATCCATGGAAGTGAACAAAGGGAGCCAAGTATGTGTGGCAATGTCTGCCAGGACTGAAGCCACATGAATGGGAGGATCCCTGTAGTCAATATAGGTATGGGTGTCAGAGGTGGGACTTGCATATATTGCATTTATATCCAAGATGAAAATAGTTCTTTAACCTATCCTCAACAAATATACATTGTTCAATTACTGGATGGTAGTGTGAACTATCAGTTGCTTATCTATGGATGTTTCAGCTACTGTACTGTGATATTGGGACCTACGCACCTCTTTATCTAAGCTAACAAATGCCTACCTCCTAATTCCCCATTCCTTTTCAGCTAGTTGTACCAAGACATATGAAAGCATCAATTTTTATTTCCATGGAAGACTCTCTTAAAATAGTTTTTTGGATTCTTGTGTCTTCATCAGACTTCTAGGTATTTTAGGCCAAACATAATATCCTTAGTGGCTGCTGTATTCCAGGTAACAGGTTCAGTAGATGTAATGTTGGCTTCCAATGAGCATCTGCTGTATATAAAGTAACATAATAATAAATGATGAATATACATATGTGGATAAAATTGTTGGTACACCTTGTCTAATGAAAGAAAAACCCACAATGGTCACAGAAAAAAACTTGAATCTGACAAAAGTAATAATAAATAAAAATTGTTTCTGGGAGAATGTCCTATGGACAGGTGAGACAAAAATCAAACTTTTTGACAAGGCACATCAGGTCTATGTTCACAGATAGAAAAATGAAGCATATCTTGAAAAGAACATTGTCCCTACTGTGAAACATGGATGAGGCTCTGTTATTTTCTGGGGCTGCTTTGCTACATCTGGCACTGGGTGTCTTGAATCTGTGCAGGGTACAATGAAATCTTAAGACAATCAATGGATTCTAGAGAGAAATGTGCTGCCCAGTGTCAGAGAGCTTGGTCTCAGTTGCAGGTCATGGGTCTATCAACAGGATAATGACCCAGAACACACAGCTAAGAACACCCAAGAGTGGCTAAGAGGAAAACTTTGGACTATTCTGAAGTGGCCTTCTATGAGCCCTGACCTAAATCCTATTGAGCATCTTTGGAAGGAGCTGAAACATGCCATCTGGAAAATGCACCCTTCAAACTCGAGACAACTGGTGTAGTTTGCACATGACCAGTGGGCCAAAATACCTGCTGAGAGGTGCAGAAATCTCATTGACAGTTACAGGACTCATTTGATTCCAGCAATTGTCTTAAAAGGTTGTGCAACAAAATATTAAGTTAAGGGAACCATCATTTCTGTCCGGGCCTGTTTCATTAGTTTTATTTTTTTTTTTAATTCCATTGAAGCGAAAAGCAATGTCTGACTTTCATTTGTTCATTTTTCTAGAATTTTTATGTATTATTACTTTCGTCAGATTCAAGTTATTTCTGTGACCATTGTGGGTTTTTCTTTCATTAAACGAGGGGAACCAACAATTTTGTCCACGTGTGTATTAAAAACAATCTTAAGTCAGAATTGATGGCATATTATGCATGGCTTGTCATGAGAATGAGAAATGTGTATCCCAGATATACATTATTTTATATTGCAATGTAAATGTATTTTACCCAGGGCTAGATGGGGACAATATTTCTTAGTAGCTGTAGTCATGTGACTTGAATTAAGATGTGGATAATCTAATACAACTTCAACTTCTAATAAAATGCAACTAAAAGGTGTTGTCTGGGACTTAAAGACTGATGTTTAAGCCTTGAGCCCCATGTGGCATAAATGCTGCAGTTTTACAGTCCCTTGCAAAGTGACTCCCATTCACACATTCCTGAAAAATGCACACAATGGAAATGCTGCAATTTCCAAAATTGGCGTAATTTTGGAAATCGCAGCATGACAATTATACCTACAGAAATGTGGGCGGGTTTCCCTATAAGTGTAATGGAAGCAAAAACCGTGATGCGTTTCTACTGTGGCTTTTCTCGCAACGCTTTTTCTCTGTGGCTGGTACATGGGCGATAAGTGTCTGCTGAGGTCCAATCATGGGGTGATTGAGGTGGCTTGAGGCAATGGCGTCTCATGGATAAATTGGGGGCTGCATTTTTTTAAATTGTCCACTACTTATTGTGTTATACAAAAAACAGCGACCAATACTTTTTTCTCACCTGTCCACACTCATGTCCTGGGCAACTTCTGCTTTGGCCTCTAGGCGGCGCTACACTTATGTCTCCACTCTGAAGAACACCAGGAAAATTTGTACAGTGTCTTCAGCATCAGCTACAGCATACCCTGGAGGTGGCACCAGAGGGCGGCCAGGATCATGGACAATTGAGTAAAAATTATAGGCTGGTACTCTGTGTGAGGGTGGTGGGAAAAGGGGATCCTAAACTTGTGGTGGTGGGGTGTGTGTAAAAAAAGGGGGTCATACACTGCATTTGGGCTTTAAAAAAGGAGCCATATACTATGTGAGGGGCGGTATAAAAGGGGGCCATACACTGTGTGGGAGCCATAAATAGGGAAATCATATGCTCAGTGTGAGAGGTTAAAAAAAAGCAGGTTATATACTGTATGGGGGCCACAAAAAAGGGGTCATATACTGTGCGTTTGGAAAAAAAAGGGGTCATATATTGTGGAGGAAAAAAAAGGAGTCATATACTATGTGGGGTCAAAAAAGGGGGACATATACCATATGGGGGGGGGCAAAAACAGGGATTCATATGTCATGTGGATGGTCAGAAAAAGGGATTTATATATAGTGTTGGTAGCCTGTGTGGTGGGCCAGATAAAAGAGGCCACGTATTGTGTTGTGGTCCAAAAAAGTGGATTATGTATTGTGTGGTGTGACAAAAAAAGAGGGTTTTATATCGTGTGGGGGTCAAAATAGGGGGGTGTTATACTATGTGGGGGCCAAATAAGGGGATTTTTTGATCTACCAATGGAGGGGTGTGTTCTAATCAGGGGGGCCCCATCATGCAACCAAAAATAGCTGGATGGGTAGAACTCCATAGATTGGTTTGTAGCTATGAGGTCCATACAAAATTTCCGTCACAGTCGCAGTCATACACTTTGGTTACATAAAGTGAGGAGGGCAATGCCTCATCTCCTGACTGCACATCTTGTATCTATCAAGTTATTAGCCTAATTGGGTACTTTAGCTTCTTCGAAGCTAAGCTTCTCCTAAGGAGGAAGACAAACTAAGTAGTCTCCTCTCCCTCCTTACTAGAATAACCAAAATTGAGGACTGTGCCAACAGCTCTGCTTCAGTGTAAATGGTTTGATCCAATGAAAGTGACATAGTTCCATACAGAAATAACATATTGGATGTACAAATTCACGTTAAATAACATCAGGTAAGTAAGGAAAGAATGAAGAGGCGAGACATGTTAAATGTGTAAATATGGTTCAGAGGGAAGTGTTTTAATAAAAATCTAAACACAAGAACAAGAAATTAGCTGGAGGGGAAATCAGAAGAAATGTCATGAAATATTATTTTACTGAAAAAAATACTTGAGGCTTGGAACAAATTTCCAGCAGATGTATTTGGGAAATCTACAGTACGTGAATTTAAGCTTGCCTGGTATAAACACATGCACATCCTAAGATGGTAATAATATAAGGGCAGACTAAAGGGGCCATGTTGTCTTTTGTTTGCTATCAATCATATGTTTCTTTATTTCTGTGCCAATACTGTGAGAAGGTGAAAGCAAAGTGCTGGAATGTCACTATATCAGCCCCAGATTCCTGACCTATGTGTGGTCCAGGGCAGGTCTGGAATAGGTTTCAGCACCAGGTGCGGGTCCAAGGCTCATTACTGGGCCATATAAGGCTGCAGAGCCTGCACTTCAGGGCAGATCCTGGGAGGAGAGGAAGTCACTGGGTCTGTCCTGACACTCAGAGCCCTGTGTATAGTACAGTGTTTTTTGGGTTGCTGGTAGTATGTCACACATACAGTTAGTATTTTCTGTTTAGTGAGTGCTCAGATGAGCAGAATTTTGTTTGACATTATTTTGCCTGAAGTTAAGGCTGTATTTTATTTTGCAAATTTTTTTGCATGATGTAAAGGTTTATTTATTTTTCTGTTTTTCTTAAATAAACCGCTTTGCTGCAAGATTTGTGTCCCTGTCTCTGACTGGTTGGGTCCGCACCACTGCTTTTACCGAGCTACCTTCCCCACAGTACAAACAAATTAGTTCTTTATATAGTGTCCCACTGGGATGTTACATTCTTACTAGGAAACCCCTTTAATCCCTTACTGTGGGAATCTAATCTCTTCCATCCCATTTAAGTGAGAAGGACAAGCTGCAGTACCAGTCATAGGTCACTGTGCCTGTGTACATTTTGTGCTAGAGTTACTCCAGCTGGTAACAGCCTATTAAAACCTCCACAAAAAAAAACAAAAAACAGCAGCAGCCACAGACACCCCTGCCTGTGTAGACAATGAAACAGAACCACAGAGGTCCTGAAAGTCAGATCTCCACTGATCAAATACTGATGGTCTATCCTGATGGGCTTGGGTTCAGTGGCGTAACTACCGCCATAGCAGCAGAGGCAGCTGCAAAGGGCCCGGGACATTAGGGGCCCGGTGACAGCCGCTATCGCTGCTATCATTATACTCGGGGGTCTTTTCGGACCCCCGAGTATAATGATTGGCAGACCGGGAGAGGTAAGAAACATAGAAAACACTGTTACTTACCTCTCCACGATCCGTACAGGCTTCGACCTAGTCGTCCGACGTCACATGAGCCGGGCCATGAGCCAGGGTCATGTGACGTCTGACGTAATTGAAGATCGACTACTTCTGAGGCCGACAGCGTGGGAGATAGGTGAGTAACAGAGGTTTTTTTTAATGTTTTTCTCCCCCTGGGTCTCCGATTATTATACTCTGGGGTCTGAAAAGATCCCAGAGTATAATAATTGTTTATGGATGTTCATTATGGGGCATAATACTGTGTGCAGGGGCCACTATGGGGGATAATACTGTGTGTAGGGGCCACTATGGGGGATAATACTGTGTGTAGGGGCCACTATGGGGCATAATACTGTGTGGAGGGGCCACTATGGGGGATAATACTGTGTGCAGGGGCCACTATTGGGGATAATACTGTATGGAGGGGCCACTATGGGGTGCAATACTGTGTGCAGGGGCCACTAAGGGACATATACCGTGTGCAGGGGCCACTATGGGGGATAATACTGTGTGTAGGGGCCACTATGGGGGATAATACTGTGTGCAGGGGCCACTATGGGGGATAATACTGTGTGCAGGGGCCACTATTGGGGATAATACTGTATGGAGGGGCCACTATGGGGTGCAATACTGTGTGCAGGGGCCACTAAGGGACATAATACCGTGTGCAGGGGCCACTATGGGAGATAATACTCTGTGCAGGGGCCACTATGGGGGATAAAACTGCGGAGGGGCCACTGAGGGACATAATAGTGTTTGCAGGGGCCACTAAGGGACATAATACTGTGTGCAGGGGCCACTATGGGGCATAATGCTGTGTGCAGGGGCCACTATGGGGCATAATAGAGTACGCAGGAATGCGTAGGAGGTTGTCGGTCGAGGTCGTCGGTGTTGGTCGGGGGGGGGGGGGGGCATGTCAAAAGTTCACCACGGGGCCCCGCCATTCCTAGTTACGCCACTGCTTGGGTTTGTACCAAGGGCAGCATCAACATGGAGCTTGTACGTTCTTCCTGTGTTTGCAAGGGTTCCCACCTACTCTACAAAAACATACTGATAGTTTAATTGGCTTCATATAAAACTTGGAGTGGAATATGAGTTATAGTGAATTTGCCAGGTTGATGTATCTCTGTGCTGGCCTGCCTTGCTCTTTGCCCTACTGTGGCCAGTTTTAAAAAGTAGTGGCGAGCAGGACTAGAGTGAACAATGCGGTGCATCTTTGGCGCAAGAAAGGGCTGTGTACCAAAGATGCGCCATATTAACAACCATCTAGGTCAGAAAACTGGTATGGTTAGGTTATTAAATCTCCTCCAATGTGTTTGAAATAAGTAAGTTAGAATTTGGGGGTAACAGGGTCTTATGTGACTTTCTGTAGCGTGCTGCAGAATATGTTGTGCTACCTAAGAAAGAGGAAATAACTTAATAATATCAGTCTATGTAACATTCATATCCTACCTCCAACATGCAGCTTAAAATACAGTAAGGAAGTGATTCGCCCAGTTAAATTCTTTGGAACAGCACATCAAGTCTTCTAGCACAGTCCTTAAATTTTTAATATATATGTATTCATTTCCTCATCGTGTAAGTCCCTTGTGTAATTCAGTCATGCAGTTTTCAGGGAATTGATAATGTTGCCTTGGTCGTTGTGCATGCACAGCGCTAGCCTGAGAATCTGCTGCTTGTTACATTACGTCCCTAGGGAGGATGAAGCAGTGGAGATTATTTAAATGAAAGCTTTCATAACTAACCAGAAATAGATACACATACTTTATCAGGTGCACCGGCCGCAGCTTCTTAATAAGCACTGAATGAGATATTAACTAAATCCTCATTACAGACTGTCAGATACATGACAGAGAGATAGTTTACCGCCTTCATAAAGTTTTCTTGTTTTAAAGGGATTGTCAACACGAAATTGACCCAAGATTAGAACTTTTCATTTTTGTGTTAGTTTCTCCCCTCTGCCTCCATATCAGTAAATAATACATCTTATCTTCCATCCTTATAAGTGTTTAGTCAATGGGACACTATTATATGACGCTTGAAGTGCTGGGACTTTCTGCTGTAAGAGGGGGAAGTAGAACTTCTTCATTGAGTCTACATGGCTACTTTAGATAAA
This sequence comes from Leptodactylus fuscus, assembly GCF_031893055.1. Classification (NCBI taxonomy): domain Eukaryota; kingdom Metazoa; phylum Chordata; class Amphibia; order Anura; family Leptodactylidae; genus Leptodactylus; species Leptodactylus fuscus. Next base: position 122,526,459 of record NC_134270.1, on the reverse strand, counting down.
ACAATCTATAAGTTATGGAAGATAAAAATCTATTATTTTTGACAAAGGCCACAAAATATCGCCGCATATATGATCCCGGCTCCCATTGAAATCAATGGGAGCGTATACGGCCCGCAAAACCTCCCACAGCGTAGACGTGCCAGATTACGAGCCAAAATACATCGTGTGAACCCTCCCTTATACTTATACGGAAAACACCAGCATTTTCTTAGGTATAATTGACATGCTGAAATTAGCATTTTTTTCTGCAATGTGTGGATGAAATTAGCTAGAATCCCATTCACTTTGCAGGTACTGTAAAATGCGTCTTTTTTGCTGCAGTATTTCTGCCACATTCAAAACATTGCATTTTGACAATGTGGGGCCCAGGCTTAAAGAGAACTTTCACCACAGCAACCACCTCCAGCTCTTTGCATCCTTCAATAGGTGCTGCCACACTGATTCTGGCACAGTTGGCTTTTTTTTTTTTACTTGACTCTATTGTTCCTGGGTAATTGATGGTGTTAGTTATGACGCCTGGCATGCCCATATCACCTCTGAGGTCCAATATCAGGCCTTTGTGGTGAACCCGAATGGAAAACGCCAGCATTTCGTTAGGTATAAGTGACATGCTGCAATTTTCAAAAACGCGATTGTTTTTAAAACTGCGGCATTTTCGCTATGGATTTTTCTCTGCAGTGTGAGGATGGGATTAGCCAGAATCCAATCCACTTTGCAGGCACTGCTTTTTTTGCTGCATATTCACAACCTGGGGCACTGGCATAAATTGGCTTTTTCAATGGTTTTTGTTGTGAGTTACTAGGCTGTGGTAAGTTATCAGAATCAAGATAAAGAAGGATTCTGAATGATAATCTGTTTTCCCTTAGCCCAAACAGCAGCACAACTGGGGTATTCCTGCCCCTATGAGCTGTTAGGACAGGTGGAATTTTTAATTACCTAACAGCTTTTGACCCCTATAAGAGGCCAGAAGACCTGCTCCTCCCTTGTGTTAGTAACAAGTATGACATAAAAGAACAATTTAAAAAATAGTACACACATCCAAATCTGTACAACAGTACCTCCTAGGGAGGGAGCCTTGTGCTGCTGTTTGGGCTAAGGGAAAACAGATTATCATTCATAATCCTTCTTTCCCCCTATGCCCAACAGCAGCACAACTGGGGATTTAGCAAGTATTGTTTCTCCTAGGGCGGGTTATCCTGGCAGGCTGATGCCAAGACGGAATGTCCAAATGCTGTGGCATCGGGCGTACGCCAGTCCAGTCTGTAATGTTTGGCAAAAGTCAATTGCGAGCTCCAAGAAGCTGCTGCACATATCTGCTCCAAGGAGAGGAACCGTGTCTGTGCCCAAGATGTCGCCACAGCCCGGGTGGCATGGGCTCGTAAAAATTCTGGAACAGGAAGCTCTTGGGCCCGTAGGGAACAACTAATGGCCTCTCTGATCCATCTTGACAGGGTTGCCTTGGATGCCTTAGAGCCTCTATTGTGGCCAAACACATTGACTAGAAGATTCTCTGATCTTCGGAACGGTGCTGTACGGTCTAGGTAAATACGTAGTGCTCTTACCAGATCCAGTGTGTGTAGCTTCTCCTCCTGCTCTGAAGCAGGCGAGGGAAAGAAAGCCAGCAAGGCGATTACCTGGTTGGTATTCTGAAGTGTGGGTACCTTTGGCAAGAATCCTGGGATGAACCTCAGCTGGACCCTGTCTGGAAAGAAGGTTATGAAGGGCTCAGAGGCCGCTAGGGCCTGTAGTTCACCAACTCTCTTAGCGGAGGATATTGCCAGCAGGAAAGTCACTTTAAATGATAGGTACTTCCAGTCCACTTCAGATAATGGTTTGAAGGGGGGTGCACAGAGCCCTTGTAGAACCGCGGCCAGGTCCCACCTTGGGACAGGGGGCCGTACCTGGGGGCGGAGCCTGGCAGCCCCCCTCAGGAACTGTTTGACGAGAGGATCTTGTGATAATCGCGTCTCCAGGAGAGCAGATAGAGCTGACACTTGGACCCTAAGGGTGGCAGGTGCTAGTCCTCTCTCCAGGCCGTTCTGTAAGAACTCTAGGACTGCATCTCTGTCAGGATCGTGCTGGTTGCCTGTACACCAGTTTTGGAATATCCGGGCGATCCTTCGGTAGCTCTGATTGGTTGCCTCTGCTCTTGAGTGGGCTAGGGTACTTAGCACTCCCTGGGACGATCCTCTGTCTGTGCGTATGGCGCGGTTAACCTCCAGGCAGTGAGGTTGAATTTGTCTAGGCCCAGGCAAGGCCGACTGTTCAGTGACACCAGGTTCCTGACTGGTGGAAGCCTCCAGTAGTTCCCCCGACTCATTAGGATGAGGTCGGTGAACTATGCCCTTTTTGGCCAGAATGGCGTGATCACTATTGCTGAAGTCTGGTCTTGCTTGAGTTTCGCCAATACCTTTGGGATCATCGGGATGGGAGGGAACACATATGCCAGTTCGAACCTCCATGGTATTGACAGGGCATCCACAGCCAAAGGGTTGTCTTCCCGGTACAGGGAGCAAAACCTTTCTACTTTGGCGTTGTGTTGGGTGGCCATCAGATCCACCTCGGGGAGACCCCACCTCCTGGTCAGGTAGTGGAAGATGTCCTGATCCAAGGACAATTCGCCTGCGGTAGGGCGGCCTCTGCTGAGTTGATCTGCTACAATGTTCAGGCGGCCCTGGATGTGTACCGCGGCCAGCTGGGAGAGGTTCCGTTCTGCCCAAGAGAAGATCCGGTTGGCAACTTGCAGGAGCGAGGGGGACCTGGTTCCTCCCTGCTTGTTGATATAATGGACTGCCGTCAGATTGTCCGACCTTACCTTGACCGCTTTCCTCTGCAGAACCGGTGCAAACGACAGAAGAGCTCGATGAACTGCGGTAAGCTCGCGCCAGTTGGATGAGCGCGTCCTCTCCCGCTGATTCCACGTACCTTGTACCGGGGTCTCCCCCAGATGAGCTCCCCAACCTGTGAGGGAGGCATCTGTAGTCAACAGGGTCCAGGCGGGCTGGACCGAGGACTTCCCATCGCGCAGATGGGTCCACCAGAGCAGTGTTTGCCGGGTGCTGATGGTTAACTGGATAGGATTCTGTAATCCTGTAGGACTGTGGTTCCAGACTCTCAAGATCTCGTTTTGTAATGGGCGCATATGCCATAGGGCCCAAGGAACTGCTTCTATGGTGGCGGACATCAATCCTAGGACCTTCATAGCCGTCCTGATGGTGACCCTCCGTGTAGTGGCTAAGTGATGAACCGCCCGAGCAATCTTCCTTTTGCAAGAGGAGGGTAGAGAGATCGTCATACTGAGAGAGTCTAGAATAAGTCCCAGGAACTGAACTTGAGTTGATGGCACCACCACTGACTTCTGCCAGTTTACCAGCCACCCCAGCTTGTCTAGTAGAGCTACAACGGTCTGCACCTGCGTGGTAAGAACCTCCTTTGAATGAGCCTTGAGAAGCCAGTCGTCCAGGTACGGGACTATGAATATGTCTTGAAGGCGCAAGGCGGCAGCGACCGGAGCTATGACCTTTGTGAAGGTGTGGGGGGCGGAGGATATGCCGAACGGGAGGGCTGCGAACTGGAAGTGCGCCTCTTTCCCGTCTAGGTATACGGCAATCCTTAGGAACTTTCGGTGTGCCGGGAAGATAGGTACGTGGAGGTAGGCGTCCTTCAGGTCCAGAGTGACAAAGTGATCTCCCGGCTGTAAAAAAGGCAGCACTGACCTGATGGTTTCCATGCGGAAGCGCACCTTGCGGATGAAATGATTCAGGTATCTGAGATCGATGATCATGCGCCACTCGCCTGATGATTTGGGGACCAAGAAGACTGGAGAATAGACGCCTGTGCCTTGATCTGCGCGGGGTACCACCTCCAGCGCGGCCTTGTCCACATACTCCTGGATTGCTTTCTCCAGATGAAGTTGTTTGGAGCCCTGAAGAGGGCAGGTTCTTACCATCTTCTCTGGCGGCTGGGAAATAAAATTGATCTTATAACCCTCCTGGATCATCTGTATGACCCAGGGGTCCCCAACATTCTGGCGCCAGGCATCCACATAGTGGGAAAGACGACCGCCCACCACAGGGGGGAGGAAAGGGATGGGGAGGGGGGGGAAGAGGTGGGGGGATTAGAAGGAGGCACGCTTACGCCCACGGGGCGCACCCCTACCTCTTCCTCTACCAGACCGCCTCTGGCCCCTGGCTCCTCTTCTGGGGCCTCCACGTCCACGAAAGGAGGAGCCTTGACCCTCCAAGGGCTGAGGCAGATTTTTCCCTGTGGAGTCGGCCAATCCCTCCCTGATGCGGTCGAGCTCCTTCCCAAATAGGCGGCCGGGCTCGAAGGGGAGGCCGCACAGGCTGTTTTTGGAGGTTAGATCGGCCCTCCAGGGCTTCAGCCACAAAGGTCGACGAGCGGCTGTGGACAGGGCCATTGACTTGGCGACTAGCCGGGTCTGGAAATGAGTGGCCTCCGTCAGGTGGTCCACCAACAGGGTGATATCCTTCATTGCCGCCAGAAGGTCGTCCCGGTCCACTCCAGCGTCGATGTCCCTGGAGAGAGAGGAGAGTTCTGCCCACAAACCTGAGGCTACCTCATTGGCCACAATGCCAAGGGAGGCTTGGGCAGAGGAGGCAGAGTACACTCGCCTCAAAGTACTCTCCACTCTGCGATCCATGGGATCCCTCAGGCTTGAGCCATCTTCAGTAGGGAGGACCGTACGCCTAGACAACTTTGCCACAGCCACGTTAACTTTTGGCGGGGGACCCCAAGTTTTCAATTGCCCCTCAGAGATAGGAAATAGGGTCTTGAATCGTCTGGAAGGAGCGAAGGGCTTCTCCAGGCGTCTCCATTCTGCTTCCATCAGACGAAGCATCTCCGATGAGGGTCTGAAGGTGCGGTTCTTACGTCTAGAGGACTCCCCGCCGTCCCAGATCCTGAGTGTCTTGAACACCCTTGACATTTTTTCCATAGGAAAAATCTCCTTCTCGTCATCTGAATCCGCCTCAGAGGACTCCACATCTCTGAGGCGCAGGTATTCCAGGGGTGGGAGAGACATCTCACAGGATTCTAAGCGCAGTCTCTTGGCGAGGTGGGAGACGGACGTCTCCATCCTATTCATAGAATCCTGGACGAACCCCTTGACTCAGGAAACCATTTCCCGCATAGGAGTGGCCTCAGAGGAGGGCGCTCTGCATCCCGGACAGAATCTGTACTGGGAGTCATCTGGGAGCAGCATCCTACAGGTGGCACACAAAAGATGTTTTCTCTTGGACACCGCCTTTCTCCGAGGTGGATTAACCGAAGATGACGAAGAAGACATTCTAAGGAAAAGGAAAAACAGCACTAACAAAATTTGTCCCTCCATAACTTGGCCCCCTCCCCTGGCCACCTCCACCAAACCTCAGTAATGCAGAAAGGAACACTTCTTTTCTACAGGCACGAATCACTGCAAGGAGTTACTTCGTGATGCTTGGAACCGGAGCGACAAGCAATGACTGAAAGGTAGGTGAGGAATTTAAAGACCTAGGGGGAGGGGCTTCCCTGGAGGGACCGCCCCCGGCACGAGCAGCCAAAAAACAAGGATATGGAGGGTTCCCCCCCGGCGCCAGAGGAGCTGTAGGCTGCCTAGGGGAGAAACAAACTCCCCTCCAGTCCAGAAAGGGTGCTACTGCTCGTCCTTTAGGGGAAGGGCCCAGCCGGCGGACCCAGGAACCAGAAGAAAGGTTCCTAGGCCCGAAGTTTCCCCCTCCCCCCCTACCAGGGAGCCCCGGCGCGCAGTGGAGAGATGCAAGTGCGCGGCACGAGTACCCACCCGGCGGGGGGAGAGCCGGCCTGAAAGAAAAAGAAAACACGGTCTTCCGCTGCAGGTAACAACAGAAGGGGGGAGAGGGAGAACAGACCCCTATAGGAGGCCAGAACCCCTGCTCCCCCCTGTCCACCTGTCCTGTCCCACAGGACAGAAAAAAACGCAAGGGAGGAACAGGTCTTCCGGCCTCTTATAGGGGTCAAAAGCTGTTAGGTAATTAAAAATTCCACCTGTCCTAACAGCTCATAGGGGCAGGAATACCCCAGTTGTGCTGCTGTTGGGCGTAGGGGGAAAGGGCATTTGTCACAAGGGCCCAGTATATGAACCAAGCCCCTCATATAGGTTACAGTCAGAGGCATAACTTGTAGGCCCCTACAAACTAGTAGTTTATTTTATGTGGCAAAGAGTCATTTTGCACATACAGCTGAAAGCAGCGATTGCACACTAATGGGAAATCGTGTACCGGATTCCCCATTAGTGAACGATCAGGACGATTGCATGCATGCCAACAGAAAAGGCTCTGCGTGCCCTCTCTAGCATGCGTACATTAGGTTCACCATCATGGGCCTATAGCTACTCCCAAGTTAGAGTCTCCTGAGTCATACAGCATTTTCCCCTTGTGAATCGGTGCCACTGATATCAATGTTTTTCATAGCATGCAAATAAGCTCTTTGAAGAAACCACAATGTCCTCATTGCAGCTAAGAGCTAATTTGCATATCAACAAAATGACCAATATGAAAGAAGAGGAGGCAATGATTCACAAACCTATCTATTTGTGGGGATGGGTTGATGTTCGGTCTGGGGACAGACTAACTATAAAGGCTGCTACAACTATTTGTTTAACTTGTTAGGTATCACACTAAACTTTGCAACATATGTACCTTATTCTACACGTGCACCCCCTACAGCTGCCCCCCTGTAAGCAATATATTTCATATTTGATCAATGTTTTAGTAGAACAGGATTAAACATTTCTAGAAGCTAGTTTATAAAAAAATGTGTTTTTGCCTTAAAATTTGGAAGCAAGGGCATGCAAACCAGAGTGGTAGGCCATGGGACTATTATATAGCCATTAAAAAAAATTGCCTAGATCCTGGTTGGTCCCATCCCGCTCATCTTTGTCATGATTCTTGCTATGTGGTCCCTCTCTTGTATGTACATTAACATATGGCAGTACTGTATGTTAGAATGTGAGCCACGCATGCATGCTTCCGAGGTTAGGTATCAAAACACATTTGTATACATTGCAGCATGTCATAAGTCATCTTGCTGCCATAGTTTAGGGTTATCCCATTGACCTTGTAAAACTTAAAATGAAATAAACATACAGTATGGTCACAGTGGTACCAGGGTACTCTGCCCAGGATAAGAATTGCAGACTTGCTAGATATGGACAAACTCCACTGAGGACAAATAGCTTGCGCCCTCTGACTTCTAATCCTATGGATGGCTGTTATTATTACATTCATAACCTGGATCTGGGAAATAGAGAAGGAAAATGTCCGGATTTACTCTAATCCTACAGTCATGAAATATGTATGTAATAGACACCTTAATGCCCCTGGACAAGAATCTTTATTGTGGCTTCTTTTTAATGCTTTTATACTGATGGAATAAGGAATCCATTTTTATCATTTCGAAGACAAAAAATACAAAAACTGCAATTGGTTCTCGTTTCTACTTCTTCCATATATGAGATTTTATCTTTCAATTGTAACAAAGTCTTCATACTCTCCTCCAAAAACAAAAAACAATGTTAGGGCTTTTTTAATTTTTTTTTTTTTTAGAGAAAACTAAAGGAAACAAAATGACATATGGTCCTTAGCCCACTTTCATCTAACCATATGAATGTTCAGTGTGCTAGCTGGGTTTTTCCCGGATAGCACACTGATCCTTTCATTTCTGTGGGCCCATACACATGACCATAAATTACACGGTCATGAGTCTGTGCAGCAAAACATGGAACAAGTCCTATTCCTGTCTGATTTTGTGACCCTGTCTCTGCGGCTATTATTCATTGAATGAAAGGGGCTGTGGAAGCATGGCTGGTGCACGAGTAACACATGTGTGACATCAGTGTGTGTCCAGTGCTCTGCCCGTGCCATTCATTCATGGCAGCCAGTTAGCACATAGTCATGTACAACCAAGCTTTATATGGTGGCAGAGTTTTGGGCATGGAGTGTGTATGGCAATTGCAAGACACAAGACTCCATATGACAGTGAGTCCCTATAGCTTATATGATACTGTATTATGAAGATGATGTCCTCTAGTCCTCCAGTCTGCTATTGGGGTCATATTATGGCTCACTTGCTTGAAGTCTTAAAATTCTGTGTTTGAAAACATGAAGGCCTTAAAGGGAGTCTTCCATCTCCCCCAAGTATATTCAAGTGCTGCAATCACATTACAGAGCTCATTTGCAGTGATAATCCATGAGATGGTAGGGGTCTGAGTAGCAAGAGCAATGCTCCAGGGACCTGAATATCCACCCCTAGTGCTCCAACTGTATCATGTACATAAGACTTCAACGTTGTTTGTCTACAAAAGTTTAGGTCTGTAACATGATAGTGACTGATGAATATACTTGGGGAAAGCGGTAGACTCTCTTTAGGTTTGTTGTGTGTATATAAGGATTACATGTATTTCTAGCTATGTACAGTATGACTTGCATCCTTTATTTATCTGTGGTTTTACCTCTCTACAGTCTTCAGGTCTAATTGTTTGTTTTCTCATCGTCCCTGAGACTTACTGCTACAAAGTCTGTAACACACAGCACACAAAAAGAAGAGGAGATCTTGTTCTCTCTCTCACACTTGTAAGCCCCAAGCTGCAGAATGGAGGACATTAAGTAACACAGAAGACATTAAGAATACATTAGTACAGTACAATTTACTAGGACATAAACACAGTGATGAGAATTACATTTAGAATTATCTGTACAAGTTTCTCCATTTTATTAAAAATCACAATATATTACTAAGTTCGTTCTCTTTGCTTGTTGTATTGATTTCACTTACATTGGTGTATTAGATATTAGCCTTAGTCTTCTGTTGTTTCTTCATCTCTGGCACACAGTGTTAGTTGATTTGGATTCCGACTCTGTAACTAACTGGCATAAGTAACTTGTATAGGGCAGATTTCCCATCTGACTAATCTTTCTTTACCCTGATCAGTGGGAGCTACGTGATACTGGCTACAAATGGCAAAGTTCTTGTGGTCACCAATAGTAACCTTCCATCTAAGGGTTGGATCACACTACCATTATTAATACCTACCATAATAGGATGAGAGCAATTGACATAAAATCATAAGAGCACACTGAGGGTAGTCTTGCAAAAGGGTCTTAAGAATTCTCATCCTTTGACTTTCACATCTTGGGTCACTTAGGCCTTAAAGCTAAGGCACCACATTGCGGAAACAGCTTTTTTTGTTGCAATTTTTTGAGCAAAAGCTAAGAATTTCTACAAAAAGAAATTGAGATATATATAAACTTCTGTTTTTACCTTCTGCTCTATCCACTCCTGGCTTTGGCTCAAAAAACCACAACAAAATCTACAACAAAAAAAGCCGTGTCCGCAACGTGGGGCCTCAGCCTTAAATGGGTATTCCCATGAACATAACCATATTTACATTTTTGCAATTGTAAATAACAAAAAATTGCAGAGTTAGGCCAAGGCCCCACATTGCAGAAACACTGCTTTTTTGTTTCAAATTTTGCTGCATTTTTTCAAATCCAATAGTGGATTGAGCAGAAGGTAAAAGTATAAGATTATATATATATATCCCATGCCTCTTGTAGTCATTCTTAGCTTTGGCTCGAAACATTGCAACAAAAAAAAGCTGCTAAAAAAGGAATGGGAAATATATAGGAAGCTCTTATAGTTCATCCATATGCTCAATCCACTCCTGGCTTTGGCTCAAAAAATCTGCAGCAAAACCTATGTTTCCGCAACGTGGGTCCTTAAAAAGATATTCTTTAACCATCTTACTGCTGATAGTCTGTTGTTTTTATTGGTTGTCAATGGATAAACCATGAATGTAGGAACTTTGTATGATCTGGGACTTGTCAGAAATCCAGCCATCTCCCTTTTCATTACACAGAAGCAGACAGGGACTGTGGACGCATGACTAAATAATCCACCTACAAAAAGCAAGTTTTGCTGTGCCGGAACATGGAAAGTTTCTACATTCCTGGTCACATCTGTTGGTAACTGATCAATACAAAAATGGCTAGAGAAAATCTTTAAAATACTGCAAAAATGTTTAACTTTTAAGTATACAATTTTAACCCCTTCTCGACATCCCCCATAATAGTATGCTGGATGTTGGGTCGTTAAATATGGCAGCTGCTCTGCCACTGGGTCTCTACTATATTGCACAGTGGAGACAAAGTACTAATACCCGTGAACAAAAACTACAATTTTTACGCTCACTATTAAACTAGGAACAATCTCCTGATAAATAATTTAGCGACTTAAGATAGTGTTCAAGGCACTATGGAGAGTTATTTACTGTAGATGTAGCTGCAGCTGCTCCGAACCCCATCTGTGTTTTCACCTGCTGATATCTCCGGAAATAAGTGACTAATGCATATGGAGCCCCCTGTGTCTGGCATCCGTCTGCATTCACACTAATGTAACTTTGATATTTTGTGTGAGTGGTGCTTAAGTAAAAATCTTCGTAATAACTTCTTGTATCAGAGAGTTGGAACACACAAAACCTGCATAGGATCAATGTGAGACATGATATTGTTTCTGAGTCTAACAATAGCTGTATACCGAACATCAGATTGAACCTATAGCAGTCACACTTCCCAGGTATCAACAGTATCTCCTGGTATTCAGATATCCCCAGGACTTATAGATAGGGGTATAATGATCGTGGTCACAGGGAGTGCAACTGCAACGCCTCCGTATGGGGCCCGCAGCCAGCTGTAAATGTCCAGGGCCCTGGACCATAGAGGTTGGGAAAGCTTTGTTCCCCGATCGATATATATTGTTAATGGAAAGGGGCCTGACTTGCAGATCAGTGTGGGTTTGTCAATTCAGACCCCAATTGATCAGCGGGACTTTTGTCTTGTTTTGAATGGAGCAGTAGTCGGACAGCACATGCACTGCCCCATTCATTTCACAGGGAGCGCTGAAGATAGCTAAAGTACAGCGCTCGGCTATCTCCATCACTTCAATTCAAATGACCGAGCACAGCAAAGTTTCCTCTTCTCCTGACCAGCGTGGGTCTGAGTTGTTGAAGCCCTACTGAATTGTATGACCTTACGGCCCTTTACATAACTTGTTTTGTGGGAAAACCCCTTTAAGTATGGCGTAACAGCTGAGATAGTCAAAGGAACAAATGTATATGATGCACGTATATACACTATAGATATCAGGTAATGGAATGGAACACTCATCATTAGAAAGGGAATTGCATGAATGATGATAATGGATGATGGTTGAAGTGGATGATGGCGGCAGCTTAAGGTAATGGGGTAGATGAATGGTGATAAACAAATGAAGAGACAAGCACAACCCTGAACATTACTAGCACAGGATCCAGAAACTCTGAACAGCAGGACTAAAGCAAGAAGCAAGCCAAGCAGATGCAAACAGGGAATGAACACAGAAGAACTACAAGTTTCACACTACACCGAAGGAAAACACATAAAACAGAGCAGAAAAGGAACACATATAGACAGCTCTTCGAAGTCACATGATCTATGATGATCATACATGAACAGGAGGCAAAAGCACCACCTTCACTGCCTAAATCACATGATGTGGGGGTCATGTCATCATCAGCATTAAAAAAAAAAAATTACATAGGGGACACACATTAATATAAGTAACGTTTCATGTCCCCAGATAACCCCTTAAATGAAAGGCTTGTCCTTTAAGAACTCTCTGCTAAACAAGCCGCTCACTAATAGTATGCAGGTATCTACATAGCAGCCAGTATGTGGGATGTGAAGACAAAGCAGAAGAGTTTATGATGATCATAATAGAACAACTAGAATCCCCAGGACTATAGCGCTGAAAGTTATCAAGAGCAGGTTGTGCTGTAAGTTTGTAGTATACTCAATGTCATGACAAATATGCTTGGTAAGAGAAAGAGGATACCCCCCCCCCCCCCCCCGTCATGGACCTGTTTAAATGTTCAGTTTTACTTCATTCAGTTTTTGAAGTCAAAACCACTTGTTTATGGTTTTAAATAACTATCAAAAAACTAAACATGGAAACCGGGTGTGGATCATAAAGGGTGAGAACTTATAAATGACATATCATCCTTCTAATGCAGTGGGAATGACACGGTCTGATTTATATTGGGGCTGCTCCTGAGGTCATTTTCTAAGTGATCCCCTGTCTCACCCTTTAACCCCCGTATGGGGATCTAGTAGTCGCTGCAGGGAACCCCTTAGTTGACTTCTCAGTTTAGTGGCAGCTAAGCCCAAGGGGTTTGTTCCTTTTTGAAGGTATACATGCAGAGTTCATATATTATAAAGAAGACTGGAGTCGAACACTTTTCAAGACACAAAGATCCTTATTGCATAGGCAGTTTCCTGTGAAAAGGTGCCTAAACACCCTACAAACAGTGAGGATTTACTAGACTCAAACAGGATGCACATATTCGCTCTTTAAGAGTTGGGAACTTGCTGAAACTCATGGCCAAATAGTCACAGAGCGGAAAGTCAGTGGTTGCAGTCTCCCGATGTTACAGTATTTCTCTTCTTTTTTTCCCATCTACTCTGAGTCTTAATTCCAAAAATTGCATCAAAAAACTTGGACATGTGTTCTTACCTTCCAATTTATTTTCTGAGAATTTTATGGTGGCTTACCCTGAACACAAGTCATAAAAATTTGATTGTTGACGGCTCAACTGTAAAGTGATGGAAGTCAGCTCCCTCTAGAAGTGTGGCCTTAAAGAGGTTGTCCGGGCTCATTTTTTTTATGACCTATCCTCATGATAGGCCATATTTATATGATTGATAGGGAGCACATTGTATGAAGTCACTTTCAGCACCCATCCTGAAAACAGAACGGGGCTGGAATCAGAAAGTTCAGTCTGCTCTATCGCGGTCTGGCACTTTCACTACAACTCAGCCACAGGCTATAAAAAATTAAGCCTGCACAAGCCCTTTAAATGTTAGATTGACATAAAGTTCCCACTTGATATAAGCCTTGGGCTGTTATGTACATGCTCTCTGTGTGTTCTCTTTGCATTGTAACAATACAGTTTTTGCTTCATTCTGCATAGTTCATTACATTATTGTTGATTATGATGGCACTGTAGCATACTTCCCAACCGTCTCGGATTCCACGGATTGTCCCGGTTTCAGCTCATCCGCGTCCGGACAGCATGAAACTGTGGGCAGATGAAGGGGGGGGGGGGGTAACGGCATGAAATTTTGGGCAGAGATGCAGGGATATGAAACTGTGGGCAGAGATGGGGGGGACATGAAACTGTGGGCAGATGAAGGGGTTATATGAAACTGGGGGAGAGATGAAGGGGGGACTTATAATTTAAGGGTGACTGTAGGAGAATTATACTGTGTGGGGGCACATGGAAAATGAATGAGAATGGGCGGAGTCAACATAAAAGTGGGCAGAGCTAAAATTGTTGTGGCGCGCGCCGCGCTGCACATTTTGTCCCTCTTTCTGCTCTAGTTGGGAGGTATGCTGTAGAGCTAGATACTACTGTCACTTTAAGGGGTACTAATATTTGTACCACGTCTTGTTTTGGTAAATCTGAATCAGAGGCGGTATTATGAATTCCTCACTGGCAATATTTAGTCTAACTGAAACTTGGGCATTTTCCCGAAACCAGCAAGGGGATAGATGGCGATAGCCTTGTGTAGAAAAGTCTGTGTGAGCCCAGGAAATTCCCTGTGTGAACAGGTACGGTGTTTCTGCAGGCACTTCTAACATTACCTGCATTTTCTGAAACTTCTGTGAAGTTCTGTAACTGAAAAATATCTCCTAAAGTGCCTGATGAAATGAACTTTTTTGCCATAACTTCTGGAAGCATTGACATAGCTGGGAACTGGCTGTCCTGGAGTAACACAAGACGCAGTGTCCTTCCTTAAGGATCAGTTGCATAAAGGACCACAGAGCTCCTCTTCATTGTTTAGATATCTGGTACATGAGATGGGGCTGCAGTGCCAAACACATCCACATTGATTTGTTTGGTGATACAGATCTTTCATTTAGCTGCTAAGCTATAACACTGATTCTAAAGATAATTTATTAATATTAAATTCCTAGGAAATCTCTTGTGTATTTTTGTGTGTATTCTTGTGTGTAGAGATCACTATGGAACATTATACTGTAGTAAAGTATGTCACATTTACATACAATTACATGCAGGGTCTATATGAGCCATGTAGGTCACAGTTTGTCACTCTCTATGTGGTTTTGATGTCATCCAGGAGGGTGGAGGAAGATACCAAGGTTGTGCCGCATGCTGTAAGGAGCACAGGAGAGGTGAGGGAAGGTGAGTATAATTGTTTCATATGTTTTTTCATCTCCCCTGGGCCTCCATTTATTATTATACTAAATATTTTCTGGCTTAGGATGAAAAAGTTTGCTCTGAAATAAAACAGGCAGATAAACCCAGGAATATTTGACGAAATGAATCTTGTGAGGTTTACTTATCTCTAACTAGCCTCTGCCTGCGACTTTGTCTGTGGGTTGTTGGCGTCGATGATCCACCTATGTTCAGTAAATTGCTGACGTCGATTGTTTGCCTGCTCCGGCATTTCGGCAGCTTTCAAGCTGTCCTGGTGCTGAACTTGTTCCTTACACCGTGCCTGTGATTGTTCTGGTATCTCAGCAGCTCGCTGTGGCGCCATATAATGAGCCTGTTGTTGGTGTTGATGATCCGCCTGCTCCGGCGTTTCAACGGCTGTTAAGCTGGCTTGCCGCTGAACTCGTTCCTCGTGCTGTGCCTATGATTGTTCTGGCATCTCAGCAGCTTGCTGGGAAGCCATATAATGAGCGTGTTGATGGCGCTGATGATCCGCATACTCCGGCATTTTGGCAGCTCTCAAGCTGGCCTGCCGCTGAATTTGTTTCTTGCACTGTGCCTGTGATTGTTCCGGCATCTCAGCGCCTCGCTGGAACATCATATAATGAGCGTGTTGTTGGTGTTGATGATCCGCCTGCTCCGGCGTTTCAGCAGCTGTCAAGCTGGCCTGCCACTGAACTCATTCCTTGCGCTGTGCCCGTGATTGTTGCATCTCAGCACCGCCGTATAATGAGTGTGTTGTTGAAGTCGATGATCCCCTCAGCTGCGCTTGAGGAGAACTGTGCAACTAGATTTGCTCATAGACTGACTCCAGGGCTCAATGGCCTTACCAGGGTAAGCTCTGACTGGTTATATAGCCCCCAGATAACTGCAGGGGCAATGTCCTATAGTATTGCATGGCACTCATTCAAATAATAGTTGTGAGAATCCCCTTTAATTGGCTGTTTTTTGCTGTTTCCTTTATATTCCTACTTCTCTTTGTTTTTTATTACAATACTTTAGGTGACATTGGTCGGTTATTGTCCCTTTGCCTCTTTTCGATCATTATAAGACACCCTGTGATGTTTATTGGTGATGTGACATCTGCGTCTTTTTATTACACATGACTCAGTGTCGGCTAGAGGATGTGACTGTTATTATATTCCTCACTAACCATCTCATATTGTGCCTGTTGTGTTCCTCTGCAAAGAATCTGAGATTAACTAGCAAATGTCAGAATGTAAAGCTAGGCTGACATCTTGTTCCATGGTGAATTTACTGCATCGTATTATATGTAAGTTAGAGCAGAAAAGGAAATGTAAAGATTCACCTTTGCAGCTCCTTTACACATAATTGGAAAGATTCTTTACAATTTATGGCTACGCTGACTAAGAAAAATTAAGATCACCCCAAATCTCTCACCAAGATTGTCAAATCACTAAAAAGGACAACATGGCTATAAAATATATGACACTTGGATGTATACCAGGCAATACTATGTCTCCCATCAAGGGCGTCACTAACGGGGTAGCAGCGATAGTGGCTTCCACAGGGCCTGGGACATTAGGGAGCCCCGCAACAGCCGCTACCGCTGCTTTTTTTTTTTTTTAATAGGCCATTTCCTGCTAGAGTAACGGGCCCTATTTACTAACCGATCCTGGATCACTTCCCCTTTTGTGGAGGATGTGAGCATGAGCTAAGTGACGCTGCGGGCCCCACAAACACTATTATTATACTCGGGGGTCTTTTCAGACATATGAGTATAATGATCAGAGGCCCAAGAGACGTGAGGGAAAATAATAAAACATGTTACTTACCTCTCTTGGCTCCAGGCAGGCTTCAGGCCTACTTGTGTGACGTCCCTGAAGTCACATTGGTCGGGCTTGCATCATTATTAGAGATGAGCGAGTAGTGAAATATTCGATATTTGATATTCGTTTTGAGTAGCCCCTCAATATTCGACTATTCGACCGAATATTGAATCCCATTATAGTCTAAGGGGAAAAAATGCTCGTTTTAGGGGAAACCCAAATTCGACTAATTGGAGTCCCCAAGTCCACTATGACACTTCAGGAAATTATGCCAACACATCTGGAATGCAACTGGGACAGCAGGGGAAGCATGCCTGGGTGCATCTAACATGCCCAAGTCCCAGGATTACCCCACTATCACAGCCTATCAACTAGACACTTTCCAAACTCAATAGAACCTCTATGGAAAGTGGAAAAATACTTGGAAACCTTCTTTCCTCTACATTAATATGGACAGAAACAAATTTAAACCTAAAGAAACATTAGCATGTGCTTATCACAATTCCTGACTTGACAGCTGCGTTAAGTAGGGTAAAACGCAGACCAGGGCCGAGCACCAGGAACAGGTGTTTCAAGGGCTTTCGGATAATGCTTCTAGCGGCTTTTCCACCAGCCAGTCAGCCACTACCTCCAGTCATGTTCATACCCAAGAGTCTGCCCCTCCTTCCTCCTAACATGCCCAATCTTCCCAGCAGAGTCATCACAACCCCTGCCCCCTCCCAGGAGCTGTTTTTGGGTCCTTTTCCACTCCTCGACTCTGTTCAACCACTTCACGAATCCAAGGAGCTAACAGACGAATTTCTCTATCCTGATGCCTAAACACTGGAGCATCCGCCATCTCCTGCCGATTTTGTGGTTATGGACCTGCAACCAGCGTTTCTCGGCCTTAGTGATGATGACAAGACACAGTTGCCATCAGGGCAGGCTATGGTTATGTGCGGTTTGCAGTAAGAGGAGGGTGAACAATTGGAACAGGAGGTGGTGGACGACGAGGCCACCAACCCAACCTGGACAGGGGTAATGTGTAGCGTGGAAAGCAGTGTAGATGTGGAGGCAAGCGCAGCACCAAAAAAGGTGGCTAGAGGCAGAGGCCTGTCCAGAGGCACAGGACAGCTGCGTCACAGAAGCCAGGCCAGAGCCAGCAAGGTCCATTATGTTCCCTGTACTAGCCACTCGCCCAAAAGTCACCCATCGAGGCCCTCCCTCACATCCCTCAATGGTGTGTAGATTTTTCAAAGTATGTGCGGAGGACAAACTGAGTGCAATTTGCACACTGTGAAACTCAAAACTGAATAGGATCTCTGAGGAAAGCAACCTGAACACCTCAGATATGCACCGTAATTTGTAAGGCAAGCACTGGGCTCAGTGGGAGAGAGCAAACGCAGGACAACTGACTCTTCCACTGTTTCCAGTGCTGGCGCTGCAGTCCAGACCACCAGCCTGGAGACTTCCACATCTGCCTCTGACACTTTGGGGACTTCACCCTCATCCTCCCCTTTTCCTGCCTCTGCTCCTTTTGCCTGCACCGTCATGTGATTCTTCTCAGCAAATCTCCATCTCCCAGGTGTTTGATCGCAGGCAGAAGTACAGCGCAACCCACTCACATGCCCAAGCTTTAAACGGTCACACCTCAAAACTGCTGGCCTTGGAGATGTTGGCATTTCTGTTTGTGTAGACTCAGGCCTGATGGCAGCTGCTATGCTGCCCCTAGCCATCACTACTTCTCTTGGTGTGCCATCCCTGCCTTGCACCAGCAGGTGTCCCATAACATCAGGTGGGCCCTGAGTTCCGCGCATTGCCCTAAGGTCCTCTTGACCACTGATGCCTGGACAAGTGGATGGTCAAGTGGGTGAATGTAGTGGAGGCTGCGACCGGGTCGCAAACTGGTGCGGCCTATCTCCTCTCCCTGCCCAAGATTCCTGGCAGGGGAATTCCTCTGCCGTAACATCTACCCCAGCTGCAAGCTGGAAACACTGCAGCACTGGTGTGTGGAGACGTCAGCAGGTCGTGCTGAAGCTCATCAGCTTGGCCGACAGAAAACACACTTCCCCCAAGGTGAGGGATGCCATCCTAGAGGAGACTGCAATGTGGTTTTCGCCATTGCACCTGGGCCCAGGCTTGTTTGTTTGTGATAATGGCCAAAACCTGGTAGCGGCTTTGGAGCTTGCCAGACTCAAACCACGCCTGGCCCACGTTTTCAACTTGGTGGTGCCAACGTTTTTAAAAACTTACACCAATGTTCACGAGCTACTGATGAAAGAGTGGCCACTTCCGTAAGTCTACAGTAGCCGCTGCTAGCTGGACGCACCGGCTGTTGTGCAAGGTCACCACACGCTGAAACCCTAGATACCATATGTTGAGCAGGGTGTGTGAGCAGCAGAAACCTTTGATGGAGTTCCAGCTCCAAAACCCAAGGGTTCATCAAAGTCAGCTCCCTCAGTTTCTCAACCATGAGTGCCCATGGATGGCAGACTTATGTGAAATCCTATCCCATCCTTTCCACTGGACACTTTCCAAACTCAATAGAACCTCTATGAAAGTCTAAATACTTTGAAATCTTGTTTCCTCAACATTAGTATGGACAGAAACAAAAATTTAAAGCAAAAGAAACATTAGCATGAAACCCTTTAAATCACGTTGCCCATGACAACCACAGATGGCATAGGCAATAAGATATCAAACAGCCCCCACCCTTAACTGTCATTGTGTATGTCTGTGTGTGTGATGTGGTAAGCCTTAAAAAATTCACTTTTGTGGCACCTAACGTGAGCCCGTCAAAATTAACTTACAGTCCCTTAAGCTGAGCTACCATCAGAGATTGAGGCCCTTGAGATGACTTCAGCCTTTTACCAGCACAAAATTGGTATACAATCCATCAATTTGTGAAGTCACTGATTCCTGTATACTGTCATACAGTATATAGGACCTAATATACGCTCAATATAACTAGCCTCTGTGTATACCCTAAGAAAATGGAGAGTGACCCTTCCAGTGGGGGCAGCAAAATCATGCCAAGTAACACTCTGGCACACATGGCTGACTTCATGTTGGGCTGCTTTTCCAGAGACAAAGGCATTGTTCACATCATGGAGAGCAACCAATGCTGGATTTTTGCAATCCTCAACCCCCAGTATAAAAATAACATCTCGTCTTTCGTTCTGGTAGGGGAGAGGAACAATCGCATAAGTGATTGCCACAAACACCTGGTGCAGAATATGATGGAAATGTTTCCGTCAACCCTTGCTGGCGGCAGAGAGGAGATTTCCTCAAAGAGGCTAATATTCGATCGAATAACTACTCGATCGAATAGTATTCGCTCATCTCTAGTCATTATGCATCGTGATGCAAGCCTTGGCTCAAGTGACATCCCATACATCATTGAAGATGGCCTATGTCACCGGGGAGTGCGTTGGAGCCCAGGGAGAGGTAAGTAGCATTGTTTTTTTATGTTTGTATCCTCCCTTGGGCCTCTGATCATTATACCCTGGGGTCAAAAGACCCCAGAGTATAATGATTGTTCATTGGTGTCCACTGGGGCATAATACTGTGTGCAAGGGCCACTATGGGGCATCATACCATGTGCAGGGGCCACTATGGGGCATCATACCATGTGCAGGGGCCACTATGGGGCATAATACTATGTGTAGGGGCCACTATGGGGCATAATACTGTGTGCAGGGGCCACTATGAGGCATAATACTGTTTGCAGGGGCCACTACGAGGCATAATACTGTGTGTAGGGGTGTTAAATATTATAAAATGACACTTCTATATTTTGGGAACATGGGTGCGGTTAGAGTACACCATTTTAGGAATCTCCTTACATAGCAACAAGATGGAAGGTCTCATGAATATAAATGAGTAAGAAACACACGTCTGGGTCTTTGGGAAGACCAGGGTGGGTGGTCCTGGCAGGTGGTCAGTCATGGAGGACGTCGTGACCAGCCCAAGTCCATCAACCAGATGACAAGCATGAACCAAGCTGTAACTACAGGATATCCAGATGAAGAAATCTAACTTTTCTGAAGATGTAAGCTAATGAGACATTGACTGATATTTCTGTTATTTTGGACATTTTCCCTGTTCCTGTGTTTTCCCTCAAGATATTAATAAACCTCTACACTGATTTATAACAAGCTGACTCCTCCTATCATGATAAGGCCTCACAACACGCGGTCACAAGTTTCACCGTAATACAGAATATTTTACAAGGGGCCACTATGGGGTATAATACCATGTGCAGGGGCCACTATGAGGCATAATACTGTTTGCAGGGGCCACAATTAGGCATAATACTGTGTGTAGAGGCCACTATGAGGTATAATACTGTGTACAGGGGCCACAATGAGGCATAATACTGTGTGTAGGGGCCACTAAGGGACATAATACTGTGTGCAGGGGCCACTATGAGGTATAATACTGTGTACAGGGGCCACTATGGGGAATAATAGTGTGTGCACGGGCCACTATGAGGCATAATACTTCGTACAGGGGCCACTGTGGGGCATAATAGTGCATGCAGGAATCCGGGGGGAGGGGGGGGGCAGGTTTGGCATAGGGCCCTGCCTTTCTTAGTTATGCCTCTGTCTCCCATGGTGCAGAAACTATCTGTTATATCATCCCATACTTCTCATAATATGGAGGTAAAATGTGTCAGTCTTGGGTGGAACATTTACTAACTTATAAGGTATTTTTGGATGGAGTACTCCATCCCTACTCGGTACCTACATTGAGGGATATTTTGGAAAATAATGTATTGGATTTGAATATCCATGACCTGCTCCCTACTCTACTGTCCTGTTGGATGAACAATGAAGGTTGAATGGAATTGGTGAGTACATGGTTTTGTGTGAGTGCTGTTTTTAGAACACACTGGGTAAATTTATGAAGACTGGAGTTTTCAACATGAACATTATCCCTTGTGCTGGTGCACGTGCACCTCATTCATAACGAGACAAACTTTCCGCTGGGTCAAGCATAGATATCCAGCATCATTTTTGCAACTTTTTTACACCATTTTTTTTTTTAATGGACAAGTCCTATTACTGTCCATTTCCACATATCCATCAGTAGACTCAAGTCTATGAGGGATGTTTTTTTTGTTTTTTTTTAAATGTTTGTGTGCATTAGGTCTTAACAATGTGCTATCACTACAGGAGATGAAAAACCCTCTTTAATTTCATTGTACCGCCTGGCATACATTTTTGCTGCTTGCTATAAAAGGTTTCCTGTGTATGCTTAATAGGGTCTATCAGAGGCAGTGACACCGTGCTTTCAAACAACTAAGTACTGATGAATGAAACCCACAAAATGGTCTTGAATTTCTGTTCTTTTTCAGTCATCCTCTAACAAATGAATAAAAGGTTTCAATTATTTATACAATATGTTCTTCAAAATCTAAAAATATACATCTCACTTTGCAAACAATAAAGGCTCATATTGTTACATTAACAGAAAATTAAAGTTACATAACTTATGTGTTCTGAAATGCAGTAGTGAAAAATTAAAATTACTGGGTCCTTAAAGGGGTTCTCCGGGCAAAAAAAAAATATATTTTTTTTTTTTAAAAAAAGGTCTTTTAGTGCTATTAATGGGTTATTAAGTTCAGTGTTTTGATTTATGGGTTTCTCTAGGAGCTCTGGGCATCCTCTGCATTTGTTTACATAGCCAGCTTCTTGTTCTTTTATCCTACAACTACCATGATGCATTGCTCTTCAATCAGATCCCCCTCTCACTCCCTCCTCCTCCCTCTCTCACTCCCTCACCCCCCCTTCCCTATCTCCCTAGCTAACCTGTGTACTACTAACCGTACCTAACTAACTCAGCCAACCCCCACCCCTGTCTTCCAGTCTGGATCTTTTGCGCATGGAAGATCACTTCCCACTTCCTTCCGTCCATTTTCTCTTCACGTCTGCTGTTTCCTGCGCAATAGAGCTGCACAGATGTGTGAGACTGGCAGATCTCAAGAGGAGGAGCCGGCCCTCCTGAAGAAAGTGATGTTTTGTGCCCAGAAGATCCAGACATGAAGACAGGTAAGTATGATGTGGTGGGTGGGGGGTTAGTATTGGCGACCTTCTATTTCTAGAACCGGGGAAACAGAATGTCACTGGAAAATCAGAAAATGTGCCTGGGGCGGTCACATGACCACCTCCACTGATAAAGTAAGTAAGTAAGTTAGAAGATAGAGAGTGTTTAGTTTACTGTTAAATTATCATTTTATCCCAGACAACTCCCTTTAGGCCCAAAATAACTGTCAGTTCTCCTGACTTGCCTGTATTCAGTAAATATTGAGGCACCTTCTCTTCATTGTGTCAAACCTCTTTTATTACTATTGGAAATGCATGAATGACTTCACAACTGAATATCTGTACACAGTCTAACACTATCAAATCAGAACTGGCAATGTCAAACAATGTAAGGACAACCTGCCATCTAGTAACACTAATAAATTTCTAGGAGGGACAACAGAGGAAAAACTCAATGCAGAGTTCTAGGAAAAAATGCTCTGTGGAATAACATAAGAAAAGATAAGGTAATCATTTAACAGTCCCACCATCGGGAAATTCAGTGTGTTACAGCAGCATGGATAATACAGTATAATAATATATATCAAGAAAGAACACATAAAAGCTCATAGCAGATGGAAAAGATACTAGGAGTCATAGCAACTAAGAAGAAAAAGAAAGACTCAGGATCATTTAGTTCTCTGTGCGGAGTGATCTACGCTTAGCCCACTGTTGATTATACAGCCTGACCGTGGTTGGGAGGAAGGACCTCCGATAATGCTCCTTCTCACACTTGGGGGTGAAGCAGTTGGTCACTGACAGTACTGCCCAGTGCAGTGTACAGTATGAATCGGGCAAGAACTGTACCTTGTGGTGCCCCCGTACTACAGATCACAGTGTCACACACAGCTCCAGACTCTCACATACTGAGGTCGGTTTGTGAGGTAGTCTAGGATCCAACTGGAGAGGTGTTGGTCAATTCCAACAAGGTCCAGCTTGTCCCTCAGTAGCCCTGGCTGCATGGTTTTAAAAGCACTTGAGGAGTCAATGAACATTATTCTCACAGTGTTCCCGGGTTTCATAAGTATCTACTAAACTAGGGAGCTGATGGATCCTCTTCATGGAATGGTGATGTCATCATTCTTTCTGGCAGATTGGTATACTGATTAGGCTCGATTCAGAACATGCTTTTTTTGGTTCCGTTTCTGTCCGTTTTTTTTGGATGGACATAAAAGTATGGTATAATACATTTTTATGTCCTTCCAATAAAACCCGGACAGAAACAAATGCATTTTTTTACATTGATATCTATGTAAATGAATGGCCATTAGTGTGCATTTGTTTGTGTCAGTTCTTTGCATCCATTAAATGGATGTGCGAAGCAAATGTAAACAATGAAATCTGAATAGAGCCTTAGATTGAGATCTTTATTTGTATTTGTTTGTGATCTGAAACACATATCTGTTGACATTTTAGGGGGATAAATAATTCTGCAAAGAACTGTATAAAAAACAAGCAAAACAAGGCATCGCTAAAATTCTTTGTTATTCTGCAATGAACTGCTTGAAAATTGTTAGAAAAAATACAAAATTGCTTGCGCTCCCTGACGATAATCATTGTGTTTTGTTTATAATGTTTATGCAGATGAGGCGTAAAAAGATACCATGGGCAATGTAAAATTCATGGGCTGTTTTATTAAATCTATGGAAATAGCAATTAATTGCCATAGAGATTTGGATGTTTTACTAAATTTTAATAATACATTTCTATATTCATTTTATGTCTCCAGCCTGTGTCCCAGATAGCGTATAAAACAGTCATTTATTAATTGCCTTGCGCATTGTACAATTCACATCTTTATAACATAGATATCATGTTTTTGTTTTTACAAAATATTATATCCTCTTCATCAATGATATCTGATCTGTGGCAAAACTACATATCCCAGGATGCTCCGAATTACCTGAGGTTGCACAGCACTGATCTAGACTGTTTCTCTGGTTTCACAGAGAATGTTATTGCAGATCTATTCTAGACCATAATGATCCACCCTGGAGGAGGGTGGGGGTGGGGTGGGGGAGTGATTTAAACCTCCAGAGTTTATATATTGATGGTCTATTCTTAATGTTATTCTAATGTAACTTTATAGCATGTTACTAGATTCCATGATACCTATCTTAGCTACAAGCTGGTGTAGATGTCAGTACGGGCGAATGGCCTGATGGAGGGTGTGCCTGATTTATGAGTATCAGGTATTTTCTTTCCCAGTTAGAGAGCTGCAGCTTCCATGTTCTACTTCATACTGTGGAGTGTGTAGTTACCGTATTTTTCGGACTATAAGACGCACTTTTTTTCCCCAAAATTTTTGGGGAAAAGAAGGGTGCGTCTTATAGTCTGAAGGTGGCGCCTGGCATCTGCTGTAATAGAGAGGCGGAAGCCGGTAAGTGATAGACGCCATTACAGGTGCCGGGGCCTGCGACATCATTGCGCTCCTCTGCCCCGCATGAAGCCAGCAGCGGCAGGGGCTCCTCCGACCCCCCGCCGCTGGCTTCATGCAGGGGAGAGGATCGTAGCGATGTCTCAGGTCCCGGCGTCTATCCCTCCCCGACATCCGCCTCTCTAGTACAGCGGATGCCGGGTCAGTATCAGCGGCCCCTTCTCCCCCGGGGCCGGTCTCCACCGGCCCCGTACCTGTAAAGTTGCAGGCCGGCTCCTGCGCGGCGATATCGCAGGAGCCGACCTGTTCGGGTGACAGCCGGGAGCCTAATGAGGCTCCCAGGCCTGTCACTGCTATATATTAGTATTGCGGCTGGGTCTATGACCAGCCGTAATACTAATACACAGAATGTCCCATAGACGGCAATACAGTTGTATTGCCGTCTATGGGACTTGCGATCAAGTGACCGCAGGTTCAAGCCCCCGGGGGGGAATAAAATAGTAAAAAAAAAAAAGCTTTAAAAATATGAAATAAATAAAAGTTCTAAATCACCTCCTCTTTTTTTTTTCAATACAAGGTGATCTAAGCAATAGATATCCCCCAAAATGGTATAACTAAAAAGTACAGCTGGCCCCGCAAAAAAAACGCTCTATGCATCCCCGTACAGCTGCAGGGTCACCTGTCAATGTGGCCTTGCAGCTGTTGCAAAACTACAACTCCCATATATTAAATATTTTACCAGTTTTTGCTTCAAAAATTTTTTTCCCTATTTTCCTCCTCTAAAACCTAGGTGCGTCTTATAGTCCAGTGCGTCTTATAGTCCGAAAAATACGGTAGCTTAAAAGGGTATTTGTGACAAAAGAAGTTACTCCCTATTCACACTATAAAGCATGGGTGGGCAATTAATTTTCCCATGGGGCCACATGAGAAATAGTAACAGTTCTAGAGGGCCATGTGTGCCACGGCAAATTTAGCTCCACCCACTTCTCCACTGACTCCGCCCATTCTCAATCATTTTTCCATGTGCCCCACAAAGTAAAATCCTCCTACAGTCACCCTAACTTTATACCCCCCCATATTATAACGTTTCCCTTCAAATGTGTATTAAGTCCCTCTCCTGGTGCCCTAGTATAAACTAGCAGAAATTAGAGGGGACATTAAACTGGGGCAGCTGGAGGGGGACATTAAACTGGTTGCAACTAGAGGCAGACATGTCCCCCTCCAGTTACCCCCCCCACGGTTTAATATCCTCCTCCAGCTGCCCCAGTTTAATGTCACCCTCTATCTGCCCACTAGTTTAATGTCCCCCCTCCATGTGCATTCAGTTTAACTGCCCCCCTACATCTGCCCCTAGTTCCACCCTCTTGCTCACACATGCTGTCTCTTCTCTCTTTATCATTCAGCAGCCTCCATTGCCGGCAGCTTGCATCAATCAAACAGTCCTGTGTGGCTCCGCCCACTAACGAATCATAGCCTATCCTGGTGATATGCTGTGATGACATCATCACAGGTCCTTGAACCTCTGCCCGCTAATAGTTTAATGTCCCCCCTCCATGTGCATTCAGTTTAACTGCCCCCCTACATCTGCCCCTAGTCCTCCCTCTTGCTTACGCATGCTGTCTCTTCTCTCTTTATCATCCAGCAGCCTCCATTGCCGGCAGCTTGCAGAAAGCACACAGTCCCGTGTGGCTCTGCCCACTAACGAGTCATAGCCTATCCTGGTGATAGGCTGTGCTGACATCATTACAGGTCCTTGAAAAAACTTCAACTAGCTATGTGGGCCGGACAGAAGCAGTCAGAGGGCTGGATGTGGCCCCCAGGCCGCACATTGCCCAGGTCTGCTATAAAGAGTAACTTATTGATCATTGGGTATACAACCACTGGGTCTCTAATGATTACCAGAATGGGGGTGTTTTGCACACTAGTTAGAATGGAAGTGTAACACCTTTGCCTGTTCGGGTCTCTGAGCCACCCTCCGCTCGCACACTGCGGCACAGAAGGAGTGTCCACTTATGATTCCTTACTTTAGGTTCTTGTTGCTCTGTCTGAACACTGCTCTATTCCCTCATCTCTGTCTTGATTTTCCATCACACCCATCTCTTACACCTTTTTTTCCCTCTCCTCAAATAATTAATCTTAGCCTTACCTGTGTGATAGATATGCCTAACCAGCCTGGGGTGGGTTCTGGACGTCCTATTAATAGGTCATCAGACCACACATGTTGGCTGGCTATTGTGACTCTGTCCTTGCTAAGTGTTTCTCTTGCTATTGTATTGTATTACTGACTTCTGACCTTTAGATTCACTTGTGACTTCTCTTTTGGATTACGATTTGGTACTGGCTTCAACCCTTGGCTTTCTGACTCCTCTTCTGTCTTGTGTTGTCTTGTCTGCATTTTGTGTTTACACTTATCTAGAGCAGAGACTGTCGCACAGTTGTCCCTGTCATTAGGACAGTTATGGCAAGTAGGTAGGAACAGGGGCCAGGTCGAGTGTAGGACTCACTGACTCTGTATTTCCCTACTCCCAGGTTTCAGCAAGAGCAGCACTGGGAAATTGCTCAATTAGCAATTCCCTGACAGGAAGCTCAATGCATATCAATGGGGCTCAAGCTAGGGTGCAAACATACTCTTGTTCTCATGATCAGTGCTGGTCAGCAAGCTATCCCTTACCTCTTAGTGGAGAGGATGGGGGCATCCCTTGATGAAACAGGCTTATAATAACTGTATAAAATTATTGTACAAATCTATGCCTACCCATATCAAACATTTGTTTTTTGTGCGTACAACAAACCAGTGAAGGAATATGGAAAGGATGGGAATAGTAGTAGCCTGCCATGGTTAGGTTCCTGGTGTCTAGATTGGTCAGTACGAAAACATGTTGTACTCCTCAGGGCTTGTGCACTTATGAGGGGACCAATACTAATGTCACCTATCTGATGAAGCTGAAAGTTTTTACTTTAGTTCCAGTAAAGTAATTCAAACTTCTCAAAACAGGGTGCAAGTGCTACAAGTTATCTGCAGAATGGAGGAATAGATGGTTAAGACTGAGATGAAGAGCATGGAGGCAGAGATGTTTCTTGTAAGGTCAGTAGATTCACCTCTACTCTCTATCATCAACTCTACAAATTACCTACAACGTCCACAATGCCGTGTGTATGTGAAAAGGTGCTAGATCTGACCAGATGCTTATAGATCCAGCTGTGGCAGTGAGGCCCATCACTAATTCTTCTCATTTTTTTAACATACACAAAAATATCAGCAGAACTCAAATGACCGTATCAGTGGTTTAAGGGACTTCCCATTAACATAGCCATATTTATTTTTGTAGATAATTGAAAATGAATCATTTATGTAAATAGAAATATTTACAAATTTTGATGAGTTTTAAAGATTTTCTCTGACCATCTTACTGGTGACAGTCTTTTGTCTAATGGATATGACCATGAATGCATAAAGTTTCTGTGGTCTGGCATTTATCAGAAACTCAGCCAATATAATAATTTAATATTTGCAAAAACCGCATTGCGGTTTCCCTCAGCGTCTTTCACAGAAAGCCTGCAGAGGTTTCATCTGCAGACTTTCACCCCTATTGTACCCTTACAGAAATCACCAGCATTTCCATAGGGATAACTGACATTTTTGAAATCTCAGCTTTTCCGCTGCAGATTTTTTCAGTCTTGGTAAAAACTTTGTATATTTGCAGTGTGGGCCCAGGGCATAAGTTTTTGAGCCAAACCAAGGAGTATCTACAAAAGGAACAGGAAATATATAAGTACTTATACTGTACTTCTCCCTTCAGCTCCACCCACTGCTAACTCTGGTGCAAAAAAAGCAACTTTTCTTCAACATAGGGCCTCAGCCTTAAACTAAGGCCCCTCGTTGCGGAAACAAAGCATTTTTGGCTGCTGTGTATACGCATAGAAAAAAAACCCACTGTATTTTACAGTACGAATGTGAATGAGATTTTGGTCAATCTGATTTACACATTGCCGAACAAAAATGTAGCAAAAAGGTGAAAAACACCAGAAAAAAACATAATGTGTTTATTGTTGCATTTTGAGAAGTGTTTTCTAGCTGCATTTTGCTACTTAGCCTTAAACGTCAAATGTCTACTGAGATAGAATGGGGGGGGGGGGGGTGAGGAGAGCCTATATAGATTTACTAAGCCCCTGCTAAAACATTCTAAGGCTAAGGTTCCAAGTTGCAAAAACACAGGTTTTTTTGTTGCAAATTTTGCTGCGGTTTTTTGAACCAAAGCCAAGAATGACTACAAAAGAAATGGGAATATATAAGAAGTATTTATACTTCTACCTTCTGCTTAATCCACTCCTGGCTTTGGCTCATAAAACCTCAACAAAATCTGCAACAAAAAAGCTGCGTTTCTGCAACGGGGGCCTTAGCCGAAGGATGTATCAAGCTTCGAGTTGAGATTCTCTCTGTTCCCAGCTCGAGCCACAGTTGGTTCCAGCCAAAGTGCAAACCTCTTAAGTAAATATCAATGAACTTTTTTGCAACTAGGCAGGGAATTTGGAACCCTGTACCTTTTTCCTCAAAATTTGTGCATTCCTTCTATCTTCCCAATGCCATAGTATGTCAGTGTGTCAGTCTTACCTTAAATAAGGCATTGTATTCCTGAACAGGAATATGTTACATCATATTGAATTGTGTAAGGACATTTAAAGTGACAGTGCAGGCAAAAGCTGAAAGTCCAGTCCCCCACTCTACAATGTCTACATTTAACCAGCTGCATTCATCTACCATATCTATATGATGGCCAAGAAGATTAAAGCTGTTACACATTGAGTAACCTGAAAGGGTTATTAGGATGCAGCCACCTCTCCACATCATGTACAGGGTGATATCACTGGGAATTCTCACATCCTCTTAGCTCTTCAGTCCCCAGAATCATTGTGCAGAGATAAGGAGCCAGATGCTGTGACCAGAGGATACATTCAACTGAGAAGGATTAAGAAGGAGGAGAGAATCCTGCATCTGGGAGGAGGAGATAGTACTACCTGGGCTTGTGAGATGACAGCTGTAGCATTCCTAGGGAGGACCAGGCACAAGAGAGAACTACCTGAAGCTTTCTTTTGGAAAGAGGAATTGCACTGTAACAAGCAGATCTTTAAGGAGAACTAGTTACATATTCTTAATGAACTTACTTTATGTAAAGCATTTTGTCTACACTTTGACAAGACACTTGGAGCTTTGCATTTCTTTACTGAAAGCTACATTTGTTAGATTTTTCTACTCTAAGGACTTGAAGGAACATTATCTACAGATGACCATACTGTCCTGACATGTCTGACTCTCTACCATCCAAATTCATCCAGAGAAATATGTCTTTTCTTCTTCTGATGCTCTTTTCTGGGGTGGTAAGTGTGTGATATATTGTTTGTATGCATGTATCAGTGTATTGTGTGTGTGGGTGTTCAGCATCTGTTAACCCTTTCATACATGTATTGGACACACAGTGGAAAGCTACGAAGATACTGTCAACTTGGGAGATTAGACCAATATCTGTTAGACCATGACACCAAGGAAATGTGAATAGTGTATTCTTGGCTCCTGATATGATTAGTAACTTTCTGACAATGACTTAAAGGGGAACACCAGTATATATATAAAATATTTGCCACAGTGTGAAAATATTATGTTTGAAGACAATCTCACCTTTGTAAATGAAATAGCCAGTGATCCCTTAAAGGGCCTGTCCAAAATTCCAAAACATGGCTCCTTTTTCCAGAAACAGCACCACACTTGTCAATACGTTGTGTGTGGTATTGCAATTCAGCTCCACTGAAATGAATGAGAATTAGCTGTAATATCACACACAGCCTGTGGGCAGGTGGGGCGCTATTTGTGGATGAATACAATCATATTTTTCTAATCTTGTAAAACTCCTATACAGGAAATTTGCAACATCAGAAATTTTCTTTTTTCTTTTTCTGAAGCTATGCTACTCATGTCCATAGGCTATGTCTGGTATTGCATCTTAGTCCCAGTCTTGTCTCTTTCTATCAACAGCACAACCCTTGTCAACCGATTTTATTTGGTATTGCAATACCAGAGTTAACTCTTGGACACGAGTGGTGCCATTTCTAGAAAAAACAGCCATTGGCTATACTGTAGAACCCTGATGCAGCCCATAGAAGCATGGCACAGTATATTGAAAAACACAATTTCTATCTTTGTATATTTTGGACACCTTTTGAACCTGATTAATAGATTGGTGTTAGATTGGTGGGGGTCCACATGGTGGTCCTCATGATTACTAGATTGAGAGTCCCTAGTTCTTTCCAGCTACACCACCAGCAGAAAGAAGGCATATGAATGAAACAGTGTAGCAGTCAAGCATTCTTGTCCCTTAAAGGAGCTGCCCAGGAAATGAAGGTATTTGATACTATTGACTTATCCACAGGAAGGTCACCAGTATCATATCGGTTGGGGTCCAACACTCAAAACATATCCCAATCATTTTTTTGACTGCCAAAAGCCATAGATGAGGTATACAGCCAGAAGCAGCCCTGCTTCTATTCAAGTGAAAGGTAATGGGCTACAGTTCCAAGCACCACCGCTACAGTGTACTAAGCTCCATATATTGTACTGAGCTTCTGGTCCATACAGTGTATAGGTGGTGCTTATAAGAGGAAGAAGGATGATTCTGGCAGTATACTTAGTATAGGGCTTCTGGCACCCAAAATAGATGATTGGACAGGATTTGGGTATTGGACAAACCAATCTAGTGGATAGGTTGGATAGGTCCTCAGTGTCAAATAACTTCAGATCCTTGACAACCTCTTTCAGGGACAGCAAGCATTTCAAAAATCAAAATGGCCAAATTGCTGTTTTTTATTCCTCTCCCTAAAACTGAACTGATAAAAAAAATCCAAAAACCTCTAAAATAGTATCAATAAAAACTACAACTTGCTCTGCAAAAATTGTAATTTATATAGTAGATGAGGTTGGATGAAGATCCATCATGTCCAAATTATTACCCTACAGTGTTGATCCAGAGGAAAGCAAAAACAAATCCATGAGGTTTATGCCAATTGCCCCATGTCAAAGAAAAAAATTCCTTCCCGATTCCAATCTGGCAATCAGTATAAAACGCTGGATCAACTTGTCCTTACCAAAACCTAAAACCCATATCTCGTAATATTTTTCTGTTCGAGAGGCATCCAGTCCCTATTTGAACTTGTTCAATGAATCCACCATCATCACTTCTTGGAGCAGAGAGTTCCAGAGCCTCGCTGTTCTTACTGTAAAGAATCCCCTTCTATGTTGCTGGTGAAACTTTCCCTCCTCCAGATATGGGGAATGTCCCCTTGTCACTGTAACCAGCCTAGGAGTGAAAAGATCATTAGAAAGATCTTTGTGGTGTCCCTTCATGTATTTGTACATTGTTATTAGGTATTTTTTTCTAAACTGAATAATCCCAATTTTATAAATTTAGACATCCCCATATGAGAAAAAAATGCAAAATATGATAAAGAATATGGAGACTTAAAAAATAAAAAAAAATATTTGAAAGTTTAGAATTTTCATAAAAGTGTTAACAAAAACTATATAAATTTGGCATTGGTGTTTGTACCATCCTGCACCATATGGATAACATGTCATTCTGTCTCCACAGTAAATGCCGTAAAAACAAAACACATAAGAAAATGGCATAAAGGTAGTCCCCCCCCCCAGTACATCATACAGGATATTAAAGGGAGTCTGTATATAGTCCAATTTGCCTCACAAAAATGAAGCCTTTGGAACAGAAAAAGAAAAGGTTATGGCTTTTAGAAGTTGGGGAGTAAAAAAAGAAAATCCAAAAACAAAAAATGGCTGTGGAGGGAAGGGGTTAATGGTAAATTCCCAAGCTTTGAGATTGTCACAATTTTGACAGCTCTTGTCATGCTTCTGTTAGATAAAAAAGGGGGAAGAGGTTTCAATCTTGGAACAAACTGTTAAAGCCTGAGCTATAATTTCATCCTTTGTGCTTATTAGAGTATTGTCAGACCCTATAATTATTACATCAAGGTATTCCGTCTCTTAAGTGACTGCTCAATGGTCTTAATATGGCCCTTTTAGCATACCACCCACGCTATACAGCTGGGCGACATGTTAAATCCCTTCAAATGACTATAGCGTCGATTTAAACAGGTACAACATATATGGTAGTCAGGCATCGGCAGGCGCTTGCCAGTATTGGAACTGTGGCAACGTGGCTGCTCCACTGCAGCTGCACTCCTCAGTGGCCAACATGTCACTGTGTCCACCCTGTATTCTCTTCAGTTGTCACCCAGACACTGACCCCTGCAACCTACCGAAGTCTGCCCACCAGCAATGAGGGAACACAGAAACTCTGCTTTTTACTGAAGTCCTCTTTACTGAGGTAGATTTTGTACAAGGTTTAACCCTTAAGTGGCACACAGTGACCCATGACCGGTGTTGTGCCACAAGTGTGAGTTAGGCCTACTTTGCAAGATTGCAGGTGTCGGCGATGAATAACACACTTCCTCTATCGCATGTACTACTTGTCACTTAAGAACCTGTATTCTTACACAGGTGTGCCTAAGGTGATTTTGTTTGCAGAAATAAATCATGTTCTTAGCTCAGATGAGGCTACCCTTTTCAAGCTGGCCAACAAGTTCCCCAAGCAAGTTACACTGAGACCAGGACCCCACGTGGTGTAAAAGATGCAGTTTGGCCACGGCAGAAATGCTGCGGAAAAAACTGTGTTGCATTCACTGCAAAGTGAATGGGACTCTAGCGAATCCCACCACACGTTGTGGAAAAATACATGCAGCGGACACACTGTGACTTCCAAAAATGTTTAAAATTGCAGCATTTCGATCCTTCCCATTACTATCCCATCCCCTCATCTCCCTAGCTAACCTATTCCACTCACTCCTAGCAGAGAGGAAAAGGGGAGGAGCTGTTCCCAGACACAGGAAGCCTTGTTAAGTATTGATGGGAATGGGGGGGGGAGAATGGAAGAGTAATGGTGATGTTCCGTTTTGGAAGTGGTGAAACAGAACATCAACAGATTATCAGAAAGTGTCCCTGGGACGGTCAAATGGGTAATTATATATATTTTTTAAATTGAGGTAAATTAGAAGTTAGGTGGGGGGAAGGGGTTTCATTTATGGGTTAATTCTTAGTTTATCCTCGACAAACCCTTTAACACAAAGATGGTCAAAGAATGACTATTATGACACCAGAAGATAATAAAATAATAGGTGTTTTAATAAATGAAAAGAGATAATACCTATCTGTGGCTACATATGATGTAATAGCTCACGGTATGGGGAGCTCATTATATATCACGCACAATATATACCCATCGTTCGAAGACTTCCAGAGTTGCATGGCAGGCATTCATGGTCTAATACCGAAGCTACTGAACAATAGCTTTCTACAGCTTTGATAATACCTTTGGAGAGGGTGAGGGGCTAGATTTATGGCCTGAGCGGTCAGTTTATAATATGACCATTTATGGTACAGGAATTTGAAGAAATTCTTATCTACTGAGTAATATGGACTGGCCAGTCTTGATATACAGGTAAAACTACAGTGAACTTCCTATAGATATACAACAAATAGATATACCGTATATACTCGAGTATAAGCCGACCCAAATATAAGTCGAGGCCCCTAATTTTACCACAAAAAACTGGGAAAACTTATTGACTCGAGTATAAGCCTAGGGGGGAAATGCAGCAGCTACTGGAAAATTTCAAAAATTAAAATGGTCGGAGCTTTTGGGTGCAGTAGTTGCTGGGTGCTGGGGAAGGGGAGGGGGTGCTTTGGTTGTCTGTTTGCCCCTTCCCTGAGCTTGAGGTCTGGGTTTTTTCCCCCTACTTTGAATTCAGTCTGGCTGAATATAGGGTATCTGCAATGCTCCTATTAACCCCTTCCTGATGGACCAGAAGCACTGCAGATCCCCTATATTCAGTAGACCGGGCACTTTCAGACACAGGGATACCTAATGTGTATGTGTTTCATAGTCATTTTCTACTTTTAGGGTGCATTCAGACTACGTAACGCCGGGCGTGTATGAGAGCCGTACACGCCGGCATTACGGCAGACTGCCGAACACTTCCCATTCACTTCAATGGGAGCGCTCGTAACAGCGGCGTTTACGAGCGCTCCCATTGAAGTGAATGGGAAGTGTTCGGCAGTCTGCCGTAATGCCAGCGTGTACGGCTCTCATACACGCCCGGCGTTACGTAGTCTGAATGCACCCTTATATGTATTCTAGGGAAAGGCGTGATTTAGAACGTTTATTTATCTTATTTTTTTTATTATATTTTCTTAAAGCTTCTTTTTTTGTGCACTGTTTTATGGGAGATTCTATACATTACTATTGCGGCTGGTCATTGACCCCCCCCCCCAAAAAAAAAAAAAAAAAATATATATATATATATTTTTTTTTTTGCTTGACTCAAGTATGAGCCGAGGGGGCTTTTTCAGCACAAAAACTGTGCTGAAAAACTCGACTTATACTCGAGTATATACGGTACATTGATCAGTATGATATTAACCCTGTCATATCACATCACTAAGACTCTATGATTTCATGCATGGAAAAAATATGCCCTTTAAAGAAAGAGACACTCTTGCACAGAGATGAGGGATCCTGAATCTAAGGAGCACCCCTTTATTAACTCAATTTGCTAGTAGGGCAGTTTAAGGCTAAGGCCCCAAGTAGTGGGCTGCAGCTAAAAAGAGGTGCGGGAAACTCTGCGGTGGAAATGCATAATACTTATTCCGCAATGGTTTTGGAATTTGCAGTATTTCCGCTGTGCGAATTTTTCTGCAATGTGTGGATGGGGTTCTTTAGAATCTCATCCACTTTGCAGGAAGTATAAAAGGCCACGACCAAACTGCGGCGTTTACACTGCATAGGACCCCACTTGGGTTTTCTAAATTAGACAACCTCTAGGGGCTCTATCAGCAAAATCATGCTGATAGAGCCCCACATATGCGTGCATAGCCTTTAAAAAGGCTATGCACGCATAAAAAGATGGATTTTAAAAAGACGGATTTTGCTGATAGAGCCCCTTTAATGAAGGAGAACCTCTCATTTGGGATCCCCATCAATAGAACAGAGAACAGCCACAAAATTGGACCTAGAATGTCTGAGCATTAGTGTTGAATTTCCTCATAGTGAGGCTGCAGAGGAACTGAAGAAATTTCCAGCTTCCTTTGCAGATTACTTGGTCTTAGATTCTGCATAGACTATCATTATTAGAGGACTGTCATATGAAGCCTTTCGCAGATAGCTCAATTTCCTTAGTATAGCTTTAGTACAAGTATCTTGGATATCCAAGCTCCGTTTTATTGTAGTGCTTATTCAAAGTGACCCAATGTACTGGAAGTAGATTAGACAAGAAACCTTGAAGGGAATGTGTCACCAGAAAATGACCTTTTTTTTATTTTAAGTTTTATGTTAAACACATCTTTAAAGAATTTGTGGTCAGCTCCAGATCATTGTGTCTATGGCCCATGGTCCATTTCCAGAAAATAGGAAGTGACATTGTGAAATTATTTTTTACTTAGTAACAAGAGTTGGAGTTTCAGGATTGTTTTAAAATATAGACAATAAAATGGAAAATTAAAAATATCACCAAAAATGTACTTAAGAATATGTTTGAAGGGATTGTACCACTAAAACAACATTTTTTTTGTATTTACCACGTCGGAATAGCCTTAAGAAAGGTTATTCGTCTCCTACCTTGCTCAGTCGCCTCTGGCCCACAGTTCCGTAGAAATACCAGCTTTTACTGGTATGCAAATTAGTTCTCTCGCAACAATGGGGGCGGGTCCCAGCGATCAAACGGCAAAGGGGGCATCCCCACTTCTGCCAGAGTACTCTCTCCAGCGACGCCTCTATCTTCAGCTGCATCCTCCCCTTCTCTCCTCGTCTTCCGTCTGGGTGAACTCCGATGCCTGCGCAGTCGGCTCTGCTTGTGTCTCACTGGTAGAGCTCTCTTATACATTGGATTGTTGACCACTGTAGACCCTTCCAACAACTATATATTATTTATGCCCAGTGTAAGTTGGCTATTTGCTATATTATGCAACTATACAATCCTTGCCCAATTGTTTCCACTAACTTCATCCCAGCTCTAGAGGCTGGGGTCACACTAGTGTTCAGTTTCTGAAGGACAGAAACCCTGTCTGTTTAAGGCTGGGTTCACATCTGTGCTCGGTGAGTGCTCGGGAATTCAGTTCTTCCTTCCACTTTAAAAATGCGGAGAGGAAACCAGGAAATCCAGCGGACGCCATTATAGTCTATGAGGTCCATGGGTTTCCATGGGTAAGTGCTTTTTAAGCAGATTAGGTTTCTGTTTATCAGGTCCTCTTGCAGACCCGAAGAAGGGAAACCCAAGCACAGATGTGAACCAAGAGTAAAAAAGCAGTTACCTCCAGAAACCCATGAACCCCATCGACTATAATGGCGTCCTCTGGGATTCCACCTGGTTTCTGCTGATTTTATACTGAAAATGGCAGAGAGAAAAGTCATGCTTGCAAGACTTTTTAAGCCAATTTAAGCGGAATCTCGCTTGGATTCACCCAAACGCTAGTATGAACCTAATATCTGATGGGACAGAAGATTATTGGTTACTGTTGAATGTAGACATCCATAACAAATACTGCAGAAATTGTGATATATCTCCTGTGCTTGTCTCATGTCTCCATTAGGTCAGCTGTACTCACCCCGAATGTGAACTGGTCCTTCAGGTTCTAGAGCAGGAGGCTGAATGTTATAAGAGAATGCAATCAGAGAATGAGACATTACACAGACCAGCAAACGGAGGTAACAACAATCATGTGCCTGAAAATGTACAAAACTGTGAAACTAGTATACTTTTGACCCTAAAGAATTTGTCCATGTTTGGCTATTTCATGTTGAGTGATGGGTAAAATTAATTTTCCTCCACCACAGTCTTAGGCTTTCGCCTCAGAATCCACCTCCCATTGTTTTCAATGGGAGGCAGAGATCGCAGCAGGATGCGGTAAAAAGAAGCATTCTGAATAATCCTTCCCTGGGAGGAGGACTCTTCTATCCAAAACCACTCAGACCCACATTGCAATCTATATCAACCCATTTGACTAAACCGCACCCCCAATTATTCCTCATTACAAATAGATACCATAGATACAATATTGACCCTTGTTTTTTTCTATCAGATATCTGCTTTCTAAGATGTAGATAAATACTAAATCTATGTTGTTTATTGTAATTTTAAAGGAATTGTGCAGGATTAGAAAACATGGCTGCTTTCTGCTTCTCAAGAAGTGACATCATGTCCATTAGTCACATGGCCATTCTGCAGCTCAGTTCCAATTATTTGAATAGGACTGAGTTGTAGCATTACCATGGGATCAATTGACATGATGTCACTTCCTGTGAAGAAAAAAGAAGCCATGTTTTCTAATCACAAACCCTTTAATGTAACTCCCAACTGTTTGAATGGATCCCATTTGGTCATTGGTAGTAAATACTGAAGAACCTTTATACTTGACAACAAAATCTGCACAACTAGGGGTCTGTGTACTCAGTTTGCCTAAAATATACAGCCTACTTTAATTAGGGAAACACAACAATATGTAAACCAAGAAAATAAAATGTTTTATCCAACCAATTATCCTAAAAGTGATTAATGTCTTTAACATATTGCTGTCTTCTTGGCAGGCAATTGCTAACCTTGTCGAAAAAATTGGTACCAAGGATTAAATGTAACTATTTGGTTCTAGCGCAAAATTCTCAATGTCTTTTGATTTGTAATGGAGATAGCTGCCAATGGCCTCTGTGGAAATAAGTCGGTTTTCTTCACATTCTAAGAAATATAGAGCCCTCCACCCTCCAAATCAACAGCAACATGACTATCTCTATTTAACACAACTTTATTTCTCTGTCAGGGTGTCCAACTGAGTGGGATGGTGTTAACTGTTGGAATGCAGCTTCATTAGGAGAGACAGTGACTGTCTATTGTCCAGAAAGTCTTCAGATATTTCTTAAGACGAAAGGTAAGAGGTACATATATATATATATATAAAGGCTATTTTCAAGTTCTTGAGATGTATTTCAGAATGGAGTAAAGTTTTACTTTCAGGCTGGGTTCACCTTTATGTTGGTGTCTCAGTTGGAGAAGCAATTGCAGAATTCACCTAAAATTGTCAGAAAGAAGGAGGACTTTTCTCTCCACCCAATTCAGTATAAAACCGTCGGAAACCTGGTGGACCCATTATAGTCAATGAGATCCGCGAGTTTCCGCATGTAATCACTTTTTAAGCAGACTTGGGTCTCTGTCTTTCTGAAAAAATGTGCTAAAACAAAAGCGACCCAAATGCTAGTGTGAACCTAGTGTGACTGATGAAAAAAGGCTTGGGTTTTACCCTTGATTTCTCCTTGAAGAAGCAAAATCACGTTGAGGAGAATTCATTAAACTTTCACACCAGTTTTCCAGCAGTTTTCTGATACATAAGTGCACGTTTTTTGGTTCTTGGCCATTTGTGCCAAAAAACGCACCACGTTGTACAATTTCGCCATTTGGTAAAATGGAGTGGATCAAGGATTGAAGCGGATTAGTGCTTGAGTTATAGCTAACCTCTATGCCAGTCCCTTTGCCTATTTATTAAGTAGAGTACAGCTCACACCCAGTGTTTTTTCTACATAAAGTACTTGAAAACCATGAAAGGTTCACTCATTTTTTCCATAGGAAGACTTCACAATTCGGTTGAAATGTAAAGCTGGCCTTACACATTAAATGTCTAATGACCCAGCCCTTCAAAATTGGCCAGTGACCCACAGTATGATGCGTAGGGGTCCCTTGCGATAAGGATCAGACTGTAGGATTTCAAGGAGATAAGCCAGTGCTAGAGGTACATGCAACGTCTTCCTTCTCTCACCCCATTCAATATAGGTGCACCGCACAGCCAAGCTGAGGGGTGAGTTTGGAGAAATATATATATATAGCCTGATAGTTATCTAACTGACTGTCTGACTACACTAAGTATAGCACCTACAGTATATAAGGAATTCCATGAAATCATATGTAGTGGAGATAAAATTTGCCATGACATTCTGTATTAGAGAGAAATGAATTTAGTCATAATCATAAGCTCAGACTATCATGAAGTCAGACTACTACTAAAGAAGATGTGACAGGTAAGAATGCACACTGTAGGGAAGGCATGGTAGGGAGCGCAGTATCTAGCAGCCCTGAGGGTTAGGAGACGACAGCTTGTAGCCCCCGAACTCACGAAATCCTACCACAGGTGGTTACATTGATTCTTGCAGCCCAATGACCCTGTTACTGGGTAGAGGAAAAAATCTCTCTCAGCAACTCAATCACGTGGGTCAAATGTTACATACCGCATCCACATGGAAGGTATGAAGTGGATATCAGCGGCATTCCTTTTAGAGGGATGCTGTGTACTTGGATAGGTCCTACTTCTTATGGACATAAAGTATAAAGAAGAAAGCTGGCACTCCAATAGGTATATTGGCATCACATGTAGGCATGTAGGTTTAATATTTGAATGATCCAAACATATTCGTGAACTATCGGTCTGGTAATAGACCTTTATCAAATAGTCAGATTACTGTAATAGTGAATAGCCAGAGTGCAGGCGAGAAGCGGCCACCACTGATAAGGAGATGGGCCACCAGGGGAACGGTTTAAGTCTGCCGTAATAAATTCCCCACAATATGAGCAGCAATTTATACCTCATAATATGACTAATGCCATGTCCAAAGAGCTCTGTGTTACACTGGGTTACATTACTGGCAGTCAGTATAAGTACATACCATTATTGTTCTGTTCCTGTTGCCTTGGACACTCGCATATTTCCTTAGGCCCTGGATAAAAGAGAGACGTTACTTTGTTAGATTTACTCCATCCTCCTTTTGATTTATTTAATGGTGTGTCCTGTTGGACAGATCTAGTTATGGACTGCAGATATTTTGTTTTTTATGTATAACAGGGAATTGGTATGTGTATGGTATTTTACCAACAATTTTGCTATATGTTACTGTTATGTCCCTACTGTTTGTGGACACTGCTACTTTGTGCATGGATCCCTTGTACTAGAGACAGAGGCATAACAGGACCCCCACTTATTCTATGCTATGTATAATACTAGTCTTATTATGCTGTAGTGCAGCCTTTGGACACCCTAAGGGCTTGTTCACATCTGCGCCCGGGAGTCCTTTTTGCAGGTTTCCGTTTCCTGCACAAAACAGAGGCAGAAGATGGAAACCTGCAGGACTCTTCCAAACCAATTCATTTGTCCGGCCGTGAGCGCTGGTGAGCGTTTTATGCTCTCCGCGGCGAAACCATTTTTTTTTTTACGGACACAAAGTCGGACATGCAGCACTCTGTGTCCAGTTTAAAAAAAACGGTTTCGCTGCGGAGAGCATAAAACGCTTACCGGTGCTCACGGCCGGACTCGGCATGACAGGTTTCGGTCTTCTGCATGCAGAAGATGGAAACCTGAGAACAGACTGCCGAACGCTAGTGTAAACCCAGCGTCAGCCTTCAAGGCCTGACCAATAACAACTGCTACCTCTGTACCCCCAATGAAAGAGCCCTCAGGAGTATTACGTATGGGGGCCCATGGGTATACTGCACCAGCTCCAAATTGTGTTTTATTTTATATCTTAATTGGTATTTTCTCTCATTAATAAAATGGTTCTGGCTACTTTGATTACTTACCTTATTCTCTTCAGTTGATTGAAGGTCCATCACAGGTCAGGCTGTGGTAATCCATCAGCAGGTTCTAGGTCCTTCTGATATTCTGCCCAGCAGCAGCTTCTGTCAGCTGATTGGTCAGCTGAGTTTTGGCGGGAAGATTTCTTCCAGAAGTGGATTCTGCCCAGCAGCAATTCTAAACAGCTGATTGGACGGCTGTGCCGGCCGGCGGGAAAATCAACAAATAAAAAGAGGAGTTTACCGAGCTGAGGTCTTAGTTGTCACTA
This sequence comes from Leptodactylus fuscus, assembly GCF_031893055.1. Lineage (NCBI taxonomy): Eukaryota > Metazoa > Chordata > Amphibia > Anura > Leptodactylidae > Leptodactylus > Leptodactylus fuscus. The sequence goes on along the minus strand of NC_134270.1, from coordinate 122,484,931 downwards.
TGTCAGGACATGGAGCAGCTCCCACCCGCCCACCATCTTTTATTGAAATCATATTTTATTCTCGCAATGCTTTATTAGTGGGGAATTTTAGTCTCCCAGCTGATGCTGTGAGGACTGGTTTCATTGACTTCTTGGTTATTGGTTGTAATTATTGATTATAATTATAACTACCCTAGAGGCAGCGGAGGCGGCTGCCACAGGGCCCGGGCCATTAGGGGGCCCGGTGACAGCCGCTACCGCTGCGTTATTTTATTTTTTTTTAATAGTCCGTTACGGGCCCTATTCACTTGCTGATCCTGGCTGGGCCGGGATCGGCAAGTGACACCGCGGGCACCACAAATACTATCATTATACTTGGGGGTCTTTGCAGACCCCTGAGTATAATGATCGGCGGACCGGGAGAGGTAAGGGAACGTAACAAACACTGTTACTTACCTCTCCACGATCCTGCCAGGCCTCCTTCATACTTGTCTGACGTCTCTGACGTCACATGAACTTGGCCTGCTTCCCAGGTCATGTGACGTCCGACGTCATTAAAGAAAGATGAGAGCGGCAGCCGACAGCATAGGAGCCGGGGACAGGTATGCAACTGTTTTTTTTTAATGTTTTTATTCCCCCAGGTCTCCGATTATTATATAGTATAATAATTGTTTATGGGTGTCCACAGTGGGACATAATACTGTGTGCAGGGGCCACTATTGGGGATAATACTGTGTGCAGGGGATACTATGGTGACATAATACTGTGTGCAGGGGCCCCTATGGGGCATAATAATGTGTGCAGGGGCCACTATGGGGGATAATACTGTGTGCAGGGGCCACTAAGGGACATAATACTGTGTGCAGGGGCCACTATGGGGTATAATACTGTGTGCAGGGGACACTATGGGGGATAATACTGTGTACAGGGGACACTATGGGGTATAATACTGTGTGCAGGGACCACTATGGGGCATAATAATGTGTGCAGGGCCACTAAGGGACATAATACTGTATGCAGGGGCCACTAAGGGACATAATACTGTGTGCAGGGGCCACTAATGGACATAATACTGTGTGCAGCGGCCACTAAGGGACATAATACTGTGTGCAGCGGCCACTAAGGGACATAATACTGTGTGCAGGGGCCACTAATGGACATAATACTGTGTGCAGAGCTTACTAAGGGACATAATAGAGTGCGGAGGAGGGGTCGGTTGAGGTCTTTGGTGTCGGTTAGGGGGGCATATCAAAAGTTTGCCACGGGGCCCCACCATTCCTAGTTACGCCACTGATTGTTATTATTATTATTAATTATTTATCTATTATTGGATTATTTTAATTAATTATACATTTGGATAACCTCATAATAAACGCATCACGGCCTTTTTTATCCAAAAGAGATATGTTGTTTGCCTATTATTTATTTAATGAATTAATTAATTTATAGGTTTATGGTCTAAATGTTAATAATTGGAGTATATCACCATGGCTATGCCTCTGACTAGACTATAGATGATATGATTTATATGTATATTGATTCTTGCATGTACTATATAGACAGCATGGGAGTATTTATTTTTGCCACCCATTGTGATGGTTATGTTACTACTGATAATGCCCACACATATATATTATATAGGGATATACTGTATCATCCAATGAATGTCTTTAGTGTGTGTCTAGGCTTGTCTCTGTTTGATCACTTTACCATTTAGCCCCATGTTTCTCTCTATTGAATTGCGATATTTTTAACATTCTTTCTAAAGTATTTGACTTATGGACATTGACATATTTCATTTATACTTTTCCCTACCTATTTTCTTCCTTTGATTTCCATTTTTTATATATGTTGTGTCATGTACAAGAACGTCTATATAAAGCAGGAACTTTGGAGTGTACAGCCATTCTTCCCAGCATCTTATACAGTTTCAGAGAAAAGGTCACAGCACGGATGGATTATTAAAGCAAGCTGAGAAATGCATTGATCTTGCAGGTTATCTAAGAACATCATCACTGGCAGAGTACAGTGGGTGTGAAGCCAAAGGAGTGGATTTAATAACATTCTAGAATTGTTAAAAAATCTTTATCTAGAACTAGTATGTTAGGTTTTTATCTGGAGAATTTCATTTTAAAGATAAATATTATTTTTTTTCTGTATGGAGGCTTAGATTATACAACTATTCACACTAGATTTGTATAGGAGCTACAAGAGATATAAAAGCAAAAGTCACATCTAGGTGCCTAATGGGCCCACAAGCCACATAGGACGAAATTAGTATTATAAATGGTACATGGTAGGTGGTGCCCCTGTTTACAGATTTTGGATCAGGGTCCAGAAGATTCACAAAGTGCAAAGAAGAGAATAACACTATACTGATCAGGGCGGGTTCACATCTGCGCCCCGGTCTCCGCTTTCAGGTTTCCATCTTCTGCCAACAGGAGACGGAGACCCAGAAGACAGTGTCCGCCCTTGAGCGCCTGTGAGCGTGTTGTGGTCTCCGCGGCGAAGCCACTTTTTTTAACTGGACACAAAGTCCTGCATGTCCGACTTTGTGTCCGGTTAAAAAAAAAAATGGTTTTGCTGCAGAGATCACAAAACACTCACAGGCGCTCAAGGGCGGACACTTCTTTGCAAACCCATTCAAATGAATGGGTTTAAAAACTGACTGCGGGTTTCCGTCTCCTGTCCAGTTTCTCGGGCAGAAGATGGAAACCTGAAAGCGGAGATCGGGGCGCGGATGTGAACTTGCCCTCACTTGTAATGCAGGAAAAAGTGAATGGAAGATGGAGACCTCCAAAGGGTGTTATGAACAGAAATGTAGTAACAATGACACCTCTTTTAAATCTCTTTTATCTTTATAGTATTAAATTAAAACATGTGAGCCGTCATATCTTGGCCAAATATATTACAGGCTTCAAAGTCCTTAGTCATGATCCTATAGTACAAGCCTAAAACAGCTTATGTTCTAACAGTACAAAAAGATAAGTATAAAAAGATCAAAGGAAGAAAAATATTCATATAATATATAATATATTATATGTATTTATATATTATAATATATAATATAATATTAATATTAATTACAATATTGTTAAAATATGACAAATCATTAAAACATAAAATTTTTCTTGATTTTGTCATATTATAATTTTACATTTTGGTGTTTTTGGGTTTTTTTTCACCTTGATGTCAGGCATCTCTATGTGTGACTGTGGTATCTTTTTATTCACATGCATAGTTTTTGGATTGTATTATAGGGACATTACTCAGGGATTTCAAGTTTGAAACATATCTGTTTCCACATTGTTATAAGGTGTAGTTATTCCTGTAGATTATAACTTTGATTAGCACAATATTCATGGGTGGGATTAATAGGTTCCCTAATTTGTGTGTGGGATATTAAACCATGCCCTCAACCTGCCAAGTCTCCTTTGCCACGCTCAAACACAGTAATTTGGTATTCACCAATTATGAAGCAAGGTGATCACTTATGATGTAAACAAATTTTAAAGGGGTTTCACCTTCTCTCCTCATCCTGGATTAATGACTAGTTGGTGGGTAGGCTTAGCCCCCAATACTAACAGTGTTCTTGACATTTACATACAGAGATAGCCGGGACTGTGCTCAAGCACTGGTGTAATCTGTATCAGGGCTCATAAGCGGAGTGCACAATCCACTGCTATTAGTTGTCATTGATCAACATGGAAAGAAGAGAATAGAAGTTGTCAGGAATAGATTGGTGTGTATAAATGGATAACACACATTACTCACTACAGCTTAACTATTTAGTTTGATCTGAGGATAAGAAACTATTGTGAAAATTTTCATTTTAGCTCATTCTTATTAGACCATTATTGCAAAATAAATCTTTTATGCTAGAAAGATAATTAATTATGTATTTTTTTCTGCAGTCGCCATCACTAGGAATTGCACAGACAATGGCTGGACTGCTCATTCCCCTCCATATCTGAAGGCCTGCTTCTTTAACATCAGTGAGACAGATGAAAAGGCAAGTTACAGGCAGAATGTTGTTACAATTATTGATATGAAGAACTAATGTCATATCTAACTCCTGTCGTTATCTATCTATCTATCTATCTATCTATCTATCTATCTATCTATCTATCTATCTATCATCTATCTATCTATCTATCTATCTACAAGACAAAGTCCCAAAAGAAAGGTGCTAGGGTTATAAATTCTAAACCAGCATATACAGAGATACATAGTCCAAGCTAGTAGCATAGAAAGAGCTACTGTAGTAACAGAGGAAGAGTTATTTGACTCCTGGGTGTACGTATTGACACAAATGGCATGTTTATACACATGGCACTTGGCAAGGTATTGCATGATACCACTATATACTGATAGATACCAGTTCTATACAGGCACTTAGCAGACTGTATAGATGATTACAGTAAAGTTAAATTCAGTGACTTGCAAGTGATACAAGTCTTGTCTATTTGTAGATATTCTATCCTTTTCTTCTCCATCCTGCCCAGACTTCTATGATAAATCCTCATAACTGCAGAGTTTACTACCGAAACATATTTGGCCTCTCTCTTCTACAAACATTTTAACCCTTTATATCAGCATAAATAAATTAGGACCTAAGATCAGGGCTGGTTTTAGACAAAGTGTAGCTCTGGGCAAAATTAAGAGCAGGGCCCCATATCCTGACATACCAACACCATCATATTCAGTCATTTCAGAAGTAAGGCTACACTTCTGGCGGCATTGATATAGTCTCAAAAGATCAGGAATACAAAATAAAATTGTAAAGATATATAGTTGTGAAACTGCTATGTGTGTACCGCTATACTGGGGTGAATAATTACAACTATACAGACAATTACCAGATAATACACATCATATAAAGACCAATAATACCTCTATACAAGGCCCAGATAGCACACTACCTCCACATTGTGATAACCTCTGTTACGTTGCATAGTGAATCAAAAACCAAAGTTGTGCACTACACAGACTTCTAACCTAATAAACATCACATCAATTAAAGGGTATTCTGGCCCCAAATAAATTATTTTATACTGATAATCTATCCACAGGATAACTCATCAGTATGTCAGTATGTGATCTGTCAGGGTTCATCACCCAAACCCCACACAGATCAGTTATTCTAGCGGCTTCTAGCTGCCAGACACTACTTGTGGACAGGATGCCGCACCGTCACTATTCAAGTAATAGGAGCGGCGCTGCAATTAACAAGAACCACCACTATACAGAGGATGGCGCTGCTGTGCCAGTCCTATTACTTGAATAGTAGCGGTGCTGCATCTTGTCCACGGGCAGCTTCAGGTTTGACCCCGACAGTTCACATACTGAGGTCCTGTTCTGTGGACAGGTTATCAGTATCAAAAATCAGTTTTTAACTAGAAAACTCCTTTTAAAATAGTGATTCAATAGTATTCTTTTCTGTCCCCAGTAATAACAACCCCCTTTTTCCCCCCGTATGCAATAGAAATCACCACCTTTTGTATTACCTTATGAGTTATTATTATAGCGCCCCCTTATAAATAATATATTTTTTTTCTTTTTTTGTTGCTGCACTGTTTCTTGTGGAGTAAAAATAAAACTCTACCTTTTTGGACTAAAAATCTGGACTTGTGTGTCTATGCCATCCCACCTAGCAACCTCAGCCTGACAATATATATTAGGCCCCTTCATTAATAATAGCTCCTCTCTCTATATAAATGTACATATAAAATTATATATATATATATATATATATATATATATATATATATATATATTATATATATATATATATATATATATATATATATATATATATATACACATATATATATGTATACGTGATCTATTTATAATAACTATTAATAATATGGCTGGGGAACTATCATATAAGGGGAGGAGGGGTTATAAGGAGGATCTATTGTTAATAAAGCTAGGGGAACTATTCCCCCCAGTCCTTACATAATAGTGCCCCTATGGTTAACAATAAACCCTCCTTATAAATAGCCCCCTCCTCTTATAAATGACTCTAGACTTATTAAATCTACTCCCTGTTAGTAAATATATGTGCCCCCTTATCCATAATAAAGCCTTTTAATTTGTGAGAAAATAATAAACCTTTTACTCACCTTCCCCCGCTCCCCTGCTGTGTCCTCCGCAGCTGAAGCCTCTCCCTGCTAGTGGCCTCCGCAGCAGGACCTGCATATCACGCCAATACATTTGTAACTACAGAAGAATATCCAAAACAAGAGAAGGATGATCCAGCAAATCATTTCCCAAATAAAACAATTTTTTTCTTCTTTGTCTTTATTTTATTGAAAAATGTCCATTAAAACACAAGTGTGTGCCAAGGAAAAAAAGAGTTCAGACGTGAAACAGAACAGACTGACGCGTTTCGAACTAAACGTTCTTAGTCATAGTCTAGACTATGACTAAGAACGTTTAGTTCGAAACGCGTCAGTCTGTTCTGTTTCACGTCTGAACTCTTTTTTTCCTTGGCACACACTTGTGTTTTAATGGACATTTTTCAATAAAATAAAGACAAAGAAGAAAAAAATTGTTTTATTTGGGAAATGATTTGCTGGATCATCCTTCTCTTGTTTTGGATATTCTTCTGAAGTTATTTCCTGGGTCGGAGGAAATTTGGAGTTCCGGGCAACTTTCCCATCCAAGGAATCGTGAGTGAGTCCTATTATATACACTCTTTAGTGCTGCATTGTGGGCTGTGTTTCCCTTCCCTCTTTTTCCCCTTTGTTACGGACATTTGTAACTAGGTCTCACCTGATCCAGGGGCATCAGACCAAAGGTCTGGTGCTGCAGATCCCGGGGCCCCTTTGGACTCGGGGGGCCCTGGGCATTTGCCTAGTTTGTCCCCCCCCTAACACTGGCCCTTGCCTAAGATCACAGTTAGACCTACAGTAAAGTGACTTTTACTGCTTTCTGAGGATCCAAAGGTCAGAAAAACCCAGTAAGGGCCATTTTTTTGACAAAGTTTACATTTTAGGCTGCTTCTGTCTTTCATCATTCATTAATATGAGTGAGTGATGGGAGAAGCCCCCGCCTCACATATACCAGCCTTACAAATGAAGACAGCTACAATTGATTATAAATATAGGTATATATCATATTTACTGTCTTTCGCTCATGTGATGTGATGTTTCAGTCCAAACAATGGGGCTTAAATATTCAAATGTATATTTAATGTTGCTTTAAGATAAAACATGACTAAATCACTGTGACAGCTACAGGATATATATATATATATATATATATATATATATATATATATATATATAATGTACACAATATATTTATCTCAGCCCACACATGCTTCTCAATAAAAGAAATCTGCATTACACATGTTGCACTGTGATATTTTGCTCTTTGTACTGTATATCTTATACTCTCCACATGCAATTACAGGAGACTGTCATACAGAATATTATAGTGGTTTCTATAGTAACTGACAATTGCCTAATTATATTTATGGTGCACATTTAGCGTGCACATCCACTTGTGGGATATTATGGTGGTATCATATGTAACAGATCTAAAGGGTTCTGCTGAAACAGCATCAAGTGATTAAATCTTTGTGTTTGCTGTTTCAATTGCTACAAAAGACAAACATGATCCAACACAGCTGAAAATGGTAGCATGAAAAATAGAAATAAACAATATGTGTGAATATATAAAGTTCTGCATTGTGCCTATGCAGAGGTGTATAGAGCCTTCATCATGCAAATAGTGCCTAGAGAATGGTAAGCTTAGCTGAATAGAGCTGTACATAGCTCAAATTGTTACCGACATAACACAACCTATTCTATACCAAGCCCACATAACAATGTTCTGTCTAATACATTCAGTTCAACATGGACTCCATAATAAGATACATGTAGCAATCTCCATCAACCAAAGATGTAATTTCAGGGGTTGCAGAGGGTGAAGTCACACCGGGGCCCAGGAGCGTTAGGGGGCCCATGAGCACTGCCATCAGTATTGAGAATGCAGCTTCCATCTGGGCCATAAACCAAGGAGACCCACAGATTACCCTAACCACACTAAGGTTGTGTTAGGGAATAGCCAGATGATAATTCCCCAGAAGCTGCTGGTGAACCCTGGAGGAAGGGGCACAAGAGACAGTGAGCCCAAAGATGAAGCCCCCAACTGACCCTTCCTTTTGCCAGGCCCTATCCTACGTAATAGGCAGCAACCACGAAGACAGTTCCTTCCTGTATAAGTGATACACAAAACGCAGACAAGACGAACAACAACAAAGGGAGGTCAGCTAGCCAGGGTTTGGTAACAGTCGAGCGATAAAGTGCCAAATCAGAGTCCAAAAGAATAGTCAGTAGGGAAGCCAGAGGTCAAGGATTAGAATACAAGTAAATAAACAGCAAGGGAAACCAGCAAGCAAGAGGCAATAACCGTCCCCAGTGTGAATGTGAGCCAAGACTGAATAGGGGAGGAAGAACCCGCCCTGAACCTGACAGGAAGGCAGCTGTCAATCACAGGCAAGACAAAATCAAACCACTGAATGGACAGAGGCAACAAGGGCAGAAGACAGGTGTGGTGCAAATACAATTACAGAACTAGAGCCGTGTTCACACAGTGCAACTTAAAACTTCACGCAAATTATCAAACTGCACCCGACTCCTGCGCCGCAGCACGCGAGCAGAGGGTGGCGCAGAGACCCGAACAGGCAGAGATGTTACAGTACCCCCCCTTTTATGAGGGGCCACTGGACCCTCACCAGACAAACTAGTTCTAGAGGGCTTCTGACTTTTCCCTGCCTTGTATTTTCGTTCTGCTTGAATCACAGACGCTTGAGAACCAGGCAAACATTTTTTATTCACCTGGAGTTTCTGATACCACCAGGTTTTAATACCGGAGGGGCGTTCCCAACTTTTAATAGCTGAGACCTTCTCCTCACTGACACATTCTAAAGAATGTAAAGTAATACAGTGGGATGAGCACTGATCTCCCCACTTTACCAACTCCTTTTTACCCCAATCAAAAATAGGGTTATGGAGGTTCAACCAAGGGAGCCCCAAAATGACATCAGAAGACAATATTTCCATAACAAAGAAACTTATGACTTCAGTGTGTGTTGAGCCCACTTGCAATGAGATTAAGGGGTTTTTAAAATGGACTTTACCCCTGGCCAGTGGAGTAGAATCCGCTCCAGTAACAGACATAGGCATGTCAAGTTGCAAAAGCTCAATGCCCAAAGATGCAACAACTGAATATTTAATAAAGTTTGCTGCAGATCCAGAGTCAACTAGGGCCTTGCCAGGAACAGACGTGTCCCCAGAGGACAGAGACACAGATAACATCATCTTATTCCCCCCAAATACCTGGTTGCCTGAGTGGTTCTTCTGATTACCACTCAGGCACTGAGTTTCGCAGGTGACAAGGGTCTGATCAAGCAGTCTCGGATGACATGACCAGAGGAACCACAGTACAGGCACAGATTATTCCTGAGACGATGCTCTCGTCGTGTCTTGGCGTCCATAGCTCCCAGTTGCATGGGTTCCTCACCAGAAGTGAGGGGAGGAAAGGTAGGTTTTTCAGAGGAGAGAGAGGAAGAGACAGAAAACTTGGAGGCAACAAGCCCTACTCTCTCTTTTAAATTTTCTCGGATCTTATGGTCAATACGGACATGTAAAAGTCATGGCCTGCTCAAGAGTGGGGGGATCTGGGTGACCAACCCAGAGCTCCTTCACACGGTCACACAAACCTTTTTTAAAGTGAGCCTTTAGCGCTGACTCACACCAACCTGCAGTTACATTGCACTTACGGAACTCTGCGCAATACTCCTCTGCAGAGCGCTTTCCCTGCCGCATAGTGAGGAGTTGCGATTCCGCAAGCGCAATGTGGTCTGGCTCAGCATAAATAGAGCCCAGGGACTTAAATTTTTTTTCAAAATCAGACCACTCATCAGTGTCAGGAGGGAGTTTAAGGGCCCAAGCTTGTGGATCCCCCTGTAGCAGAGATATAACCACTCCCACCATTTGGGCCTGAGTCACATGTGGATTAACACGGAAGTACAAGCGACAAGACTCCATGAAAGTCTCAAATTTTTCATGGTCCCATGAAAAACGATCCGGGAGTAACATCTTAACCCTAGGAAGGGAAGAAACAGCTGTGGATGGTGCAGCAGCCTCAGTTAGGATCTGAAGCTGTTTAGCTAGCTCAGCTACCAGGCCTGTCAATCCCTCCAACTTGGCTGCAAGGCACTGAATAGGATCCATGCTGTAGGGAAGCAATGGATGTAGGTTTTTTGGGGCCGGTTATTCTGTTAGGGAATAGCCAGATGATAATTCCCCAGAAGCTGCTGGCGAACACTGGAGGAAGGGGCACAAGAGACAGTGAGCCGTAAGCTGAAGGCCCCAACTGACCCTTCCTATCTCCAGGCCCTATGCTACGTGATAGTTTGCTTAAACTCCTTAGCACCACAACCATCAGTATGAAGAATTGTGGGCCCCGGACAAAAGATTGCAGCGGGGCCCACAAGACTTTAGTTACGCCACTGCTATCAACCTCCAACCCTTACTTACTTTTTCATTTTCTCATGCTGACTTCAATTCGTTCTTCATTAGACAGACAGTTATGTTACCTTTATCTTGCAGCACTTGAACTTATATGTCTACATACCTGTGCACAGTAGGTTGTACTTATTGTTGCACGGAAGGAAATATTGCTATATTATTTATAAAACAGTAAGGGACTGTTCATGTGGCTGAAATTGAAGAGGAATTTGAAGGGGGCATCTGACTGAAGTTCATCTTCATTTCGCCTCTCCAGCCTGCGGTATAGCAGAGCTTCAGCATTTCTACACAACTATCTGCCACTGACCCAGATAAATGGCCACGGACACTGAGGCTGGATCTTTTTCAGTATCCTGCAGCAATTTCATGGAAACTAATGGGAGGCAGAATTTGCGTGGAATGTGCCCTTGATTTTGAAGCCGAATTCACCTGAAATTCAGCACCAGATTCCATTGGATAAACGTGGCCTTCCAGATATATATTATGTCTACATAGAATAAAAACCAATGGTGCCCAGAGAATTCCATATTTTATACACATAGAACCAGATTGCGGTGACACGATGAGAAACATTTGGGGAAATTTACTAAGCAAAATTAATTTTGCTTAGTAAAAGTAATTAGAAATATAATTAGGTAAAATAATTAAGTCTTGCATCACATTTATCAAGTGTTTTAGATACTTTTTTAGACACTTTTCAACTTGTCCAAAGACTAATTGGAAATTAGATTAGATGGTCTTATAAGTGATGAGCTAAGGAAGATATATGGGCACAGCCTAAGATAACTAATGAATACTCACTCAAGTATCCCAAAAAGATAATTGAACAAAAGATACAAGAAGGATACCAATGGGGAATACACCAAGATTCAATTAAAGTCCAATCATAAAATACATGGCAAGATGGTAAAACCAAAACGCACAATATAGGTTCTAGTGTGAAGGTTATAACAATGTAATATATGAAAAACATTGTTATCCTTAAATAGCTGAATACTAGGTATAGTTGATTATGGTTGAAACTGGAATAATGTTATGTGAGAAGATGATACCTCCATTCCAGAATGAAGTTCTTTTGCGTGTAAAGAGCACATGCTTGGTTTGCTGCCACAAGCTTTATGAAACTGCTTAAACTTCCTCTCTTTGTATGATTGAGATGTGCTGCACCAATCAGGAATGAACACTGTTCTTATCTCTTTTCCTTTGTCTGCTGCTATTTAACCCCACTTGCCTTAAATAAACTGCATCAGTGCACATCCTCGACTAAGAGAGGAACTAATACCAACATTGTGAGTGGTGTCATTTCCTTACTGCCTGGCACTCAGCTTTATCAATTAGGATGGAGGACAGTTACCCAGGATTACTGGTCATTTGGTCATAAACACAGCCTCTGATCTTATCACTAGCGGAGCATCAGATAAGATGTAAAAAAAATCCCCTCCATTGTAATCCCTCATGCGGATGTTAAAGAATAATATCTATACAAAGTATCCCCTTGGTAGAATATACACTTCTTTGTAAAAACATATATAAACAAGTGGAAGCCTCAGGTGAAGTGAACTTCAATGGGAAAGAAAAAAGAGCAAACATAGAAGAAAAAGGCACATAAGTGAAAATATATAGGGGCTATAGATAGATTATGGTAATAAAGCAATCTGAGAACATTAGTATGCCCAATATGTCGACAGTATCAATGTATAACAATGGACTGCTGGGACTGCCTTATTGTTGTGTGCCGATGTCTTATCAGACAGTTTGATTCTATATTTTTCACTAACTTGCGTATCTGGGCTTACAATGAAAGGCTTTTCGTATCTGATGGTTCCCCTGGGATCTATATTGTGTATATTTTTTGGTTATTAACATTTTGTCTTGTCTTTTATGATTGTTTTGTACAATGAAGATGGATTTTTAATTCTGATTTGATGTACGCTGTGCTGGTATCATTTTTGTGTCTTTTGTTAGGTTTAGACAGTCTAATAATGCAACAGATTTATCATCCAGCGTCAGAAAGTATGATAATTCTGGCACATTTTAAGTTTGTCTTGTCTAACTTTGTACTGTCTAATGCTAGGAAATATTAGTAAACCTTCCCCTTTGTTCAAGATTTGGCTCACATGGAGTCTGATGATTGCCACCAAGTCCAAAACAGTTGTCAGACATTCGCACAGTGCTATACATTGCCCAGTAAAGTCGTACTGTACCCACATAAAGTTAGACCATACTCTTTTGATACCAGTGTTGTTAAAATTTCACCCTTTTAAATATTGTATACATCATTCATAGCAGTGTCCATACTTTAACCAATTAGAGCATGGCAGCACCATACAGTGGCCAGAAAGTATCTCACGTTGCTCAGATAACTCACACATACCACCCTTTTCTCTACACAGATTTTGCCCAATCTCTTCCCCTGTGGAGAGTAAACACAGAACAGAAAATAATGACATTTCTACATGCAGAACCACAATCCTAATTTTCACAGAATCAGTCCAAGGGATCTTTTGTACAACTGCTTCTCTAGACACATTATTTTTTAAGATGTGGTAATAATAAAACTTCCTTGTATAGGCAAATGTCAATGGACAGAGGCACAGATAGACATATACAGGGTGGCCATAAAATAACCTCAGGTGTTTGGAGTTGTGTGCAGGCTGACCCAATGGACGGAATTGCCTGAAAATTTGTATGTGTGCTAATCAAGGCATGGGGAAATGGACAGCATGAAAAAAATTAAAGAAAAAAAAAATTTAATACGAAAACTCTCCGCCAGGGGATAATGTGGCGCTGTACAGTGAGCGCGCGGTGCAAAACCCATCTGTCGATACTTGGGGATGTCCCATTTGGACCACAGACTAGCATGACTGTTCAATGTGGCCGCCATCATGCATGGTGAGCATGGTCATCCTATGCAGAACGTGCTTGACGCTTGCGTGTAACGTCTCTGGTGAGATGCTGCGCACTTCCAACGTGATGCAGTCTTTAAGGTCAGACAGGGTTTTGACATTCCCCCGATCAACACGCTCCTTCAAGAGTCCCCACAACCAGAAATCACAAGGAGTGAGATCCGGAGAGCGCGGTGACCACGCTGTAGGGAATGAGTGGCTCAAAATCCTGCCATCGGGAAAACGTGCACGAAGAGCGTTCTTCACAGGATTTGCAATGTGAGGATGGGGCTCCATCCTGCATGAAGGTGATCGTCTGCAGACACTGCCGCTGTTGGAGTTGGGGAACAACCACTGTTTCCAGCATTGTCCGGTACCTTGCTGCTGTGACGGAACAGGTGGCAACCCCAGTTGGGCCCAAATCCTCAAAACAGAATGGTCCGATCATGAACGATGAGGTGAACTCACACCAAACGGTCACCTTGGGCGAATGCAGCGGAACCCCCTCGAGCGCACGCGGGTTTTCGGTGGCCCATATGCAACAGTTCTGTGTGTTGACCGTTCCATTTAGGTAAAAATGTGCTTCGTCGCTCCACAGGATATTCCATGGCCAATTGGTATCCACTTACACTCTGGCCAGAAACATTAATGCAAATGTCATGCGGGTATCATTGTCACGAGGAAGCAGTTGGTGATGATTTTTATTTATTTTTTTTTTTTTCATGCCGTCCATTTCCCCATGCCTTGATTAGCACACATACAAATTTTCAGGCAATTCCGTCCATTGGGTCAGCCTGCACACGACTCCAAACACCGGAGGTTATATTATGGCCACCCTGTATATGGATGAAACATTAACATTTAGCCTAGGGCTACCTAGTGACATCCATTGCCTACAGTTTTGCCAGCAAAGTCTGAGTGTTGTCTGATACTTCAGACCTCAAATATTGTGAGTATTGTGGCTTTGATAGGTGTTGGATGAAAGTGTTTCAGTCTGTACTTGTCTATTCCAGAAGGGTCATTTCTACACAGTGAAGATTCTGTACACGTGCGGATATTCGGCCTCTTTATTAGCACTGGTGAGCGCCATTACCATTTTCTCCCTCTTTAGGTAAGTAGAAATGACATTTTTTTTATATTGCTATTGGTTTTCAAAAATGTTTGTTCTATATATAAGTCTGCCTATGAAGACCATCTGAATGGAGGATCTCAGACCATTTGTATGTATGCCCATTGGACAAGGGATTAAAGGGTAACCTTATGTTAAGGTGACTGTTTTGACAGTCATTTATGTTTGGTGACAGCATTTAATTGTTGGTCCCGTGTGTTGGTGCTGATGCACAGAAGTGACAAGTGTCCCATTGGGCTGTAAATGTTGGCCTACTGGGTCACTAACACAGTTCATAAATGTGTATCCATGGTCTCAAGATTAGAATTGGGCACAAAGCCGTCTTATAACTTATATTGTGTACAATAGAAAGAGGACCACATTCAATGGAGAAAAAGTAAAGTCAAGCATTCCTCGTTATGATAACATTATGATATGGATGAATCTTAAGAAGTTCTGTGTAAGAGCTCTCAAATATGAAAACACAAGACGTGCTTTAGATTTTAAAAAAATGTATATTATAAATCATGATTTTCCTGTCACTGTTGTATCATAAATAACATTAGCTTTATTGTGGTGATAGGAAAAAATGATGTCTTTACATCTATTCCATGAAGGGTATGGCCACAGGTAGGTTTTTGTATGGAAAATAAGGTCTTCTAGAACAAAACATAAGGCAGTGTCCTTAACCACTCATGGATAGGCCCTGCACAGGTTCTTATAGTTGAAAGAAACAAGGAATGGGATTACGGGGACCTGTGCTCCATCTTATGGGCACCAAAGCTTCGAGCCCTCAGCCTGGATCACATGCTACTTGTCCAGCCTTTGTTATGGTGGCTCTCCACTGAATATATTCTGAGCTCCATCTACATCTTATTTCTAATCCAGTCTATGTATTTTCCTTGTAATTATCAGCCATTTCAATCAGGAGCCAATCAGCCAATGTGTATTGTTATGCCCCAGTAGGCTCCTGGCATCACTAGAAGACAACTGATCTGTTGATGAGATGTTTTATGAAGATTAGGTAGACGAACAGGGTCGTCTGCCGAGAACTATTTCTCAGGAACCTTTTTTCCATAAAAAAAGCTTCTTAATAAATAGAGAAATAGAAGCCCTGATAAGAAAATAAGTATTCATGATTTGTTCATCCTGAGAGCTGTTCCTTCCGGAGAATATTTTTATTTTAATGTCATGGCTTCCCACCGGTATATAGAATTAAACACCTGATTGACACTCAATAGTAGTTTATAACCTTCCATTTCTTTGGTGTAATCTTCAAGGAATCACAGGTGTATTATGTAATGAACCATGGGATACAGCTGTATGACCCGGTAAAAATAAGAACACCACGTTCCCCTTCTGCAAATGTATAATGAACCCCGACAGCTCTTTAAATGCAAATAGAGTCAAAGTCTTAATTCTTTCCTTGGCAGACAGATAGGAAATGTAAGTTATAATAAAGTGGTTAAGCCTCAATGGAGGGGCAGGGGGACCAAACTGAAAAGTCATGTGTTATTCATTGGTGAATATTCTCGTTGTGCCTAATGCCTCTGGATCAGGAATGACTGACAACTACATAATTAGCTCGGTCTACAGGCGGCACTACTGCTTTGGGATCTAGTCGCTGTGTCTAATCCTCCCATAGGTTTTACCATTAAACTCGGTCAATATCAAGTAGTTATTTTCAGCAATGATGAGAATCTAATGTTTTTTTATTCATTTACAATATAAGTCCCTCTTGTCTCTGAGTAATGTATGCCTTACCAAAGACATAAGGCATCCATATGATTTCCTACAATGATGAACAGATTTTAAAAACTTTTTACTTCCCCTTCTTTAGATTCATATTGCTATAAAATGCTGTTACACTTCTCTTTCTACTTCCAACGAGAACTGAATTGCCCTCAATAGAGGCGACCGCTTGGTAAGATCTGGTAGATGCAGAGCATCCATTTGTTACATGGTCAGTTATTGATTTTAATGGCTGGCATATAATACTTAATCTCCATCTGCAGAGGGCGCTTGGTCTCCCCCAATAATATCAGCTGATTATCAGGGATTTTGTGAAGTTAAAGGGAATCGTCCAACTTATTTTAAAATATCAATGAATATAGAAATATGTTTAAAATAAATTAAAAAAGTTTCTCACCTTTTCTGTGTCCAAAGTCATTATAAAGACATAAGCCCTTTTAGTGTTCTATGCAAAGTAGGGTAGAAGTGAAGTGAGTGGTAACACTGTTCATTCTCTGTAGACGGAGTCTCTGTATGCTGTATGTCATGTAGTGCTACCACCTAGTTC
This sequence comes from Leptodactylus fuscus, assembly GCF_031893055.1. Taxonomy (NCBI): domain Eukaryota; kingdom Metazoa; phylum Chordata; class Amphibia; order Anura; family Leptodactylidae; genus Leptodactylus; species Leptodactylus fuscus. Next base: position 122,468,113 of record NC_134270.1, on the reverse strand, counting down.
TCTAGTACACGGTACACTCACCCCTTTTAAGGGCTCAACTTAGGCCGTTACCTGTTGGTTTATTCCAACAAATAGTTGACACTATTTTAATCACCAATCCCCGGTCTTGTTCAGGTCTGCATCCACTATAGCCTCAAAGGGGTGCCATGCACTGTCTGGACACTGAAGTTTGGATGTGAAGTTTGGATGTTGTTTGGCCTCTAGACATAGTGAGTGGTGCCCCCCTAGAGGCCAAAATGGAGTGGGCTTGGACAGGAGAGGGGATGGGTAAGTAAAATAGAGTCCATTTGTTGAATAATCGAGTAACTACTTCAAAACTGCCCGTATACCTTTTATAACCGTGCAATCCACTCTTAACATTGCAAGGACGTATATCAACATGATTGCAGTGTTAAAGGGGTATTCCCAACTTGTTCACCACCTTGCAGGCTGTATGCTCTGTTTGCTTCCTGGTTTTCTCGGTAAATTGGTGGGCGGGGTTTCACTTGCTATCTCACAGACCAGGCCAGTTCTGCTATCTCTCTTCATAGCAGTACATGTTTGCAGTCAGTAATGAGGGATGGTTGTAAATAAATTAGCACAGTATCACTGGAAGATGCACAATATAAAGCTGATGTAGCAGAGCTGGATTTGTTAGGTGATGAGAATCCCAAACTTACATGCTACAGGACCAAGAGTCAGTTTGCGATATACTCACTTTTAGGTCTGTGTTTAATGGACTCCCTGTCTCAGCTCTTATCATCAAAATTCAATTAGCCAACTGATAACTGGAAGAGCCGGAGATAAAGAGCTCAGAAATACAAGCTCCTCCGAGCACTCAGCTCCCCCTCCCCTCCTGAGAGCAGAGTCACTTGTCTTGGGCAGAGAGATAAGCTCAGAAATACAATCACCGAGCACTCAGCTCCCCCTCCCCTCCCTGAGAGCAAGGAGCAACGTCCCTTGTCCTGGGCGTAGAGATAAGATCATCCCCAGGTCAGTGGTTATGGAAACACAGTGTAAACAATGAAGTGAATAATCTCAGATAGCGGCCAAGTAAAGCAGTTTTGCGTAAGCAATGTATTTAGGAAAAGTCTTAAATCCACATAAACTAGCAGTATAGATAGGATCCTTGAGATGGGACAACCCCTTTAAGCAGTTGCACAAACTCATACAGCTGCAGAAGCAGGAGCCTACAAACAGAATGCCTGCAGAAAAGGGAAAAGTTTGTTACAATGAGCGCTGTATACACAGCTATGGGAAACACCATGATGTTGCTTCTCTTTGGTTTCCTGGAAGTGCATAAGCTGCTGGGTCTTACAAGCCTCAGATCAGGTCTGCAGGAATAACTAGAAGGCTGCATTCCTCCTGTACCTGAGGCTAATGTGCCACTACCATGCCTAAGCCATAGGTTTTAGTCATGGAGAGATCTACAGAGGGGAACTATTTAAAAATGTAATTAAGGAGAACTTTATACTATTAAAAAAATCATGAGAAGTGTAAAAAACAGACATATTTCCCCTTCATTTATGTTTCCATTTTCTTCAAAATGGATATTCAAAAACATGAAAAAAACATGAAAAAAGAAACATAAAAATAAAGCCCTATTTAAGATGAAAAAATTATTTTAATAACCCAAAACAAAAAATAGCCTTAAATATATATAATAGTATTGAAATAATAACAGGTTAAAAAGATCTGCAATACTTGTGTGTGCTACAAAGGATGGATTGTTTATTACAGCTACTCTGTTGGACAGTCACAATAGAGTATAGATGGTGACTATAACAGCATAAGCAAATTTATGCAGAGTCCTTTACACCAACGCCTGTACAAAACTCTCAATGGGACAGTCAGCTGCAAAGAAAATAGCGCTGGTTATTACCATCTGGTAAAACATTCCCAACATTCTCCCACAAACATTAAGCAGCCTCAGCTGCTGAAGAAAATGTATTCAAATCAAGCCCCTTATATACTGTAGCTTGTACACATTGTGGGGAAGTTAGCTCGGTAGCAGCAGTGGTACGGACTCAAACAGTCAATACAGGGACACAAAATATGGAGAAAACTGGTTTATTTAGGAAAACAGGAAAATAAATAAACCTTGACTTCAGGTACAAAATGAGCAAAACAAAATACAGCCTTAACTTCAGGCAAAAATAAAACAAAACCCTACTCGTCAAAGTGACTAACTAAACAGAAGTGATAACCTAACTATATGTGTGGCTTACTATCAGCCACACGAACAAAACAAGCACTATATAGTCTCACTGGACTCAGAATTACAGGTCAGAACCATACACCTCCTCTCACTCCATGGTTCTGCAGCCTTTTTCTGGCTCAGCAATGAGCCCAGGATCTACACCTGGAGTTCAGGCCTACTCCAGATCTGCCCCGGACCACACATAAGTTAAAAACCTGGGTGAGATATAGTGAGACCCCGACACTCTGCCTGTCACCTTCTCACAACAGATACACTCTGATACAATGTCTTGTCCAAGTGTACACAAAAACATGTAACTTTTTACAATCTCCACATATTGCCTCTCAATATTCATTGACATAGACTGCACCTTCTTCTAAACAGAATTGACCGTCTTCTCTTTTGTCTTCATAACATTAAGGCTGAGGCCCCACGTAGTGTCCCGCAGCAAAAAGCGCTGTGGGAAAAACCTGCAAACCACTTCTCACGGTGTTTCTGCCGAGGGCAAACAGAGGCGTTTACGCTGCTTGAGGCCCTGGCTCTTTCCAAGACTTGTATATTGATGACTTGTCCTAAAGATAGGTCCATCAATATGTGATTGGTGGGGGTCTGACACCTGGTGAGGGTCTGACACCAGGAACCCCTGCCAATCAACTATTTAAAGTGGTTGCAGAATACTTCACATTCATCAGTCACATGGTACAGCAAGCAGCTCAGTCCCATTCAAGTAAATGGGGCTGAGCTGCAATACCAAGCACAGTCCCTACAAAATGTATGGTGCTGTACATGATATTCAGTGAAGCTGTTGCAGTGCTCACCTGAACATTGTGGCTTCTTCAACCAGCTGGAGACCCCAATCACATATTGATGACCTATTCTAAGAATAGATCATCAATATCTAATTTCTGGAAAACTCCTTTAGGCTATGGCCCCACGTAACGAGCCACAGCAAAAAATACTGCGGCCTTTTTTTCCAGAGCACTTTTCACAGAAAGCCTGCAGAGTTTTTCTCTGCGGACTTTGTGCTCCTATTATACCTATACGGAGAAGCCAACATTTCCATAGGTATAATTGACGTGGCGATTTTCATAAATGCAATCGTTTTTGAAAACGCAGTTTCTCCAAGGTGAGTTTTTTCTGCAATATGAGCATGGGATTAGGCAGAATCCTATCCACTTTGCAGGTACTGTAAAACACAGTGTTTTCGCAAAGAGGGGCCCCAGCCTTAAGTATTCAGCCAGACAGGATCAGTCTCCTGTACTCATCATAACATCCCCGTTGTACAATGGTCCAGTGAAGTAGTCCAAATTTCCAACCAGGGGACAAGAGATTTGATCCTCATCCTAATCCCTTTTCCTTTCACAACTGTCGCTGATACTTTTGGATGTTTTAGAATTACTTTAAATCTTTCTCTAACAACATCTAGAAAAACTAATAACTCCATCCATCATTCTTGAGCCCGGATATCTGTTCTTTGTGTCTCTCGTTGTCCTTATCAGACTTTTACTTCTAATCCTTTTCTTACTATTTGTATAGTTTATTAATTGAAAATGTCTTTATCACCAGAGACAGGAAAAGGCTTTCATTCTGTGGATTTCACAATGCGTATGTATCGCAGACATGTAAAACTTTTAGACGTAGATAAATGAGCACAATAAGAGAGCGCAGTATGATGTTTATCTGGAATATGAATGAGAAGCGCTAATGAGCTGAATGTTTGATAACCACAGGGAATATATAGAACATTAGGAGTAGGAGTAGTCAGTAATTTCAATAGAATTAAGAAAAGAACAAAAGATAAGAGGTGACGGCTTCACTTTATTCAGAAATAAAATGTAACTAGATATAAGGAAAGAGATAGATAGATAGATAGATAGATAGATAGATAGATAGATAGATAGATAGGAGATAGATAGATAGATAGATAGATAGATAGATAGATAGATAGATAGGAGATAGATAGAAGATAGATAGATAGATAGATAGATAGATAGATAGATAGGAGATAGATAGATAGATAGATAGATAGATAGATAGATAGATAGAAGAAAGTCACATAGTATTTAGAGCAACACCATGTAAAAGTTTAAATGTGGCACAAATCCATAGGGTCTGGCAGTTGATCCCTCCAATAACAATCAAAAAGAGGCAGCACTTCAAAGTAGTGAAAAAAAAATTATATGAATTTATTCCAAGAACTACGTTTTTATCCTAGGAGTGTCGGACCTTTCTCAAGCCAAGCTCCAACACTCCTAGGACCAAAACATAATCCTTGGAATAAATTCACATCAGTTTTTTTTCCACTGTTTTGGAGCACTGCCTCTTAGATAGATAGATAGATAGATAGATAGATAGATAGATAGATAGATAGAAGAAAGTCCAAAGTAGCACATTGTTGATTAAAAAATATTCCATGGACCCAACAAAAAAAAAATAAAAAAAAAGCAGCACAATGTAATCAAGTTTGCGCATGCCCTGGGATCTTGGACGCCAATCCTCAGTTTCACATAAAACCTAACAACAGGCAGCACTCCATTGATACTGTGCTAAAAAAAGACTGTTTTATTCAACCATGCAACGTTTTGGCTCTTGCAACTGAGCCCTTCTCAAGCTCGAGAAAGGCTCAATTGTAAGAGCTGGAACATTACATAGGTGAATAAATCTCTCTATTATTGCACCATATATATAACTGGAGGATTGGCCAAATGAACAAAATAGTAGCAAAAATAAAAATTAGACAGACTCCGGAAATAGTGAAAAAAAAAAGACTTTATTCCAGGGATGCAACATTTTTATTCATTACAAACCTTTCTCCAGCTGAGGCCTGGTTCACATCTGCATTCAGTAGTTCATTCAGGGAGTTCACTTGGGGACCCCCCGAATGGAATACTGAACGCATTGACAAGCAGTGAGCAATGACAACACATGGACCCCATAGACTATAATGGGGTCAGTGCATTTTCCGCACGGTGTCCGCAAGAGTCATGCGGAGAGGAAAGTAGTTCATGAAGTACTTTTCTCTCTGCATGACACCGGACACCGCACTTTAAACACACGGACCCCATTATAGTCTATGGGCTCCGAGTGCTTTCATTGCTCACCGCTTGTCAATGCGTTCAATATTCTGTTCCAGGGGTGCCCAAGTGAACTTCCGGAATGGAATACCGAACGCAGATGTGATGCAGGCCTAAGAAGGCTCATAATGAACCAAAACGTTACATAACTGTGCTAAATAAAGTTTTTTTTTTTTTTCCACTATTTTCTGAGTGATGCCTAATTTTTATGTTGTCTTTTTTTCAGATAGATAGACACACAAATAGATGACCACCCAAAATTGCATTGAAAAATAATCTTCTGGTGGGGAAGGAGTCCTGGTCTTCTCAATGGAGGTGGCCAGTATACATAATATTTATGTCACGGAAAATCATTTCTGGATAGAGGGGTGGTCTTTTGAGAGGTTTCATTGTATGATATAGAGATAAATAGATTATATTGATTTGATATTTGGTATTTTTTCACAGGAAACTCCATTGCCCCAGAAATTATATCCACATGAACCTTTTTGTATCTTTCATTATACGTGGAGCTGCCGTGTTCATCAAAGATGCCATTCTCTTTGCAGATGAGAATATTGACCACTGCACCATGTCTACGGTAAAGGCTTAGCTGAATCTGGATAGATAAACGGGCTTCCTCCTCTACCAGATATTTCAACTGTATCAATCTCTTGCAGAAATTGATACTATTGAAAGTGCTGGCAGTAGTCCCACAAAGTTAATGGGGCTCAGAAGGACCGCTGCTAGCTATGACTCTATACACTGGTCTATGGCTTTGGCCACAGGTTCCCTCTCAACTCCAGATCTACACATTGATGCCCATTGCTATTATAACTGTCTGCACTACCGGGTGCCTGAGTGAGACCAGCCAGGGTTTGCCCTTGTACAGATGAAAAAATATTTAGAAAAGTGTGAGAATTATGTAAAAAAAATCTAATGAAAAGAATAATATTGATTCCCCTTCACCCCTGACTGACTTTGTCAGTCTCCACTTACTGGTCCCTTCCAACGCAGGATATGACTGTTCAGTTAGTTACTGGCCGTGTTAGTGACCTATTTAAGGCGTGGTTCACATCTGTGTTCGGTATTCTATTTGTGGAGTCCGCTTGGGGACCCCCGCCAATGGAATATCGAACGCATTAAAAAATGGTTAGCAATGAAAACACACGGACCCCATAGACTATAATGGGGTCCATGTGTTTTCCGTGCGGTGTCCACACAAATCATGCAGAGACGAAGGTACTGCTTGAAGTATATATGTGTATATACTTTATATATCATTCTGAATATTTTCTAAATAGTTTTTATTGGTCAAACAACCCTGGATAGAAAAGTGCAGCACCATAAGGTCAGTCTAATCTCAATAGCAGCTTCGAAAAATGGATTGTCCAAAGTGAATAACACCTTTAAATGAGTCCAAATGGTGTTGACATCCTGACTCATGCTAGTTACAATGTGAACATTGATTTGAAAGAAATTTGGATCCAGATGTCACCATGACAACAATGAACCTTGGAAATATAGGGGGCACAAGGGTTAGGAACAGACAAGCTGCAGGCTCTGCTCTTGGAAAATCGATGATATCTTGGCACAGTACTAAAATAATGAAAAAAGCTCTTCACATCCTCTAAGCATAAAAAAGCCTTTTGCATATTTCTCCTGGTAGTTCTGAGACTTTCAGTCACATTTCCAGAATTTTGCGCACCAGAGCATTCCTAAGTAGTGAAAAGCCTGAAAGCAGCGATGTTTTTAAAATCCTAGAAAATGACTTCAACTGTGTAAAGATCGGAACTTGCCACTTCCACAATTCAATGTCCTGCACCTTTTCATTCCAGGTAAGCTGCAAGGCGGCTGTGGTTTTCTTCCAGTATTCCATCCTTGCCAATTTCTCCTGGCTTCTAGTGGAGGGAATGTTTCTACATACTCTGCTCACCCTCACATTTACCTCGCAGAAGCGATATTTTTGGTGGTATATCGTCATTGGCTGGGGTAAGTGCACAAGGAAGTATTATAGGAAGTGCAATGGGGCAGTTGTCTAGAGACCCATAACTCTCAGTTTCTTGAAGAACTTTCCAGAGATTCTTATTAAAAAACACAGAGGTTGCAAAAATGGAATAGATACAGTTATTTTAATATGTGTATAAGCGGTGTAAACTGAATTAAAATAAATAATAAGTAGTGAATATTGCATATAGCTGTCGTATAGGGTGGTCCCCTGCTTTAGTACATGCTTCAAAGGGCAACTTTCACTCTATTTGTTGCATACTTTTCTATATATGACAAAGGGTCATTTATTTAAATAGGTAGTGTGTAAAATACATTTCTAGTGTGCTGGCAGCCTCCGGGTAGATGTACCCTGCCATATTTACCTGATGTCATGTAAAGCAATGGTTCACGGCAGGACACAGACAATGGTTCACAGCAGGACACAGACAGACCCAAATGTTATATGATGGGACCTGTACAGGTGCATAATAGTGAGAATGCAATCATTCACTCCCCTACAGTCCATGGTGGGGGAGGGGGAGCCTAGTATTCCAGGTAAGGCCTATATAAGGTGCCAGTCACATGATAATGTGGGGTACACAATACTGACCTATAGTCTATTAGTAACACCTATACTTTTAGACCAGACAGGCTGCTCAGCACCTATATACATAGACCCCACTAGTACCAGCACTCAATTTTCTCAACTTTACAGGGTTGAGAGAAAATGGGGTGATGGTTCTAATGGGGTGTAGGTGCTGGGCAACCTGTCTGGGAATATGGCAGTTTAAGCCCAGTTTAAGTGTACCATGTGTCAGTATAGGCAGATTACTTAAGGAAGAATTCTGTCTGACATTTTTAAGTCGTTCTATTATATGTGAACTATTATATGTAATTCATTTGAATAATATAAATTTTGGGGTTTACTACCGATCCCAATACCAATTGCAAACATACATTTATAGTCAGATACTGTATATGGCATATACTTAGATCCTTCATCCTTTACTTGTCTTCTTCAGGTCTCCCAGCACTCACAATTGCAGTGTGGATAAAGACCAGGATCAGCTTTGATAATAATGGGTAAGCTTCATTAGGTAATATCCAACCACAAGACAGACCCCAAATACGAATGCCACAATGGAGCCCATGAGAATTGCCTGGATTCTAAATGATAGCATATGGTATAGGGTTTCACTTCACAAATTACCACCCTTGGATGTATTGATGGTATTAAATCACAAATAAATATTTAAACAATTCAATACCGAACAGGGCATCAGTGCGGCGTCACTAGACGGTGGTCGCCTGTTTGCCCTAGACTTTAGGGAGAGATGAGAACTTGCAAATAATATATCCACCATAGAAACCCCTGATGAGCCTTGAGACATAGGCGAAACGCGTAGGGTTAAAAAGGAGGATAGAATACTTTAGGTGGATGCAACAGAGCATAGACTCCCAATGCAAGTTAGCTGGATATATAGCTACCAATGACCGACCCTATTGGACTAAGACACTGACTTAACAGAGGGATGGTGGTAACAGAACACTGAGTACTGGGCAAGGAGTTAAGATGTGATTGTGTGGAATGGAGTGTAGTCAACATATCCTCGTTCCGACGATAGATCTGTAAAACTCCCCGTATTTACAGGTGTGTCTGTAAAAATCCCTAGTCTGTGTACTTATCGGGGTATACCAACACTGCGGACGTCATAAGCAGTGTGATATATACAGATTGACAGTAAGATATAGGGGAAGTTTAAAGAGGGAGGAAACAATCATTACCTCTTTTCCCTACAATCTGTATATGTTTTGTTTTATTGTGGCTATACAGAAAGAATCAGAGCTTGGAGGAGTGAACTAAAATGTATCCCTCTAAAGTGTACTGTAATTAGCCATTTGACTTATATCTTTAGCCAAGTGCTACATTTTTAATATCACTATTTAAGAAGAGGGTTACGTACCCTAAATAAATAGAAGCAATATTTTAGCAGGTCATATGGTATAGGGATTTTACAGAACCTTAACCATATTCATCATTATAGATGAATCAAAGTTACATTTGTTATATAACTAATAAAAAATTGTTATAGTTTTAGAGATTTTCTCTACACATCTTATTGGTAACACTCTATTGTGTGAATATGCCAAAAATCAGGCACTTCCTATGGTCTGGAACGTGTTAATAACCCAGCCGTGAGTTCCTTCTTGTGGACGGGTTATCTTCTCATACATTGAGTGTCCCTCCATGATAACCTGTCCACAAGAAGGAACTCATGGCTGGGTTACTAACACGCTCCAGACCATAGGAAGTTCCCACATTTGACAATTGATCAAGACAAATGATTGTCTGTGATCACCAAAAAGGTCAGGGAAAATCCTTAAAAGCCTGTAAAATGTGTTAGTTATTTATATTTGTAAAATTGCTTAACTTTTAAAGGGGCTCTATTAGCAAAATCATGCTGATAGAGCCCCACATATGAGTGAATAGCCTTTAAAAAGGCTATTCAGGCACCTCTAAAGTTATATTAAACTACCCCCCATTTTAAAATAAAACCCTAAAACAGAATATGATCAACTTACCCATCGTGCACGGTGGGCGGGCATTCAGGGTCCACCGTCTTCTTCATCCACGCCTTCTCTTCCAGCAATGTCCTCGGGTCCTGTCTAACTCGCGAACTGACATTGATAAAAAATGGCATGGGCGCATGCGCAGTAGCCGTAGTAGAAGCAGCATGCTACTGCGCATGTGCCCGCGCCATTTTTTAACAATGTCAATTAGCTAGTTAGACAGGACCCGAGGACATCGCTGGAAGAGGAGGTGTGGCTGAAGAAGATGGCGGACCCTGAATGCCCGCCCACCGTGCATGATGGGTAAGTTGATCATATTCTGTTTTAGGGTTTTATTTTAAAACTGGGGGGTAGTTTAATATAACTTTAGCGGTGCCTGAATAGCCTTTTTAAAGGATATTCACTCATATGTGCTGCTCTATCAGCATGATTTTGCTGATAGAGCCCCTTTAATTGTCAAAAAATGTAAATATGGGAATATTTGTGGGAAAACCCATTTAAGGCTTTATGGTATGTTCTCTCATATTCTATACCTTGCACTGGGCCTGGATCATTATTAATACTCCCTATGGTTTATATAATGCCACCATTAGCTCAATGTCCATTTGAAAGCATTACTCTATGGATTAGCTCAGAGTCTAATTGAAGTTCCCTACGGTTTGGTGAAATGTTCTGGAAAAAGTGTTCCTAGTGTTTTACTGAACAGTCTTAGATTGTTGTTTGTTTGTTCTTATTGCACAAACTCATGCTTTCCTGCTTTTGAGAAGGGACATCATATAGAATCTGAAAAGTGACATATTAATGGGGTTTTCTTAGATTAGATTCCCTAAAGTTATTCTTAGGATAGGTCATTACTATGAGATGGTTGGTTCTTGTGCCATAACTATACAGTGGGCAGAGAAAGAAGCAGAAGGCTGTGTTTGGTTGGATCACTATCCTCTTTGGCTCTTAGCTTAAGATAAGATAATCCTTTAATAGTCCCACAGTGGGGAAATTTCAGAATTTTTAGAAACATATTTATATGGCCTTCATAGTGCATTTAGCCTTTTTGATGCAAAGCATCTTTTCTTTCTTTATTTGTATTTGAATAAAATCATTAAAGTAATCCACACCCCCAATATTAATACAGATGACCTATCCTGACCCTCTAGACTACTCTGGCCAGGGGTGAACCTGCCCCTTTCGCCGCCCGAGGCGAACTACAGAAAGCCGCCCACTCCCCCGCTGGGAGGATGGGTCAGAGCGGGGGCGTGGCTGAGCGGAGGGGGTGTGGCGAATCGAAGTGGGCAGGGCTTAGCGCCGTTCGCCGGCAGAGAGCAGGCACGGAGAGGGCCTGCTCTCTGCCTGAGCGTGAGGGGAGGCTGCTGGAGCAGCGCTGCTCCAGTGGCCTCCCCAAACCACCGCTCGGTGCTAAGCCAGTCCAGGACAGCTTATCCTGGACTGGCTTAGGTTAGCAAAAATGCCGCCCTCCCTGGGGCCCTGGCATAGCGCCGCCTGAAGCAGTCGCTTCAGGTCGCCTCATGGGAGGTGCAGCGCTGACTCTGGCTTTACCCTGGCAGCTTGTAATCCTCTTCAATCCCAGGCAACACTGCAGAAAACGTCCTGATGCTGGCTACGACATCAAAACGTTGTCTGCAGTAGTTCCCAAGAGTGAAGAGGACTCTAGAACAAGGTAACTATATTGTAAAGAGAATGAAAGATTCTTGGAAGATTAGACTATTCTACTAGGAGTTTGGATATCTTTCTTTTTCTGGGACTCTCTTGGGCTTTCCGAGATAAACTATCAAGTAGGGTTGAGCCGATCTTGAGATTTCAGGATCGATTTTAAAATCCGATTTCCAATAATTTTCCATCCAATCCCGATCGTGAAATTTACTCAATCACCAATCGGGATCCGATCTTTCCCCATCGCAATCGCTCAACCCCACTAGCAAGTATATACTGATGCATCAAACTATCTTCCATTTATTAACTTGCTGTAGCCTGATAGCTTTTCACAAACGCCATTTAAGAAGTCAAGTAAAAGTCTTGGAACTGTTAATTTAACTCTTTTAGAGCCAATATTTTACTCACCTGCTCCTGTTCAGCCTGGCCTCTGTTTCTTCTACCAGAAGGCACTGCAGCATTCTTCAGGACATACTGTGTAGTGTACCCTGGGGAAAGAAGCGGGGGCCACATTTCTTGGAAGAGGGGATTGGTGAATAAAATATTGGCCTCTACCTGTTGGAATAATCCAGAAGGTAGTGACCTAACATTAGAAATGGTCCGTACTTGTTCCGCATGAATCTGAAGTGCTAACATTATTATACTCTGAGGTCTTCTGTATAGAAATAACACACAGTTATACTCACCTCTCCTGAGCATCCTTGCAGTATCTAACAATCCACTGGTGTAATCTTCAGCACTGTGGCTAACATCACTGCTGAGGCTTAATCTCAGGTCTCAGTAGTGACCCCATAACGTCAGCCAGACTTTTGGGTAATTTGTGTTGAATCCAGTGTGATCCTAATTGGTTCGCTAATCCCTATGTTGGGCTAACATATCACTGTGGGGCCAAAAAAAGGGCCAGTATACTGTATGGGTGCCAAAAAGAAGATGGCAATGTTATTTGTGGGGGCCAAAAAAGAACAAAATACTGTGTGGGGGACAAAGAGTAGAGGGCAATATTATTTGTGGGGCCAAAAAAGAATAAAATACTGTGTGGGGGACAAAGACATGTTGGGTCCTAAGAAGGAGCAATATACTTTGTGGGTACCAGTAAAGGGGGCAATATACTGTGTGTGAGCCTGTATAGTGGGTGTTATACTGTGTGGGGGCCAATAATGGGGGTACTACACTGTGGGATCCAGTAAAGGGGTATATACTATGTGGAAGCCGTTAAAGGGAAATTTATACTGTATGGGGTTCAGTAAAAGGAGTAATATACCCTGGGGGCCACTAAAGGGGACTTTATACTTTGTGCTTGTGATTCCTTCACTAATATTGGTGATAGGAGTTGCATTGCAATCCCTACTATTCCGTAACTGACCACGACTTCCAGTTCTGGAAGTCAAACATCCTGGTCCCCTTTTGTGGACGTCCAGTATTTATACTTTTTTTTTTTTTTAAATGTAGATTGTGAGCCCCACACAGAGCTCACAATGCACATTTTTCCCTATCAGTATGTCTTTGGAATATGGGATGGAAATCCATGCAAACACGGGGAGAACATACAAACTCCTTGCAGATGGTTTTCTGCCCTTGGCGGGATTTGAACACCAGGACTCCAGCGCTGCAGGGCTGCAGTGCTAACCACTGAGCCACCGTGTGGCCCCTTATTTATACCTTTTCTGCTAGCGCTGTGACTCTGGGTCGGACCCCGCTCTAGTCCTACTGCTTGAACACCACACAGAGCATTGATCATTTGGTATATTACTTTTAAGCTAAATTCACATCTGCATCAGGGTCTGGCAAAAAGTTCTGCAAGTTATTTATTCCATTCTTCCTCTGAGGGACCTAAAGAATAAAAATCAAAGCACATATAGCATAAGTGGGTACAATGCAAAAAATGTATTCCAAATATCCCCTTTATGTTTGCTACATCTGCATATATTTAGAATAAACAAATTCATTGTAAAACTACTTCTTCATAGCACATAGCAAATGACATGGTGCCATCTTATGGAGAACATTGAAATACCTTCTCTGGATGAAAGTCAGTAAGGAAATGTTCAAGTCTGCTAAGAAAAATGAACATATCCCTGTAAGAGACAGGGGAGAAATCTTTAGGGAAATATATTTGTGTGAACTTGTCTGTAAAGGAATGGATCATCTATGTACCAGAAATTCAGGACATTTACTGATGTATTCCTAATGTACCACATGCAAGGGAATGATTATTGTGCTACGTCCGTGTTCTGATATATACTGTGTAATATATATATATATATATATATATATATATATATATATATATATATATTTCTAATATTTCTCTATGTTGATATCTGGTATAGGTGCTGGGATGATTATGAAAACATTTACTGGTGGATCATCAAAACCCCAATCCTAGTTGCCATATTTGTAAGTACCAGCTGATAAAACAGATTTCTCTGTATTGTTCTGTTTTGTTCAGTGAACTTGAAAACTTTGAGCTTCCCTGTGAGCGGTGCCATTATTGACCACAAGGTGGTGTACTAATAAATATAGATATACAGTAATGCAGCGTTTCTTCTCTTAGTTACCGCTTATTCTCAGTTCAGTTTATGTATCAAGATTGTTTGGATCCTCAATATAAATGGTTTAGAAGACACATTATAATCCCAATCCATAGTCATATGAGTTCTGACTCAGGGTGACTACTATACTATAGCTAGACTATTGAAATCCTAGTAATAGAACACATTAGCTAATTCCACCCTATTGTTACCTTTAACCCCTTCATGCTACAGCCATTTTTCACATTTTTTTTTTTCCTACCACTCTCGCCACACAATGTACTGGACAGCTGCAAACAATTCAGAAGGGGGGTGGGGGGGGGGTGGGGGGTGGAGGGATTGAGAAGAAAACTGCACATGTGCCATTTTCTTATGGGTTTTGTTATTATGATGTTCACTGTGCAGCCAAATGATATGATATCTATATTATCGGGTCTTTACCAAATGTATATAATTTTTATTATGTTCTGACACCTTATGAAAATTCCAAAACTTTGAAAATATGTTTTTTTTATTGGAGTTGCCATATTCTGATACCCATGACTTTTTTCTATTTTGGCTGCATAAAGATTTTTTTTGTTATTCTATTGTGTTAAAATTTGTGGGGGAAGGAAAAATGGTAAAAAAAAATCGCAATTCAGCCATCTTGATTCTTTTTTTCCAGCTAGGGCATTCATCATATGGGAAAACTAATTATATGTCTTTAGTTTGGGCGTTTTCGGATGCGGGGTATGTAATGTCTGTCTTTGCTTATTTATTTTTATTTGGAATCTCGGCAGTGGGAGGGATTTGAAATTTTATATTTTTTTACTTTGCTGATATTTTGTTTAAAAAATATTTGAAAATTTGATCGTTAGATCACTCATAGCATAGACTGCAATACAACTATATACCTGGCAGTTTTATATAAAGTGCCAATATCTGACGTACTTTTACAGCAGATGTCGGTGTAGGCACACCTACACTTCTGAACAGCTTTTGATTTCCTGTTTTTGATTTTGTGACATTAATAAATTTAATAATATTTTGGTGTCTTTCTGTGACATTCTCTATTGAAATCCACTTTCTCTCTGTACACAGCGGGGCAGGCTCTTGTATTATGTAGGGAAGCTGAGCCTGGGGATGAAGAACGGGGGTAACTTCAAACAGTTATGTCTCAGGCATTTTAAAACACAGCATCAGATGAAATTCTCATATTTCATTGCAGTTTTACTTCCAGATATATGAGCAGATGGAGACACATTCAGAATTGGCATATTTATATGCAGCTGCGGCAATTTATTATTTTTTTTTAAACTGTAATTTTTGTTAAAAGGGTTTTAACAATATAACAAAATGTGCCATGGCATATGGCCAGCGGAAGCAATAAAGAATATCAGTGTAACAAAAGTAAATATATCAGAACAAATAAACACAAGAGACAAGGATAGGAATGAAGAACACATAGGGAAGTAAGGGAAGGGATCGGCTTTAGAGACCTTGTGTAATACAATAGCATACCTCCCAACCGTCCTAGACTCTGTGGGACAGTCCCAGATTGTGGGTCTTGTCCCATGGTCCCAGTTGGCGGGAGGTATGTCCTGGATTGAATTCATCTGTGTCCAGAGAGGAACCAGATAAGTTGAATACAGTGGTGAAGCAGGAGCGGACAGTCCCTTACTGACCACTGTTCCCCTCCCTATGCTCCGGCCCTGGGAGCTGTAGGCGCGATGTGATGATGTCACTCACATCGCCCCTACAGCTCCCTGAACAGTCCAGGAGAAGAGACTGCACAGAGCAGCAGGGGAGCGAGGAGAGGTAAGTATCAGTGATTTTATTATGTTAAACTTTCGGGAGTGACTTAGACTGGGGAGAGATAAAGGAGACATTAAACTGTTGATAGATGAAGGGGGGCAATTAAACTTGGGGAAGATGAAGGGGGGCATTAAGCTGGTGGTAGATGAAGGGGAGACATTAAATTTGTGGTAGATGAAGGGGGGACATTAAACTGGTGACAGATGAAGAGGGACAATTAAACTGGAAGCAGATGAAGGTGGGCATTAAGCTGGTGGCAGATGAGGAGAGGCAATTAAACCGGGGTAGATACAGGGGGCATTAAAGGGGTATTCCCATGTCCCTTGCTCACCAGTCTTCACTGCTGTAAAGACTTCTTTCTTCCTGGTTTTCGGCGTCAATTGGTGGGCAGGGTTTCATATGCAAAGCAAGCGGCGAGATGACGTCGCTTCTATGCCGCTGGCCTTGCCTGCGCGCTCCTGGTGCAGCTAGGCATCGGACATACAGTTCTTTAATAAGATGGTGAGACAAGTCTCCCAGCCCTCATATATCTCCCAAGTATAATTTTCAGCTCCGCTCATTCTGAACGTAAAACTCGTTCAGAATGAGCGCATAAAAAGCAGCTCCCATTCATTTCTATAGGTGTCAGCATTCACGTGCTACCCATTGAAATGAATGGGAGGCTTTTTTACCTATTGCTTTCAATGTGATACATGCGTAGAGGCAGCAGCACAGTGGCAATGCCCACAAAATGAGGCTTCCTGGCAACTTCTGGCAGCCTCACTAAGCCCCGCCCACCACTTCCGCCGCCGTGATCAACAACAGCACCAACGCTGCTATGAAGATGGGGAAGGTAAGTAGCCTACCTCCCCCTCCTCTCGCCTAACCTACTGCATGTCTTATGGAGTGGGTTGTCCCCCGCTCCATAAGATACCCCCCAGAAAATAAGACATGTCTTATATTTAGGACGAACACGGTAGGTCTCATGTGTGGTGCAGACACAGGAACAGCTACAGACACAGGCTCGCTCCCGTGCACTTAGCCCCCCTCCCTCCCCCCTGAGAGCAGGCAGCTAAGTCACTTGGGAAATGAGCAGATATAATCCCAAGGACCATAGAAACGCAGTGTCAACAATGAAGTGAATAAATTAAGATAGTGGACAAACAAAGCAGTTTTGCTGATGCAGTGTATTTAGGAAAAGTCTTAAATCCACATTAACAAGCACTATAGATATGATCCTTGTTATGGGACAACCCCTTTAAGGTGGTGACAGATGAAGGGGGACATTAAATTGGCAGATGAAGGGGGACATTAAACTGGTGGCAGTTGGAGGGTGCAATTAAACTGTGGGCAAATGCAGGGGACATTAAATTGATGGCAGATGAAGGGGGACATTAAACTGGGGACAGATGGCGGAGAGGACATTAAACTAGAGGGGCAGATGGAAGGTGACATTAAACTGGGGCCAACTGGAGGAGAACATTAAATGGTGGGGATAGCTGGAGAGGGACATTCCGCCTTTAGTTGCTCCAAGTTTAATGCCCCTCCACCAGCTTCCCCAGTTTAATGTTGCTCTCTATTCTACCCCAGTGTAAACTGGGGTTCAAGTAGACGGACTTCATACTATGGGGCAATTGAAGGGGAACATTATAATGTGGGGTCATATAACGTTAGGGTCACTGTAGGAGCATTATATTGTGTGGGAGCAGTATAAGAAAAGTGGGTGAGAATGGGCGGAGTCATTGTATAAGTGAGTAGAGCTACATTTGCTGTGGCGCACATAGCACACCACACATTTTGTCCCTCTTTTTGTCCTTTCAAAGTTGGGAGGTATTTAATAGGTATCCTAGTGAGATTAATTTGCATTGAAGGCCTCAGTCTTGTGATTGAGGGAGGCAGCTGTGGCAATTTATAACTGGCTATATCTCCAGATATAATACAGATATAACTGTGATCTTGGTGTCATATGATAGTTGAGAATCTCATCTGCTGCTAGGTCTCATCATGCCAGAAGTTTCACTGCATAATTCAAGAGCCTGCCCCCCTGCACTTCAGTGAAATGTGGAGTACACATTTTATACTGAAATGGATTTCAGCGCAGGATTTGACAGTAAGGAACCAAAATTCCAATGGTATAATTTTGCCCCTATTAAAGGGCCACGCACACCACTGCTATTGGTTTGGGAGGAGGGAGGAGCAGGGGCATTTTAGACCTGACAGACTCCCTTTAATGATACAAATGCTGCTAGAAAATCCAAAGGTGTTAAAAGGTTTATGTGTACTTTAAACTACGCTTATAAGTCCTTCATACAGTTATGTTTCATTTTTCCGACTTGTTACCACTGAAAGTAGAAAAAAGTACAATACAGATGAAGAAGGATAATAACTGAGATCATTTTTCACAATGTTTGGTAGGGGTGTAAACCATTCTAGTTTGAGGGCCATATTGTCAGACTGTTCTACTTCAAGGAGCTGCAATAAAACTTCTGATGTTTGAGGCTGAGGCCCCAAAGCTTCATTTTTAGGCTGAGGCCCCACGTTGCAGAATTGCAGCTTTTTTTGTTGCAGATTTTGCAATGTTTTTTTGAGTCAAAGTCAAGAGTGGAATCAGCAGAAGGAAGAAGTATAAGAACTTTCTTGATAAATCTCATTCCTTTGGTAGCCACTCTTGGTTTTTGCTTTAATAAACACAGCAAATTCTGCAACAAAAAAAGCTGTGTTTCCGCACAGTGGGGCCTCAGCCTGAAAGTGTAAAGACTTGTAGGTTAGACTATACATAAATTATAATTTTTTTGGCTGGAAAATGACTTTACTGAATGTAGTGGCACATACTTTATGCTATTGGTCACAGTGTTATGAGAATATGCCGATAAATTAATGAAACAGCGTACAGTACTCCATTACAAATGATGTATGGTGAATAAAACTTCTAAAGCAGTAGTTCATACTGGCACTGACATTAGTGCAATAATGGCAGTAATGTAACACTATAATTCCACTCAGCATCATTATTAATCAGAGGAACCATCCAAAATAGCATTGCATCAGGATGGACCATCTCCAAAGGCAGCAGAATACATAAAGAGATAGGATAACTCTATTGAAACGCATTCAATCAATAGATCAGTCAGTGTTGCCCCTAAACAAATATATCCACAACAGTCCAAAATTTCCCAGGATTGACCCTATTTATAGTAGAAAACTAGTAAATGTGTTGTGTCCCAATTCTAAAAGGATGGTTTGTATAAACTTTGCCCCAAGGTGGTGTTCCCAAGTGGGTCAGAATCACCCCCTTGCTGACGAATAAATGACATGATTTTTGCCAACCAGAAACTTGTAAGTATAGTACAAACACTATACAAGCAGCATCTGCTAAAGGGGTCTTCAGTAGAGATGAGCGAACACTAAAATGTTCGAGGTTCGAAATTCGATTCGAACAGCCGCTCACTGTTCGAGTGTTCGAATGGGTTTCGAACCCCATTATAGTCTATGGGGAACATAAACTCGTTAAGGGGGAAACCCAAATTCGTGTCTGGAGGGTCACCAAGTCCACTATGACACCCCAGGAAATGATACCAACACCCTGGAATGACACTGGGACAGCAGGGGAAGCATGTCTGGGGGCATAAAAGTCACTTTATTTCATGGAAATCCCTGTCAGTTTGCGATTTTCGCAAGCTAACTTTTCCCCATAGAAATGCATTGGCCAGTGCTGATTGGCCAGAGTACGGAACTCGACCAATCAGCGCTGGCTCTGCTGGAGGAGGCGGAGTCTAAGATCGCTCCACACCAGTCTCCATTCAGGTCCGACCTTAGACTCCGCCTCCTCCGGCAGAGCCAGCGCTGATTGGCCGAAGGCTGGCCAATGCATTCCTATGCGAATGCAGACTTAGCAGTGCTGAGTCAGTTTTGCTCAACTACACATCTGATGCACACTCGGCACTGCTACATCAGATGTAGCAATCTGATGTAGCAGAGCCGAGGGTGCACTAGAACCCCTGTGCAAACTCAGTTCACGCTAATAGAATGCATTGGCCAGCGCTGATTGGCCAATGCATTCTATTAGCCCGATGAAGTAGAGCTGAATGTGTGTGCTAAGCACACACATTCAGCACTGCTTCATCACGCCAATACAATGCATTAGCCAGTGCTGATTGGCCAGAGTACGGAATTCGGCCAATCAGCGCTGGCCAATGCATTCTATTAGCCCGATGAAGTAGAGCTGAATGTGTGTGCTAAGCACACACATTCAGCACTGCTTCATCACGCCAATACAATGCATTAGCCAGTGCTGATTGGCCAGAGTACGGAATTCGGCCAATCAGCGCTGGCTCTGCCGGAGGAGGCGGAGTCTAAGGTCGGACCTGAATGGAGACTGGTGTGGAGCGATCTTAGACTCCGCCTCCTCCAGCAGAGCCAGCGCTGATTGGTCGAGTTCCGTACTCTGGCCAATCAGCGCTGGCCAATGCATTCTATTAGCCCGATGAAGTAGAGCTGAATGTGTGTGCTTAGCACACACATTCAGCTCTACTTCATCAGGCTAATAGAATACATTGGCCAATCAGCGCTGGCCAATGCATTCTATTAGCTTGATGAAGCAGAGTGTGCACAAGGGTTCAAGCGCACCCTCGGCTCTGATGTAGCAGAGCCGAGGCTGCACAAGGGTTCAAGCGCACCCTCGGCTCTGATGTAGGAGAGCCGAGGGTGCACTTGAACCCTTGTGCACCCTCGGCTCTGCTACATCAGAGCCGAGGGTGCGCTTGAACCCTTGTGCACACTCTGCTTCATCAAGCTAATAGAATGCATTGGCCAGCACTGATTGGCCAGAGTACGGAATTCGGCCAATCAGCGCTGGCCAATGCATCCCTATGGGAAAAAGTTTATCTCACAAAAATCACAATTACACACCCGATAGAGCCCCAAAAAGTTATTTTTAATAACATTCCCCCCTAAATAAAGGTTATCCCTAGCTATCCCTGCCTGTACAGCTATCCCTGTCTCATAGTCACAAAGTTCACATTCTCATATGACCCGGATTTGAAATCCACTATTCGTCTAAAATGGAGGTCACCTGATTTCGGCAGCCAATGACTTTTTCCAATTTTTTTCAATGCCCCCGGTGTCGTAGTTCCTGTCCCACCTCCCCTGCGCTGTTATTGGTGCAAAAAAGGCGCCAGGGAAGGTGGGAGGGGAATCGAATTTTGGCGCACTTTACCACGTGGTGTTCGATTCGATTCGAACATGGCGAACACCCTGATATCCGATCGAACATGTGTTCGATAGAACACTGTTCGCTCATCTCTAGTCTTCAGACACCGAGTAAAGAATTTCTAGTGCTACAGAAGTGAAATAGCTAGGTTAGGAGAATCATTCAATACTGCCCTGCTGCAAATGTACATAGAAAGAGAGCAGAGGTCAGAATGGCTGACAGTAATAGGTGTCAAGTAGCTACTGACTGTACCAGAAACTAAGAACATGTTATTTTCTCTATTCTTTAGCTGAATTTCATCATATTTCTAAATGTGATCAGAATTCTTCTGCAGAAAATACGATGTCCAGATATCAGTAAAAACTACAAGCAGCAGTATATGTAAGTAATACTGAGACATTATGGTACTTTGTGTTTCATGCCAAATCTAATTGGACTTAAAGTGGGTCTGGCAACAGAATCCAGCATATCAACCCAGCCCAGAGATCGATAGGTTAGGGTACTCTGAATCAAACCGTGTTTTCCCCTTGTGTTGCAATACCTTGGCTCCGGAGGCACAAGGGGAAACCACCATTTGATATGTTGAGTTCTAACTAATGGTACTCAGAACTTGTTTTTCCTACATAGTGTAACATAGGCTGTTATATATTATGGCTGTTATATATTTGTAATGTAGAGGCTTTTCCCTATGAGGGATATCTGTTTTGGTTGATATTCCATTTATGAGTTGACTGCCATCTTGACTTCTTCTTTCCCTCTTTCCCATTATATCTCTGGCTTGACAGAGAGGGCAGAGTCTCAACACACTTCACATGCTTTATGTCATATTTAAAGGGCTTAAGCAACATTGACAGCCTATCTGTTAGGGAATTGCTAGATGTGCAATTCCCCAGTAGCTGCTGGTAAAAACTGGGAGGAAGGGAATGACAAGAGAGTGTCCTAAGACTGAACCCGTCTCCAGTCCCTGCCTATTTGCCTCACCTACTCTAGGCGGTAGGCAGGGGTGAACCTGGGCTTTCTGCTGCCTGAAGCGGCGTCAGAAAGCCCCCCCCCCCAGAGGAGGGGCGGAGCTGAGGGGACGGGGCCGAGCGGAAAGGGGCGGGTTGAGCGGAAAGGGGGCATGGCCGAGCGGCGTTCGCAGGCAGGGAGAGGACCTGCTCTCTGCCTGAGTGTGAGGGGCGGCCGCTGGAGCAACGCTGCGTCCAGCAGGGCCGCCCCAATACAACGCTCGCTTCCCGTGTCGGGCTGCAGACACGGTGATGCTAAGCCAGTCCAGGACAGCTTGTCCTGGACTGGCTTAGGTCAGCAAAAATGCCGCCATCCTGAGGCCCTGGCATAGCGCCGCCTGAAGCGGTCACTTCAGGTCGCCTCATGGGAGGTGCGGCGCTGGCGGTAGGGGACAACTGGGCAACAGTCCCTTCCTGTTATAAAAATGATAACACAGAATGCAGACTAGACGAACAACAACAAACGGGATGTCAGCTAGCCAAGGGGTCAGAAACAGTCAAGCAGTGAGGTACAGAATCATAATCCAAGAGAGTAGTCACAAGAAAAAAACAAGGGTCAGAAATATAAATACAAACAGCAAAACAATATAGAGCCAGCACACACAGAAAGGCAATAGCATGCATTAGGGAATGGGCTGGAAAGATAGTTAAAGGAATCCACCCTAGACTTGATTGGCCTAGAGGAATGTCCATGAAAAGCACTAAGTTAACTCCCTAGTAGCCAAATGAACAAAAGCACTGGCTGGACTGACACACAGCAGTGGATCCTCAGCTGTGCTAGATCAGCAGGTACAAAGTATCACAACTGAACACACCTCCATTGCTGAAGCGTGTTACTGGATGATGGCGCAGAGGCCCAAACAGGCAAAGATGTTACACTATCCTTTGAAAAGCCATCAATTTAAGATCAGTGGGGGGGTCTGCGTTTCAGCACATCTGTTGATCAGCAATGTGTATAGGCCACAATGCTTACTGTATATAAATGCTGCGGCTTCTCATTGCTTAAGTTGGGAATCTGATTTCTGGAAATGCCAAAGGTTGGACACCCACCTACTTCACACTAATGGCAAATCTTAAGGTTAGACCATTTATTTCTATGCACTGCAGTTTCACATTGTCCTCCTCTGCCCCTTGCTTGTGATTGCTACAATTCTACCTATTAGTAGGAGTCAGGAGAGAGCAGAGTGAAGTTGCATCACATAGAAATACACTGGAGATTCTGCACACAGCACACACATGTATTGCAGACAGGCAGTGGTAGTCAGTGCAGTTTTATACATCAGCAGCTAATCATTAAATAGACTTCTAAGCTATATCACTCTGCTTTTGATCTCTTAGACTCGGTTCACATCTGCGCCTGGTCTCTGTATGTGCATTCCGTTCTTCTCTCCGAATGAAAAATGTGGAGAAAAAAGCGCCGCAATATATGGATGCAAGTGAGCTGAGATAAATCAGAATGCACAGTAGAATATTGCTGTGAGCTAGCATTATATGCCCAACAAATTCCCACAGTGTTTCTGTTAAGAGGGGCGTAGAGAGGTGCCCAAAGTGCTGGATGTGGGTGAGTGGCGCCAACTTGACATGTGACATTTAGTTACATGGCTAAGGAACTAAAACTCTGCTCCCCATGAAGAAACGTCTAAACTTATATTCATCTCACTGAGAATGTATGTCCATGTACAGCCAAAACCAGGAAAGAATTGAAGAAACAGCCACATTATCTACCCGTCATAGCTGTTTTTCTTAATACCCACAACTGGTTTTGGCTTCAATTTTTTTTTTTTTTTTTTTTAAAACGAACAAAAAAACTCCAAACTTATAAACACACCCTTTGGTTGGGGCAACACAGGCAGTAGTCGCGTTCGCGGCTGAGAACTTGCCAGCAAGCAGATAACCTGTTACAATGGACAGTAGGAGCATAGCGGGTAAGAGAAATCATATCTATATGCTGCGACTAAAACTTGCAATATGTCAGTTTATTTGAGTTTCAGTTGTGACTGGAATCAGAAATCGATAGTTTTGTGAGCCGGCAGTGATTCCTGCAGGTGCGCAGAAGGAAAAACTCTCTGATTTCAGGTGGTGATTGCCATGCCAACGTGCAGAGGAACCTGTGGCAGCTCCACTAATGGAATCCCCAACCTAAGAGAAGCAAATATAGTAATAAGAGATAATAGACTTGTGGATATCCTACCTGTTAATAGTTACAGCTTTAGAGACAGGTCTGTCCTATCTATCTATCTATCTATCTATCTATCTATCTATCTATCTATCTATTGTGGGGAATCGCTCAGGTAGATGCTTGTAGCAGTGCAGGAAACAGGGACACGGACACTGGATTGCACACAGGTTCAGGCTCTATTCACATGTAGAGCATACACGGCTTTTGCAAAGCTACAGGATAAACAAAACAAAATCCTTCTCGGCTGAGAAAACTAACTTAAACGTAAGGAAACTTTTCCCTGACTATACAGGAGACTGGCTACCAGTCTCCCACTTTGGCAACAACAACGGGTGGCACAGTACCTGCTTTGGAGGTCTGGTCTGGACAGTTCAACTCTGTCTGTGTGGTGCCACACTGCTAGTCTTCACACTCAGGGGGCATTCACACGGAGTAACGCCGGGCGTGTATCACAGCCGTACACGCCGGCGTTACGGCAGACTGCCGAACACTTCCCATTCACTTCAAAGGGAGCGCTCGTAAACGCCGCTGTTACGAGCACTCCCATTGAAGTGAATGGGAAGTGTTCGGCAGTCTGCTGTAACGCCGGTGTGTACGGCTGTGATACACGCCCGGCGTTACTCTGTGTGAATGCTCCCTCAGACTGTTATTAGGGCCTGATTAGTCAGCTGACCTCCCTGGTGTGTCTTTACCAAACACCCTTTAGCTGCTTGGCTGGGACATACCTGTCTTCCCAGACCACACCCTTCACTCTCTCACACTATCTATCTATCTATCTATCTATCTATCTATCTATCTATCTATCTATCTATCTATCTATCTATCTATCTATCCATCTCCTATCTATCTATCTATCTATCCATCTCCTATCTATCTATCTATCTATCTATCTATCTCTCTATCTAACTCCAAAAAAGCAGGCAGCACACCAATTATTGTGAAAATAAGTGAAGGAGGTTTATTGCCTCATACTGCGACGTTTCAAGCAAGCTCTTGGAGCTGAAACGTCTCAGTGTGAGGCAATAAACCTCCTTCTCTTATTTTCACAATTTGTGAACCATAGAATGCTATGTATTCCACTTGTTTATCAGACTGGAGCACTTATCGGGTGTTGATACATTAAAGACTAAGATAAGGGCTCTGCAGAACAGACAGGTTATATCAGGGATAGGGGACCTTCGGCTGTCCAGCTGCTGTGAAACTACAGCTCCCAACATGCTCCATTCACTTCCATGGGAGTTCCAAGAACAGCAGAGCAAGTATGCATGCTGGGAGTTGTAGTATTACAACAGCTGGAGAGCCGTACGTTCCCTACCCCTGGGTTATATGAACACAGTAAATTAACTTCTACAGCCCATCACCCACTTCTGCCAGGCTATATGACACACCAGTCCATGCATATCTAAATGATACATGTGTAAGGGAGGTGTAAAATAAAAAATAAAGTCTAGTCACCCATTCCTAGATCTAGGTCTTTGGTCCAGGGCCAGAGCATCAATGCCTTAAGTGATCTCAATGTGATTAGCGGCTTCAGTGGCCACATTACTGGTATTTAGAATGTTTTACACTTGAAGGGGTTAAGGCACCGTGTGCCCTTAAGATGTTTTGTAATTGCTTTTGCTTTGTCATGTACATTTAATACTCTACCTTTAACTTCAGAGTTTGGCTGTTGGTAAATGGTATAGGAGAGCCTTAGGGCCGGGGGAGTAGCACGACCCCAGAGTATTGGTCAGTTATATGGGGACTCTGTGCCTTAGGGGCCGTATCACCCTCTGGTGTGGAGTTCAAAATCCAGCTTGCCAACACTTAAATTTTTTTTCCTGTGATCATGGCCAGGAGTGTAGCTGTAGGGGGTATATATATATATATATATATATATATATATATATATATATATATATCTCTTGTCATGTTGTTATGTATACATATTTCTATAGAACAACTTAGTCTTCAGCTTTGTGCCCCAATTGCTGGTTGACAAGTATGCTGGAAGGAGCTCAGTATTAGGATTCTCTATGTGGGCAGTTGTCAAGTTGTGGTTGCCACTGCATAGACAATGTAATATTTCATGGTGGACATTCAGTTTTTTGGAGATCTATGTAACATGCTCTTATTTAGCTTTTTGGGGTGGATGATAGTTTCTAAAAGTGGGATCAGGATGTCCATATCACTATTAGGGAATAAGGACAGGGGTTATCTTGATTGGACAATTCCTTTGATGATCTATAAGTAATGATCAGAAATGAAGTAATGCACTCACCACTCACAGGTAGTTACCGTATATACTCGAGCATAAGCCGAATTTTTCAGCACAGTTTTTGCCACAATATCAATGTATAGAATCTCCCATAAAATAGTGCAAAAAAAAAAAAAAAAAAAGTTCTAAATCACTCCTCTCCCTAAGGATACATACAAAAGTAGAAAATTACTGCGAAACACATACACATTAGGTATCCCTGTGTCTGAAAGTGCCCAGTCTATTGAATATAGGGTATCTGCAGTGCTCCTGTTCCGCCGGGAAGGGGTTAATAGGATCACTGCAGATACCCTATATTCAGCCAGACTGAATTCCAAGTGGGGGAAGAAAAAACAGTCCTCAAGCTCAGGGAAGGGGCAGACAGACAACCAAAACACTCCCTTCCCTTCCCCAGCACCCAGCATCTACTGTACCCCAAAACTCCAACCATTATAATTTTTGAAATTTTCCAATAGCTGCTGCATTTCCCCCCCTAGGCTTATACTCGAGTCAATAAGTTTTCCCTGTTTTTTGTGGTAAAATTAGGGTCCTTGGCTTATATTCGGGTCGGCTTATACTCGAGTATATACGGTATGTGATATTGGCAGCTTTGCCTAGGATGTCATAAGAACGCTATGCCTGTATCTGCATGTATTCAATAAATCACTTACTTACACAAGGTGTTCTGCACAACATGTTTCTGTTTTCTTTTTATGAGCTACATAGAATCTCATCTTAGACGTATTACCATACAAGAAAGCTTTGCCATTTGCCATGAATATGTCAAAATATTCTGATCTCTGTGAGGTCAGGATCTGTTTGCAGTCATTGAATGATAATCAAGAGATGAAAATCTGGGGATAATCAATTTTTACGGATCCCAATGTGCTGGATAGTCACTTTATAAATCCATATGCAGTGATTGGCAGTAATTTTCCAAAGGTGGATAACCCTTTTAACTAGTAATATCTTAATATTTACTACAGGCAGAGCTGCGGCTCTCAGCTGTAATATGACATCATAACCACTTTTCTAGGTAGAATAAAACTGGAGATGCAGCTATTTGAAGAAACCCACACTTTGGCAACTACTATACTGCCGGGTCTTTAAAGATGCAGCAGAGCTGCCACTATAGCTACCAGGTGTCTGCTGTCTACTCTGATCATGGGCATTGTGTGGCTCAACCAACCGCCCAAAGCCTAAAACTGGTCTCCTGGGGCCAGTTTCCACTGGCCTTTTACCTTCTTCGTTGTAGGATGGCTACCACATGGTGAGATTGCAGGAGCCGTCCTGTTGCTTTAGCAGCTGGAAGCCTTCTGAAGGATTCCAGTCCTGCAATAGTAAAATAAGGAAAGTCCCATAGACTACACTACAGTGGGATCAAACAAGTCCCCCAGGGGGCTAAAAAATTGTAAAAAATAATCATCGCCCTTTGCCTAGATTTGAAATGAAAGTTAATTATACATCCCCATTTCCGAAAATACCTGGTCTACAAACTTAAAAATATTTTTCCCATAAAAAAATCATGAGCCAAACTGCAGTTTTTTGCCATTTCGCCTCCCATAAAAATTTGAATAAAAGCGATCAAAACATCAGATATTCCCCAAAATGGTATCCATAAAAAGTACCTGGCCCTGCAAAAAAAAAAACATCCCAGCACACGAAAATATAAAAGTTACGGGTGTCCAAATATGGTGACTTCAAAATTTTTTTTTACATTTATTTTGCAAAGCTTTGGATTTTGGTTGGCTTTGGTTAGATTGTAAGAAAAAAAAAAATAATAAAAAATATATATATATATATATATATATATATATATATATATATATATATATATATATATAAATTTGGTATCCCTAAAATCTTACTGACCCAGCATGGAAATTGCAGCAAGTCAATTATACCTACAGAAACACTGGTGGTTTCCTTATAGGTATAATGGAAGAGGAAAGTCTGCAGAGGTTTCCTACTTTCTGTGAAAAGTGATTCGGGAAAACCATAATGCGTTCGTTTCTGCAGCAGTTTTTCCCGCAATGGATTTTGCTGCGGTCTACTACGTTAGGCCTTAGCATAAAATGGAAAATTCATGTGACTGGTTTCCTTCAGTAAATTCTGTGGGTAGGTGGGTAGATTGTCGAGAGGATTGGAGAAGTACATTTACATATAGCGTCTTCTGTCTGTCTGTGACTCAGATTGGGGGATGTTTTTTAGTTATAACTGTGCTGAGTAGCAATTTGGTAATAAATAGAGATGAGCGAACACTAAAATGTCCGAGGTTCGAAATCCGATTCGAACAGCCACACACTGTTCAACTGTTCGAACGGATTTCAAACCCCATTATAGTCTATGGGGGGAAATGCTCGTTTCAGGGGTATGCACAATTGGATAAAATTATACTTACCAAGTCCACGAGTGACGGTCGGGCTGGATTCTCCTTGAAGTCTTCTCCCGGCGCAGCGCCCCCACGTCTTCTTCCGGCTGGAATTCACTCTGCCTAGGCATCGGGGCCTAGGCAGAGCCAACTGCGCATGCGCAGTCGGCTCTGCCCGGCCCGACGCCTGAGCAGAGCATGAGCAGTCGGCTCTGCCTAGGCCGGATGCCTAGGCAGAGTGAATTCCAGCCTGAAGACGCCGCGGGGACGCTGCACGGAGAAGACTTCTAAAGGTAAGAGAAGAACCAGCGTTGATTGGCAGAATGTATAGCATTCTGCCAATCAACGCTGGTTCTGCATCGAACCTTAAACTTCGAACAGCTAGTAGTGTTCGATCGAGTACGAGTATTTCGAATACCGTAGTATTCGATCGAACACCTACTCGATCGAACACTACTCGCTCATCTCTAGTAATAAAGTATTTATCTATCTAGTAACAAATCCTCTTTCAATCCCATATTTATATTGCAAATGATAAATAGCACATTCCAGTTTTTGTTGATTTTTTGCTTTCCTCTTTTCTAGGAGACTAGCTAAATCTACACTTCTTCTCATCCCTCTATTTGGAATTCATTACGTCATATTTGCCTTGTTTCCTGAGCACATTGGCGTGTGGGCCAGGCTATATTTTGAGCTTGTTCTTGGATCAAATCAGGTGATTCTTCATTTGGCTACCATTATTTATGTAATTAAGAAGCTATAATATATATTGGCCTGGTGATTACGTACCATGACTGATAATAAATTTAGAGCAACTCCTAAGCCACGTTCCTTTCCGTGAAAGTGGCATGGGTGGCACAAAAGTGAAAAAGTCACAACTTTTTGAGCAAAACCCGATTTGTGGAAAAAGGTGAGACTTTTTATGCCTTGTATGCCAGAAAACCAGTACACAAAGCATAATAGATCTCCCCAATGCATTCATCAGTAAACTTTTCACGTGCTATAATAGTGCAAAATGTTCTGTATTTTATTAAAGCAAACCTGTCATCACCCTGTCATTGTGTCAAATTTTGGTGCAGAGAAAATAAATTTTCGATCTGTATGCAACCAAACTGTTTGGTGCATCCAGGGTATTGACTACACCTTCATTTAACTTTGATTTTTGCCCATTACTGCCTCATAAATGGGCAGTATGGTTGAATTAAATGCACTCTAAAAAATAGCAATATTTTATAATCAAGTTTCCTGCCACTAGAAGCCTCCATCTTTCCTAATTTGCTGTTCACTCTCTGGTAGAAGGGAAAGTCCTTCTTTAGAAACCAAGAGGTTCAAAACAGGGTGTGGAGTGGAAGGGGCAGGTCTCTTTATCCAGCCTTGACATGTTAACACAAAGCTTTGCTGTTCTGTGGCCCCTGCCAGCAGACTGCTCAGAGAGGGTCTGCAATTTACAGTAAGTGTAATGGAAATCTACTTCTCACAGGTTCTAGTGTTATTGTTGATAGTATGCTATTCAGAGATCCTTTCAGCTGCATCATAACCTGGATTTTCAGGCCAGTGTACCTGGATCTCCCACATCTATGTAGAATCTTTTCACATTCAATTTAATTTCATCAGTTGTCACATGCAATGTATACCATCAATAAGATCTAATAGGTTATCTGTGATCAAACCACAAAAGATACCCAGACCATTGTGTCACATGGTTTTCCAGGGCTTTGTCTATCTTTGTCACTGGGCAAATTAGGTTTCCTAACCAGATTTTCCTGGTACCCAATGACTTTCAAATGCGGTTGTCTTCTGTTGGACCTGAAGGACTCTTCCAAATGGGGTTGTTTGCTGTTGAAACTATGATGTTCATTATTGTATCAGAGCATAGTGTCACTAGAGGTTCCTCTGGTACCCTGGTTGGCCAGTCCGAGCTTGGAAAATTAAAAGGAAGGATGTAGAAGTGTCACTGGTTTCCTAGTTAGATTGCCCACCCTACCCAGTAGACTAACGATCCACAATATAGAGATTGTCATGAAATGACTGGTGGTCTTCTACATCTTGATCAATACATATATTGAGAACCTAGTGTATATTTTTGTAGCTAAGGGAGGCATGTCTGTCTGTGGAAGCGACAACCACTACTGCCAATAGATGCCATTGGATGTGATTGAAGAATTTTGTGTGATATGACTTTCTGTGTTTTTACGAGAATAACGGAAACTTTCAAAATTGATAATTTTATGATATTTTCAGTATATTGTCCTTTTTTTAACAAATATTTGCAAAGTATAATGACCAAAATTTATCACCAACATAAAGTACAATGTGTCACGAAAAAACAGTCTTGGAATCACCTGGATAGGTAAATGTATTATGAAGCTATCCTCACATAAAGTAAAAGACGTCGTATTTGAAAAACAGGGTCTGAGCCTTAAGGCCCAAAGTACCCTGCGTCCTTAAGGGGTTAACAAAAATGATCTATTTTGTATCACTCCCACACAGTATATTTAACTAATAAATAAATATGTTATTTCTATATACATTTTCTATGATGTATTTAATTTATTAAGAAAAAAAATCATTGGTATAAGCATAAGATAACTTTATGAGCACCCTTTTTTATGTATGAGGCCAAATGATCACCAAGTTATCCCCTATCCTCAAGAAATTTGTTTTGGACACTTACTTCAATTGTGCCACTGGTAGAAGAGCCCACAACTGCTATTTGATTTCAATTGCCGTCTTGAACTTGGATTCCATTGACGCTTTTGAAGTTATGAGCAAGACAACCGGTTTATCTTTTTTTAACTTCACATAGGTCTATATCGCTGAAGACTAAATGATCACACTTAAAATTAAAAGCGATCATAGTATCTTCTGAGATTTGTATATTTTAAGAAATAATATAAAATATATAAATAAAAAAACACAAGTTTTATCATATCAATAAATTTATTACCAAAATAATAATAAAAAAAAGTATATACTGTGTATATGGAGGGGAGGGGATTTTAATTTTATTATATATATACAGTCCTATGAAAAAGTTTGGGCACCCCTATTAATCTTAATCATTTTTAGTTCTAAATATTTTGGTATTTGCAACAGCCATTTCAGTTTGATATATCTAATAACTGATGGACACAGTAATATTTCAGGATTGAAATGAGGTTTATTGTACTAACAGAAAATGTGCAATATGCATTAAAACAAAATTTGACCGGTGCAAAAGTATGGGCACCTCAACAGAAAAGTGACATTAATATTTAGTAGATCCTCCTTTTGCAAAGATAACAGCCTCTAGTCGCTTCCTGTAGCTTTAAATCAGTTCCTGGATCCTGGATAAAGGTATTTTGGACAAACAATTCAAGTTCAGTTAAGTTAGATGGTCGCCGAGCATGGACAGCCCGCTTCAAATCATCCCACAGATGTTCAATGATATTCAGGTCTGGGGACTGGGATGGCCATTCCAGAACATTGTAATTGTTCCTCTGCATGAATGCCTGAGGATTTGGAGCGGTGTTTTGGATCATTGTCTTGCTGAAATATCCATCCCCGGCGTAACTTCAACTTCGTCACTGATTCTTGAACATTATTCTCAAGAATCTGCTGATACTGAGTGGAATCCATGCGACTCTCAACTTTAACAAAATTCCCGATGCCGGCATTGGCCACACAGCCCCAAAGCATGATGGAACCTCCACCAAATTTTACAGTGGGTAGCATGTGTTTTTCTTGGAATGCTGTTTCTTTTTGGACGCCATGCATAACGCCTTTTTTTATAACCAAACAACTCAATTTTTGTTTCCAAAATGAAGCTGCCTTGTCCAAATGTGCTTTTTCATACCTCAGGCAACTCTATTTGTGGCGTACGTGCAGAAACAGCTTCTTTCTCATCACTCTCCCATACAGCTTCTATTTGTGCAAAGTGCGCTGTATAGTTGACCGATGCACAGTGACACCATCTGCAGCAAGATGATGCTGCAGCTCTTTGGAGGTGGTCTGTGGATTGTCCTTGACTGTTCTCACCATTCTTCTTCTCTGCCTTTCTGATATTTTTCTTGGCCTGCCACTTCTGGGCTTAACAAGAACTGTCCCTGTGGTCTTCCATTTCCTTACTATGTTCCTCACAGTGGAAACTGACAGGTTAAATCTCTGAGACAACGTTTTGTATCCTTCCCCTGAACAACTATGTTGAACAATCTTTGTTTTCAGATCATTTGAGAGCGGGCTGTCCATGCTCGGCGACCATCAAACTTAACTGAACTTGAATTGTTTTGTAGAAAGAAATGGTCCAAAATACCTTCATCCAGGATCCAGGAACTGATTAAAAGCTACAGGAAGCGACTAGAGGCTGTTATCTTTGCAAAAGGAGGATGTACTAAATATTAATGTCACTTTTCTGTTGAGGTGCCCATATTTTTGCACCGGTCAAATTTTGGTTTAATGCATATTGCGCATTTTCTGTTAGTACAATAAACCTCATTTCAATCCTGAAATATTACTGTGTCCATCAGTTATTAGATATATCAAACTGAAATGGCTGTTGCAAACACCAAAATATTTAGAACTAAAAATGATTAAGATTAATAGGGGTGCCCAAACTTTTTCATAGGACTGTATATATATATATATATATATATATATATATATATATATATATATATATATATATATTAAAATTAACCCCCCCCTCCAAACTTCCCACGTAACAACCATAACAACCACCCCATCCCGTATCCCATATAAGCAATGAACCCTTCCCACTGTCTCCAGAAACATAAATAATAATAAATACAACTAAAAATTGGAAGAGTTAAAGATAAGGTTGGAAAAAATGAAGAATAAAATTGGGAACCCGGAGGAGGAGGAGAGAGAGGCAGTGAGAGGTGGGAACAACAATTGGGTCTATGTCTGTGTTCACAGACCGAACCATTGGTGCTGTTGAGCTGGCTATGGATATGAAACTCATAGTCTGTGGGAAACAAAAAAATTAAATTACCCATTTCCGGCATGCTGGGAAAGGACCTGAAGTCTGCTACTATGATATGGACAATAGACATAAGGATTCGTGGGCTTTCTGGACACATCTAGTGGCAGCAGGATGAGATCATATGAAAGAAGAAGTCTATTTTGTCATTGCTGTGCACCCTCTGAATAAGGGACATGGCTTTGGATTCAAATTCCAGTTGCCTGTTGGTTATCTGGGGGTCCTTTGTTCCCTGGTAGAAGGTGTACTGGAAGGAAGGGGAGCCCGACATTTGCAATGGGCGACTGCAGGGGGGCACCAGCAGCTGGAATGGATAATGGTGAAAACTCAGAATCAGTGATGCAGGTGGAGGTGAGAAATGTTCCTTCCCTGGCAATATATATAGTCCAGGTTGTTCTTTCTCCCCCTCCAGTTCATGAAGGACATCCGCAGAGGTCGATGAATTGGGATCACTATCCTCCTGCTCCTGTTCCTCTTGGATCACATTGTAGTTGGTATTCTTCTGTTTAGAAGGAGGGGGCCCACGCTAATCAGCCTTAAAGAGGACCTTTCACCATTTGGGGCACATGCGGTATACTGCTAGAAAGCTGACAGTGCGCTGAATTTGGCACACTATCGGCTTTCCCTTTCTGTGCCCCTGGTGAAGAGCTATCAGTGCCAGTACCATAGCTCTTCACTGTCAGAAGGGTGTTTCTGACAGTCAGTCAGGATCGCTCTTCCTCACAGCAGTATCTATAGCGCTGTACTGTGAGAGCAGTGAGAAACGTCCTCTTCCCTCCTGACAGTACTCGTTTATGGACGAGTACTGGGGGAGGGGGCGTTCCTCACCGCTCAGCGTCATCGCTGGGCAGTAAGGAACGCCCCCTCTCACAGTACAGCGTAATAGACGGAGGAAGACTGTCAGAAATGTCCTTCTGACAGTGAAGAGCTATGGTATCGGCACCGATAGCTCTTCACCAGGGGCACAGAAAGAGAAAGTCAATAGTGTGCTGAATTCAGCACATTGTTGGCTTTCTAGCGGTGTATTAAACCACATGTGCCCCAAATGGTGAAAGGTCCTCTTTAAGGATGTTCTTCATAAACTGGTCACATACACTTTTTCACCGGCTTTTTATATCCTTCACTGTCAAAACAATCTAATCTTGTTATAAATTAATTATTTTTTTTTTTAAAAAAATTAATCCTATAGAAAATGATTTTGAAAAAATTTGACTCACCAGTGCACTCTTCTGCATCAAAGTTTTCCCACTCACAAAAGAGGCCCTGGCAGACATCCAACCACGCATCCATCCTGGCATGTTTGCCAGCATACACCTTTTGTCTCACAGGCATGGGTGTGAATGAATCTGCTTAAAAGAAGGAAAGAACCATAAACAATAAAAAATTATAATAGACAATGCTTCAACCTTGAATATAATGCAGTTATGGTACTATGGTAAGAATGATAGAGAAGAACAATGTAGAACAAAAGCCTGGTGTATGTGACCAGGACAAACCCAAGAATGAGAAAAATCCATGTGCATCTGAGGGAGACTCATCAGTCCGAAAAGTTGTGGAACATTCATATACATCCAATGATATGGAAATTGTCATGGCATTTTAAATACTTTGAAATGCAAAAATTTATATTTTTTGCATTATTAATTTCAAAATCTAAACTCAAGCAAATAATTTCTAACAAATATTATATAACATATTATAAATATGAAAATATTACATATATGTGCTCATCACATGACCATGGACCGTAAATCATATGACCATGGTCACAGTTTTATCCACTAGAAGTAACAGAATGAATGACACCATGCCGAAATCTAGCAAACCGTGAGGAATTGATACAAAAAGTAAATTGGAAAATTGTACAGCTTTTTATTGTACATTTGTTTGTCAATATTGGTCTGGATGTGGCCAACCCCTTTCATTTTCTGGCAGAAAACAGGAGCTTCTCATGTGAGGAGATGAGATGGTTGAAAGTTCTTTTGCATCCACAAAATGGCTGCAATATCGTCATACAAGCTTAATATTTGGCCTTATTATCCTATAGCATTTAGTGCCTGGGTGAAGTCAGAAGGTGAAACATGTCTGGATTTTCTTTGGCACCTGATCTGGTTTCATTATGCAGTAGTTGAACAGGTTTCACCTGCTACCTACTTGTGGAGTCAGACTGGCTCTCAAACAATAATGGGTCCCAAATACAATAGTGTCTTAAAGATTCTGCAGAAGACAACGCATTTTGAAGTGACTTTGGAGCCAGGCCTTCGTCACTGTGGTCTATTTCTTATAGGATGATTTACAAATAATCTGTTAAACCCTATTGATGAAATGTCCAGTGTGAGCAATGACAAAAACAAAGATCCCAACCTAAAAAGATAAAAGGGCACTGCTTGGATGAAAGGATGGAAGAGACTCTGGCTCTTGGGGCAATATTCTGACTTGTTTAATAGAGTTCCTCTGTAGATTGGAGTCATTCACAGGTGAAGGCACTAACCAGAGTTGGATCCCCTCTCTCCATAGACCCCTTATGGGCTGCCCTATAATATTGTATGTATGTCCTTGGCCAGAGTATTCCTTTCTGTAATTCTCTAATACGGACTAAAAATTTAAGGTGACAATTCTTGTTCGTAAGAGAATAGTAATGGTAAAAAAATATTAATGTAATGCAAGGTAAAATAATCTTTATTAATAATCTTTATTAATTAATTTATTTATAGGGAACCATACAGTTGTCCAATATACACATGTTTAAAGGAGGTTTTCTGGGACAGTATTATTGCTTCAATATGTGATCCTAGAGGTCCAACTCTCAGCATGTCTACAGATCAGCTAACATGCTGTTTATTTGGTTGCAGTTATAGCTGCTTTTGGGGCTCAAGTGTTTAGTTCCATTTTGAACAGATGAAGCTCTTAGGCCTGGTTCGCATCTACATTCGGTATTCCGTTTGGGGACCCCCAGGACGGTTTACTGAATGCATTGGCAAATGGTGAGCAGTGAAAGCACATGGACCCCATAGACTATAATGGGGTCCATGTGCATTTGCTATTCCTTATAATTAGAACATAGACATTGAATATAACAGGATGGAGCAATGCATGTATATATAGCATATCCCAATATATTCATATGAAGATAAAAAAGTAAGTAATATTGCACTGAAGGTATTTGACCTAAATAATGGGCTAGACACTTGTTATTATAGAGCCTATGCCTTAGCAGATTTATCAGATGGCCATAATGTGTTAAAGCAGATAATGCATTATTGGAAAATATATTTTGGGGTGACTTATAGACAGTTGTAGCTTGTCAAGTGATTGAGGTGGAATGTGATAATATAGATTGGTGAGTTAGCCCATCAGTGTATCATAAGGATCCTGTAGTGCAGTGGTCCCCAACCTTTTTTCCACCAGGGATCAGTTTCAGAAAGACAATTTTTTTATGGCCCGGTGGGGGCAGGAAGGGGTGTGGATTTGGGCGGGGAAGGGGTGTGGTTGGGGGTGGGGTTAAGTATGGGGGTGTAGATTAGAATTATGTACATATGAAAACACAAGAGAAAGTGGAAACTATATAATTTTTACTACTTTACTACATCTACTGATGACGGACACTGCAGGTTATGAGGATGGCTACTGATGACAGACACTGTTATGAAGATGGATACTGATGACGTATATCACTCCTAATGCTGCTATTAACTTCACTACAGCCTCACTACAGCTACTTTACACATCACAGGGACACGTGACGTGTAATGTAGTTGCCCAAAGTTTGGTAGGCGAGTGTGGGATGGAGCCAAGACCCACTGCATGTCCTGCATAGTACTAGAATCCCGGATATACAGTGGGTCCCGGCTCAACCCCGCATTTTGCTCACCTTATCCCAATGAGCAACAACCAAGCGTCAGTGTTGACTGTAGCTGCAGCTGCTGACTCCTCGCCGCTGGTACGTGGACCGGTGCAACATGCCCCGCGGCCCGGTACTGGTTGGGTTGGGGCAGTTGGAGACCCCTGCTGTAGTGAGCCCTGGCTCTGACTCAGTGATTTACCCCAATGGTCAACTTTGGCAGCACGCTTGGCTCTTCTACACTCACTGTGGCTGTGAGAGTTTGGGGTTCACAAGATAGATGCGTGTCCTAGAGGTTGGATCAGAATCTATTGGACATTTATGGCATATTTAGAGTCAGAAATTACTTTTATCTTCTCCCTTGAGGTACAATTGGGCTACAGATGGGACAGCGGGGATTGAGAAAGATTGAACTTGTAAGACTTGTGACTAATTTTTTTTACCTACTCTAAACAGGGCCTTAAGTAACGTAAGTTTTTTTATTTACCCTTAGGGTTTTATTGTCGCCTTATTATATTGCTTCCTCAATGGAGAGGTGAGAATTTGCATTGCTAAATACTTCATTATTTCTTGATGATATTATAATGTCATGGAAGTATTTATTACACTTTTATCATCCAACATCAAAACAGGTAATACAGCAAATGTAAAAAAAAGTTCCATAGATCTAGATCAAGACAGTTATAAGGGCTTGTCTCATAGAGATGTAGTGTATAAGTGTATACATACAGACATTTCTGTGGATTAGTCAGTTCTTAGAAGTAGAATGTACAGAATAAGGTCTAGCATTCTCATGAAGAGCTAGTTATATAGTTCTGGATCAGGATATTCTGCTCATATCTTCCGTACTTAAAGGGGTTTTCCCATTTCAGTATATCAGCAGTGTCTTCTTCTTACTTCCTGTACTTCTCTCCCCCTCCTCCCTCTTGCTGAATGGGTCACAGAACACTTATATAGATCAGATAATACAATACAATACAACTCTGCTACATCTGAGATGTAGCAGTGCTGAGTATACAGTAAAGCAGGGATGAAGCAGAAGAGTAGATAGTATCTATCTACTTGCGAACATCGCTCAACTTTCCTGCACAGAAGTGCTGCCACTGCTGCAGCCTGTTCTTCTTGCTCCTCTTCTGTTAGAAGTGCTGCGAGAAGGCGGGGTTTGTGGCTTAGGAGAGTGTGGGCAGGTACTGGGAGGGGAGATGTGAGTGATGCACTCATTTCTCCCTGCCCACACTTTCCTAAGCCACAACAAGCCACAACTACTCCCATCATCTCTAACACTAGCCTAGGGAGGTGGGGGCATGCACGGTGCTCTGAAGGCATACTGTATCAATGAGAGAGTATCGGACCGACAAGAACGGGGAGCGGTAGCGGCAGCGAATCTGTACAGGTAAGTGGACACTAGGGGGGCTAAGTAGCTAATTTTTTTTTAATCACTACACAGCGTGGAGTCCAAAAACTTAAACAATTTTTGGACTCCATGCTGTGTAGTGAATAGGATCGTTTTTAAAATCCGATCTTCGATTATTAAAAAAAATCCCATTGACTTGCATTGGGATCGGAATTGGGTTTGGGATCGGGTTCGAATGGAAACTGATCGGAAATCGGATTTTAAAAACAATCCTAAAATTTCAAGATCGGCTCAACCCTATTAAGGACTTGAAGTGTGCCCCTGTATGACAACCTTGACTTTATTGTTGATGAATCTGCCATATTTGTTGACCCTGAAATCAGTTCTTTGGCTTGAAATATTAGGAAGTGTCAGTACAGTGAGGGTGATTTATTAAGGTCTTGGTAATCCCTGCCTCACCAGACTTTGCACCTAATGTATGGTGAAGTGCATGCCTTGTCATAAATGATGTGTATCCTCGGGCTCTGTGCACCTAAACAGAAATCTACAACAGCTCCTTGACAGAGCTGATGGCCTCACTCCCATCACATATGGCCCTTATCACATCCTTTGAGGAAAGTAGTGTGTGGGACACAGAATCAGACCCAATGTCTTCTAATTTATAATACCTACGAAAACTTCTTCTTGTGCTGATACTATTTTTTACCCATATTTCCTACAGGTACAGACTGAGATCCAGCGACACTGGGGCAAGTGGCAAACTTCATTGGAGAGCAATGTGTTTAATCTGGTAACACAGGACTTCACAGCGTAATATTACATCTGTGGCCAGCGGCCAGTATGCCAATACAAGATGAACAACATATACCAGGAGTCTGGATAATAAAATCTAGAACTGTGGACTACAAACAATGATTTTGGTGTCATGCATTTATAAATATTAATACTCAGAGAACATTATATCTACAGATCAATATCCTACCATGTTTGTTACTTTATATACAGTCCTATGAAAAAGTTTGGGCACCCCTATTAATCTTAATAATTTTTAGTTGTAAATATTTTGGTGTTTGCAGCGGCCATTTCACTTTGATATATCTAATAACTGATGGACACAGTAATATTTCAGGATTGAAATGAGGTTTATTGTACTAACAGAAAATGTGCAATATGCATTAAACCAAAATTTGACCGGTGCAAAAATATGGGCACCTCAACAGAAAAGTGACATTAATATTTAGTAGATCCTCCTTTTGCAGAGATAACAGCCTCTAGTCGCTTCCTGTAGCTTTTAATCAGTTCCTGGATCCTGGATGAAGGGATTTTGGACCATTTCTTTCTACAAAACAATTCAAATTCAGTTAAGTTAGATGGTCGCCGAGCATGGACAGCCCGCCCTCAAATGATCTGAAAACAAAGATTGTTCAACATAGTTGTTCAGGGGAAGGATACAAAACGTTGTCTCAGAGATTTAACCTGTCAGTTTCCACTGTGAGGAACATAGTAAGGAAATGGAAGACCACAGGGACAGTTCTTGTTAAGCCCAGAAGTGGCAGGCCAAGAAAAATATCAGAAAGGCAGAGAAGAAGAATGGTGAGAACAGTCAAGGACAATCCACAGACACCTCCAAAGAGCTGCAGCATCATCTTGCTGCAGATGGTGTCACTGTGCATCGGTCAACTATACAGCGCACTTTGCACAAATAGAAGCTGTATGGGAGAGTGATGAGAAAGAAGCCGTTTCTGCACGTACGCCACAAACAGAGTTGCCTGAGGTATGCAAAAGCACATTTGGAGAAGCCAACTTCATTTTGGAAACAAAGATTGAGTTGTTTGGTCATAAAAAAAGGCGTTATGCATGGCGTCCAAAAAGAAACAGCATTCCAAGAAAAACACTTGCTACCCACTGTAAAATTTGGTGGAGGTTCCATCATGCTTTGGGGCTGTGTGGCCAATGCCGGCATCGGGAATCTTGATAAAGTTGAGAGTCGCATGGATTCCACTCAGTATCAGCAGATTCTTGAGAATAATGTTCAAGAATCAGTGATGAAGTTGAAGTTACGCCGGGGATGGATATTTCAGCAAGACAATGATCCAAAACACCTCTCCAAATCCTCAGGCATTCATGCAGAGGAACAAGTACAATGTTCTGGAATGGCCATCCCAGTCCCCAGACCTGAATATCATTGAACATCTGTGGGATGATTGGAAGCGGGCTGTCCATGCTCGGCGACCATCTAACTTAACTGAACTTGAATTGTTTGTCCAAAATACCTTTATCCAGGATCCAGGAACTGATTAAAAGCTACAGGAAGCGACTAGAGGCTGTTATCTCTGCAAAAGGAGGATCTACTAAATATTAATGTCACTTTTCTGTTGAGGTGCCCATACTTTTGCACCGGTCAAATTTTGGTTTAATGCATATTGCACATTTTCTGTTAGTACAATAAACCTCATTTCAATCCTGAAATATTACTGTGTCCATCAGTTATTAGATATATCAAACTGAAATGGCTGTTATAAACACCAAAATATTTAGAACTAAAAATGATTAAGATTAATAGGGGTGCCCAAACTTTTTCATAGGACTGTATAGTCATACATAAATATATTACATGTATATGTGATAATAACCAGCAGAATGATTTAAGGTTTACAATAAAATCAATGACCATTTGGTGTGTCTGATTATTGGGCAGTGGTTAGCAATGAAGGCCTTCACATGGAGTTACGCTCCGTACTTTTTGCTACATTTTAAAAATGTAGTAAGCCATTGAGTTCAATGTTTTTTTTTTCATATAACGCGCGTCTTTTTGCGTGCACAAAAAGATGCGCGCAAACAGACGCGCGTTAAAAAAAAAGGCCATGGAACTCAATGGCTAACTACATTTTACACGTGTAAAATGGTCCAAAAGCACGGAGCGTAACTCCGTGTGAAGGCACCCTTAGGTTCTGTTCCAAGCAGATCCGCCAACTGTATGCCTTCCACCATTTATAAGTCTGGTTTTCTGCAATACTTAAAGGAGTTGTCTAGTTTCAGCAAATAAATGTTACTGTTTGTATAGTAAAGTTATACAATTTTCCAATGTACGTTCTTTATCAGTTTGGTTTTCCACATCTCTTTTTGGTGTGATTCATTATTTACTTCAAGTGGATAAAAATGAATCCATGGTCATATGATGGACGGTCTATGATCATATGATGGACGGTCCATGGTCATATGATGGACACAAAGCAAAACTCTGATATCTGTGACTGTAAAAAACAATTATTTGCTGAAACTGGACAACCCTTATAAGATGTTGCAGGGTCACATGGCAACTTGTATTGCTGTTTAAGGCTGAAGCCCCAGGTGGTATCTTCTGGTTCTACACAGGGCATTGTAGACCATTTAGGTGAATACAGCACTGGAAAATGTTAGTGACTTACAGGTGTTGTACCTAATTGTAATAGTTCCTAGTTCACATTCCCATCTCCATTAATAGGACTGAATTACCATGGCCGCATCTTTGCCATGATTTGTTTCTGTAAAGTTTGCAACATGAACATCTTTGGTTTCTCACTTTTTCAGGAACCAGTAACTTGTAGGCTGGCAGCCACGTCAGGCCTGTGGCTTATAAGATGCCATGACCACAGACAAAAATGTCTGTAACCTGAGCCAGTGCAATTCAGTGATGTCATCACATACATGTGCGAGACACCTGTCTTGGATGTAGTTAGAAAATCTTGTAGCCTGCATGCCAGACATGGCACCTTCTCTACCATATTCTGTTTCTGGCAGCCTGAGATAGGCCCCACAGAATGAGTGGGCCTGGGACTTCTGCCCTATCTGCTATCGCCCCCAATAACTACAATACTGGTTAAGGCATAAGTGGCCCACTTTTCGGATTTGCAAAAAATTGCAGCTGGCCTTGTGAGCCGGCACAAAAATTTGTCTTCAGCATATCATCCCATATAAATAGGATGTGCTGCCAATATCAGTGTTGGTGTATCAGAGGAGGGGTTTAACCCTTTCCTGACATCAGGGGTGAACCTACCCCTTTCGCCGCCCGAGGCAAACAACGTAAAGCCGCCGCCCCCCCCCCCCAGAGGAGGGGGCGGGTGGGGAGAAGGAGGCGGGGCGAAGCAAAGGGGGCGGGGCTTAGCAGCATTCGCATGGAGAGGACCTGCTCTCTGCCTGAGCGTGAGTGGAGGCCACTGGAGCAGCGCTGCTTCAGCGGCCTCCCCAATCCACCGCTCGGTGCTAAGCCAGTCCAGGACAGCTTGTCCTGGACTGGCTTAGGTAAGCAAAAATGCCGTCCTCCCTGGGGCCCTGACATAGCGCCGCCTGAAGCGGTCGCTTCAGGTCGCCTCATGGGAGGTGTGGCGCTGCATCCTCCATAATAGTACGGCACATGTCGAGTATTCAAATATGGAGGCTGCTCAGGATCTGAGCGGCTGTCAAAACAGCCTTATCTCTGCTGTATTATACAGCAGAGACACGGAGCTAATACCTGCAATCAGTGCAAGCACTGCTCGTGGGCATTAACCTCCCTGGCGCCTCAGTCAAAGTTGACCTATGTGCCATTTTGCTGTCCCTTTGGCCAGACAGCCGGGAGCTTATGGAAGGGTTCTAGGCTTGTCTGCCATTCATTTGTATGGCAGGCTGCTTTATATAGCCTGCCAGACAAATACCAATATTTTGCAATGCATTGAATTAGTGATCCGACCCCCTGGGGTTCAATACCCCTAGAAGATCTAATATATGCAATAAAAGTATTAAAAAAAAAAAAAAAAAAATTATAAAAAAATAAAAAAAATTATTAAAAGTTCAAATCACCCCCAGTACTTAAATATTGCGAAACACATACACATTAGGTATCCCTGTGTCTGAAAATGCCTGGTCTACAAACCTATAAAAATATTTATATATAAAGTGCGAACCGTCTTTTTTTCCACTATTTTGCCTCTGATAAAAATTTTAATAAAAAGTGATCAAAGCAATAGACATACCCCAAAATAGTATAACTAGAAAGTACACTGGCCCCACGAAAGGACACCCTATGCTTCCCCAAATATGGAAATATATAAAAAGTTGTGGATTAGAGATGAGCGAACAGTAAAATGTTCGCGGTTCGATATTCGTTTTGAGTAGCCCCTCAATATTCAACTACTCGAATCGAATATCGTACCCTATTATAGTCTATGGGGGGAAAATGCTCGTTTCAGGGGTAGGCAACATTTGATCAAATTATACTTACCAAGTCCACGAGTGAGGGTCGGGCTGGATCCTCCGAGAAGTATTCTCCGTGCAGCTTCCCCGCGGCATCTTCCGGCTCTGAATTCACTCTGCCAGGCATCGGGCCTGGGCAGAGCCGACTGCGCATGCCTGCACTACAAGCGGACATGCGCAGTCGGCTCTGCCCAGGCCCGATGCCTGGCCGAGTGAATTCAGAGCCGGAAGACGCCGCGGGGAAGCTGCACGGAGAAGACTTCTAAAGGTAGGAGAAGAACCAGCATTGATTGGCCGACTGTATAGCATTCGGCCAATCAACGCTGGTTCTGCATCAAATTTTTCCATTCGAACAGTGAGTGGTACTCGATCGAGTATAAGTATTTTGAATACCGTAGTGTTCGATC
Organism: Leptodactylus fuscus; assembly: GCF_031893055.1. Classification (NCBI taxonomy): domain Eukaryota; kingdom Metazoa; phylum Chordata; class Amphibia; order Anura; family Leptodactylidae; genus Leptodactylus; species Leptodactylus fuscus. The sequence continues at coordinate 122,423,559 of NC_134270.1, read as the reverse complement.
GAATACTCGCTCACCTCTATTGTAGATGTCAGACTATGGCGATTTTAATAAATGTTATTTATTTATATTTTTACATAGTTCTAGATTTTTGTTTTGTTAAGGGTTAAAATGTAAGTAAAAGTATATAAATTAGTTCCCAAAAATAGAATACAGTTGATAGGTCATTTAGGCTTCAGAGTGCACGCCGTAAAAATAAAGCCCGCAAAAAGACGCACAAAGGTACTTTTTTCTTTATTTCCACCCAATTCTGATTTTTTTTCTAGCTTCCCAGTACATTGTACAGAATACCGTATTTTTCGGACTATAAGACGCACTTTTTTTCCCCCAAATTTGGGGGGAAAAGAAGGGTGCGTCTTATAGGCCGAATGTGGCGCCTGGCACCCGCTCTAATAGAGAGGCGGAAGCCGGCAAGTGATAGACGCCATTACAGGTGCCGGGGCCTGAGACATCGCTGCCCTGCCCTGCATGAAGCCAGCAGCAGCGGTGATGCTATTCCGCTCCTCCGTCCCCCCCGCCGCTGGCTTCATGCAGAGCAGGGCAGCGATGTCTCAGGCCCCGGCGTCTATCCCTCCCCGGCATCCGCCTCTCTAGTACAGCGGATGCCGGGTCAGTATCAGCGGCCCCTTCTCCCCCGGGCCAGTCCCCACCGGCCCCGTACCTGTAAAGATGCAGGCCGGCTCCTGCGCGGCGATATCGCAGGAGCCGACCTGTTCGGGTGACAGCCGGGAGCCTAATGAGGCTCCCCGGCCTGTCACTGCTGTATTAGTATTGCGGCTGGTCTCTATGACCAGCCGTAATACTAATAGATAGAATGTCCCATAGACGGCAATACAGTTGTATTGCCGTCTATGGGACTTGCGATCAAGCGACCGCAGGTTCAAGCCCCCGGGGGGGAATAAAATAGTAAAAAAAAAAAAAAAAAGCTTTAAAAATATATAATAAAAATATAAAATAAATAAAAGTTCTAAATCACCTCCTCTCCCTAGAATATATATATAAAAGTAGAAAATCATATATCATAAACCACCGTTTTTTTTTTTCAATAAAAGGTGATCTAAGCAATAGATATTCCCCAAAATGGTATAACTAAAAAGTACTTCTGGCCCCGCAAAAAAAAACCACTCTATGCATCCCCGTACAGCTGCAGGGTCACCTGTCAATGTGGCCTTGCAGCTGTTGCAAAACTACAACTCCCATATATTAAATATTTTACCAGTTTTTGCTTCAAAATTTTTTTTCCCTATTTTCTTCCTCTAAAGCCTTATAGTCTTATAGTCTTAGTCCAGTGCGTCTTATAGTCCGAAAAATACGGTAATAAATGGTACCATTAAGAAGAACAATTTGTCCCACAAACATTAAGCCCTATTATGGCTTTGTGAATGGAAAAAAAAAAAAAAAAAATGGGGTTTACAAGAAGGAAAAAAGCATTGAAACATCAACCTGCAAGAAAATAACTTGAGCAGTATATTCAGATATTGCCATTTGTCTGTAAAGGGAACTACACATTATGAATGTTGCCTAGAAACAGACTTTATAGCTTGCAGGTGGGTGTGCGGGACCCCTGTGCTCATGTGAAGACCACTGTAGTCACCCACTATTCTATTCAGGTTTTGGTGGGGAATAATGATACGCCACCACCTCTGGATTTTTCCTGAGAAGGAATACATTTTTGGAACATGCAATACAAGCAGGTAAATATAGGACCCAAAAAGTAAGAAAAGTCTAAGACTTTAATATCCAATTACATTTCCTTAAATTAGGAAAATGCTGCAATACTTCTTTCTGTCCTTAGGGAACTAGAATGCAGACTTCCCTATTATTATTACATAACAATTTAGTTTTACAAGAACTCAACTCCTCCCTTTCTACATAAATAAGGAATTCTTTCCAGTCTGAACACTTCATTCACATCTGACTGCAACAGGTAAGTGAAGAGTTTTTGTAATTTCCCATCTTATATTCTGATTCAGATGTAGCAGAGCTGAAGCTGGTTTGTAAATGTCTTGTTTGTGCACAGATATTGTTTTTAATAGCGACACAAATTTTTTTATGGCAAACTTCTGATCAAAACTCTGCTAATCCACAAACTCACCTTTGCCACATTTGATAAACCTAGGGTGCATTCACACGGAGTAACATGCCGCGTGACCTGGCATGTATACGCCATGTGAGATTTTGAGCGCTGTATACGCTCCCATTGATTTCAATGGGAGCCTGGATCGTATACGCCGCGTTATTTTGCAGCCGTGATTTTGCGGACGCAAAATCATGGCCGCAAAATAACGCGGCGTATACGAGACTAACTCCCATTGAAATCAATGGGAGCATATACGGCGCTCAAAATCTCACACGGCGTATACTACTTCATAGTTTTATTCTCATTGGTTTTGTACTTCTAGCATCCCTGTGTGGTATGTCAAGCTACCAATATTCTAAAACTTTGAAAAATCAAATAAATTCTAATACCCATATTAATTTTCCATATTTTCATGGCAGCATAACAACAGATTTGCACTATACAGATAGACAGATAAATCAGGCGCTTCCAAGGGTTTTAGATTTCCTTTTCAGCTTTCTTTGAACTACGTTCTCGAAATATTCCCTAAAGTAAATATAGCACTACTTGTGTCCATATCAAGGACCTTCCTCCATGATTACTTGGGAATGGTGGGAGCTAGAGAAAAAATTCCAACTGTGCTGGAATCAGTAGAGCCACATCTATTGATTGATGAACAGAACTGAACATGATGGAATTGGTGAAAGGTCTTCTTCAATGGTATAATATACCCAGAGCTTCACTTTGAGGATGGCACAGAGAATCAAATTGAGGAGACAGTTGCAGCGGTTTAGCTACAAGGCTCTTGCGACAGCAGTCGTGGTGAAGCCACAATCCCATATTTTGCTTTGGGGTACATGAGCTTCAAGCTATGTCTGTGGAAATTTTAACAGAATAAAATCCAACAAGTATCAAGGTACTGATTCAATTCTTAACTATTCACACTAGTTCAAATACAGTATATCACCAATTGGAATAGATATCATAAAACATAACCTTTAATCATTTATATTAAAATACAAATTATAAATATATGGGAAGAAAACATGAAGGTCAATGTGTTCAGTAACAAAAACACAGGCTCAGCGGCCTCCAAGAAAAATAAACCATTCAACTCACCACTCTGATGTTGTTGTGGCAGTTGAAATTCAGGAAAGATAGAGGTCGATTGTGAATAAACTTGACCATTCAACAAGGTTAACCCCATAGATCTGAGGCCATAAATATATACATTCAAATGGGGAAGTCAAAACAAGTCAGGAAAAAACTAGACAGTGGGTATTGCTGTCAAGTCTCTAAATACCTAACTCAGAACCAATACCCTAATGTATACTGGTCTGACCAGAACCTCCCCCTGAATATATGGCCACCCTATGGGAGAAACCAGCTAGTGCACTCAATAAAGTGAAATAAAATAAAATGAGCATATCACAGGGTAGGATGGGGGTGCCACGGGAGGAAGTAGGGAGGGGGGCCAGGGTGCGGAAGGTGCAGCAGGAGGGGGGTAAAAGAACCACGGGGGCAAAAGGGTTCCGCGTTGGCGCACGGCGGATTATCTCCACCAGCAATTAACGAACTGTATGTGGCTCAGCGCCAACGCCAACCCACAGACGCAGTCGTGGGCAGATGCTAATATATATATATATATTATATATATATATATATATATATATATATATATATATATATATATATATTATAAAAATTAATTCTTGTCTGTCTGTCTGTCTGTTCACTATGCGCGACCAAACGACAGGACCGATCTCCACCAAATTTGGCACACAGATACTTCAGGTGTCCGGGAGGGTTAAAGGCAAGGCCCCAAGTCACTCGGGCGTACCTTTCTGGAGATACAGCTTTCCCAACACCCTGACTCCCCATTAGCCAATACAAACCTGCAAGTCTTTCACTCATATTCCAACTGCAATACACATGGTCACTCCACATGTACAATCCAACACTGATATCCAAATTGAGATACACACAGAGGATTAGATACACAGGTAAGCACCCAGTATCACATTCCAGAGGATTAGATATGCGCGTCTTCACACACTTCCACACGCTAGAGGATTAAATATGCACATCTGCACACAGTTCCACAAGCAAAAGGATTAGATTCGCACGACTGCTCAAAGTACCACATGCTGAAGGATTAGATACACAGGTCAGCACACAGTATCACATGCCAGAGATTAGATATGCATGTCTGCACACAGTTTCACAACCCAAAGGATTAGATACGCACGTCTGTACACAGTACAACACGCCAGAGGATTAGATACACAGATCAGCACACAGTATCACACGCCAGAGGATTATATAAACGTGTCTGCACGCAGTTCCACATGCCAAAGGATTAGATACACGCATCTGCACACAGTTCCCCATGCCAGAGGATTAGATATGCGTGTCTGCACAAAGAACCACACACCAGAGGATTAGATACACAGGTCAGTACACAATATCATACACCAGAGGATTAGATACGCACATCTGCACACAGTTCCACATGCCACAGGATTAGATACGCATCATTGCACACAATACCGCACGCCGGAGGATTGGATACATGCCAATGCACACAGTTACACTTCACTGTAAAATTAACTTACCACAGTTACAGTTCACTGGTAAAATTAACTTACCCTTAAAATTATAGACTGTTCATGTCTTTGTCAGTGGGAAAACTTACAAAATTAGCAAGGGATCAAATACTTATTTCCTTCACTGTACATAGGCCGAATCCCCCCCCCCCCCCTAAAAAAACAAGAGCTGTTCTCAAACCAAATAAATCCTATCTAATCCAAAATTCAGCTATATTAAACAATTATTCATTTTGATAATGTTAACATAAAAACAATTAAAAAGACCAGTGTAGTACAAAAGAATGGCAACTCGTGATGACATTAAAATTTAGCACATGATAAGCAAATATATACGTCAATACGCACTATCATGATATAAATTAGAACCCAATGGAATTCATAAATAAATATACATCAATATCCAGAAATAATTAGATAAAATTCATATAAATTAATATTAAATTGATAAGGTAAATAAACCCAGACAGCTGCAAGTCATAACCCCAGATATAAGTACACCAGCGCTGCGTGCAGCAACAAAGGTACCAATGGGCTCCGCACACATATTTTACCATGAGGCAGTTTAAAGTGAAACGCGTTGGGTGCTGGTCAGTGTGGTTACAGGACTTCTGGTTTGATGGCTGGTTGGTATTCAAAGACTCAACTCTATAAAGGATCCGTGACTATGAAGAATATCCTTTCTCACAGCCATTTTGCACATTGTTCATATGCAGCAAGGCTTATAGTTTACTGTATGAGGGTTTCAGATTTCTTTGCATAGGTATGAATAGGTCTTGAATAGGTCTTATTAAAATATTAACAAGACTAACATGTGAATGTAGTCATGTTAAGGTACAACATATTTAAGTTTATTAATGCACATCTATTTCCAACATCAAAGAGAGGGACATTTAAGGAGAAAAGAGGGACAAGGGGACTTCGATCAAAAGTAGGGACACTCTGAAGGTATGCATGTATATTCCTGGAATTTGGCGTCTCAGAGCAACATGTTTCAACAGAATGTATGCTCACACTACATATTATACTGGTTAATTATAATGTTCAACAGGGTGTATCCCCCCAAGCCTAGTATAAATAATGAGCACAGTATTCTTAGGGGTGTAACACTAGGGTCATGTGATGAAATGTTTGGCATTTGGAACTTTACCATAATTAATAATACAAAAATTAATGTCCTCTAAAACATTTCACAGCAACTTCAAAGAACACAAGCAGTTGTCTTCCTAACAGCAACACGGGAAGAATATGCAAATCTGTCTCCCAAGATGTAAACAGGGAGACAGTGCCTCTGTTATGCTGCCCTCTATAGCAAGCACCCTGAACAACATGCCCGACTTCCCAGAAGTCTTTACTGCATGATGCGAGGTTATAACCAAATCAATTTCTCAGCTACTCCCTTGCAGTGGAGCAACTATGGCTGTATAAGTCTCCACACACCTGAGAAGGTGGTCTCTCCCTAAGGATAGACGTTATCCCCATAATCTGGTCTCACAGCCTCTCACTTAAACCAAATCAATTCTCTCTAGGCTGCGCTGATGAAGTCCAAAGAGACAGAAACGGTGCCGTCCGTAGCTGAGAAATTGATTTGGTTATAACCTCGCATCATGCAGTAAAGACTTCTGGGAAGTCGGGCATGATGTTCATGGTGCTTCCTATAGAGGGCAGCATAACAGAAGCACTGTCTCCCTATTTACATCTTGGGAGACAGATTTGCATATTCTTCCCATGTTCCCTTGCAGTGGAGCAACTATGGCTGTATAAGTCTCCACACACCTGAGAAGGTGGTCTCTCCCTAAGGATAGACGTTATCCCCACTAACAGCAACACCGTAGCTTTCCTTATTACACAGGAGATGTGCGAGGACCCTGCTACTCAAGGCTACTGTGGCCACCCAGGAAAGAGCCCAGGTTCCACACTTACACCATCACTCCGCACAGACTGGTACCACATTGTCTGCCAGAAAATCCTGGACCGAATTGATAAAAGTGATGGTAATATCCAATTATACAGAGTAACATTAGTATTAGTCAATCAGGCAATGTATATCCAACATACTGTTGCATCTTTGGAAATCGCAGCACGAAACTCTTGCAGATTCCTTTTAGGTATAATGGAAGCAGAAACCTCTGTGGTCTTTCTGTGAAAAGCACTGAGGGAAAAAACGCAATAAGTTGCCGCTAGGGTTTTTCCCGTAGCAATTTTTTGCTACAGCCCACTGTATGAGGCCTTAGCCTAAGGTTTCTGTGTAATAATAACTACGACCAAATGCATTCTGTGGTAACTGCTGGAACACACCAGTACATGGCTACGTTAAGCAAGGTAAGTATATGCATTTACCAGTAATTATAGCCTGCACCTATTATTTTTTTAGCTTACTTATATAGCACCATCATCAGTGGTGAACCTAGCCCCTCTACTTCCTGAGGCGGACAATCAAAAGACGCCCCCCCCCCATTGGACTGAAGAGAAGGGGGGTAGGGGAATGGGGGTTTTCGATATGGCTTACTTTTGATCGTCCACATCAGGCAGCACGGGGGGTTGATAGCGGTAACATTACAGTGAATACAGTGCAGTAATGTTTTGTTACTTACAGGAGACGTCTTCCCACATTTCCAGGCTCCCTCATTTCCAGACGTCTTCCCTTAGGACCACCATGACCACTTCTTCCAGCTGCAACACAGACATCTTTGACTCCTCCCTAGAGATGAGAGAGTAGTAAAATATTCGATATTTGATATTCGTTTCAAGTAGGCCCTCAATATTCAACTATTCGAATATCGAATCCCATTATAGTTTATGGGGAAAAAAAGCTCGTTTCAGGGGAAACCACGATTCAACTAAGGAGAGTCACCAAGTCCACAATGACACCCCAGGAAATGATGCCAATACCTCTGGAATGAGAGTGGAAGTATGCCTGGGTGCATCTAACACGCCCAAGTCCCTGTATTACCCCGATATCGCAGCCTATCAACTAGACACTTTCCAAACTCAATAGAACCTCTATGAAAGTGGAAAAATACTTGGAAATCTTCTTTCCTCCACAATTGTATGGACAGAAACACAAATTTAAAGCTAAAGAAACATTAGCATGCACCCCTTTAAATCACATTGCCCATGATAACTACAGATGGCACAGGTTGTGTGATGTGGTGAGACCTCCATAAATTACTTTTCTGGCCATTCACATAATCTCTTCCAAATCAAGTTATAGGCCCTTAAACTGAGCTACCAGCAGAGATTGAGCATTTTACCAGCATAGTTTTAGGCCCTTTAATTTAGTTCAGCTTTGCACCAGCAGAGTTTTTTGCCCTTGGGGTGAGTTTAGCCTTTAACCAGCAGTGTTTTTAGCCCTTGGAGTGAATTGAGCCTTTAACCAGCAGTGTTTTTGGTCCTTGGCGTGAGTTGAGCCTTTAATCAGCAGTGTTTTTGGCCCTTGGGGTGAACTGAGCCTTGTAGCAGAAGAGTTTTAGTTTTTGGCCCTTTGGGTGAATTGAGTCTTTAAACAGCAGAGTTTTAGTTTTTTGCTCTTGGGATGAATTGAAGATTGTAGGAGCCTAATATTATGCTCTTGGTATGAATTGACCCTTGTAGGAGCCTAATATTATGCTCTATGAATGAATAGAGCCTTGTCGGAGCATAATATTAAGCCCTTGAGGTGAGCCTTAATGGGATGATTTTAAATTTTGTTTTTCAACTGTGATGGTGGAGGAGGAGAAGGAACTGAAGACCTGGAGTACACACATCCAACTTCATGTTGGGGTGCTTGACACTGGTGGACATGAAAATGATGGGTCAATCCAGTGGTAGTTCATTTTGATCAGCATCAGCTGGTCAGCACTGTCAACTGACAGACGGCTGTGCTTATCTGTGATGATGCCACTGGCTGCGCTGAAGACCCTTTCTGATAGAATGCTGGCGGCAGGGCAGGACAGCACCTCCAAGGTGTAAAGCGCAAGCTCCAGCCACAAACCCAACTTTGACACCCAATAAGTGTAGGGCGCAGAGGGATCGGAGAGGACAGGGCTGTGGTCAGCCAGGTATTCCCGCAACATGTGCCTATACTTGTCCCTCCTGGTGACACTAGGCCCCTCAGTGGTGGTAGTTTGGCGAGGGGGTGCCATTAAGGTTTCGCACACCTTGGAGAGTGTGCCCCTGGTGGGTGTGGACCGGATGGCAGTTGTTAGCCTCTTGGAGGTACTGTCCTCTCTGCCGCCAATGAGAGTTGATGGAAACATTTCCATCATATTTTGCAAAAGTTGCTTGTGACAATCATAAATGCGATTGGCCCTCCCCTCTACTGGAATGAAAGATGATATGTTATTTTCATACCGGGGGCTCGAGGATTGCAAATATCCAGTATTGGTTGCTCTCTAGGATTTTGACAATGCGTTTTTCACTAAAAAAGCAGCCCAACATGAAGTCAGCTATGTGTGCCAGAGTGTTAGTCGGCATGACTTCACTGCCCCCAGCGGAAGAGTCACTGTCCATTTCCTCCTCTTCTTCCTCCCCTTCACCCCATCTGTGCTGAAGTAATGGGATGCACTGCACTTCCCCGCTAGCCTCGTGTGTGACAATCATCTCATCTGCCACTTCATCCTCCTCCTCTTCCTCCATCATTACAGGCTGAGAAGCTGACAGGAGTGTGCAGTGACTATCCTGCTGGGATGGGTCTGCTCCTATCCCCGACTCCTCAGAGTGCAATGCGTTATCCCTGATGGCGATGAAGGATTCTCGTATCACACACCAGAGTGGGATTGTTATGCTCACTAGTGCGTCGTCACAGCTGACCCTCTTGGTGGACTCATCAAAGACGCGTAAGATCTTACATAAGTCCGCCATCCATGGCCACTCATGGTACAGAAACTGCGGGAGTTGACTAGGAGGAGCCCTTGGGTTTTGGAGATGGTACTCCATCAACGGTCTCTGCTGTTCACACACCCTGTTCAACATGTGGTACGTTGAGTTCCAGCGTGTGGGGACGTCACACAACAGCCAGTGTTCGGGAAGATGTAGGCATTGCTGGAGGCTAGCAGCGGCTACTGTTGACTTACGAAAGTGGGCGCACAAGCGCTGCACTTTCACCAGTAGCTCATGAACGTTGGGGTACGTTTTTAAAAACCGTTGCACCACTAAGTTGAAAATGTGGGCCAGGCATGGAACGTGTTGGAAGCTGGCAAGCTCCAGAGCCGCTACCAAGTTCCGGCCGTTATCGCAAATGACCATGCCTGGGCCCAGGTGCAGCAGCGCAAACCACATTGCCGTCTCATCGAGGATGGCATCCCTCACCTTGGAGGCAGTGTGCTGTCTGTCCCCCAAGCTGATGAGCTTTAGCACGGCCTGCTGATGTCTCCCCATACCAGTGCTGCAGCGTTTCCAGCTCGCAGCTGGGGTTGATGTTATGGCTGAAGAAGAGGAGGAGGAGGGGGAGGGGGAGGGTGGTTCTGAACCCCTGCCAGGAATCTTGGGCGGGGAGAGGAGATAGGTTGCCCCACTTTGCAATCTGGTCCCAGCCTACACTACATTCACCCAGTGAGTGATGTGTAACGTCCCTGTCCGCATGCACTTGTCCACGTGTTGATGGTTAAGTGGACCTTAGTGCAAAGTGGGAAACTAAGGGCACGCCTGATGTTACGCAACACGTGCTGGTGCAAGGCAGGGACGGCACACCGGGAAAAGTAGTGATGGCTAGTCTCCACAAGCCTGAATGGCAATATCTCCAGGGCCAGCAGTTTGGAGATGTGCCCGTTTAAGGCTTGGGCATGTGGGTGGGTTGTGCTATACTTTTGCCTGCGCTGAAACGCCTGGGAGATGGTGGGTTGCTGGGAAGAGGTGCATGATGGTGTAGGATAAGGAGTGGAGGCAGGAAAGGGGGAAGATGATGGTGAAGTCCTCAAAGTGACAGAGGCAGATGTGGAGGTGTCCTGGCTGGTGGTCTGGACTGCAGCAACAGCACTGGACACAGTGGAAGAGGCAGTGGCTGCAATGCTGGACGACAATTGTCCTGCATTTGCTCTCTCCCACTGAGCCCAGTGCTTGCCTTCCAAATGACGACGCATGCCTGATGTGGTAAGGTTGCTCTTTTCAGAGCCCCTACTCAGTTTGGAGTTGCACAGTGTGCAAACTGCACTAAATTTGTCCTCCACGCATACATTTATGATGTAGTCGCCTCTCTTTATTAAATGTTGTGCACATGTGTTAGTTTACATGTGTCTTTGGAATTGCTCCTTTTTTGTGTTGTCTGACGTTATGGCTTTTTTTTTTACATTGCTCATATACAGTCCTTTGAAAAAGTTTGGGCACCCCTATTAATCTTAATTAGAGATGAGCGAACAGTGTTCTATAGAACTCATGTTCGATCGGATATTAGGCTGTTCGGCATGTTCGAATCGAATCGAACACCGCGTGGTAAAGTGCGCCATTACTCGATTCCCCTCCCACCTTCCCTGGCGCCTTTTTTGCTCCAATAACAGCGCAGGGTAGGTGGGACAGGAACTACGACACCGGTGACGTTGAAAAAAGTAGGCAAAACCCATTGGCTGCCGAAAACATGTGACCTCTAATTTAAAAGAACAGCGCCGCCCAGGTTCGCGTCATTCTGAGCTTGCAATTCACCGAGGACGGAGGTTTCCGTCCAGCTAGCTAGGGCTTAGATTCTGGGTAGGCAGGGACAGGCTAGGATAGGAAGGAGAAGACAACCAACAGCTCTTGTAAGAGCTAAATTCCAGGGAGAAGCTTGTCAGTGTAACGTGGCACTGACGGGCTCAATCGCCGCAACCCAGCTTTCCCAGGATCCTGAATGGAATACACTGTCAGTGTATTCCCGTATACCCGATATATACCCCGATACCCGTTCCAACGGTGTGCCCCCCCACCTTCACCCCAGAAATACCCTGCAAGTCCCCTAGCAATAGAATTGGGGCTATATACACCCACAATTTTTACTACTGGTATACAGTGCCATTGTCTGACTGGGAATTCAAAGAATATATTGGGAATACAAATACCCTCATTTCTTGCTACTGCCATATAGTGCCAGTTTCTGACTGGTAATTCAAAGAATATATTGGGGTTACGTGCACCCACAATTTTTACTACTGGTATACAGTGCCATTGTCTGACTGGGAATTCAAAGAATATATTGGGAATACAAATACCCTCATTTCTTGCTACTGCCATATAGTGCCAGTGTCTGACTGGGAATTCAAAGAATATATTGGGGTTACGTGCACCCACAATTTTTACTACTGGTATACAGTGCCATTGTCTGACTGGGAATTCAAAGAATATATTGGGAATACAAATACCCTCATTTCTTGCTACTGCCATATAGTGCCAGTGTCTGACTGGGAATTCAAAGAATATATTGGGGTTACGTGCACCCACAATTTTTACTACTGGTATACAGTGCCATTGTCTGACTGGGAATTCAAAGAATATATTGGGAATACAAATACCCTCATTTCTTGCTACTGCCATATAGTGCCAGTGTCTGACTGGGAATTCAAAGAATATATTGGGGTTACGTGCACCCACAATTTTTACTACTGGTATACAGTGCCATTGTCTGACTGGGAATTCAAAGAATATATTGGGGTTATAAATACCCTCATTTCTTGCTACTGCCATATAGTGCCAGTTTCTGACTGGTAATTCAAAGAATATATTGGGGTTACGTGCACCCACAATTTTTACTACTGGTATACAGTGCCATTGTCTGACTGGGAATTCAAAGAGTATATTGGGAATACAAATACCCTCATTTCTTGCTATTGCCATATAGTGCCAGTTTCTGACTGGTAATTCAAAGAATATATTGGGGTTACGTGCACCCACAATTTTTACTACTGGTATACAGTGCCATTGTCTGACTGGGAATTCAAAGAATATATTGGGAATACAAATACCCTCATTTCTTGCTACTGCCATATAGTGCCAGTGTCTGACTGGGAATTCAAAGAATATATTGGGGTTACGTGCACCCACAATTTTTACTACTGGTATACAGTGCCATTGTCTGACTGGGAATTCAAAGAGTATATTGGGAATACAAATACCCTCATTTCTTGCTACTGCCATATAGTGCCAGTTTCTGACTGGTAATTCAAAGAATATATTGGGGTTACGTGCACCCACAATTTTTACTACTGGTATACAGTGCCATTGTCTGACTGGGAATTCAAAGAGTATATTGGGAATACAAATACCCTCATTTCTTGCTACTGCCATATAGTGCCAGTTTCTGACTGGGAATTCAAAGAATATATTGGGGTTACGTGCACCCACAATTTTTACTACTGGTATACAGTGCCATTGTCTGACTGGGAATTCAAAGAATATATTGGGGTTATAAATACCCTCATTTCTTGCTACTGCCATATAGTGCCAGTTTCTGACTGGTAATTCAAAGAATATATTGGGGTTACGTGCACCCACAATTTTTACTACTGGTATACAGTGCCATTGTCTGACTGGGAATTCAAAGAGTATATTGGGAATACAAATACCCTCATTTCTTGCTACTGCCATATAGTGCCAGTTTCTGACTGGTAATTCAAAGAATATATTGGGGTTACGTGCACCCACAATTTTTACTACTGGTATACAGTGCCATTGTCTGACTGGGAATTCAAAGAGTATATTGGGAATACAAATACCCTCATTTCTTGCTACTGCCATATAGTGCCAGTTTCTGACTGGTAATTCAAAGAATATATTGGGGTTACGTGCACCCACAATTTTTACTACTGGTATACAGTGCCATTGTCTGACTGGGAATTCGAAGAGTATATTGGGAATACAAATACCCTCATTTCTTGCTACTGCCATATAGTGCCAGTTTCTGACTGGTAATTCAAAGAATATATTGGGGTTACGTGCACCCACAATTTTTACTACTGGTATACAGTGCCATTGTCTGACTGGGAATTCAAAGAATATATTGGGGTTATAAATACCCTCATTTCTTGCTACTGCCATATAGTGCCAGTTTCTGACTGGTAATTCAAAGAATATATTGGGGTTACGTGCACCCACAATTTTTACTACTGGTATACAGTGCCATTGTCTGACTGGGAATTCAAAGAATATATTGGGGTTATAAATACCCTCATTTCTTGCTACTGCCATATAGTGCCAGTTTCTGACTGGTAATTCAAAGAATATATTGGGGTTACGTGCACCCACAATTTTTACTACTGGTATACAGTGCCATTGTCTGACTGGGAATTCAAAGAATATATTGGGAATACAAATACCCTCATTTCTTGCTACTGCCATATAGTGCCAGTGTCTGACTGGGAATTCAAAGAATATATTGGGGTTACGTGCACCCACAATTTTTACTACTGGTATACAGTGCCATTGTCTGACTGGGAATTCAAAGAATATATTGGGAATACAAATACCCTCATTTCTTGCTACTGCCATATAGTGCCAGTGTCTGACTGGTAATTCAAAGAATATATTGGGGTTACGTGCACCCACAATTTTTACTACTGGTATACAGTGCCATTGTCTGACTGGGAATTCAAAGAATATATTGGGAATACAAATACCCTCATTTCTTGCTACTGCCATATAGTGCCAGTGTCTGACTGGGAATTCAAAGAATATATTGGGGTTACGTGCACCCACAATTTTTACTACTGGTATACAGTGCCATTGTCTGACTGGGAATTCAAAGAGTATATTGGGAATACAAATACCCTCATTTCTTGCTACTGCCATATAGTGCCAGTTTCTGACTGGTAATTCAAAGAATATATTGGGGTTACGTGCACCCACAATTTTTACTACTGGTATACAGTGCCATTGTCTGACTGGGAATTCAAAGAGTATATTGGGAATACAAATACCCTCATTTCTTGCTACTGCCATATAGTGCCAGTTTCTGACTGGGAATTCAAAGAATATATTGGGGTTACGTGCACCCACAATTTTTACTACTGGTATACAGTGCCATTGTCTGACTGGGAATTCAAAGAATATATTGGGGTTATAAATACCCTCATTTCTTGCTACTGCCATATAGTGCCAGTTTCTGACTGGTAATTCAAAGAATATATTGGGGTTACGTGCACCCACAATTTTTACTACTGGTATACAGTGCCATTGTCTGACTGGGAATTCAAAGAGTATATTGGGAATACAAATACCCTCATTTCTTGCTACTGCCATATAGTGCCAGTTTCTGACTGGTAATTCAAAGAATATATTGGGGTTACGTGCACCCACAATTTTTACTACTGGTATACAGTGCCATTGTCTGACTGGGAATTCAAAGAGTATATTGGGAATACAAATACCCTCATTTCTTGCTACTGCCATATAGTGCCAGTTTCTGACTGGTAATTCAAAGAATATATTGGGGTTACGTGCACCCACAATTTTTACTACTGGTATACAGTGCCATTGTCTGACTGGGAATTCAAAGAGTATATTGGGAATACAAATACCCTCATTTCTTGCTACTGCCATATAGTGCCAGTTTCTGACTGGTAATTCAAAGAATATATTGGGGTTACGTGCACCCACAATTTTTACTACTGGTATACAGTGCCATTGTCTGACTGGGAATTCAAAGAGTATATTGGGAATACAAATACCCTCATTTCTTGCTACTGCCATATAGTGCCAGTTTCTGACTGGTAATTCAAAGAATATATTGGGGTTACGTGCACCCACAATTTTTACTACTGGTATACAGTGCCATTGTCTGACTGGGAATTCAAAGAATATATTGGGGTTATAAATACCCTCATTTCTTGCTACTGCCATATAGTGCCAGTTTCTGACTGGTAATTCAAAGAATATATTGGGGTTACGTGCACCCACAATTTTTACTACTGGTATACAGTGCCATTGTCTGACTGGGAATTCAAAGAGTATATTGGGAATACAAATACCCTCATTTCTTGCTACTGCCATATAGTGCCAGTTTCTGACTGGTAATTCAAAGAATATATTGGGGTTACGTGCACCCACAATTTTTACTACTGGTATACAGTGCCATTGTCTGACTGGGAATTCAAAGAATATATTGGGGTTATAAATACCCTCATTTCTTGCTACTGCCATATAGTGCCAGTTTCTGACTGGTAATTCAAAGAATATATTGGGGTTACGTGCACCCACAATTTTTACTACTGGTATACAGTGCCATTGTCTGACTGGGAATTCAAAGAGTATATTGGGAATACAAATACCCTCATTTCTTGCTACTGCCATATAGTGCCAGTTTCTGACTGGTAATTCAAAGAATATATTGGGGTTACGTGCACCCACAATTTTTACTACTGGTATACAGTGCCATTGTCTGACTGGGAATTCAAAGAATATATTGGGGTTATAAATACCCTCATTTCTTGCTACTGCCATATAGTGCCAGTTTCTGACTGGTAATTCAAAGAATATATTGGGGTTACGTGCACCCACAATTTTTACTACTGGTATACAGTGCCATTGTCTGACTGGGAATTCAAAGAGTATATTGGGAATACAAATACCCTCATTTCTTGCTACTGCCATATAGTGCCAGTGTCTGACTGGGAATTCAAAGAATATATTGGGGTTACGTGCACCCACAATTTTTACTACTGGTATACAGTGCCAATTTCTAACTAGGAATTCAAAATGCGCAAGGCTCCCGGAAAGGGACGTGGACGAGGCCGTGGGCGAGGTCGGGGGAATGGTTCTGGGGAGCAAGGTAGCAGTGAAGCCACAGGGCGTCCCGTGCCTACTCCTGTGGGGCAGCAAGCATTGCGCCACTCCACAGTGCCAGGGTTGCTTGCCACATTAACTAAACTGCAGGGTACAAACCTTAGTAGGCCCGAGAACCAGGAACAGGTCTTGCAATGGCTGTCAGAGAACGCTTACAGCACATTGTCCAGCAGCCAGTCAGACTCTGCCTCCTCTCCTCCTATTACCCAACAGTCTTGTCTTCCTTCCTCCCAAAATTCCGAAGCTTTACAGAACAATAACCCAAACTGTCCCTGCTCCCCAGAGCTGTTCTCCGCTCCTTTTATTGTCCCTCAACCTGCCTCTCCACGTCACGATTCCACGAACCTAACAGAGGAGCATCTGTGTCCAGATGCTCAAACACTAGAGTCTCCTCCATCTCCGTTCGATTTGGTGGTGGATGACCAGCAACCCACCCTCATCGACGATGATGTGACGCAGTTGCCGTCAGGGCATCCAGTTGACCGGCGCATTGTGCGGGAGGAGGAGATGAGACAGGAGTTGGAAGAGGAAGTGGTGGATGATGAGGACACTGACCCGACCTGGACAGGGGGGATGTCAAGCGGGGAAAGTAGTGTGGATGTTGAGGCAGGTGCAGCACCAAAAAGGGTAGCTAGAGGCAGAGGCAGAGGTCAGCAGCTTAGGCGAAGCCAGGCCACACCCGGAATCTCCCAAGATGTTCCAGTTCGTACCCAGCCCCGAAAAACTCCCACCTCGAGGGCACGTTTCTCGAAGGTGTGGAGTTTTTTCAAGGAATGCGCCGAGGACAGATATAGTGTTGTCTGCACAATTTGCCTCTCGAAATTGATTAGGGGCTCTGAGAAGAGCAACCTGTCCACCACTTCAATGCGCCGTCATTTGGAATCCAAGCACTGGAATCAGTGGCAGGCAGCAACGGCAGGACAAAGGCCGCCTGCCGTTCACGCCACTGCCACTGCCTCTGCCACTGCCTCTGCCTCTGCCACTGCCACTGCTGACTGTGCTGGCGATGCACTCCAGAGGACGAGCCAGGACACCACTTCATCTGCCTCCGCCACTTTGTTGACTTCTACCTCATCCTCCCCTGGTCCTGTCTTATCTCCTTCTCCTGCACCATCAAAGGCACCATCAGGCGTTTCTTTACAACAACCCACCATCTCTCAGACATTGGAGCGGCGGCAGAAATACACTGCTAACCACCCACACGCGCAAGCCTTGAACGCCAACATCGCTAAACTGCTGGCCCAGGAGATGTTGGCGTTCCGGCTTGTTGAAACTCCCGCCTTCCTGGACCTGATGGCAACTGCGGCACCTCGCTATGCCGTCCCTAGCCGTCACTACTTCTCCCGGTGTGCCGTCCCCGCCTTGCACCAGCACGTGTCACTCAACATCAGGCGGGCCCTTAGTTCCGCGCTTTGCACAAAGGTCCACTTGACCACCGACGCGTGGACAAGTGCATGCGGACAGGGACGCTACATTTCACTGACGGCACACTGGGTGAATGTAGTTGAGGCTGGGACTGCTTCCCAAACTGGCCCGGTGTACCTCGTCTCCCCGCCTAACATTCCTGGCAGGGACACGAGAAGAACACCCCCCTCCTCCTCCTCCTCTACCGCCTCCTCCTCCGCCACCGCCTCCTCCTCCGCCACCGCCTCCTCCTCCGCTGTTAGATTGACCCCAGCTACGAGTTGGAAACGTTGCAGCACTGGCGTTGGTAGACGTCAGCAGGCTGTGCTGAAGCTGATCAGCTTGGGGGACAGACAGCACACTGCCTCCGAGGTGAGGGATGCCCTCCTCGATGAGACGGCAATATGGTTTGAGCCGCTGCACCTGGGCCCAGGCATGGTCGTTTGTGATAACGGCCGGAACCTGGTAGCAGCTCTGGAGCTTGCCGGACTCCAACATGTTCCATGCCTGGCCCACGTCTTCAACCTAGTGGTGCAACGTTTCCTAAAGAGCTACCCCAATGTTCCAGAGCTACTGGTGAAAGTGCGGCGCATGTGCGCCCACTTTCGCAAGTCGACAGTAGCCGCTGCTAGCTTAAAATCTCTCCAGCAACGCCTGCATGTGCCACAACACCGGCTTTTGTGCGACGTCCCCACACGCTGGAACTCAACGTTTCAGATGTTGAATAGAGTGGTTGAGCAGCAGAGACCTTTGATGGAATACCAGCTACAAAACCCTAGGGTGCCACAAAGTCAGCTGCCTCAGTTTCACATCCATGAGTGGCCATGGATGAGAGACCTTTGTGACATCCTACGGGTCTTTGAGGAGTCCACAAGGAGGGTGAGCTCTGAGGATGCGATGGTGAGCCTTACAATCCCGCTCTTGTGTGTTCTGAGAGAATCCCTGATTGACATCAGGGATAACTCAGATCACACAGAGGAGTTAGGGATAGCATCCGATCCGTCACAGCTGGAGAGTAGGTCCACACATCTGTCCGCTTCACTGCGTTTAATGGAGGAGGAGGAGGAGGAGGAGGAGGAAGAAGAGTTGTCCGATGATGTGATGGTGATACAGGAGGCTTCCGGGCAACTTCGAATCGTCCCATTGTTGCAGCGCGGATGGGTAGACATGGAGGATGAGGAGGAAATGGAGATTGAACTTTCCGGTGGGGCCAGAGGAGTCATGCCAACTAACACTGTGGCAGACATGGCTGAGTTCATGTTGGGGTGCTTTACAACCGACAAGCGTATTGTCAAAATCATGGAGGACAACCAGTACTGGATCTTTGCTATCCTTGACCCCCGGTATAAAAACAACATCTCGTCTTTTATTCCGGTAGAGGGGAGGGCCAATCGCATCAATGCTTGCCACAGGCAATTGGTGCAGAATATGATGGAGATGTTTCCAGCATGTGACGTTGGCGGCAGGGAGGGCAGTTCCTCCAGTAGGCAACCAAGTTCTCACCGGTCCACACAAACGAGGGGCACACTGTCTAAGGTCTGGGACACCTTGATGGCACCCCCTCGCCAAAGTGCCGCCACGGAGGGTCCTAGTGTCACCAGGCGTGAGAAGTATAGGCGCATGTTGCGGGAATACCTTTCCGACCACAGCCCTGTCCTCTCCGACCCCTCTGCGCCCTACACGTATTGGGTGTCGAAGTTGGACCTGTGGCTTGAACTTGCCCTATATGCCTTGGAGGTGCTGTCCTGTCCTGCCGCCAGCGTCCTATCTGAGAGGGTGTTCAGTGCAGCCGGTGGCATCATCACTGACAAGCGCACCCGTCTGTCAGCTGAGAGTGCCGACCGGCTCACTTTGATAAAAATGAACCACCACTGGGTAGAGCCGTCATTTTTGTGCCCACCTGTGTAAAGCACCCCAACATGAAACTCCATGTCTGTACTCAACCTCTCCAATTCCTCCGCATCCTCATACTCATCCACCATAAGCGTTGCACAATTCTGCTAATACTAGGCTCCCTCCAACATGATTTCCCCCAACTCTGCTGGTTAGAGGCTCCCTCCACCCTGATTTCCACCAACTCTGCTGGTTAGAGGCTCCCTCCACCCTGCTTTCCCACAACTCTGCTGGTTAGAGGCTCCTTCCACCATGAATTTGCCCAAACTGGGCTGTTTAGAGGCTCCCTCCACCATGAATTGGTCCAAACTGGGCTGTTTAGAGGCTCCCTCCACCATGAATTTGCCCAAACTGGGCTGTTTAGAGGCTCCCTCCACCATGAATTGGTCCAAACTGGGTTTTTTAGAGGCTCCCTCCACCATTAATTGGTCCAAACTGGGCTGGTTAGAGGCTCCCTCCACCATGAATTGGTCCAAACTGGGTTTTTTAGAGGCTCCCTCCACCATGAATTTGCCCAAACTGGGCTGTTTAGAGGCTCCCTCCACCATGAATTTGCCCAAACTGGGCTGGTTAGAGGCTCCCTCCACCATGAATTGGTCCAAACTGGGTTTTTTAGAGGCTCCCTCCACCATTAATTGGTCCAAACTGGGCTGGTTAGAGGCTCCCTCCACCATGAATTTGCCCAAACTGGGCTGTTTAGAGGCTCCCTCCACCATGAATTTGCCCAAACTGGGCTGGTTAGAGGCTCCCTCCACCATGAATTGGTCCAAACGGGTTTTTAGAGGCTCCCTTCACCATGAATTGGTCCAAACTTGGCTGTTTAGAGGCTCCCTCCACCATGAATTGGTCCAAACTTGGCTGTTTAGAGGCTCCCTCCACCATGAATTGGTCCAAACTGGGTTTTTTAGAGGCTCCCTCCACCATGAATTTGCCCAAACTGGGCTGTTTAGAGGCTCCCTCCACCATGAATTTGCCCAAACTGGGCTGGTTAGAGGCTCCCTCCACCATGAATTGGTCCAAACGGGTTTTTAGAGGCTCCCTTCACCATGAATTGGTCCAAACTTGGCTGGTTAGAGGCTCCCTCCACCATTAATTGGTCCAAACTGGGCTGGTTAGAGGCTCCCTCCACCATGAATTGGTCCAAACTGGGGTTTTTAGAGGCTCCCTCCACCATGAATTGGTCCAAACTTGGCTGTTTAGAGGCTCCCTCCACCATTAATTGGTCCAAACTGGGCTGGTTAGAGGCTCCCTCCACCATTAATTGGTCCAAACTGGGCTGGTTAGAGGCTCCCTCC
Source organism: Leptodactylus fuscus (assembly GCF_031893055.1). Classification (NCBI taxonomy): domain Eukaryota; kingdom Metazoa; phylum Chordata; class Amphibia; order Anura; family Leptodactylidae; genus Leptodactylus; species Leptodactylus fuscus. Next base: position 122,402,584 of record NC_134270.1, on the reverse strand, counting down.
ACCATTAATTGGTCCAAACTGGGCTGGTTAGAGGCTCCCTACACCATGAATTTGCCCAAACTGGGCTGTTTAGAGGCTCCCTCCACCATGAATTTGCCCAAACTGGGCTGTTTAGAGGCTCCCTCCACCATGAATTGGTCCAAACTGGGTTTTTTAGAGGCTCCCTCCACCATGAATTGGTCCAAACTGGGCTGGTTAGAGGCTCCCTCCACCATGAATTGGTCCAAACTGGGGTGGTTAGAGGCTCCCTCCACCATTAATTGGTCCAAACTGGGCTGGTTAGAGGCTCCCTCCACCATGAATTGGTCCAAACGGGTTTTTAGAGGCTCCCTTCACCATGAATTGGTCCAAACTTGGCTGTTTAGAGGCTCCCTCCACCATGAATTGGTCCAAACTTGGCTGTTTAGAGGCTCCCTCCACCATGAATTGGTCCAAACTGGGTTTTTTAGAGGCTCCCTCCACCATGAATTTGCCCAAACTGGGCTGTTTAGAGGCTCCCTCCACCATGAATTTGCCCAAACTGGGCTGGTTAGAGGCTCCCTCCACCATGAATTGGTCCAAACGGGTTTTTAGAGGCTCCCTTCACCATGAATTGGTCCAAACTTGGCTGGTTAGAGGCTCCCTCCACCATTAATTGGTCCAAACTGGGCTGGTTAGAGGCTCCCTCCACCATGAATTGGTCCAAACTGGGGTTTTTAGAGGCTCCCTCCACCATGAATTGGTCCAAACTTGGCTGTTTAGAGGCTCCCTCCACCATTAATTGGTCCAAACTGGGCTGGTTAGAGGCTCCCTCCACCATTAATTGGTCCAAACTGGGCTGGTTAGAGGCTCCCTCCACCATTAATTGGTCCAAACTGGGCTGGTTAGAGGCTCCCTCCACCATGAATTTGCCCAAACTGGGCTGTTTAGAGGCTCCCTCCACCATGAATTTGCCCAAACTGGGCTGTTTAGAGGCTCCCTCCACCATGAATTGGTCCAAACTGGGTTTTTTAGAGGCTCCCTCCACCATGAATTGGTCCAAACTGGGCTGGTTAGAGGCTCCCTCCACCATGAATTGGTCCAAACTGGGGTGGTTAGAGGCTCCCTCCACCATTAATTGGTCCAAACTGGGCTGGTTAGAGGCTCCCTCCACCATGAATTGGTCCAAACGGGTTTTTAGAGGCTCCCTTCACCATGAATTGGTCCAAACTTGGCTGTTTAGAGGCTCCCTCCACCATGAATTGGTCCAAACTTGGCTGTTTAGAGGCTCCCTCCACCATGAATTGGTCCAAACTGGGTTTTTTAGAGGCTCCCTCCACCATGAATTTGCCCAAACTGGGCTGTTTAGAGGCTCCCTCCACCATGAATTTGCCCAAACTGGGCTAGTTAGAGGCTCCCTCCACCATGAATTGGTCCAAACTGGGGTTTTTAGAGGCTCCCTCCACCATGAATTGGTCCAAACTTGGCTGTTTAGAGGCTCCCTCCACCATGAATTGGTCCAAACTGGGGTGGTTAGAGGCTCCCTCCACCATTAATTGGTCCAAACTGGGCTGGTTAGAGGCTCCCTCCACCATTAATTGGTCCAAACTGGGCTGGTTAGAGGCTCCCTCCACCATGAATTTGCCCAAACTGGGCTGGTTAGAGGCTCCCTCCACCATGAATTGGTCCAAACTGGGGTGGTTAGAGGCTCCCTCCACCATTAATTGGTCCAAACTGGGCTGGTTAGAGGCTCCCTCCACCATTAATTGGTCCAAACTGGGCTGGTTAGAGGCTCCCTCCACCATTAATTGGCCCAAACTGGGCTGGTTAGAGGCTCCCTCCACCATGAATTTGCCCAAACTGGGCTGTTTAGAGGCTCCCTCCACCATGAATTTGCCCAAACTGGGCTGGTTAGAGGCTCCCTCCACCATGAATTGGTCCAAACGGGTTTTTAGAGGCTCCCTTCACCATGAATTGGTCCAAACTTGGCTGTTTAGAGGCTCCCTCCACCATGAATTGGTCCAAACTTGGCTGTTTAGAGGCTCCCTCCACCATGAATTGGTCCAAACTGGGTTTTTTAGAGGCTCCCTCCACCATGAATTTGCCCAAACTGGGCTGTTTAGAGGCTCCCTCCACCATGAATTTGCCCAAACTGGGCTGTTTAGAGGCTCCCTCCACCATGAATTGGTCCAAACTGGGTTTTTTAGAGGCTCCCTCCACCATGAATTGGTCCAAACTGGGCTGGTTAGAGGCTCCCTCCACCATGAATTGGTCCAAACTGGGGTGGTTAGAGGCTCCCTCCACCATTAATTGGTCCAAACTGGGCTGGTTAGAGGCTCCCTCCACCATTAATTGGTCCAAACTGGGCTGGTTAGAGGCTCCCTCCACCATGAATTTGCCCAAACTGGGCTGTTTAGAGGCTCCCTCCACCATGAATTTGCCCAAACTGGGCTGGTTAGAGGCTCCCTCCACCATGAATTGGTCCAAACTGGGGTTTTTAGAGGCTCCCTCCACCATGAATTGGTCCAAACTTGGCTGTTTAGAGGCTCCCTCCACCATGAATTGGTCCAAACTGGGGTGGTTAGAGGCTCCCTCCACCATTAATTGGTCCAAACTGGGCTGGTTAGAGGCTCCCTCCACCATTAATTGGTCCAAACTGGGCTGGTTAGAGGCTCCCTCCACCATGAATTTGCCCAAACTGGGCTGGTTAGAGGCTCCCTCCACCATGAATTGGTCCAAACTGGGGTGGTTAGAGGCTCCCTCCACCATTAATTGGTCCAAACTGGGCTGGTTAGAGGCTCCCTCCACCATTAATTTGTCCAAACTGGGCTGGTTAGAGGCTCCCTCCACCATTAATTGGTCCAAACTGGGCTGGTTAGAGGCTCCCTCCACCATGAATTTGCCCAAACTGGGCTGGTTAGAGGCTCCCTCCACCATGAATTGGTCCAAACTGGGGTGGTTAGAGGCTCCCTCCACCATTAATTGGTCCAAACTGGGCTGGTTAGAGGCTCCCTCCACCATTAATTGGTCCAAACTGGGCTGGTTAGAGGCTCCCTCCACCATTAATTGGTCCAAACTGGGCTGGTTAGAGGCTCCCTCCACCATGAATTTGCCCAAACTGGGCTGTTTAGAGGCTCCCTCCACCATGAATTTGCCCAAACTGGGCTGGTTAGAGGCTCCCTCCACCATGAATTGGTCCAAACGGGTTTTTAGAGGCTCCCTTCACCATGAATTGGTCCAAACTTGGCTGTTTAGAGGCTCCCTCCACCATGAATTGGTCCAAACTTGGCTGTTTAGAGGCTCCCTCCACCATGAATTGGTCCAAACTGGGTTTTTTAGAGGCTCCCTCCACCATGAATTTGCCCAAACTGGGCTGTTTAGAGGCTCCCTCCACCATGAATTTGCCCAAACTGGGCTGGTTAGAGGCTCCCTCCACCATGAATTGGTCCAAACTGGGGTTTTTAGAGGCTCCCTCCACCATGAATTGGTCCAAACTTGGCTGTTTAGAGGCTCCCTCCACCATGAATTGGTCCAAACTGGGGTGGTTAGAGGCTCCCTCCACCATTAATTGGTCCAAACTGGGCTGGTTAGAGGCTCCCTCCACCATTAATTGGTCCAAACTGGGCTGGTTAGAGGCTCCCTCCACCATGAATTTGCCCAAACTGGGCTGTTTAGAGGCTCCCTCCACCATGAATTTGCCCAAACTGGGCTGTTTAGAGGCTCCCTCCACCATGAATTGGTCCAAACTGGGTTTTTTAGAGGCTCCCTCCACCATGAATTGGTCCAAACTGGGCTGGTTAGAGGCTCCCTCCACCATGAATTGGTCCAAACTGGGGTGGTTAGAGGCTCCCTCCACCATTAATTGTTCCAAACTGGGCTGGTTAGAGGCTCCCTCCACCATTAATTGGTCCAAACTGGGCTGGTTAGAGGCTCCCTCCACCATTAATTGGTCCAAACTGGGCTGGTTAGAGGCTCCCTCCACCATGAATTTGCCCAAACTGGGCTGTTTAGAGGCTCCCTCCACCATGAATTTGCCCAAACTGGGCTGGTTAGAGGCTCCCTCCACCATGAATTGGTCCAAACTGGGGTTTTTAGAGGCTCCCTCCACCATGAATTGGTCCAAACTTGGCTGTTTAGAGGCTCCCTCCACCATTAATTGGTCCAAACTGGGCTGGTTAGAGGCTCCCTCCACCATGAATTGGTCCAAACTGGGTTTTTTAGAGGCTCCCTCCACCATGAATTTGCCCAAACTGGGCTGTTTAGAGGCTCCCTCCACCATGAATTGGTCCAAACTGGGGTGGTTAGAGGCTCCCTCCACCATTAATTGGTCCAAACTGGGCTGGTTAGAGGCTCCCTCCACCATTAATTGGTCCAAACTGGGCTGGTTAGAGGCTCCCTCCACCATGAATTTGCCCAAACTGGGCTGGTTAGAGGCTCCCTCCACCATGAATTGGTCCAAACTGGGTTTTTTAGAGGCTCCCTCCACCATGAATTTGCCCAAACTGGGCTGGTTAGAGGCTCCCTCCACCATGAATTGGTCCAAACTGGGGTTTTTAGAGGCTCCCTCCACCATGAATTTGCCCAAACTCTGCTGGTTAGAGGCTCAATCCACCCTGATTTTCAAAACAAATGTTGGTGCCAACCTCAACTTACTACAAGGGCCAAATTCACTGCTGGTGACAAGCTCTCCTCACTGCAAGTGCCAAATACACATGTTTCAAGGTGTTTTCCTACTGTCAGAGAGGTGGTATTGAGTGTGTAAAGTGTGTAGTTGTTAGGCTGTGATGTTGGGGTAATAGAGGGTCTTTGGTGTGTTAGATGCCCCCAGACATGCTTCCCCTGCTGTCCCAGTGTCATTCCAGAGGTGTTGGCATCATTTCCTGGGGTGTCATAGTGGACTTGGTGACCCTCCAGACACGGATTTGGGTTTCCCCCTTAACGAGTATCTGTTCCCCATAGACTATAATGGGGTTCGAAACCCGTTCGAACACACGAACATTGAGCGGCTGTTCGAATCGAATTTCGAACCTCGAACATTTTAGTGTTCGCTCATCTCTAATCTTAATCATTTTTAGTTCTAAATATTTTGGTGTTTGCAGCAGCCATTTCAGTTTGATATATCTAATAACTGATGGACACAGTAATATTTCAGGATTGAAATGAGGTTTATTGTACTAACAGAAAATGCGCAATATGCATTAAACCAAAATTTGACCGGTGCAAAAATATGGGCACCTCAACAGAAAAGTGACATTAATATCTAGTACATCCTCCTTTTGCAAAGATAACAGCCTCTAGTCGCTTCCTGTAGCTTTTAATCAGTTCCTGGATCCTGGATGAAGGTATTTTGGACCATTTCTTTCTACAAAACAATTCAAGTTCAGTTAAGTTTGATGGTCGCCGAACATGGACAGCCCGCTCTCAAATGATCTGAAAACAAAGATTGTTCAACATAGTTGTTCAGGGGAAGGATACAAAAGTTGTCTCAGAGATTTAACCTGTCAGTTTCCACTGTGAGGAACATAGTAAGGAAATGGAAGACCACAGGGACAGTTCTTGTTAAGCCCAGAAGTGGCAGGCCAAGAAAAATATCAGAAAGGCAGAGAAGAAGAATGGTGAGAACAGTCAAGGACAATCCACAGACCACCTCCAAAGAGATGCAGCATCATCTTGCTGCAGATGGTGTCACTGTGCATCGGTCAACAATACAGCGCACTTTGCACAAGGAGAAGCTGTATGGGAGAGTGATGAGAAAGAAGCTGTTTCTGCACGTACGCCACAAATAGAGTTGCCTGAGGTATGAAAAAGCACATTTGGACAAGGCAGCTTCATTTTGGAAACAAAAATTGAGTTGTTTGTTTATAAAAAAAAGGCGTTATGCATGGCGTCCAAAAAGAAACAGCATTCCAAGAAAAACACTTGCTACCCACTGTAAAATTTGGTAGAGGTTCCATCATGCTTTGGGGCTGTGTAGCCAATGCCGGCATCGGGAATCTTGTTAAAGTTGAGGGTCGCATGGATTCCACTCAGTATCAGCTGATTCTTGAGAATAATGTTCAAGAATCAGTGACGAAGTTGAAGTTACGCCGGGGATGGATATTTCAGCAAGACAATGATCCAAAACACCGCTCCAAATCCTCAGGCATTCATGCAGAGGAACAATTACAATGTTCTGGAATGGCCATCCCAGTCCCCAGACCTGAATATCATTGAACATCTGTGGGATGATTTGAAGCGGGCTGTCCATGCTCGGCGACCATCTAACTTAACTGAACTTGAATTGTTTGTCCAAAATACCTTCATCCAGGATCCAGGAACTGATTAAAAGCTACAGGAAGCGACTAGAGGCTGTTATCTTTGCAAAAGGAGGATCTACTAAATATTAATGTCACTTTTCTGTTGAGGTGCCCATACTTTTGCACCGGTAAAATTTTGGTTTAATGCATATTGCACATTTTCTGTTAGTACAATAAACCTCATTTCAATCCTGAAATATTACTGTGTCCATCAGTTATTAGATATATCAAACTGAAATGGCTGCTGCAAACACCAAAATATTTAGAACTAAAAATGATTAAGATTAATAGGGGTGCCCAAACTTTTTCATAGGACTGTACATTTGCAAATTGAATTACCCCTTTGTAAAAACCCCTTCCCCAACCAAAAACAAGGCAAGGCCAGCATAACATGTGGAAAAGGTGATGTAAATGCATCATAACTAAAGTCTGGTGCAAAACGGTAACTATTCTCTGCCCCAGGACCATTCATGCTTTCACTAAGTAAATGAAGCAGACATTGATTATGGGCTATTTCTCATTACTATCAACCACTATTATGGGTTATTTCTCATTACCATTGTCTGCTACTATGGGCTACTTCTCATAACTATTGTCTACTACTATGTGCCATGTCTCAGTACTATTGTCTACCACTATGGGCTATTCCTCATTGCTATTGACTACTACTATGGGCTACTTCTCATTACTATCGACTACTACTATGTGCCATGCCTGATTACTATTGACTACTACTATGTGCCATGCCTGATTACTATCGGCTACTACTATGTGCCATGTCTCATTACTATTGTCTACCACTATGGGCTATTTCTCATCACTATTGTCTACTACTATGGGCTACATCTCATTACTATCGGCTACTACTATGGGCTACTTCTCATAAGTATTGGCTACTATTATGAAATATTTCTCATTATAATCAGCAAAATCACATTTCCAAAAGCATGGAAAAGACAAAAATTTATTAGCGTTTCACTTACATGTAAGCAGCAGCAGCCAAAAAAAAAAAAAGCCTGAATAGTGGCCATATTGCCTCAGGAGACATAGTTTGGAACCTCCCTAACTATAGATAATTTTGGCTCTGCGACAGCTGATGGGTGTATCCATTTTATTACTGCTCTAGGCAATAATGTGCTCATCTTGGCTGAACCCCATTAGGCTGTAGACAATGCTCTACCTAAATTACTAAAACCAAAGCATTTTATAGATATTATAACCTTTCTGCAATAATCTAATGTGAAATATTCCATACTCCTTTTTGCAATATGACACATAACTGCCGAGTGATTTCACATGTGTCATTTTGGTGCAGTTTTGAAATGAAAATTAGAAGTTTTCTCATGAAAAGCGAAAAGTAGAATTTTCCCTTTATATTTTCTCTTCCTATTGCTATTGATTTCTGCATCACAACAGCATATGTGAAAGCCCCCTTGCTAAATTTATTGCAAAGCTGTGACCTTTGTGTCTTATGGAAAGATGCCACTAGGGGAAGTCTATAAACTTACTAAATGCTGCTTCTAATTCTAAAAACTAAGGTAGTACTCCGTTTGTTAGACAAATTCATTAAAAGTGAGGCAAATCACAAAAGGGCAAATATACTGTATGATCCCCTCAGCCGGGCTCCCATCCAGAACATTACAACAAATTTGTCACCAGGGTGAAACATAAAGAAAATTTGTGTCTCCTTTGTTAGGCCAGGGCCCCACAGGACAGAAGCACCACAATCGCAGTGTTTTACAGAGCAGGCAAAGTGGATGGGATTCTAGCGAATCCCATGCCCACTTTGCAGTAAAAACAGCTGTGCAGACACGCCGTGATTTCCAAAACCAGTGTGGTTTTGGAAATTGCAGCATGTCAATTATACCTACCGAAACACCGGCAGTTTCCCCATAGGTATAATTGCAACAGAAAATCCGCGGAGGAATACTCCGCAAACTTTCTGTTTAAAGTGCTGCGGGAAGAACCACGATGTGTTCCTGACAAGGTTTTTCCCACAGCACTTTATTGCTGCGGAACATCCCGTGGGGCCTTAGCCTTAAGATGTTAATTTATTTCACAATATTCAATTGAGCATCACCAGAAGAGTTTTCAGCATAGCTCCCTGGCCCTGTCACTCAAAGAAAGGCGGAGGTTAAGGACCCAAACGATGGTTACCTGTGGAACCTGGTGGACCCCATTGACTATAATACACAGTCCGCAGTTTTCAGCCTCCATGCAGGTGATTTCTCTTAAAAAGAAGTCAAGAAAAAAAAAAGTGGTGACCTGTCTGAAGATACTAGTGGCAATGTACACTTACCTGATGTTCTTTGGTTTAGTGAACACCTTCTGTCCCCTGTGAGTACTGCACTCCTCATGTACTTACTAGAAGAATGGTTAGAAATATATCTGCCTCTGTCATCATTGCTATCTCACAGTCATGGGTATGAATATTTTTATAAATCTTTACAGCCCTACAGGTGAATAAGCTTACTTACCACTGTAGAAATACTAAACTTGATTAGGGCACCTCACATGTGATCTATATATTCTAGAAGTTTGGTACATGACTACACTTCATTCAAATGATATCCCTTGACATACAGGCTTAAAACTTACAAAATAATAAAAAATAATAATAATAAAAAAAAATAATACCCCCATTGTTCCTGTTCCTAAGCTTCAAATCTACCTGCTGGACTCTCCTACCTACTCCAACCAGACATGGTTGGTCGGCAAATCACTTGCCACCGCAGTGACGCAAACAGCCTTGGCTGATCGTGCTTGGCTATGTGGTCATTTCCTATCACTGGATGATAGAGGTTCCAGCTACAGTCACTGCTTAATGCATAATTTTCTTTGTTAAGGTAGACAGGATTAAAAAATTCTGAACCAATAGATTCTTAATAGAGATTTGTTTCTAAAAATATTCATGTAGTTCAACCCTCTGGCTCATTTCGAAACTGGAAATGCTATTATTATATTCTAGGATCTCTTCAGACCACAAAGTATAATATGTGGTGGTCTCACTTCTCTAGGGCATCCTTGCAGTGCCCAGGTGTTCCCACACATCCTCTGCTGGCCTGTCCTGTCCACTAGGTAACATCACTGAGGCCCAGTCCATTGAGGTCACAGTGCTAAGACCCAGTGTCGTTTTCTTATTCCTAATGCTCATCTCTTGTCAGACTGGGTAGAAGCTACTCTTAGACTTCTTATGACATGCTGTTCTGTCTATCAAATGGTCCTGCAGTTATATCCTTTATCCAGGGTTACAATGCAGGCTTCAATGGCTGGGAAAAAAAAGATTTAAAAAAAAAAAAAAAAAAAAAGGTGATAAGTTCAGAGACTGCTTTTATGGTTAAATGACCAGTAATCCTGGGTAACTGTAGTCGTCCTAATTGATAAGGCTGAGTGCCAGGCAATAAGGAAATCACACCACTCACAATGTTGGTATTAGTTCCTCTCTCAGGGCACTTTATTTAAGTGGGGTTAAATAGCAGCAGACAAAGACAAAGAGATAAGAACAATGTAAGTTCTGTGTTCATTCCTGATTGTTGTAGCACATCTTAATTACACAAAAAAGAAAGTTTAAACAGTTCCATAAACAGTCAGCTGCTTTCGCTCCTGGTGGTGTCTCCTGGGAGAGGTCTCCTGGCAGCGAGCCAAGCATGTGCTCTTTACACGCAAAAGAATTTCACTCTGGAATGGAGGTATCATCTTATCACATAACATTATTCCATTTTCAAGCATAAGCAACTATATCTAACATTCAGTTTTTTAAGGATAACAATGTTTTTCATACAATACATGATTATAACCTTCACATAGGCACAGCGAAAAATATCTCACCTTACCATAACTTACACCTTTTATGAAGGCGTGTGGATTATTCCAGAGATGACTTTATTTCTTTTATTTTAGGAGTAGAAATAGAATGTTCAAATCTGCCAAAAAACAACTTAAGAAGATCATTGTGAGTCTTACCGTACTTCTCATCATCTTCTTTAGCTACATCCATCATTCTAAGGTAGGTTCCTCATAGAGATTAAAGATCACACTTTTTCATAACTTTATATCTGTGTAACAGAAGAAATATTGATCATTTCTTGTCAGCCTAAAAACCTTAGCTCCTACAAACCCAATGTAGCATGTGTTCTGATTTGGAATATGCTGAAGTCTCAATCTTACCAAGTGAAGCCAACAATGTAGATCTGCAAATAAGTGAGCTAATGAGTCTTGTAAATCATATTATTCCAAGTGTGAATTCTACACGTATAAATGAAGTAACCAGTGCCAAAAAAAGCATTGCAACCATCATAGACTATAAATCTACATACTTTATAGGAGACACCATAACGGTTTGAGTTGAGTTGTCTAATTACTTAGGTAAAAAGAAGACCTATGGAGGAGATTTCTTATGAGCTCGAATTTTTTCTCCAAACCTTGGAGCTGGAGCTTCTGGGACAATCAAGGATTTCGATAATGGGACCTATAATGTCTATTTTACTCTATTTTGGGAAGGTCGAGTGAAAATATCTATTCTTTTGATGCATCCCAGTGAAGTAGTCGCGGTTTTATGGAGTCAAGAAACCTTGGTTACAAACTTGTTAAATATACTGGTAAATTCCTCAACGAAAATCAAGAGGTTTACACAGAATGTGGATTTTCTTTACAAACAAAGAGAAAGAAATGTGAATATGTGGATAAAAGATATGGAGAATCCTTCTACTGTATTAAACTTCCCGGCATAGCTTGTGAAGCTTTCATATATCTGATGAGTGAAAACAGGCAACATACCTATGTGACCAGTGAGCAGAAGGATCTGTTTGAATGGTAAATACTTTTTCTAATTATTCCATTTATTTAAATTATAATTATAACATAGTTTTAATTATTATCATTTGCTTGACTTAAATGGCTTATATAGGATTAGATATACAGTACAGAATATTGTGCACTGCTACAGTAGTGCTAAGAACACGGAAACAAATGTGGCATTTTACAGTCTCTGCAAACTGAATCCCATTCACATATTGCGAAAAAATACACGCTGCAGACATGCGGTAATTTCCAAAACCGTCCTGGTTTTGGAAATTGCATCACGTCAATTATACCTACAGAAATGCCTGTGGTTTCCCTTGTGGTATAATGGAAGCAGAAAGTCTGCAGAGGGAAACCTCTGAAAACCACTGTGGGAAGAACGCAATACGTTGTCTCCGTGTTTTTTCCTGCAGTGTTTTTTTGCTGCGGCCCGCTACATGGAGCCTTAGCTTCAAGAGGATGTGCTGTATTTCCTTGTACAGTGGAAATTGCTACAGTCCCTTTGTTTTTAGGATCAGAATGTTTGGACTACCATTGATCAGACGATAGTTTTCGTAGTCATATGCCATAACATTCATTGAACACCCCTTTAAAGTAAGTGTACCACCACCAAAATCATTTCTAAACCCCTAATTCATTTGTAAATAACTCATAGGGTGCCATTCGTGACATTGTGAACATAACTTTTTGCTTTCAAAGTGTAGTCTTGCTGCCAAAAAAAAAATAATCAACTTTTGGCCAGTGGCCCACACTGCAAAATTGCTGTTTTACATTACCAGAAAAGTGATGGTATTCTGGCTTACCCGCGTTTGTAAAAAATTTTTCTGTATAGATATAATAGGGGTAGGAAGTCTGCAGACTTTCTGTTAAAAATGCTACAGGAAAAACATGATGTGTTTCCGACGCAGTCTTGTCCACAGCATTTTTTGGCAGCGATTCACTACCTGGAGCCTTAGTCTCAATGGGGTTATGCCATGAAACATATTTACCTTCTATCCATAAAATTGTTACTGCAGTGGGGGTCTGACTGATGAGAAGTCCAGCAGGGGCAAGCACACATTCAGCCTGGATGCATTCATAAAAGGGATGAAACTTTCCCCTGTTCTCAGGGTCAGTTGGGGGTCTTAGTGGTCAGATCCCATCCAAACAGCTACTTAAATATTTTTCATGGTATAACCCCTTTAATCCATATGTAATTTTTTTTCCAATAATTTGTATGTAAATTTGTTGTTTGGTGCACACAGGGCAAGGTGAACATATCTTTCTGCCTGTGGTTGGTGCCAGCATTGTTCCCTAATATAAAGACTGGCTGGTCCGAATAGGCAAAGGCAATAGGCAAAAATGAATGCTTCAGCAGGCTGAGTCCTGGTTCACATCTGCTTAAAAAGCAGTGAGTAAGGAAAGCAGACGGACGTCAGGGGTCCGTGTGTTTTCCATGCAGTGTCCACACAAATCATGCAGAGAGAAAAGTAGTGCTTGTAGCACTTTTCTCTACGCATCACTCGTTCGGACAACGCTCGGAAAACACACGGATCCATTGTAGTCTATTGGGTCCGTCCGCTTTCATTGCTCACCACTTTTTAAAGCATTCAGTATTTAGTTCGGGGGTCCCCAAGCGGACTCCGTGAACGGAATACCAATGCAGTTGTGAACCAGGCTCCGCCATGTTGCACAGAACAGCGGATAAGCATATGGATTAAAAGTAGATTTTTCCACCAGTAACGTCATTGTGAGTGATTGATTTAAAAACCATTATGGCGGTGGTAGAATTACTTTAAAGTCCAGACGTTCATTCTTTTGTCTTCTTAGGTGTCTAGATATCAATAACGCTTTCTCACATTTTTTTCCTCCTCCATTAAAGGTCCAATTATGGAGTAGAGATTCCCAAACTAATCGGAAGTGTTGATGTTCTGAAATGTTCGGGTAAGTGCTTTTCACTTTTTACCATCATTCTTACTACTCTTGGATTCCTGTCATATTCATGTAAATTCCTAACCGCTAAAAACGAAAACAGTCTACAGGGAGGCTTCAAAGTCTAACTGAAATTTCACTTTTTTGTTGCTGAACATTTTTGTATTATACTTTATTAACCTATTGTACTCCCTTTTAGCTGAAAACAAGTTCTAAAATTCTCCCTGGCAATGCTTATAGTGTCTTGTATTCACCCTCTATTGCTATGTATACATATATAGCAAATGCCAAAGGAGAGGGGGGCGGGGTGTCAATTCCAATAGCTGTATTTCCTGTTGTTTTTTTTTACCACCTAGAAAAATTCTACTTCTATAATTTCAAAGCTACAGATATAGGAGAAAAAGAGAAATCTTGAGTTTTCAACTTGTTTTAACCAGTGAGGAAGTTAAAGACCTGAGTATTCTGTCTACGCTCGGTGTATTCTGTCCATTTTACACAATTTTTATATAGTTTCTAACCCAACAATTTGTTTGTTCCTCTCGTTTGCAGCACTTCTCTTTTTTGATAATCATGGAAATGGCTGGCATCAGACATACTTAGCATATGATTTAATAAATCATATTTACATCCAATGGAAGAAACATGGGCACCCATTTGTAACTCAAAGCTTTTTCACTGTGAAAGATCATACCTATATCACTGATGAAATTGGCCAACTTGGTGGAGGTGCCAACACCATCATCATCATCATTACTGTAGGACAACATTTCCGACCTTTTCCTCTCAAACTCTTTATCAGAAGAATTCTCAATATTCGTAAAGCCATTGAAAATTTATTTTGAAGAATTCCAGATACAAAAGTTATCATAAAAACAGAAAACACCAGAGAAATGAACCCTGATGTTGAACGATTCAGTGATTTTTATGGATACATCCAATATCTGTTGGTGAAAGATATCTTCAGAGTGCTTAACGTTGGTGTGATTGATGCTTGGGACATGACCACAGCCTATGGGTCATATAATGTTCACCCACCACAAATCGTCATTAAGAATCAAATCAATCTATTTCTTTCTTTCATTTGTTAATTTTATTAATATATGTGTTATTTATTTTTGACAAATATAATATACATTTGGAAATAAGAAATGTTTTTGTTATTTTATTAGGATAAAAATCTTTAGGCTAAGCCCTCTTGCACATGACCATGTGCAGTCTCCGGGTCAGTGAAAATGGTTAGGTGACACATGGATTGGTATTTGTGTGTGTCATCAATGGCTTTCACCGACCCATACAATCCAAATGAATTGTCAGAGCTACATTTATGATAGGTAAACCTGCTCCATAAGTTCTGGTTCTTCAATTCTATTAACTTTAGTATGTTAATTCGTTCTTGATATTAGATAAGATTTGTTGGCAACAAATTTTTAGTTAGCAAGGCAAGGCTACAGGTTCAATGAAGGCCTATGGGTGGCCTTATATGACTCCATATAACTTGGGTGTTGAATAGAACCATAATATGGCTCAGAATAGTTATTGCAAGAGATGAGCGAGTAGTACTCGATCGAGTAGGTATTCGATAGAATACTACGGTATTCAAAATACTCGTTCTCGATCGAGTACCACTCGCTATTTGAATGTAAAAGTTCGATGCAGAACCAGCATTGATTGGCCGAATGCTATACAGTTGGCCAATCAACGCTGGTTCTTCTCCTACCTTTAGAAGTCTTCTCCTTGCAGCTTCCCCGCAGCGTCTTCCGGCTCTGAATTCACTCTGCCAGGCATCGGGCCTGGGCAGAGCCGACTGCGCATGTCCGCTTGTAGTGCGGGCATGTGCAATCGGCTCTGCCCAGGCCCGATGCCTGGCAGGGTGAATTCAGAGCCGGAAGATGCCGCGGGGACGCTGCAAGGAGAAGACTGCTCGGAGGATCCAGCCCGACCCTCACTCGTGGACTTGGTAAGTATAATTTGATCGAATGTTGCCCACCCCTGAAACGGGCATTTTCCCCCCCATAGACTATAATAGGGTTCGATATTCGATTCGAGTAGTCGAATATTGAGGGGCTACTCGAAACGAATATCGAACCTCGAGCATTTTACTGTTTGCTCATCTCTAGTTATTGCTAATAAATGTTCATGAAGTGTGTTATCTAATGACTTTAACATTCATGTTTTTTTCAGTTTAGAGTGGCATTTACTCAATTTTACATATTTGGAAGTTATGAACTATATAATGTTAATGCGACTACTCTATCGCTATCAGAAGAAAGTATGAAAATCTTCAACAAAATGTCTGCCATGGTCCCTAACCTTACTTTGACTGATCTTGAGAAAACATCTAGTGCCAGAAGAAGCATTGCCACAATAGTCCATCCGAAACTGAAGTACTGTGTTGGAGACAAGTTAATTGTCCAAATTGACATGTTTGACAATTTTGGTAACAAGAAAACATATGGAGGAGACTTCATAAAAACGCGAATCTTCACACCTAATCTTCAAGCTGCAGCATCAGGGAACATAGAAGATTTTAACAATGGAACTTATCATGTCCATTTTACCCTATTTTGGGAAGGGCGAGTTTATATTTCTATTGTTCTTTACCACCCAAGTGAAGGGGTTGCAGCTCTATGGAGATCAAGAAACGAGGACTATGGTCTTGTATACTTCATAGGAACCTTTATGAATGGAAGTCAACAAGTCAAAAGTGAATGTGGATTTGACTTGAATTCACATAAAAACTTATGTGAATATAGAAATGGGGAAGACAATGAAGCATTTTACTGCTACAAAGTAGATTCTCTGAGCTGTAAGTCATTAGCTTACCTCCAGTCCTTCAACAGGCAACTCTCTTTCCTCACACCGCTTGAAACAATACTTCTTAGAAGGTAACAATGCAATGTACTATTTTTTTCTTTTTATTTCTTTTTCCCGCAACGCTTTTTTGCTGCGGCCTGCTATGTGGGGCCTTAGTCAAAATGTCTTGGTCTTGAATATTTTTAATATATTAATAAGTTAAATGTGTTTTCCCAAGGACATAACTACAGGGTGTCCCAAAAAAATGTATACACATTTTAGCAGCTGATAACTCAATTATTTATTCTTTCTTTACAGACTGAACCCATTAAACCGAGTGATGGCATACAGACTTGACTTTGAAGAAAGGAAATTTATTCTAAAATGCTACTGGAAGTATGAAAACGCAGTAGAAGTGCAAAGACAATTTAGGAGGGAGTTTAACAAAGAACCACCTACACAAGTTACCATCACTCGAATTAGGGATAAGTTTGAAGCTGATGGAACTGTTCAGGACGTCCATAAGAAGCGTTCCGGAAGACCACGTACCTCGACAAGCCCCATAAAAGAAGAAAGATTACTGGAAACGTTTCAGCGAAGTCCACGAAAGTCTTTGCGGCAAGCTAGTCCTGAGGTAGGGATTTCAAAATCATCAGTCCATCGCATCATGAAACGTTGTCAGTGGAGAAGTTACATTCCAAGATTAGTCCATGCTCTCAATGACGATGATCCAGACCGAACAGTATTGCGAGTGATACTTGGAACGATGTAACGAAGATGCACACTTTCCCACAAAGATTGTGTGGAGTGATGAGGCCACATTCAAATTAAATGGTTCGATTAACAGAAACAATTGCACCTACTGGGGACCTGAGAATAACACATGGTAGTGTGGAGGTGCCCCATCTTTCTTCTTTTATGGGGCTTGTCGAGGTACGTGGTCTTCCGGAACGCTTCTTATGGATGTCCTGAACAGTTCCATCAGCTTCAAACTTATCTCTAATTTGAGTGATGGTAACTCGTGTAGGTGGTTCTTTGTTAAACTCCCTCCTAAATTGTCTTTGCACTTCTACTGCGTTTTCAGACTTCCAGTAGCATTTTAGAATAAATTTCCTTTCTTCAAAGTCAAGTCTGTACAGTATGCCATCACTCGGTTTAATGGGTTCAGTCTGTAAAGAAAGAATAAATAATTGAGTTATCAGCTGCTAAAATGTGTATACATTTTTTTGGGACACCCTGTATATTTAAATTTGTAGGCAATTAAAAAGTAAATATTTTTTCAAATTTAAATAATTAAACCTTTATAAAAATTTTAAGATTTTTCTGTAATTATCTTAGTGGTGATTTCCCTTAGATATAGTTGTTTGTGGGAAAAACCTCTTTTATTAAAGTCACCACTAACTGATCTTTAACTTTCCTTTAAACTCAACAGTTTTAATTTTGTTATCTTTTCTGAGAACAATTTTCCACCCGTTCCTTTAACGCCACCCCCCATGACTACAACGTTGATGGCCTAAAGTAAAAGTGGCTGAGATGATAAAATACTGGGGCAAAGCATAAAAAACAAAAGTGTTGACTGCTGCATCTAAGGCCAGTGATTACCCGCAGGGTCACAATTTTTTGGCTTGGTCTCATCTCTGCTGCCCAGTGGGGATTTAATAGGTGAGTAATGTTTTCTTGGTTTTTATATAAGATCATTGCTTGTCTATGCCCCAAATGTTAGAATCTCCATTTATGTCATCACTGTTGTAGTTCTGGAAAACTCCTTTCATTTCTTATATTAACTGCCCATGAAATAACTACAATTCTCATAAACGTTTCCAAGGGTTTGATATTATAGAAATTAGTAGCTAAATTACAGATTAGTATAATGCAGAGAAACCTAGAGTAGTGAGATTGACTATACAATATTTTTAATAACCTTTGTTTAAAAATTCTCTTCCCAGAGAAAACATTGCAATAGAAATCCCAAAGAACCCTGAATATGTTGATGTGCAGACATGTAAAGGTGAGTATTTAGTATTTAAACCCTACAAATTGTACAGCGCTACGGAATATGTTGGCGCTATATAAATAAAATTTATTATTATTATATTATTATTATTAGTGTATTTTAGTAGTTTTAAACACCAAGATGCTGTTATGCACAGCACACTTCAGATTGTACTTGGCTATACCCATTTTAACTGGAAAAGCTCTTTAAACCCTTTAGGCTTAATCCTGGGCTTTCCTTTTTTTGTTCAGTAATGCATTCTAAAATCCATAACTTGGTACCATTTTAAGGTAAAAAATTTTAATTTATGGAGTAGGAGGGGGGAATATAAAAAGGCAATTCTAAAATTCTTTCTCTTTATTTATAAGTTGTTTGGTTTTTTAGCAATGGTGGCAAATTTATCAATAATGTTTAAAAGTGCAAATTTAGACTAGACAATTTTAAAGAGGACCTTTCATGTCTTTGGGCACACACGATTTGATATACCACTAGAAAGCCAACAGTGCGCTGAATTCAGCACAATATCGGCTTTCCCGTTATGTGCTCCTGGTGAAGAGCTATCGGTGTTATTGTAGCTCTTCATTGTAAGAAGGGCTTTCCTGACAGTCTAACTGGGAATGCCCCTCCTGATAGTCTGGCTGTACCTCTGTATGGTCAGATGGGGCGTTCCTTACTGCCCAGCCATTCTGGGCATCAGCATTGTGTCAGGCATCCCACTCCTGATTAGGCCCAAATGAATGGGCCTAAACAGGAGTGTGTCTCGAGCCGCCAAATCCATGGCAAGATAGGTCATGTCTCTTCTTTTTTCCGCTGCTAGCTAGCGGGAAAAAAAAAGCGAGCAGCTCCCATTGAAGTCAATGGGAGTCATTTTTGCAGGCAGATTTTGAGCCAGATTCTGCCTCAAAATTCACCTGCAAAAATCCCATGTGAACATACGCTTAGATGCCTGTACAGCAATTTAGGAGTTAAATGTCTAGCATCAGAGGTTTCTCTGGTCTTAGACATTACAGCAGGAATCTGACTGGCAAGAGGTTATTACTAGAGATGAGCGAACAGTAAAATGTTCGAGGTTCGATATTCGTTTCGAGTAGCCCCTCAATATTCGACTACTCAAATCGAATATCGAACCCTATTATAGTCTATGGGGGGAAAATGCTTGTTTCAGGGGTAGGCAACATTCGATCAAATTATACTTACCAAGTCCACGAGTGACGGTCGGGCTGGATCCTCTGAGAAGTCTTCTCCGTGCAGCGTCCCCGCGGCATCTTCCAGCTCTGAATTCACTCTGCCAGGCATCGGTCATGGGCAGAGCCGACTGCGCATGCCTGCACTACAAGCCTGATGCCTGGCAGAGTGAATTCAGAGCCGGAAGACGCCGCGGGGAAGCTGCACGGAGAAGACTTCTAAAGGTAGGAGAAGAACCAGCGTTGATTGACCGACTTTATAGCATTCGGCCAATCAATGCTGGTTCTGCATCGAACTTTTACATTCGAATAGCGAGTGGTACTCGATCGAGTATGAGTATTTCGAATACCGTAGTATTTGATCGAATACCTACTCGATCGAGTACTACTCGCTCATCTCTAGTTATTACGTATTTATTAATTATTTTGTATCAATCCTTCAGTTTACTCTCCATGGAATCTGGAAAAATGTAAGATTGGAATGAAATCTCCATCTCCCAGTGGTTTTGTGTTACAAAATATATGGAAACCTGTGTTTTGCACCATCCCCAACTTTACTACCCAAAAGAAGATGTACAATTGCTTAAGTGACAAAATGATCTACTTTTTGGGAGACTCAACTGTACAACAATGGGTTACATATCTAGTACAGACTTTGAAAGGTAAGGTAAAAAGTTTCTCAATCAATTTATGTACAAATCATAATCTAAATGAAGAACTCGATTTAAAAATGGTTTTATATGTAATTTTAGGTAATCTTTTTGTGCACTATATTTTTTAATAGATCTGGAAAAGTTTGATCTTCATAGAGCTGGAATGGAGACGTTGATGGTTGCAGTAGATCAGAAAAGGAATATTCATTTACAGTGGAAAAAGCACAGTCATCCAACTATTGCCAGCCATTTGTACATGGTCAAAGATGATGCTTATATTCATGAGCAGATAAATCGACTAGCTGGAGGTCACCATTACATTATTGTCATCTGTTTGGGTCAACACTTTAGGCTTTTTCCAGTCCATCTTTTCATTAGGAGGGTTATTAATGTATACAACGCTTTGTTGAATCTCTTCTTGAGGAGTCCTGATACTAAGGTCATCATCAAAACTGAAAATACCAGAGATGACCGTCATGATGCAGAGAGATTAAGTGACTTCCATGGTTACATCCAAAACCTGATTGTGAGAGACATCTTCAGAAATCTTCCTGTTGCTATGGTTGACGCATGGGAAATGACCATTGCCTACAATACACATAATGTTCATCCTCCAGAACATGTGATCAAGAGCCAGATAGAAATGTTTCTAACATATATTTGTTAAATTTGTTTGAAAATTAGTGCTGAGCTCCTAACTTACATCCTGTTAAAAGATCTCAATAGTATCTTGCAGTTTGGGCTTTTAGGTGACTTTGATAGATGCCATACCAATACATAGGGGGTATTTCAAGATATAATCCAAGTTGTCCTTATTTTAGAGTCAGCTGTTGTAGACACTGTTGAAAGTGGAGGTCTAGCTAAGGTTTACATTGTCCTCCTACCACAGAAGTCATAAGGATTTCATCAAGTCCAAGCTATCAAGTTGATCTAGAAGAGGATGATGCCAATTACCCCATCAGAAGAAAAAAAAATCTTTTCCAACTCAAAATATGGCAATGGGTCTAAATCCCTCAATCAACAACCTATCCCTTCTAGCTCCTATTGTTAGGGTTGAGACGTACACTAACATTCAAAAGTTTAGGGTCACTTAGAAATTTCCTTATTTTTGAAAGAAAAGCACAGTTTTTCAATGAAGATATTATTAAAAGAATCAGAAATACACTCTATAAATTGTAAATGTAGTAAATGACTATTCTAGCTGAAAATGTCTGGTTTTTAATGCAATATCCACATAGGTGAATAGAGGCCCATTTACAGCAACCATCACTCCAGTGTGCTAATGGTACATTGTGATTGCTAACTGTGTAAGAAGGCTAATGGATATTTAGAAAACTCCTTGTGCAAGTATGATAGCACAGCTGAAAACAGTTTTGCTGGTTAGAGAAGCTATAAAACTGACCTGAGTGTGTACTACTCCCTTCAGAGGACAGCACAAACAGGCTCTAACCAGGGTACAAAGAAGTGGGAGGCCCCGCTGCACAACTGAGCAACAAGACAAGTACATTAGAGTCTCTAGTTTGAGAAATCGACGTCTCAAGGTCAACAACTGGCAGCTTCATTAAATAGTAAACTCAAAACACCAGTGTCAACGTGTACATTGAAGAGGCGATTCCGGGATGCTGACCTTCAGGGCAGAATGACAAAGGAAAAGTCATATCTGAGACTGGCTAATAAAAGGAAAAGATTAATATGGGCAAAAGAACACAGACATTGGACAGAGGAAGATTGGAAAAAAGTGTTATGGACAGACAAATCGAAGTTTGAGGTGATTGGATCACACAGAATAACATTTGTGAGATGCAGAACAACTGAAAAGATGCTGGAAGAGCCTGACGC
This sequence comes from Leptodactylus fuscus, assembly GCF_031893055.1. Classification (NCBI taxonomy): domain Eukaryota; kingdom Metazoa; phylum Chordata; class Amphibia; order Anura; family Leptodactylidae; genus Leptodactylus; species Leptodactylus fuscus. The sequence continues at coordinate 122,381,157 of NC_134270.1, read as the reverse complement.
CATCTGTCAAGCATGGTGGAGGTAATGTGATGGTCTGGAGTTGCTTTGGTGCTGGTAAAGTGGGAGATTTGTACAAGGTAAAAGGGATTTTGAATAAGGAAGGCTATCACTCCATTTTACAATGCCATGCCATACCCTGTGGACAGTGCTTGGTTAGAGCCAATTTCATATTACAACAGGACAATGACCTAAAGCCACCTCCAAATTATACAAGAACAATTTAGGGAAGAAGCAGGCAGCTGGTATTCTATCTGTAATGGAGTGGCCAGCGCAGTCACCAGATCTCAACCCCATTAAGCTGCTGTGAGAGCAGCTTGACCGTATGGTACGCAAAAAGTGCCCATCAAGCTAATCCAACTTGTGGGAGGGGCTTCTGGAAGCACGGGGTGAAGTTTCTCCAGTTTACAAGAGCAAATTAACAGCTAGAATGCCAAAGGTCTGCAATGCTGTAATTGCTGCAAATAGAGCATTCTTTGACAAATGCAAAGTTTGAAGGAGAAAATTATTATTTCAAATAAAAATCATTATTTCTAACCTTGTCAATGTCTTTATGATATTTTCTATTCATTTTGCAACTTATTTGATAAATAAAAGTGTGAGTTTTCATGAAAAACACAAATTGTCTCGGTGACCCCAAACTTTTGAACGGTAGTGTATACTGTGGCCCCTTTAAGTCTGTCAGGTCCACAGAGACAAATTCTCCTTTAAGAAATTGTGATTTAATTCATGTGCCAACCTGGGTCTTTATAATTCCCTCCTTTTCTCTCTTCCATGCCGGCTATTGGTTTCTCCCTGGTTTTGGCTCCCATCCCTGTTGTTTCCTGTTTGTGATTGCTGTTTCTGTTTCTCTGGCTCTGACCAACGGACTATATACCTGGACTTCTCTTTGGATTGCAACTATGCTGAATTATCTCACTCTTTCATTTGACTTCTGTGACGTACCTTGACCTCTCATTCCATCATTCGCTGGTGTACTTCGCTGCTATCTCCATTGCAGACCCTGCTCTGTCATTTACTCCTTGTCTGTTGAATTGCTTGCAACTCTGCTCTCTGGCTTCTGCTCACAGTTAATCAATTTGTGGCACATTCCCCTGTGTTGTCAACTCTGTTCTGGGATTGCCAAGTCCATCTCCACCACTAGGAACTCTGGTAAAAATGTTTTGAGACTAGTTTTAGCTCATACTGGATGTGTAGAAGTTTGGTTACGGTTTCTCCACTAGCGGTCGTTGCTAGCTGGACCCTGTACCTGCATAACTTTACATTTTAGCTTTAAATATCCACATAAATCACTAGATATAGGACAATACCCCAATATAACATCAGGATTGTTTCAGCAATTTGACAACTTGTTATATGGGTATTTTTGTAAATTATCAATAAAGAATCCTTGAAGCCACAGTACTGTAAATAAGAAATACACCTGGAGGTCATGTCTGTTCCTCTTGTCTTGTTATATTTCCATTTTTCTCCTATACTACATTAAATACATATGTTCTCTAATACCATGTTCCAAAACGTACCCTACTCTTGTGGTACAGAGACTGTGGACTAGTACTGCAGCCTCGATACTGCTGTTTGCCTCTATAGTCTACTTAGTCTTAAAATTCTTAAAGTTAAAATCATCACCTACAACTATATATTTTTAAGACCATTTTCATACATATGTAACATAGCCACAAAATCCTCAGCAAACCTACAACACCCCTGTAGAAAGTTTTCTTAGGCTAAGGCCCTATGTATCGCCCGCAGCAAAAAAGTGATGCAGGAAATAGACTTATGGGGAAAGAGAAACACTAAAATGAGGCTGAATTTTTTTCCACAGTATTTTTATTATTTTTAGCTGTGATTCAGACATAATTTGGTAACGTTTTGGCATCTGTATTGAAATGCATGTCTCATATTCTGGCGTCTGTGTAGCAATGCAATATCAAGACCTCCCGTCTGAACACAATACAAACTTCAGACGAACATCTAGGTGATCTCTGAGGGTAAATTCACCCGGGGTAATTTGGTCAGGATTTTGAGGCTGTATCCGGATCAAAAAGATGGCTCCCATTCAAATCAAAGGGATCCGGTCAGTTCTTTTTTCCAGGAGCTGTTTGTTCTGGCTCCCGGAAAAAAGAAGCAACATACTCATTCTTCAGGCAGATTCGCCTCGCGACATCCGCCTGAAGACACTCCCTCCCGACAAGGCCCATTCATTTGCTACCATATTTTGGTCCGGAACCTGAGGCAGCCTCCACCTCAGGTTCCAGACAAAAAAACCCAGTGTGAACCCAGCCTAAGCATTTTTCATTGAAAACATTGTGCAAAAAACTAAAAGTTTTTCTTTGCTAATAAAAAGTGAATTGAAAAAAAGTTGTTCTTTGCTGTCATTAATATTTCTTGGTAACCAGAAAAACAGGTCTTGACTACTCAGTAACCTACCATAATTAGAGAAGGGGATTCCTCTATGACAGGCTGTGTAGGTGTGAAACACATTTTTCTAAATTGTATGTACAGTGCTGTGCATACAAAAAGAATTGACTCAAAAATAGAAGTATTAGGCTACATGCACATGACCGTGCACAGTGTACAGTTCAGTAAAGATGGCACTGATGATACATAGATTGATATCTGTGCGTCACCTATGCTTTTCACTGACCCATATATTGAGGCTAAGTCCCCACTTTGCAGAAACGCAGCTTTTTTTGTTGCAGATTTTGCTGTGTTTTTTTGATCCAAAGCCAAGAATGGCTACAAAAGAAATGGGAAATATAAAATAAGTTCTTATACTTCTACCTTCTACTCAATCCACTCCCGGCTTTGGCTCAAAAAACTGCAGCAAAATCTGCAACAAAAAGAGCTGCGTTTCCGCAACGTGGGGTCTTAGCCTAAAAATGAATTTACAGTGGTGCGAATGCAAACAGGTAAAACCTGCTTCATATTTTGCAGCTCTTCAATTTGGCCCAGGCTAAGAGCTGCAAAACTATGGTTGTGTATGGGCCCATTGAAATGTACAAGTCTGTACTTTTATCCCTAATTGCAGTCGTGTCCGTGAAGCCTTTAGGCTAAGACCCCACAAAAGCACTGCAGGAAAAACCATGGCGGAAACACATTGTGGTTTTTCACGCAGCACTTTTCACAGACTTTCTGCTTGCCTTAAAATACCTATAAGGAAACCGCCAGCGTTGCCGTACATATAATTGACATGCTGCAATTTCCAAAGCCGCAACAGTTTTGGAAATTGCAGCATTTTCACTGTGCATAATTTTTCTGCCATGTGTGAATGGGATTAGCTAGAATCCTATCCACATTGCAGTGACTGTAAAGTGCCATGGTTTTTGCCATGATGTTTCCAATGTGGCCAAGCCGCAGTGTTCACTAGGGTTGATCAAGAAATTGGATTCCTATCGGCGATCGAGTAAATTTCACGATTGCGATCGGAATTCCGATCCCGATCTTTTCCTTCGGGATCGAGGTCAGAGGTTATTTTCCACAATTCTTGGCTACTGGCTAATCATTGTGGGAAAAGCTAACAATGTTAGCGACTACTACTACAATGTACAGTAATGGAGATGTAGCAGGGTCCAGTGTACGGCACAGCAGGGAGGAAACAGAAGAGTAGATAGTATCTACTCTTCTGTTTCCTCCCTGCTGTGCCATATACTGGACTCTGCTACATCTCCATTACTGTACATTGACTTGTCTATCTACTCTTCTACTTCATCCCTGATTTACCGTATACTAAGCCATTACTGTACATTACTGTACAGTAATGGAGATGTAACAGAGCTGAGTATACGGTAAAGCAGGGACGAAGCAGAAGAGTGGCAGGCTGAGGTAAATCACTCTGTGCTGCTGCTATAGCTGCCTTATCTGCAGTAACTGACACTCGCTGGCTGTGGCTATTTTAGGTAAGTGTCCTTCTCTCTGCGCTGTAATGCCAGCTGGAGCGGTGCCCTCTCTGCCCAGTACCTTTATATCTCTCCAGCGCGTCCTCGTAGTCCTACAGGTATTCCTGTTCTTCAATGCGCTGCTGTGAGGACGACGAGGCACTCGCCATATAATAAGCCATGGCTGAAGTTTGCGAGTAGATAGTACTGTACATTGACTTGTCTATCTACTCTTCTGCTTCGTCCCTGCTTTATCGTATCCTCAGCTCTGCTACATCTCCCTTACTGTTCAGTAATGGAGATGTAGCAGAGCTGAGTATATAGTAAAGCAAGGACGAAGCAGAAGAGTAGATAGACAAATCAATGTACAGTAATGGAGATGTAGCAGAGTCCAGTGTACGGCACAGTAGGGAGGAAACAGAAGAGTAGATAATATCTATCTACTTGCGAACTTCAGCCATGGCTTATTATATGATGAGTGCCTCATCGTCCTCACATAGTGATTAATAAAAAATGTTTTATGGCAATTTAAGTGTTCCCTTGCTCATTCTATGCATTCTAAGAAAACGATCTTAAAAAAAATCCCATTGACTTGACTTAGAATCGGAATTTGGATCGGGATTGAATGGAACATGATCGGAAATCGGATTTTAAAAACGATCCTGAAATTTCAAGATCGACTCAACCCCAGTGTTTACCCATGATCTCTGGCCTTATAGTTTATTTTTGACAATTAGTAAACTCCAATGTGAATGAATAAGAGAGAAATCTAAATTCCATCAATATTTGGTGTGACTGCCCTTTTCCTTTGAAACAGCATCAATTCTTCTAAGTACACAAGTTTTTGAAGGAACTCGCCAGGGAGGTTGTTCCACTAATCTTGCAGGGATTATTCTTTATTCTGCAGCGTTTACAGATATTGCCATGACTCGAGGTCCCAAGTTGGGCTCGCAATCTCAATTTTCTGTCAGTATGTCTTTGGAGTGTGGGAGGAAAGTCACACAGACACAGCAACAACATTCACACCCGATGCAGATGATGTCCTTGGCTATATGTATAACCCGAGACTCCAGCACCACAAGACAACAAGGCTAACCATTGAGCCATCGTTATATTCTCTTCTTGCTGATGCTATGCAAATTTTCAGAATTCTGCCGTCAATTGCCAAAAAAATTGTCTAGTTTAAAACTGTAAATGTATGGGGGGAGAGGGGGATGCAGCTGCAATTTTTTACTGCTATTGTGCATATGGGGATATGTGCCCAGTTCTGTGACCTGGGAATATGTGTCTACACATTAGCAGGCATGATGCTGCAGGATGAAGAAGGATTCAAGGTTGACCTGACTCTGCACCTAGATGTCATTTCAGCCGCCTACAGGACGTACAAATAAACTGGGTAGTTTCTTATTTAATCTAACTATTATATTACACTGACTCTTAACCTGGTTGAGATGTTGTGCCTTTGGGGACATATACCAAGACTACTGCATCTATTTTTGTTTTTCTAATTCTTCCCTTTCTTGTTATGTTCTATGTATGTAAGATTTATCATGTGTTTTCGCATGTTTTAAAATTTGTCATGCTTGTCACTTTGCTTTTTCTTAGGAAAGTGGGTGTGGTTTATTGAAGTAGCATTTTACAATGCCCGGGGGTTTTAGCCTTAATTTTTGCAGTGGTAGAATTACTTTGAATGAGTTCCTCATTTGTTGCTTTTGTCCTCTTAAATATATAATGTTATGCCAAGATGTTTTGTTGCTTTTTTACATGCAGTTTTACCATGGGTTCCACTCCATATTCCTCTGTGTGAACTTAACCTTCAAGGTCCAATTTTGGAGTAGAGATTCCCAGACTAATTGAAATTGTTCAGAAGTCTTCAGGTAAGTGCTTTAATTAGTTTTAGTGTAAGTTTTATTTCCGTTGGATTCTTGTCATAGTCGTGTAAATTCCTAATTGCCAAAAAGTAAAACTGTAGATATAATCCTCTATTTATGAATATGCAAATCACCTTCAAGTGCATTGGGGGAGAGGTTTGATTGGCCTATCTGTAACTGAGTTTTTTGCTAGATTAAACATAGCTCAGAAAATTTTGCCTGTTTTTTTAACTTAAAAAAACTAAAATTTAAAAAGCAAAGTTCACACATCTCTAGAATTAACTTTTTTATTGATCTTATATCAAGATATAGTTTTTAATTTAACAATTCATTTTTTTCTTTCTTATTTTCAGCACTTCTGTTTTTCAATAAGCAATGAAATGTCTGGCATAAGACACATATGGAATCCAAGGAAGAAGCATGGACACCCACTGAATTTGTCACTGTCAAGCCTGAAGTATACAACTTGGAACTTACTCAGCCATAACACAAGTCCCAGTCCTCTTGTTTCACAAAATTTCTCTATGAGTTCTAGATTTTTAAATATTTATCATAATGAAAATTTATTTTTAACATGTCTAGAGGCAAAAATCATCAAAATCTGAAAACGTCAGAAAAATGAACCCTGATTTAATCAATTCAATATCTCTTGGTAAAGGAAATCTGAAATTCAGAGGACTTACCATAGGTGTGATCAATGCTTGAGACATTACCACAGCCTACGGATCATATAATGTCCACCCACCAGAAACTGTCATTAAGGATCAAAATTTGGTGTATTCTCATTGGTTCCTTTCTTTTTACTTACATTTTAGTTTATTGTTTTTTTTTTTTTCCATTTATCTCAGTTTCTGGATTCTTTGATTTTTCTTTTACAGTATCTGGCTTTTTCATTGTTTGGCTTGTTTACTGGAGACATTTTGGTTTGTTTTTTTTATGATATATATTTTTTCTTTTTCCTATTTTCCTTTTCTTCTTCTCTTTTTTCCTTTTTCTTCTTTTTTTCCATGTTATTTTAAACCTCTATCTATCCTGATCTCCAATTTTGTGTTATCATATGGTCTATATGTTTTATTCCCCTGTTTTTTTTTTTTTTTTTTTTTAAAAATGTGTGTTCTATAATTTTTTTGGTGTAAAAATGTTCTTTGTGTATTGTTTTGTAGATCTAGCCAGACGAAGGTCATCTGACCGAAACGTTGCAGCATCGTTTTGATCTACAGCTTGGTCATTCTTTGTCCTGATACTTTACATGGCGTGTAATTTTTTTTGTACAAAAACTTCTTGTTATGAAGTCACAAATTAAAGGATTACTTCTTTTCGCTTTAAGCTAAAACGTGTGTGTGCAGATAAATTACTAATTTCTGTTTTTTAACTCAGACGCTGACATGATTTTGCATCCAGGGTTTTGAGAGCTCAGCATGAGATATGGCTGATCAGCTATGTTGGCTGTTTCATTCTTAAGCAAATGAGATAAACCGCTGGTAAAATTAATAGATTCTTATTCCCAAATTTAATGGATTCAGAAGATATGACGTTCTTAAGTATATTATATCTATTTAGGTCAACCTATTATTCCACATAGGAATCAAAAACAACTACTATGAGAAAGTAATTGCTATTTAGTTTAGAGAAAAAATTTCTTTTTAACTGAAAATATTGTAGTTGCTCATCTCTGCAATCTAATACAGATCCCTTGGAAAATCTGGTTTGGAACCTTGGGTTCAATATTCTGATCTTGAAGATAGCAATTTCTTGTATTAAGAGAACATTTAATGTCTTGATGCTCGGCGTGCCCATGTGATTGCTGCTGGCCCAATCACAGGCTTCAGCCACGACTGCCAGGCTGATAACGTCACAGAAGAGCGCTGTAGTATGCTTAAACAGAACACAAACAAGGCACTGAGCAGTGTTCTATTTTATCTTAATTGTACACTTGAAAAAGGGGTATGCACCCCAAAATGTGTGGTGTGAGATTTTCAATAAAGGATCATAGGATTATTTTACTATCTCCGGGGGTGCGCAGTCCTGCTATTTGCTGACTCATTCTTTGGGTCACCTATTGGTCAGTGCATTGTCTACAGGAGAACGCTGGATGTTGTCAGTAGAGTGCCGGAGGCCCAAAATGGTAACGGAAGGTGAATATGAATGTGTTTTTGGCTTCTTACAGCTCCCCTGGGCCTCCATCTGTTATACTCTGGGGTATGACTAGACCCCATAGTATGATAATGTCATTTTACCAAGTATTATACTCTGGACCCCAGAGTATAATAATTGTTAATGGGTGTCAACAATGGAGCATAATACTGTGTGCAGGGGCCACTATGGGGCATAATGCTGTATGCAGAGACCACTATAGGGTATAATACTGTGTGCAGGGGCCACTATGGGGCATAATACTGTGTGCAGGGGCCACTATGGGGCATAATACTGTGTGCAGGGGCCACTATGGGGCATAATACTGTGTTCAGGGGTCACTATGGGGCATAATACTGTGTGCAGGGGACAGTATGGGGCATTATACCTTGTGCAGGGGCTACTATGGGGGATAATACTGTGTGCAGAGGCTGCTATGGGGCATAATGCTGTGTGCAGGGGCCACTATGGGGCATAATACTGTGTGCAGGGGCCACTATGGGGCATAATACTGTGTGCAGGGGCCACTATGGGGCATAATACTGTGTGCAGGGGCCATTATGGGGCATAATACTGTGTGCAGGGGCCACTATGGGGTATAATACTGTGTGCAGGGGCCACTATGGGACATAATACTGTGTGCAGGGGACACTATGGGGTATAATACAGTGTGCAGGGGACACTATGGGGCATAATACCGTGTGCAGGGGCCACTATGGGGCATAATAGTGTGTGCAGAAATGCGGGGGGAGGGTCGGTTGGTTGAGGTCTTTGGCGTTGGTTGGGGGGGGGGGCATGTCAAAAGTTCACCAGGGGGCCTGCCATTCCTAGTTACGCCACTGGTAGTATGCTGTTTATATTATTACAAGAGATGAGTGAACACTATTCGAAACAGCCGTTCTGAATAGCACGTTCCCAGAGAAATGAATGGATGTAGCCTGCACGTGGGGGGTTAAGCGACCGGCCGCCGGCAAAGTCTGCGTGTTGGCCACTTCCATTCATTTCTATGGAAGTGTGCTATTTGGAACAGCTGTTCCGAATAGTGTTCTCATCTCTAATTATTAGGTCTATTTTGTTATACATTTTTCTTGTAGTTCATAGTCTTTCTTTGAAATTCCCAGTTTGACAGATACCACATATTTGCCCAGAGGGTTTATTCTGGTCACAAAGTTATTATTGGAATTTGACCTTTATCAATATAATACGTAAGAGTAATTGTATATACAATTTATTACAACTAGCACAGTGTGGTCCATGTAGTTACTGATCTTACATAAGGCTAAGGTCTCCCATTGGGCATTAAATCAGTGCATAGAGTACTGTAAATTAATAAACCCGTCTCTATAAATATGAACCATAGATTATAAATTCAGGTTTTTTGTTTATACTTCATTTTTAATTGCTAAGACATTTCAATTTACAGGAATTGTTCATGATTACAAAAAATTGGCCTGTAGTTTTTTTCCCAGAGTTCCTCATTATTCCTTGGGTTGTTTTTGATGTAGACGCTAAGCTCCATTGATGTGTGTTGAGTTAATTTGCCAGGAAAGATAAAACAAGGGTCTATTTGTGGCATTGTTTACGGAAGAAAGTAACTAGATTTTTGTAATCCTGGACATCCCCTTTAAATTAACTATTAAATTTTCCTTTAAAAAGAATTTGTGCACAAAATTGAGATATAAATTAATCACAGTACCTTGTAGGGCTGTCAGCACAGGTTACAATGATATATTGCTTATTCAGGAATGTTGCTCCATTCTTGTTAAAATTCCCCTTTTATCCCTATGCAAATGAGGAGGAAAGGGGGTGTTGCTTTCCATGAACGGGCTTCACTATCTGCTGCTGCTAACTGCTGCGCAGCTCCATCCACTAACTGTACTGCGCATGTCTGATGATGACACCCTGCACTGAAGTGAAGGAAGTTGGCGCCAGATGGAGACGGTGTGACATTATCGGACAGGAACAGTACAGTTAGTATTGCATGCTGAGGTAGAGGAGAGAGATTTCACTCAACTAGCAGGGGCAATGTTTGTAAGCAGTTATGCCCATGCCCATTGATGGAAAGCAATGTCCCTTTTCTGCTCATTAGCATAGGGAAAACAGCATGATTTTAACCAAAATGGAGCAGCGGTCTTACTATTCCCAGTCAAAGAGCAAACATCAGTACATTTGTCAGGCAAGCCAATTTTGCCTATTTTAAAGTGAAAATTGGTGATCGAGATAAATCATGGGTCCTTCATAAAGTGTGTAAGCAGTGTGTTGAGAGTTTACGGATGTGGATCAAACTTCCATTTGGTATACCTATGATTTGGCGAGAGCCCAGAGATTATTCAAGTGATTGCTACTTTTGTACAGTGAAAACGCCAGGATATAACAAGAAAAACAAATGTAAAATAGAGTACCCTAGTTTTCCATCAGCTATACGCCCAGTGCCTCATTTAGCTGAAATCCCAGTGCCAGTTTTTAATGAATTACCCTCTTTGGAAATACGGGAATACGAGTCTGGTGAAGATAAGAATGACCCCAGCGATGAAGATTTTGAAACTGAAGATGATTCCATTCATGAGGGAAATGAGTTGAATGATTTGGTACGAGATTTGGGACTTTACAAAAAAGCTTCAGAGCTGTTAGCATTAAGACTGCAGAAGAAAAACTTACTTGAAAAGGGAGCTATGGTATTCTATTTTTGATAAAGAGAAAGTGCGTTTATACAATACTTTCAAAGTGATATTGGATTTGTGTATTACCATAACGTACATGGTGTAATGGAAGATTTGGGAATTTCAGCCTATAACACAACTGAATGGCGACTGTTAATTGATAGCTCAAAGCGGAGCTTGAAGTGTGTTCTCCTTCACAATGGAAATTTATGTTGTTGAGTCCCGATAGGCCATTCAGTTCATCTCAGAGAAGAATCTGAAGACATAAAGAGAGTCATTGATTTGTTGCAATATCACATGCACCAATGGATCATTTGTGTGGACCTTAAAATGGTCTGCTCCCATCTTGGCCAGCAATGCGGATATACCAAGCATCTCTGCTTTTTGGGTTTGTGGGATAGCAGAGTTGGTGAGAAGCATTGAGTGCAGTCAAATTGGCTGCCAAGATCTGACCTGAGACCTGGTGATCCAAACATTCTACATCAACCACATTATATTTCCACCTCTGCATATAAAATTGGGTCTCATGAAGGAATTCGATAAAACTTTGCCAGTTGAAGGAGACTGTTTCATGTATTTCATTTCGGTATTTCCTAGCCTGTCATTTGAAAGGATAAAGGCCGGTGTTTTTGATGGTCAACAGATTTCGACAGCTTGTTAAAGATGAACATTTCATCGAAACAAGGTCAGAAATTGAAAAGAATGCTTAGTTGTCATTCAAAAACATTGTTAAAGACTTTCTTGGAAATATACAAGTACAGAATTACGTCAAAATTGTTTGCTAGGTTGTAACATGAGCACCACATGGCATTTTTTACATAGCCATCTTGCTAACTTCTGAAGCAGATAAACGAGTTTGGGCTACCTACTAGCCTATGGGGAACATGGACATTGTTTGACTAGTTTGCAATTATTGTAGAATATAAAAAGGTGAATCTTCTTCTTTTCTCCATTTTTCCCCGGACTAACATCTGTTCAGAATTTCTCCGAGCTCTACAACTGTGAGGGATATTTTATACAGTGTACAGAGCATCTAACCTATGTCCGTCTTTACTGAATGATACGCCGTGTAAGTAGCTGCTTATAACCTTTGTACTGTACTGTTTAGAGAATTACACTGCTTTTACATGGAAATTTTACCGCACATGTCTTAGTAAAGATTGTGTCTACGCTTACTTATTTTAAAGACTTTTGCAAATAAATTTATTTTTAAAATTTATAATAGTATAAAAATAATGCTCACCTAAAAGTAATTAAAAAATGTTAAGTAAAGTTGATTCAAGTACAGTGTAGTCCATGTAGGTTTGGCCCCAAGATCTCGTCTTGAGGACTGAAAGAGTTCTCAGAGTATATTGTAAGTTAATATTATAGTTTGATTCAGTAAACTTTATATACAATAAGCCAAAAACTATACAATATTTTTAATTCAATCAGATTACATAAAATACCTTTATTACTTTTTTAGGTAATTTAGCAGAAAATGTTTGCTATATAGAGACCAGTCTTCTGTTTGTTTTACTTTATGTTGTTATATTTTTTTATTGCATCAATTATATCTTTTTTACTATTTTTAGCATTTTCTTTATATGTTATATAAAATTAGTTTACTAAGTTGATGAATTCATTACATTTTCTCTAATACTAATATATATCAGGCACTCAAAAAGCCAGAAAAAATAACAATTGTGCATTAATGTAATCCAATATAAAAAGGGTGACACCTCTTCCTCCTCACACCTTGTAAATGTTAGGGCTAACTGAATGAAATAATAAATATTATTTTAAAATTTTTTAATTTCTAAATGTCACCTCCATTCTGCTTTAATTTACTTGTGAAAAAATTTAAAGGATTAACAAACTTCCTAAAGACTAGAGATGAGCGAACAGTGTTCTATCGAACACATGTTCCATCGGATATCAGGCTGTTCGATGTGTTCGATTCGAATCGAACATCACGTGGCAAACTCCAAAAAGATTCGATTCCCCTCCCACCTTCCCTGGCGCTTTTTTTGCACCAATAACAGCGCAGGGGAGGTGGGACAGGAACTACGACACCGGAGGCATCGAAAAAAATCGGAAAAAGTCATTGGCTGCCGAAATCAGGTGACCTCCATTTTAGACGAATAGTAGATTTCAAATCCGGGTCATATGAGAATGTGAACTTTGTGACTATGAGACAGGGATAGCTGTACAGGCAGGGATAGCTAGGGATAACCTTTATTTATGTGGAAATGTTATTAAAAATAACTTTTTGGGGCTCTATCGGGTGTGTAATTGTGATTTTTGTGACATAAACTTTTTCCAATAGGAATGCATTGGACAGCGCTGATTGGCCAGAGTACGGAACTCGACCAATCAGCGCTGGCTCTGCTGGAGGAGGCGGGGTCTAAGATCGCTCCATACCAGTCTCCATTCAGGTCCGACCTTAGACTCCGCCTCCTCCGGCAGAGCCAGCGTTGATTGGCCGAAGGCTGGCCAATGCATTCCTATGCAAATGCAGAGACTTAGCAGTGCTGAGCCAGTTCTGCTCAACTACACATCTGATGCACACTCGGCCCTGCTACATCTGATGCACACTCGGCTCTGCTGCATCAGATGTAGCAGAGCCGAGTGTGGGTCAGATGTAGCAGAGCCGAGTGTGCATCAGATGTAGCAGAGCCGAGTGTGCATCAGATGTAGCAGAGCTGAGGGTGCACTAGAACCCCTGTGCAAACTCAGCTCACGCTAATAGAATGCATTGGCCAGCGCTATTAGCCCGATGAAGTACAAAGACTGTTTTGAATTTTGTTTAGGGCTGCAGATTTGAAAAGTGATTTATTGGGACTTCTAATACAATTAATAATACAAGTCCCTTAAGGCTGAGGCCCCACGTTGCGGAAACGCAGCTTTTTTTGTGGCAGATTTTGTTGCGGTTTTTTAAGCCAAAGTCAGGAGTGGATTGAGTAGAAGCGAAAAGTATGAGAATTTTTTTAGAGTACCCATTCCTTTTGTAGCCATTCTTGGCTTTGGCTCAAAAAACTGCAACAAAATCTGCAACAAAAAAAGCTGCATTTCTGCAACGTGGGGCCTTAGGGTGCATTCACATGGAGTAACGTGCCGCGTGACCTGGCACGTATACGTCGTGTGAGACTTTGAGTGCCGTATACGCTCCCATTGATTTCAATGGGAGCCTGGATCATATACGTTGCGTTACTCACGCGGCACGTTACTCCGTGTGAACTCCCCCTTAGCCTGAGAAAAGGCTTTGGAAATTTTGTTGAAAATTTTAAAAATTTCTGCTTGACTTGTAAGTCTTCTAAAAGAATTAAAAGAATGTTTAAGGTTTGATGCCAACGTAAAGTACAGACATAGTAAATAATATTTGTGACGGAATTTGGATGGTTTGACAAAACAGATTATTTAAGATTTTGAAAATTGCTAATTTTTCTAAATATTCGCCAGATTACTATTTCTCACAAATAAACACAAAACATATTGGCCAAAATTCACCGCTTACATGAAGTAAAATGCATAAACTCATACCTCAAAACTACTTATGTACAGTGTTGGTCAAAAGTATTGGCACCCCTGCAATTCTGACAGATAATACTCATTTTCTTCCAGAAAATGATTGCAATCACAAATTCTTTGGTATTATTATCTTCATTTAATTTGTCTGCAATGAAAAACCACAAAAAGAATTGTCAAAAAGCCAAATTGGATATAATTCCACAGCAAACATAAAAAAGGGGGTGGACAAAAGTTTTGGCACTGTTTGAAAAATCATGTGATGCTTCTCTAATTTGTGTAATTAACAGCACCTGTTACTTACCTGAGGCACCTAACAGGTGGTGGCAATAACTAAATCACACTTTCAGCCAGCTGAAATGGATTAAAGTTGACTCAACCTCTGTCCTGTGTCCTTGTGTGCACCACATTGAGCATGGAGAAAAGAAAGAAGACTAAAGAACTGTCTGAGGACTTGAGAAGCAAAATTGTGAGGAAGCATGAGCAATCTCAAGGCTACAAGTCCATCTCCAAAGACCTGAATGTTCCTGTATCTACTGTGCGCAGTGTCATCAAGAAGTTTAAAGCCCATGGCACTGTGGCTAACCTCCCTAGATGTGGACGGAAAAGAAAATTGACAAGAGATTTCAACACAAGATTGTGCGGATGGTGGATAAAGAACCTCAACTAATATCCAAACAAGTTCAAGCTGCCCTGCAGTCCGAGGATACAACAGTGTCAGCCCGTACTATCCGTCGGCGTCTGAATGAAAAGGGACTGTATGGTAGGATACCCAGGAAGACCCCACTTCTTACCCAGAGACATAAAAAAGCCAGGCTGGAGTTTGCCAAAACTTACCTGAGAAAGCCAAAAACGTTTTGGAAGAATGTCCTCTGGTCAGATGAGACAAAAGTAGAGCTTTTTGGGAAAAGGCATCAACATAGAGTTTACAGAAAAAATAGAGGCCTTCAAAGAAAAGAACACGGTCCCTACAGTCAAACATGGCGGAGGTTCCCTGATGTTTTGGGGTTGCTTTGCTGCCTCTGGCACTGGACTGCTTGACCGTGTGCATGGCATTATGAATTCTGAAGACTACCAACAAATTTTGCAGCATAATGTAGGGCCCAGTGTGAGAAAGCTGGGTCTCCCTCAGAGGTCATGGGTCTTCCAGCAGGACAATGACCCAAAACACACTTCAAAAAGCACTAGAAAATGGTTTGAGAGAAAGCATTGAAGACTTCTAAAGTGGCCAGCAATGAGTCCAGACCTGAATCCCATAGAACACCTGTGGAGAGATCTCTTGATGGCAGTTTGGAGAAGGCCCCCTTCACATCTCAGGGACCTGGAGCAGTTTGCCAAAGAAGAATGGTCTAAAATTCCAGCAGAGCATTGCAAGAAACTCATTGATGGTTTCCGGAAGCGGTTGTTCACAGTTATTTTGTCTAAAGGTTGTGCTACCAAGTATTAGGCTGAGGGCGCCAATACTTTTGTCCGGCCCATTTTTGGAGTTTTGTGTAAAATGATCAATGATTTGATTTTTTTTTCATTCTCTTTTGTGTTTTTTCATTGCAAGCAAAATAAATGAAGATATTAATACCAAAGAGTTTGTGCTTGCAATCATTTTCTGGAAGAAACTGAGTATTATCTGACAGAATTGCAGGGGTGCCAATACTTTTGGCCAACACTGTAAGTTAAACCATTATTATTACAGAAAGCAACACGTTATATTTCACATGTCAACACATGTCCATTAGGTGTTTTCAGGCCATGTTCTTAAGGGGTTAAACAAGCCGTTTATTTCCACTTCCTACCATACCTTTTCACATAGATAGATATCTTGCTGTCACTTTGATAACACATTGCCTTCGTGACCTATAAATGGGTTATATATGGTTCCAGGAACAGTGAGAGCATTACACCCTATTTTAAGTCAATTTCAAGTCAGAACAAATTTATTCGGACAAAGACAGACCTTGGGACCAAAATGGCTGAACGCGAAACAAAACAAAAATTGAGAGTTTTCTCATCTCTAGTTAATTTCTAGGCCTGGAGCCATAGGAGTTTTAGCAACCTTATCTAAATACACTCTTAAAATGTAAACACAAATATTGCATGATCAGTTACTAAAAGCTAACATCACTTCTTCTTTTCTAGAAGACCAAGTAGAATGTCGATATCCAGAAAAATAAGCTTTATAATAATTTTGAGCATCACAGTCATCTGTATCTTTTTGGTTACTGTCAAGGTCCACCTGCAAAGTGCTAAGGTAGGTTCGCTTTGTGATTTGATTAAGGCGGTTTTCCAGGCCTAAGAAAATGAGACGGAAAGCAGGAAATGCTTGTTACGTGAATGAATAAACATAAGTCCCAGCATTCACCGACTGCACCTCTCAAGTTTTTCATTCATACCCAGTATACTTCCTTACACATTCATGTGTATATATTTATATTCATATATATGCTCACACACATACATTATATGTTACATATATATCAAATATATGCATAGATACAGTACAGACCAAAAGTTTGGACACACCTTCTCATTCAAAGAGTTTTCTGTATTTTCATGACTATGAAAATTGTAGTTTCACACTGAAGGCATCAAAACTATGAAGAACACATGTGGAATTATATACTTAACAAAAACATGTGACACAACTGAAAATAAGTCTTATATTCTAGGTTCTTCAAAGTAGCCACCTTTTGCTTTGATTACTGCTTTGCACACTCTTGGCATACTCTTGATGAACTTCAAGAGGTAGTCACTGAAAATGGTCTTCCAACAGTCTTGAAGGAGTTCCCAGAGATGCTTAGCACTAGAGATGAGCGAACACTAATCAAAATAGCCGTTTTGAATAGCACGCTCCCATAGAAATGAATGGACATAGCCGGCACGCGGGGGGGGTTAAGCGGCTGGCCGCTTCCATTCATTATTATGGGAGTGTGCTATTCAAAATGGCTGTTTCGAATAGTGTTCCCTCGTCTTTACTTAGCACTTGTTGGCTCTTTTGCCTGCACTCTGCAGTCCAGCTCACCCCAAACCATCTCGATTGGGTTCAGGTCTAGTGACTGTAGAGGCCAGGTCATCTGGCGTAGCACCCCATCACTCTCCTTCTTGGTCAAATAGCCCTTACACAGCCTGGAGGTGTTTGGGGTCATTGTTCTCTTGAAAAATAAATGATGGTCCAACTAAACGCAAACCAGATGGAATAGCATGCCGCTGCAAGATGCTGTGGTAGCCATGCTGGTTCAGTATGCTTTCAATTTTGAATAAATCCCCAACAGTGTCACCAGCAAAGCACCCCCACACCATCACACCTCCTCCTCCATGCTTCACAGTGGGAACCAGGCATGTAGAGTCCATCCGTTCACCTTTTCTGCGTCACACAAAGACACGGTGGTTGGAACCAAATTTGGACTCATCAGACCAAAGCACAGATTTCCACTGGTCTAATGTCCATTCCTTGTGTTCTTTAGCCCAAACAAGTCTCTTCTGCTTGTTGCCTGTCCTTAGCAGTTGTTTTCTAGCAGCTATTTTACCATGAAGGCCTGTTGCACAAAGTCTCCTCTTAACAGTTGTTGTAGAGATGTGTCTGCTGCTAGAAATCTGTGTGGCATTGACCTGGTCTCTAATCTGAGCTGCTGTTAACCTGCGATTTCTGAGGCTGGTGACTTGGATGAACTTATCCTCCGCAGCAGAGGTGACTCTTGGTCTTCCTTTCCTGGCGTGGTCCTCATGTGAGCCAGTTTCTTTGTAGCACTTGATGGTTTTTGCAACTGCACTTGGGGACACTTTCAAAGTTTTCCCAATTTTTCGGACTGACTGACCTTCATTTCTTAAAGTAATGATGGCCACTTGTTTATCTTTACTTATCTGCTTTTTTCTTGCCATAATACAAATTCTAACAGTCTATTCAGTAGGACTATCAGCTGTGTATCCACCTGACTTCTGCACAACACAACTGCTGGTCCCAATACCATTTATAAGGCAAGAAATCCCACTTATTAAACCTGACAGGGCACACCTGTGAAGTGAAAACCATTTCTGGTGACTACCTCTTGAAGCTTGATAAGAGAATGCCAAGAGTGTGCAAAGCAGGAATCAAAGCAAAAGGTGACTACTTTGAAGAATCTAGACTATAAGACAGATTTTCAGTTGTATCATGCTTTTTTGTTATGTATATAATTCCACATGTGTTCATTCATAGTTTTGATGCCTTTAGTTTGAATTTACAATTTTCATAGTCATGAAAATACAGAAAACTCTTTGAATGAGAAGGTGTGTCCAAACTTTTGGTCTGTACTGTATATATACAGCATAATAAACAATCTCATACCAAAGGCGTTACTAATATCCACACATGGAAGGACTCACATGCAGCTAAGGAACACTCAGTGGACTCTTCTGAGCAAAACATAAACCAATAACACCGAAAAAATCCAATGGCAAAAAAATATATATCCAAAATATTAAAAAATAACTTTTAATGAAGCATAATAAAAAAAAGTAACACAAAGTTACAAGAGATATACCAGATCCATACAGCCTACACATTTCAGAAACAGGTTATTAGAAGGTATTTTTTTTATATTTTGGATTTTTTTTTTGTGCCATTGGATGCTGGAACATTTTTCAGTGTTATTGGATATATACAGCATGTATATGTACAGGATAATATATATATATTTACCTATAAATATGCAAATGCATATGTGTATAATGCATAAAAGAATATGCATGTGTATATGTACCTATACAATCTGATCCCATCATACAACACTTCACAGTAAGGCTGTGTTCACAAAGTGCAGTTTTGCTCAAAAAGCAAAACTTTTCAAAAATGCATTCACACGTTTTTTTTTGTTTTTTTTTAAATACCATATATTGCTCAAAAACATATGCATCATAACAAATCTACGTATTGTAACATGTATCTATTTTTCCATCAGCCTTCCAAACTTGACTGTGTGCAAACAAAAAATAACATATCGTCTAGTTGGAGATCTTCTACAACCACAAAACCATTAAGAATACTAACTACCACAGACTCAAAAATAAAGCAAATAATGACTCTTATAAGTCAAGGTGTTTCACATGTAAACTTTACAAACTTAAATGAAACAACCAGCGCCAGACGTAGTAAAGCAACCATTGTAAACTATAAACCTTCGTATTGTGTTGGAGACACCATAACAGTTCAAGTTGAGATGTTCAACTACCTTGGTGAAAAGAAGGCCTATGGAGGAGACTTCTTACGAGCTCGGATATATTCTCCAAACCTTGGAGCTGCAGCTTCTGGGACAATTGAGGATTTCGATAATGGGACTTATAATGTGCATTTCACTCTATTTTGGGAAGGTCGAGTGACAATATCCATCATTTTGATGCATCCCAGTGAAGGAGTGTCTGTTTTATGGAAGTCACGGAGCAACAGATACAAATATGTCAAATTTGTTGGTAAATTCCTCAACAGAAATCAAGAGGTTCACACAGAATGTGGATTTGTTTTGGCTACAGAAAAAGAGAAGTGTGAATACATGGACACAAGATATGGAGAATCCTTCTACTGTATTAGACCTCCTGGGTTAGCTTGTGAAGCTATGGTTTCAATGAAAAGTGAAAACACGCCCTATACTCATCTCACCAAGGAACAAAAGAATCTCTTTACCAGGTAAATATAGATTTCAGAAATTGTTACAATTGCAGCATATGCACAATGGGAACGGCATTTTTGGGAAATATAGAATCAGCTCTACAAGGTCACTGGTCACTAGATTGATGCTAATTTTCCTACACACTCCCTTTAAAACTACTGACAGATAAAGGACATGACATTGCTTATCATATTACATTGCCACATATCAATGGATGGAATATAATCTATTAGGCAACAAGTGCAGTCATTTCTTAAATTTGATGTGTTGTAATGGGGAAAAATAGGAAAGTGTTAATATCCGAGTGACATGGGCCAAATTGTGATGCTCAGACATGCAGGACTTTATCTTCCGTTACAAAGGTAAACATTAGTGTCAATAGTAATGGACAAAGAATCACATAGTGATCTCACAATGTACATTTTTCCCAATCAGTGTCTGTTTTTGGAATATGTAATGGAAAACCATGCAAACACAGGGAGAACATACAAACTCCTTGCAGTTGGTTTTTTGAATTTGGTGGGATTTGAACACCAAGACTCCAGCGCTGCAAGGCAGCAGTGCTAACCACTGAGCCACCATGTGCCCCTCTGACTGCTCTCTTTGACAACTAAAGTCTGTTGCTGTCATCCTGTGACGGAAGACAGCAAGGGACATTAGTAACGGTAGTGTGAACTCCACCTTATTGAATAATTCCAGTATGCAGTGCTACTGAAAGTGGTCCTGGGCACCCAAAGCTTATTGATAGGCATGGGGAATACAAAACTATCCCGTCTGCTCCAATCTCTCAGAAAATCAGAGTACAAAAAATTGCTGAAGATAATGCTGGCTATGGTAGCTGGCGGTGTATTGTGCAGCATATGTGCAGATCAGACAGAATACACTGCTAAAAGTACCTACAATGTGCACGGCATGTCAGCAGCAGAACTTGACCATAGAGTAATGGTAAAAGGTGACCTGGTCTGAGGAATAATGTTTTATTTTACATCATATGGACAGCTGGGTGTGTGTATGGGATATACCTGAGAAGCGATGTACCAGGCTGCACTATGGGAAGAGGGCAAAACAGGGAAGGTCTTGAAAATCATGGGTTCTAACACTTATTTGGCTGTTACTTTAACATGTAAAGTAGCTCCTACTTATTCTGAAGGATAATGTCTCCTGTGACAAGAATAGTTTCAAAATAGCTTAGGTAACGTGATACAGAGTACAAATTGTTTACTTTAACTCCAAATTCTCTAGATCTCATTTTCACCAAGCATTTGTAGTATGTGGTGGAAAAGCAAGTCTAGTCCTTGGATGCCTCACCTTACAACTTTCTTGTCGTGTTGCCAGATACTACGCGAACACAACGTGTCCTGAGGTCTTGTGGAGTTTATTGCATGATGGGAGGTTATAGTTTTCGCCTAAGGCCCCTAAGAGTGAGCCACAGCAAAAAAAAACAAAACAAAACACAGCTTTTGAAAACACAGATTTTTTTGTGCAATGTGTGAATGAATCCCATCCACTTTTTAGGTACTGTAAAACGCAGTGTTTTGTGCCATGGCATTTCCGCCCCGGCCAAAACACTGCAATTTCAGAATATAGTGCCCTGGCCTTAATGTTATGAGTGGCTAGTGTAAGTTCTTAGGTACTTACAGGTATATATGTTTTTTGTTTTCTTAATATAATATTTTAGGTCCAATATTGGAGAAGAGATACCCAAACCAGCTGAAAGTGTTATTGTTCTGCACTGCACAAGTAAGTACACTATTTCTGTTTATAGTGGTTCGAATGCGCAGCAGCATGTTAAGATTTTTTGGTTTTTTTTGCTATGTTTACTGCAACTGAGAAAACTATAATTGTAAAATGCTTAGTGCAGGTCATAAATAGGGGGATAAGTACAATCAGTTTAGAGACAGCAGCCCAAAGAGCCCTCTGCCAAATAAGGGGGTGTCAGTATTATAAACTGCAAATGAACTATTTTATCAAATTTGAATTACAAATGTCATACTTTTCATTTCTTCACAAAGAACACAAATAAATCTAAACAAATTTTTTTACCAAAATTATTCTGCATTTCAGATTTTAGAATTTATTCATCTCACAAGACTAAACAAGTAATTTGTCTGCACTGATATGAAGGGTGATACTGAGTTCTCAACTGCAGTGGTCTGGCTCAAAAATTATCCCCCATCACTGCCACTAAACAATATAATGGTTCCATCACTGGTCCCCATACAGTATGGAACCAGTGTAGGAACCACTGTACGGGCTCCCAGTCCTATTCTGTCTCCCTGCTTCAGGCACACTGTTGTGACGTCATGTGCGCCAGGAGTAGGAAGAAGCAGGAAATGCTGTAGAGCAGACAGATGAGTATTGGTATTCAGGAGTAATAGAGCAGAAAGATGTGGCTTCCTGATCTACCAATAGCAGAACTGGGTCAGCAACACCACTCCTCCCCAGTTAGGTCAATCTGGTTTTACAACTAGATCGGCAGAATCGGAGAAAACCTGACTGCATTCACTTACCATTAAAACTCCTGCTCTTCTTCCCTCTTCAGCCTCCTATGGTCCCTGTGTGCCACACATCAGGTCATGATGAAGTAATGTGTGGTGCACAGGGGCCCCCTGGAGATGGTAGAGAATAGGTAAGTTAATATGGGTCATTACCAGACTTCCACTGCCTATTAAAAAGTAGTTTGGGTCCAGTAGGGTCCCCTAAAGGAATGAGACCCACTAGAGGATTCACGGCTCAACAGTCCTGGCAGGCTGCATATTATTGATTTTATGAAAGCGGTTGCTGGCCGTGGAAATTTGAACACGGTCGAAATTGACTCCTGGGCTGGACTTCGGGCATGCAAGCCCTACAAGAAACAAAAATAATATGTTTCAATACTATCAACATGAAACCCAATTATAGAACATCTTAAAGGAGTAGCCTCCTTTTTAATAGAAGGTCCCCTGATGTTCGGTTAGCCACAGAGGGTCTAGAGAATCTTGCCACAAGTGCAGAATTCTGTTGCAATGTCACCACAGTGAAAATGAAGCATTACAAAGTTCATATTTGAGTTAGTAGACTTTTTGAATAAACCACATGAAAATGACTCAGGCGATGTAATTTATAAGCTCTTTCTGCTTTGGCTAATAGATGACCCTCCGTCTCTATAAACTATCAAAAACTATGGTTATTTATAGAGATGAGCGAACAGTGTTCTATCGAACTCATGTTCGATCGGATATTAGGCTGTTCGGCATGTTCGAATCGAATCGAACACCGCGTGGTAAAGTGCGCCATTACTCGATTCCCCTCCCACCTTCCCTGGCGCCTTTTTTGCTCCAATAACAGCACAGGGTAGGTGGGACAGGAACTACGACACCGGTGACGTTGAAAAAAGTAGGCAAAACCCATTGGCTGCCGAAAACATGTGACCTCTAATTTAAAAGAACAGCGCCGCCCAGCTTCGCGTCATTCTGAGCTTGCAATTCACCGAGGACGGAGGTTTCCGTCCAGTTAGCTAGGGGTTAGATTCTGGGTAGGCAGGGACAGGCTAGGATAGGAAGGAGAAGACAACCAACAGCTCTTATAAGAGCTAAATTCCAGGGAGAAGCTTGTCAGTGTAACGTGGCACTGACGGGCTCAATCGCCGCAACCCAGCTTTCCCAGGATCCTGAATGGAATACACTGTCAGTGTATTCCCGTATACCCGATATATACCCCCGATACCCGTTCCAACGGTGTGCCCCCCCACCTTCACCCCAGAAATACCCTGCAAGTCCCCTAGCAATAGGATTGGGGCTATATACACCCACTATTTTTGCTACTGCCATATAGTGCCATTGTCTCACTGGGAATTCAAAGAATATATTGGGCTTACATATAACTTCAATTCCAGGGAGAAGCTTGTCAGTGTAACGTGGCACTGACGGGCTCAATCGCCGCAACCCAGCTTTCCCAGGATCCTGAATGGAACACACTGACAGTGTATTCCCGTATACCCCATATATACACCCCAAATCCCCGTTCCAAAGGTGTGCCCCCCCACCTTCACCTCAGAAATACCCTGCAAGTCCCCTAGCAATAGAATTGGGGCTATATACACCCACAATTTTTGCTACTGGTATATAGTGCCATTGTCTGACTGGGAATTCAAAGAATATATTGGGGTGACGTGCACCCACAATTTTTGCTACTGCTATACAGTGCCATTGTCTCACTGGGAATTCAAAGAATATATGGGGATATGTGCACCCACAATTTTTAATACTGGTATACAGTGCCATTGTCTGACTGGGAATTCAAAGAATATATGGGGGTTACGTGCACCCACAATTTTTAATACTGCTATACAGTGCCATTGTCTGACTGGGAATTCAAAGAATATATGGGGGTTACGTGCACCCACAATTTTTAATACTGCTATACAGTTCCTTTGTCTCACTGGGAATTCAAAGAATATATGGGGGTTATGTGCACCCACAATTTTTAATACTGGTATACAGTGCCATTGTCTGACTGGGAATTCAAAGAATATATGGGGGTTATGTGCACCCACAATTTTTACTACTGGTATACAGTGCCATTGTCTGACTGGGAATTCAAAGAATATATGGGGGTTATGTGCACCCACAATTTTTACTACTGGTATACAGTGCCATTGTCTGACTGGGAATTCAAAGAATATATGGGGGTTACGTGCACCCACAATTTTTACTACTGGTATACAGTGCCATTGTCTCACTGGGAATTCAAAGAATATATGGGGGTTATGTGCACCCACAATTTTTACTACTGGTATACAGTGCCATTGTCTGACTGGGAATTCAAAGAATATATGGGGGTTATGTGCACCCACAATTTTTAATACTGGTATATAGTGCCATTGTCTGACTGGGAATTCAAAGAATATATGGGGGTTACGTGCACCCACAATTTTTACTACTGGTATACAGTGCCATTGTCTGACTGGGAATTCAAAGAATATATGGGGGTTACGTGCACCCACAATTTTTAATACTGCTATACAGTTCCATTGTCTCACTGGGAATTCAAAGAATATATGGGGGTTATGTGCACCCACAATTTTTAATACTGGTATACAGTGCCATTGTCTGACTGGGAATTCAAAGAATATATGGGGGTTACGTGCACCCACAATTTTTAATACTGCTATACAGTTCCATTGTCTCACTGGGAATTCAAAGAATATATGGGGGTTATGTGCACCCACAATTTTTAATACTGGTATATAGTGCCATTGTCTGACTGGGAATTCAAAGAATATATGGGGGTTACGTGCACCCACAATTTTTGCTACTGCTATACAGTTCCATTGTCTCACTGGGAATTCAAAGAATATATGGGGGTTATGTGCACCCACAATTTTTAATACTGGTATACAGTGCCATTGTCTGACTGGGAATTCAAAGAATATATGGGGGTTACGTGCACCCACAATTTTTAATACTGCTATACAGTTCCTTTGTCTCACTGGGAATTCAAAGAATATATGGGGGTTATGTGCACCCACAATTTTTAATACTGGTATACAGTGCCATTGTCTGACTGGGAATTCAAAGAATATATGGGGGTTACGTGCACCCACAATTTTTAATACTGCTATACAGTTCCTTTGTCTCACTGGGAATTCAAAGAATATATGGGGGTTATGTGCACCCACAATTTTTAATACTGGTATACAGTGCCATTGTCTGACTGGGAATTCAAAGAATATATGGGGGTTATGTGCACCCACAATTTTTAATACTGGTATACAGTGCCATTGTCTGACTGGGAATTCAAAGAATATATGGGGGTTATGTGCACCCACAATTTTTAATACTGGTATACAGTGCCATTGTCTGACTGGGAATTCAAAGAATATATTGGGGTGACGTGCACCCACAATTTTTAATACTGGTATACAGTGCCATTGTCTGACTGGGAATTCAAAGAATATATGGGGGTTACGTGCACCCACAATTTTTAATACTGCTATACAGTTCCTTTGTCTCACTGGGAATTCAAAGAATATATGGGGGTTATGTGCACCCACAATTTTTAATACTGGTATACAGTGCCATTGTCTGACTGGGAATTCAAAGAATATATTGGGGTTATGTGCACCCACAATTTTTAATACTGGTATATAGTGCCATTGTCTGACTGGGAATTCAAAGAATATATGGGGGTTACGTGCACCCACAATTTTTGCTACTGCTATACAGTGCCATTGTCTCACTGGGAATTCAAAGAATATATGGGGGTTATGTGCACCCACAATTTTTAATACTGGTATACAGTGCCATTGTCTGACTGGGAATTCAAAGAATATATGGGGGTTACGTGCACCCACAATTTTTAATACTGCTATACAGTGCCATTGTCTGACTGGGAATTCAAAGAATATATGGGGGTTACGTGCACCCACAATTTTTAATACTGCTATACAGTTCCTTTGTCTCACTGGGAATTCAAAGAATATATGGGGGTTATGTGCACCCACAATTTTTAATACTGGTATACAGTGCCATTGTCTGACTGGGAATTCAAAGAATATATGGGGGTTATGTGCACCCACAATTTTTACTACTGGTATACAGTGCCATTGTCTGACTGGGAATTCAAAGAATATATGGGGGTTATGTGCACCCACAATTTTTACTACTGGTATACAGTGCCATTGTCTGACTGGGAATTCAAAGAATATATGGGGGTTACGTGCACCCACAATTTTTACTACTGGTATACAGTGCCATTGTCTCACTGGGAATTCAAAGAATATATGGGGGTTACGTGCACCCACAATTTTTACTACTGGTATACAGTGCCATTGTCTGACTGGGAATTCAAAGAATATATGGGGGTTATGTGCACCCACAATTTTTAATACTGGTATATAGTGCCATTGTCTGACTGGGAATTCAAAGAATATATGGGGGTTACGTGCACCCACAATTTTTACTACTGGTATACAGTGCCATTGTCTGACTGGGAATTCAAAGAATATATGGGGGTTACGTGCACCCACAATTTTTAATACTGCTATACAGTTCCATTGTCTCACTGGGAATTCAAAGAATATATGGGGGTTATGTGCACCCACAATTTTTAATACTGGTATACAGTGCCATTGTCTGACTGGGAATTCAAAGAATATATGGGGGTTACGTGCACCCACAATTTTTAATACTGCTATACAGTTCCATTGTCTCACTGGGAATTCAAAGAATATATGGGGGTTATGTGCACCCACAATTTTTAATACTGGTATATAGTGCCATTGTCTGACTGGGAATTCAAAGAATATATGGGGGTTACGTGCACCCACAATTTTTGCTACTGCTATACAGTTCCATTGTCTCACTGGGAATTCAAAGAATATATGGGGGTTATGTGCACCCACAATTTTTAATACTGGTATACAGTGCCATTGTCTGACTGGGAATTCAAAGAATATATGGGGGTTACGTGCACCCACAATTTTTAATACTGCTATACAGTTCCTTTGTCTCACTGGGAATTCAAAGAATATATGGGGGTTATGTGCACCCACAATTTTTAATACTGGTATACAGTGCCATTGTCTGACTGGGAATTCAAAGAATATATGGGGGTTACGTGCACCCACAATTTTTAATACTGCTATACAGTTCCTTTGTCTCACTGGGAATTCAAAGAATATATGGGGGTTATGTGCACCCACAATTTTTAATACTGGTATACAGTGCCATTGTCTGACTGGGAATTCAAAGAATATATGGGGGTTATGTGCACCCACAATTTTTAATACTGGTATACAGTGCCATTGTCTGACTGGGAATTCAAAGAATATATGGGGGTTATGTGCACCCACAATTTTTAATACTGGTATACAGTGCCATTGTCTGACTGGGAATTCAAAGAATATATGGGGGTTATGTGCACCCACAATTTTTACTACTGGTATACAGTGCCATTGTCTGACTGGGAATTCAAAGAATATATTGGGGTGACGTGCACCCACAATTTTTAATACTGGTATACAGTGCCATTGTCTGACTGGGAATTCAAAGAATATATGGGGGTTACGTGCACCCACAATTTTTAATACTGCTATACAGTTCCTTTGTCTCACTGGGAATTCAAAGAATATATGGGGGTTATGTGCACCCACAATTTTTAATACTGGTATACAGTGCCATTGTCTGACTGGGAATTCAAAGAATATATTGGGGTTATGTGCACCCACAATTTTTAATACTGGTATATAGTGCCATTGTCTGACTGGGAATTCAAAGAATATATGGGGGTTACGTGCACCCACAATTTTTGCTACTGCTATACAGTTCCATTGTCTCACTGGGAATTCAAAGAATATATGGGGGTTATGTGCACCCACAATTTTTAATACTGGTATACAGTGCCATTGTCTGACTGGGAATTCAAAGAATATATGGGGGTTACGTGCACCCACAATTTTTAATACTGCTATACAGTTCCTTTGTCTCACTGGGAATTCAAAGAATATATGGGGGTTATGTGCACCCACAATTTTTAATACTGGTATACAGTGCCATTGTCTGACTGGGAATTCAAAGAATATATGGGGGTTATGTGCACCCACAATTTTTACTACTGGTATACAGTGCCATTGTCTGACTGGGAATTCAAAGAATATATGGGGGTTACGTGCACCCACAATTTTTAATACTGCTATACAGTTCCTTTGTCTCACTGGGAATTCAAAGAATATATGGGGGTTATGTGCACCCACAATTTTTACTACTGGTATACAGTGCCATTGTCTGACTGGGAATTCAAAGAATATATTGGGGTTATGTGCACCCACAATTTTTACTACTGGTATATAGTGCCATTGTCTGACTGGGAATTCAAAGAATATATGGGGGTTATGTGCACCCACAATTTTTACTACTGGTATACAGTGCCATTGTCTGACTGGGAATTCAAAGAATATATGGGGGTTACGTGCACCCACAATTTTTAATACTGCTATACAGTTCCTTTGTCTCACTGGGAATTCAAAGAATATATGGGGGTTATGTGCACCCACAATTTTTACTACTGGTATACAGTGCCATTGTCTGACTGGGAATTCAAAGAATATATTGGGGTTATGTGCACCCACAATTTTTACTACTGGTATATAGTGCCATTGTCTGACTGGGAATTCAAAGAATATATGGGGGTTATGTGCACCCACAATTTTTACTACTGGTATACAGTGCCATTGTCTGACTGGGAATTCAAAGAATATATTGGGGTTATGTGCACCCACAATTTTTACTACTGGTATACAGTGCCATTGTCTGACTGGGAATTCAAAGAATATATGGGGGTTACGTGCACCCACAATTTTTAATACTGCTATACAGTTCCTTTGTCTCACTGGGAATTCAAAGAATATATGGGGGTTATGTGCACCCACAATTTTTAATACTGGTATACAGTGCCATTGTCTGACTGGGAATTCAAAGAATATATTGGGGTTATGTGCACCCACAATTTTTAATACTGCTATACAGTTCCTTTGTCTCACTGGGAATTCAAAGAATATATGGGGGTTATGTGCACCCACAATTTTTAATACTGGTATACAGTGCCATTGTCTGACTGGGAATTCAAAGAATATATGGGGGTTATGTGCACCCACAATTTTTAATACTGGTATACAGTGCCATTGTCTCACTGGGAATTCCACAAATAATTTGGGGATTCATTCACCCTACATCTCAGGCTCTTGCCATATTCACCCAGGTTGTCAGTGCTGCACCAGCTCGTTCCCAGACAGCTCGGCCCGAAAAACACGTTACCTATATAGAGGATTTGGACAATGAAGACAACATGTTCTAAATCTAATGTCTGCACCTTCTCCAGAATTAAAATAAAGGCAGCGTTTAACTTTCAAATAGCACTGCACAAAGGAAGAGCTTATCAGCTTGTCTCATGACATGCTACTGAAAAGTTTCATTTGTGTATCTTAATGTAAATATAGTTGTATAAGCTTTTTGGGTTTTAGGCACTGCCAAGTTATTTATTACCACCCGCTCCCTTATAATGATGATGACGCCAAAGTCACTGTGGGTGTTCAGAGCTCACAGCTTTGGGTGACATTTGTCTTGCTCTCTGTCGGTACCAGCTGTCTTTTTGGATACCGTAAAGTTATGTTGACTTTATTAACAGCTATAGAAGCTTTAGCCAGGTTGTGACGGTGTGTAACCCTAACAACACTAAGTGGGATACACATTAATAGTCAGTCTATGTACGCTAAACGTATCACTGAAGTAATTTTTTTTCCCTCTCCCCTAATATAAGAAAGGAACAGACATTAGACCTAGACCGGGGTTCGAGGCTTGAAAAAATCCAGTATTATTTGTTCTTCATGATGTGAAATATGTGTTGAAAAGCAACCCAAGATGAAGTCAGCCATGTGTGCCAGTGTGTTACTTGGCATGCCTTTGCTGGCCCCAACTGTAAGGGTCACTCTCCATTTCCTCCATTTTCCACTCCCCTTCACACCATTTGTGGTGAAGCAATGGGATGCACTGAAGTGCACCCTCTAGCCTCGTGTGGGATAGGGACATCAGATGCCACTCCAACCCCCTCGTCTTCCTCCGCCAGCCAACGGTGCGAAGATGAGAGGAGTGTGCTCTGAATGTTTTCTGCCTAGCAGAGGCTAGTTCTCACTTACGAAAATGGCCCCACTTTGACCTGTATATCAGGCACAATGGTGTAGGTTTCAAAGAAACATGGCACCAACAAGTTGGAAAACGTGGGCCATGCGTGGACCGTGTTTGAGTCTGGCAAGCTCCAGATCTGCTACCAGGTTCCAGCCATTATCACAGGCGCAAAAATGCCAGGCCCCAGGTGTAGCAGGGAAAAAAAAATGCCATCTCAGCCAGGATGGCATCCCTGACCTCGGAGGCACTGTGCTGTCTGTCCCCCAAGCTGATCAGTTTCAGCACGGCCTACTGACATCTCCCCATGCCAGTGTTACAGTGTTTTCCGCTAGTAGCTGGGGTGGAGGTTGCAGCTTCGTAGGGTTTCAGTCTACTCCTGCCATGAATTTTGGCCTGGGAGAGGAGATAGGCCACCCCAGTTTGCACCCGGGGAACAGACTCCACCACATTCACCCTGCCTGTCATTAAAGATAAGCACTGCAGCATCCCTGACCACAGGCGCTTGTCCATGTGTCGGTGGTCAAGTGGACCTTGCAGCAAAGCGCAGAGCTCTGGGCCCGACTGATGTTATGGGACACATGCAGGCGCAAGGCAGAGACAGCACACCAAGAGAAGTAGTAACGGCTAGGCCCAGCATAGGGAGGTGCCCCAGCTGCCATCTGCTGACGGAAGGCCTGGGTCTCCAGAAGCATAAACAAACACCAACATCTCCAGGGCCAGCAGTTTATCGATGAGGCTGTTACAGGCTTGGGCATGGGGGTGGGTTGTATTGTACTTCTGCCTGCAATGAAAAGCTTGGGAAATGTGGAGTGGCTGGGAAGAGGCGCATGATGGTGCAGGCCAAAAGGGCGCATGAGGGTGAACTCCCCAATGTGTCAGAGATAGGTGTGTAGGTGTCCTTGCATCATATACTTGCACCATATTTGGCTTTGGAAGTTAATTTTGTGCCAAAAAGTGGTTAAGACAGCGATCCCTCAGCTACTCCCGTTACACTGTCTATTGAAGTTACCATCTGTGGAAGTGGACCACCATTTCTAAGATCCCAAAGGAAGCAGGCAAGAGATGTGCAGTTCAGAAAAAAAGATGAGAAAATAAGTTTAGGCTGTAGAGCACAGAGGGATCGGAGAGGACAGAGCTGGTGTCGGCCAGGTATTCCCACAACATGCGCCTATACTTGTCCCTCCTGGTGACACTAGGCCCCTGAGTGGCAGTAATTTGTCCAGGGGGGCCATTAACGTGTTCCAGACCTAGGAATAAGTCTTCCAACAGGGTAGAGTTTTGCATGCCTTTGCTTCTACCCACTGTTTTTGCTGCTTAGCTTCCCTCCACATCTACTCTGCTTTCACCCCTAAACATCACCCCAGTTTATGCCTTTGCTTCTACCCAGGTTTTTTGTTGATTTAGCTTCCCTCTACATCTACACTGCTTTAGCCCCTAGACATCACCCCTGTCCATGTGGGGTCGGTGGCCTCGTCATCCACCAACTCCTCTTCCAATTGCGCACTGCCCCCTTACTGCAAACCGCACATGACCACAGCTTGCCTTGATGGCAACTGTGTCTCATGATCCCCACTTAGGTCCAGACAAGTCGGTGGCGGGTCCAAAACCCCAAAATTGGAAGGAAATGGCAGATGCTGCAGTATTTCTAACACCTGTTCCTGGTGCTCGGGCCTGGTCTGTGTTGTACCCTGCACCCTGCTTAACGCATCTGCCATATCCGAAGTTGTGCTGAGCGCATGCTAATGTTTCGTGTCCAGTGCAATGGATGGGATGGGATTTCACATAAGTCTGCCACCCATGGCCACTCATGGTTGAGCAACTGAGGGAGTTGACTTTGACGAACCCGAGGGTTTTGGAGTTGGAACTACATCAAAGGTCTGTGCTGCTCACACACTCTGCTCAACACATGATATGTTTAGTGCCAGCAGTGTGGAGACGTCGCACAACAGCCGTTGTTCCAGCAGGTACAGGCGTTGTAGGAGTGCATAGAGGCTAGCAGCGGCAACTATACACTTTAAAAACTATCCGCACAAGCGCCACACTTTCACCAGTAGCTCAGGAACATTGGGGTACCTTTTTCAAAAGATTAGCAGCAATGAGTTAAAAACGTGGCCCAGGCATGGAATATGTTGCAGGCTGCCAAGCTACAGAGCCAATCCCAGGTTACGGCCATTATCACACATGACAACATGCCTGGGCCCAGGTGCAGTGGCAAAAACCACATTGCCGTCTCATCGAGGATGGCATGACTCACTTTGTAGGCAGTGTGCTGTCTGGCCCCCAAGCTGATGAGCTTCAGCACGGCCCGCTGACGTCTCCCCACACCAGTGTTGCAGCGTTTCCAGCTCGTAGCTGGGGTCAATTTAACAGCGGAGGAGGGTGGTGTTTCAGCCCTCCTCCCAGGAATGTTGTGTGGGGAGACAAGTCAGGCCACCACATTTTGCGACCCGGTCCACGCCTCAACTACATTCAACCACTGTGCCCAAATTGAAAGGTAGCGTCCCTGTCCGCATGCACTTGTCCATTCGTAACTGGTCACATGGAACTTTAGGGCTAAGCGCTGAATTTAGGGACCGCCTCATGTTTGGGGGAAAGTGCTGGTGTGGACGGCACAGTGCGGTGGCGCAGTAGACACTCTGCCCAAAAAGGGCAGAGTGTCCCCCAGCCGGGATTCCAACATCTCCTGGGCCAGATTTCTTGAGATGAGGCCGTTGAAGCCTTGGGCATGTGGGTGGGTTGCGCTGTACTTTAGCATGAAATGAAAGGCTTGGGAGATGGGGAGTTGCTGGGAAGAGGCGCATGATGGCGCGGGCAAAAGGAGAAATGGCAGGAAAAGGTGAGGATAAGGGTGAACTCCCCAAAGTGTCAGAGGCAGATGTGGAGGTGTCCTGGCTCCTGGTCTGGACTGCAGCGCCAGCCCTGTCAACAGTGGAAGAGGCAGTGGCCGCCAGGCCAAACGACGATTATCCTGCGCTTGCTCTCACCCACTGAGCCCAGGGCTTGCCTTCCAAATGATGGCACCCGCAAGAGGTGGTGAGATTCCTCTCCGCAGATCTCCAAACCATCTTGGACTTGCAAATTGCACTAAATTTGTCATGTAACTGACATGTATATGATGAGTCTATCCATTGTCTGTTCATTTTGGTGAAAGTCAGCCTGTCAGCTGACAGACAGCTGTGCTTGTCAGTGATGATGTCACCGGCTGCTTGTACCCCCAGTTTTTGCTGCTTAGCTTGCCTCCACATCCACACTGCTTTTGCCCCTACACATCACCCCTATCCATGCCTGTGCCTCTAGCCATAAGTCTGCCACCCATGGAAACTCATGGTGCAGAAAGTGAGGGAGCTGACTCTGAGGAACCCTTGGGTTTTGTAGCTGGTACTCCATCAAAGGTCTC
The DNA here is from genome assembly GCF_031893055.1 of Leptodactylus fuscus. Classification (NCBI taxonomy): domain Eukaryota; kingdom Metazoa; phylum Chordata; class Amphibia; order Anura; family Leptodactylidae; genus Leptodactylus; species Leptodactylus fuscus. The sequence continues at coordinate 122,347,417 of NC_134270.1, read as the reverse complement.
TGCTGCTCACACACCCTGCTGAACATACGGTATCTAGGGTTAGAGCGTGTGGTGACCTCGCACAACAGTAGGTGCTTCAGGCAGATGTAGGCCTTGCTGGAGTGTATTGCGGCTAGCTCCAGGTACTGTAGACTTGGGAAAGTGGGTGTCCAAGTGCCGCACTTTCACCCTTAGCTCAGCTAATTTGGGGTATGTTTTTAAAAATCATTGCACCACTACATTGAACATGTGGGCCAGGCATGGAACGTGTTGGAGGCTGGCAAGCTCCAGAGCCCTCCAACAAGCTAAAAAACCTGGCCCCAGGGGCAGCGGGGATAAACAAATTGCCATCTCATCCAGGATGGCATCCCTGACCTCAGAGGCAGTGTGCTGTCCGTCTCCCAAGCTGATGAGCTTCAGCCCAGCCTGCTGACGTCTCCCCACACCAGTGTTGCAGCGTTTTCAGCTCGTAGCTGGGGTAAATCTAACAGCGGAGGAGGAGGAGGGTGGTGTTTCAGCCCTCCTCCCAGGAATGTTTTGTGGGGAAACAAGTCAGGAAAATTCTTGAAACGGGAGAGTTTTGCATCTTTGCCCTTGCTGCCTATGGACATCCCTTTGCCTCTAGCCACCATTTTCCCTGCTTTGCTTGCCTCCACATCCACACTGCTTTTGCCCCTAGACATCACCCCAGTCCATGCCTTAGCTTGTACCCCCAGTTTTTCCTGCTTAGCTTGCCTCCACATCCACACTGCTTTTGCCCCTAGACATCACCCCAGTCCATGCCTTAGCTTGTACCCCCAGTTTTTCCTGCTTAGCTTGCCTCCACATCCACACTGCTTTTGCCCCTAGACATCACCCCAGTCCATGCCTTAGCTTGTACCCCCAGTTTTTCCTGCTTAGCTTGCCTCCACATCCACACTGCTTTTGCCCCTAGACATCACCCCAGTCCATGCCTTAGCTTGTATCCCCAGTTTTTCCTGCTTAGCTTGCCTCCACATCCACACTGCTTTTGCCCCTAGACATCACCCCAGTCCATGCCTTAGCTTGTACCCCCAGTTTTTCCTGCTTAGCTTGCCTCCACATCCACACTGCTTTTGCCCCTAGACATCATCCCTATCCATGCCTCTTCCCCTAGCCATAACTCTGCCACCCCTGGAAACTCATGGTGCAGAAACTTTGGTTGCTGACTTTGAGGAACCCTTGGGTTTTGTAGATGGAACTCCATCAAAGGTCTGTGCAGCTCACACACCCTGCTCAAGATATGGTATTGTAGGGTTTCAGCGTGTGTGAATGACGGACAACAGCCTGTGTTTGGACAGATGTAGGCCTTGCTAGAGTGTTTTTAGGCTAGCAGCGACTCCTGTGCACTTGCAAAAGTGGGCGCACAAGCGCCGCATTTTCAACAGTAGCTTCGGTACATTTGGGTATGTTTTTAAAAAACTTTGCACCACTAGGTTAGACGTGGGCCAAACATGGAACGTGTTGGAGGCTGGCAAGCTCCAGAGCCGCTACCAGGTTCCAGCCATTATCACAGGCGTAAAAATGCCAGGCCCCAGGTGTAGCAGGGAAAAAAAAATGCCATCTCAGCCAGGATGGCATCCCTGACCTCGGAGGCACTGTGCTGTCTGTCCCCCAAGCTGATGAGCTTCAGCACCGCCTGCTGACGTCTCCCCACACCAGTGTTTTAGCGTTTGCCGCTAGTAGCTGTGGTGGAGGTTGCAGCGTCGTAGGGTTTCAGTCTACTCCTGCCATGAATTTTGGCCTGGGAGAGGAGATAGGCCACCCCAGTTTGCACCCGGGGAACAGACTCCACCACATTCACCCTGCCTGTCATTAAAGATAAGCACTGCAGCATCCCTGACCACAGGCGCTTGTCCAAGTGTCGGTGGTCAAGTGGACCTTGCAGCAAAGCGCGGAACTAAGGGCCCACCTGATGTTGAGTGACACGTGCTGGTGCAAGGCGGGGACGCCACACCGGGAGAAGTTGAGACGGCTAGGGACGGCATAGTGAGGTGCCACAGTTGCCATCAGGTCCGGGAAGGCGGGAGTTTCAACAAGCCGGAACGCCAACCTCTCCTGGGCCAGCAGTTTAGCGATGTTGGCGTTCTAGGCTTGCGTGGGTGGGTGGTTAGCGGTGTATTTCTGCCGGCGCTCCAATGTCTGAGAGATGGTGGGTTGTTGTAAAGAAGCGCCTGATGGTGCCTTTGATGGTGCAGGAGAAGGAGATAAGACAGAAACAGGGGAGGATGAGGGAGAAGTCAACAAAGTGGCGGAGGCAGATGAAGTGATGTCCTGGCTCGTCCTCTGGAGTGCATCGGCAGCACTGTGAGCAGAGGCAGTGGCATGAACGGCGGGCGACGTTTGTCCTGCCGTTGCTGCCTGCCACTGATTCCATTGCTTGGATTCCAAATGACGGTGCATTGAAGTGGTGGACAGGTTGCTCTTCTCAGGGCCCCTACTCGATTTCGAGAGGCAAATTGTGTAGACGACACTATATCTGTCCTCGGCGCATTCCTTGAAAAAACTCTACACCTTCAAGAAACGTGCCCTCGATGGGGGAGTTTTTCTGGGCTGGGTACAAAAGGGAACATCTTCGGACATTCCGGGTCTGGCCTGGCTTCGGCAAAGCAGCTGACCTCTGCCTCTGGACATGTCTCTGCCTCTAGCTACCCTTTTTGGTGCTGCACCTGCCTCAACATCCACACTACTTTCCCAGCTTGACATCTGCCTTGTCCAGGTGGGGTCGGTGTCCTCGTCGTCCACCACCTCCTCTTCCAACTCCTGTCTCGCCTCCTCCTCCTGCACAATGCGCATGTCAACTGGCTGCCCTGACAGCAACTGCGTCTCATCGTCGTCGATGAGGGTGGGTTTCTGGTCATCCGCCACCAAATCGACCGGAGATGGAATGGAGGAGACTCTAGTGTTTGAGCATCTGGACACAGATACTCGTCTGTTAGGTCCGTGGAATCGCGAAATGGAGGGGCAGGTTGCGGTACAGTCAAAGGAAGGGAGAACAGCTCTGGGGAGCAGGGACAGTTGGGGTTATTGTTCTGAGAAGATTGGGAATTTTGGGTGGAAGGAGGACAAGACTGTTGGGTAAGAGGAGGTAGAGGCTGACTGGCTGGTGGACAATGTGCTTTAAGCGTTATCCGACAGCCATTGCAAGACCTGTTCCTGGTTCTCGGGCCTACTAATCTTTGTACCATTCAGCCTAGTTAATGTGGAACTTTTGTGCAAAGCGCAGAACTTAGGGCCCGCCTGATGTTAAGGGACACACGCTGGTACAAGGCTCAACTCACCCTAAGTGCCAAAAACACTGCTGGTGCAAGGCTCTACTCATGCCAAGGGCCTCAATCCCTGCTGGTAGCTCAGCTTAAGGTCATGTAACTTTGTTTGGAAGGGCTCATGTTAAGGGCTAGAAAAGTGAATTTTGGAAGGTCTTACCACATCACACACACACACACACACACACACACACACACACACACACACACACACACACTCAAAATGACAGTTAAGGGTGAGGGCTTTTGGAATTCCCATTGCCTATTCCATTTGTGGTTGTCATGGGGAACGTGATTTAAAGGGGTGGTTGTTACTGTTTGTTGAGCTTAAATTGGGGTTTGTGTCCATCCATTTGGGGAGTAAAGAAGGTTTCCAGGTATTTTCCCACTTTGATAGAGGTTTTTTTGAATGTGGAAAGTGTGTAGTTGTTAGGCAGTGATGTTGGGGTAATAGAGGGTCTTTGGTGTGTTAGATGCCCCCAGGCATGCTTCCCCTGCTGTCCCAGTGTCATTCCAGAGGTGTTGGCATCATTTCCTGGGGTGTCATAGTGGACTTGGTGACCCTCCAGACACGGATTTGGGTTTCCCCCTTAACGAGTATCTGTTCCCCATAGACTATAATGGGGTTCGAAACCCGTTCGAACACACGAACATTGAGCGGCTGTTCGAATCGAATTTCGAACCTCGAACATTTTAGTGTTCGCTCATCTCTAGTTATTTAAAGTTTAACTCCATTCAAAACCCAAAATGTTTCACGTTACTGTAGCTATCCCTGATATCACATGGGGAATGGTTGTGGTCACTGCTCATTTTCCATTTCTGAACAATGACTATACACTGTATATTACTTTTTATTATGTATTCTTAATTTTTCAGGACATTTCCTCAAAGAGACTGAAAAATGCAAAACTGGGATGTCTCCCCCTTTTCCCAGTGGATATTTCCTGAATGATCAATGGTTCCCTATATATTGCAATTTAACCAGCTATGACCCCTTGAAGAATATTGAGAAATGCCTGGCTGGCAAAATGATATATCTAATGGGAGATTCAACAAGTCGCCAGTGGATAGAGTATTTACCAAGAGTCATAAAGAGTATGTATGTCTACAGCTAACCCACTGTTATATTTTTATGATAACTTCTAAACCTACTTGTAATCTTAATACTTAATAGTATGTTAAGGACTGATTTCTGAATAAGTAAAATGAAGTCTGAGTCATGGGGGTCACTGCTTTTTCTATTCAGTCTTTACATCATATTATACAGATAGTGCCAATGTTGAGGTGCTAATAATCGTGCTCCAAGAAATCCTTGTATCTTGCCCATTTAACAGGCATTTGTCAGATGATCAGTTCAATCAGTTGCCCCAAAATGTGGTAGAATACCACTGGATCAAAGTAAAGGTAGCACACCCCTGTCTAGGGGAGCCTGGATGTCAACACTGTGGTGAGATGCCAACTTCAGTCATTACAGCAGCTGCAAGTTCTTCTATTCAGTGTTCTACTTTGCTTAAAGGGATCGTCTTACTAAATTTAAAAAAAAGGGCACGACATGATAGAAACTAAAAAAGAAAAAAAAACATGTCACTTTTCAATTGTATTCCATTCCAGCACTGACACCAGGAGTGGTCATGTTTTATTTGTGGTCAGGTGACCCCTAAAGCCAATCTGGTGTCAGTGTCACTTGTACCCATGCCAGTCATTCACATAACATTTGTGTACAGTTTACTAAGAGTGAATGGCTGTAGTGGTCACCTGATCACAAATGTGTTGTTACTACTTCTCAACCAGCAAGGACTGGAAAAATTGGGGACCGGGCTACCAGTGTAGAAATAGTAAACATTTGAAAGGTAACTTACGATTAATTGTTTAGTTTCTTTATTTTCTGTTAGGGAATTGATAGATGAGCATTTTCCCGAGTACCTGCTGGAGAAACCTGGGAAGAAGGGAACGATAACACAGTGAATGCTAAGACTAAACGCATCTGCAGTCCCTGCCTGTTTGCCTCACCTACCCTAGGCGGTAAGGGGCAACTGGACGACAGTCCCTTCCTATGATAAAAGTGATAACACAGAAAGATGAACATCAGCAAACAAAAGGTCAGCTAGCCAAGGGGTTGGAACTAGTCGAGCAGTGAGGTACAGAGTTGGAATCCAGGAGAATAATCACAAGAAAAACCAAGGGTGACAAATATAAATATAAGCAGCAAACAATATAGAGCCAGCACACACAGGAAGGCAATAGCAAGCATTAGGGAGTGGGCTGAAAAGATATTTAAAGTAATATAGCCTTACACTTGATTGGTTGGGAGGAATGCCAATGAAAAGCACTAAGCTCTAGTAGGCAAAGGAACAAAAGCACTGGCTGAACTGACACAAAGCAATAGATCATCAGCTGTGCTACATCAACAGGTGCAAAGAATCACAACCGAACATGCCTCCTGTGTGACAAGATGATGGCGCAAATGCCCGAATAAGCAAAGATGTTAAAGTTTCCTAAATTGTAATCTAAATTACAATCTAAATTGTAATTTGTGAGTCAACAGAGAACCATTGCTAAGGTGAATAGGAGCAATGGAATGTAATGGAGACTGAGAAAGGTGCAACACTAAAAATAAGAGAGTCAGGCAGCTGCTGTAAAGGCTGGCTAGAAAATTATTGATTACCATAACATTATAAATAACCTGTACTCTGTCACTATAAATGACCAGTAATTAATTAACTAACAAATTAACGATTATTATGAAGGAAAGGATGGAGTATGAAATTATGTAGATGGTAAAAGACTTTAAGGTGATGACCTTAATGAAAATCCATAGAAAAAAAGATGTATTCTATTTTATTTTGCAGCACTCAAGGCTTTTGATAATCATGAAACTTCCTGGCACAGGAAAATTTTAGCTATTGATCAGACAAATAATATTCAGGTTCAGTGGAAGAAGCATGGCCATCCATTTGTAACTATGAGTTTCTTCAACATGAGGGATCATACCTATATCACTGATGAAATTGACCGACTACTTGGAAGTGCTTACACCATCATTGTCATTACTGTTGGACAACATTTTCGTCCCTTTCCTCTGGATCTGTTCATCAGAAGAGTTTTCAGTATTCGTAAAGCCATTGAAAATTTATTTTTAAGAAGTCCGGAAACAAAGGTTATCATAAAATCAGAAAACACCAGAGAAATAAATCTTGATGTTGAACGATTCAGTGATTTTCATGGCTATGTTCAATATCTCGTGGTGAAGGAAATCTTCAGAGGACTTAATGTTGGTGTGATTGATGCTTGGGACATGACCACAGCCTATGGATCATATAATGTCCACCCACCGGACACTGTCATTAAAAATCAAATCAATCTATTTCTTTCTTATATTTGTTAAATTATATAGATATTGTAGATGTTTATCCTATATGTTTTCCAAATGGAACACAAGATCTCATATTGTATATGGGACTGTTATAGGAAGGCAAGGTTTGAAATTAAAACTTAATTCACTGTCATTCATTGTTCCCTTGAGTGTTTGCACGATGAACTTCAGCAGTTCAACAAATCAACTATTTTACACTCTTGTTTCTCTCTAAACATATATTATACCAGCCAGACCCCAGGCTGCTGAAAATGCATACTGGCACCCCCCGATCTCGCTGCGGGGGTTGCCAAGAGGTCTTTATAACTGCACAACCCCTTTGATTCCGCAAACCCCTTTGATTCATGTTTGACCGTGGCATATAAGGGGTTAACACCCGCTCTCGATGTCACCCGGTCAGCTTCTGAATGGGTGACATTAAAATGACGTGATGGCACGTCATTTTGCATCAAGGGGTTAATATGTAAAATGGGTTTCTCCTTCTGAAGGTATTTGTGTCTTCCTTTTTCTGTTTTCGACTGTGATGGCTATCCTGTGGTTATATATAGTGTTTTGTTAAGTAGACACATGTCACGGAGACCATTGCTTGCTTTCCATAACTCGCCCACAGGTAGGTTTGCCGGAGCTCAAAGATCCTGCCATATAACCAGGTGCAAATGTGCAGTCCCTAACACTCTTATTTAAAGTACGGGACAGACATGCACCCACACATTTTTACATTCACTTGAATAGCTTATAATATATCATTACTATGACTCCTTGCAGAGATGGGGGGTTCCTTATATACTCACTGTCCCTCTCATGCTCTCCTGCTTGATATTGGTCAACTACTTGGGTACAAATGCACAAAAGAAATTTGGCAGCAGGCTATCCTGGTAACCCGCAGACCCCCATAAACTATAAAGGGGTCCGCTGGTTATCTGTCCAGTTTCTACTCAACAAATTCAGAAAGAAAAGTCCTGCTTGTATTTTTCAGGTGAGATGAGGTATCTATCTATCTATCTATCTATCTATCTATCTATCTATCTATCTATCTATCTATCTATCATCTATCTATCTATCTATCTATCTATCTATCTATCTATGTCTCACATATAGATACCTATCTCCACACATACTCACATGACCAGCTAGGATCTGGGTGCTCAGGATTACTTATAATGTGAGGTTCATTTGAATATTATTGCATATGATGATGTCACAATAGCCACATTTGCATATGATGATGTCACAATGGACCCAGGAAGATACATAGAACCTGACTGCTGTGACATCACTGCCATTCTTCAGTTGATGCTTTTGCTGAAACTTCACTTTAGCGAACTAGTTTGTGCTACAAATCTAGTGTTTACTTCCATTGATTTGTTTACTTACTAATCTTTGATCAGGGCCCAGTATCACCTGAGCCACCTGAGAACTTAGTTCTTTGAAATTCCATCAAATCATCCTTGGGTAGCTAAGTCATAAGCGCCCAAGAGCTGCGTCAGCTGATGGCTGAAAATGATGAATGGCTAAATCGACCAGAAAATCAAGGTCGATTCCTGGAGATGTACCCATGATTGTTTCGGTATCTCAGCAGCTCACTGGGACACCATATAATGAGCGTGTTGTTGGAGCAGATGATCCCCCTCAGCTCCACTTGAGGAGAACTCTGTGACTTCTGGCTACCTTCATAGCTCTCGTTGCTTGCGACAAATTACATTTTCTTTTTCCAGGCATGTTGAAAATTGGCAAACTGCCAATTTGGATTAAAGGTGTTTGCCCATGTCAGTTTGTCAGCAGTGCCTGGAGCAGATCAGATAATATGCAAATGCATGAACACAAACCACTGAGGGTTAGCGTGTGTTTACACAGAGTGATAACAGCCCTGGCTTTCTCAGAAGCTGAGATAAGAGCAGTATAATATTGTATGTGAACATAAATTCATAACATTTGTGAAGGAATGTCATTTACCGGGATAAAAAGTAGCCTATGTTTTAATCGAGGTTACAATCTATCTGTGTGCCAAATTTCAGTCAAATCCGTTCAGCCGTTTTTGCATGATTGAGGAACAAACACACAAACATACAAACACACAATCTTTCACATTTATAATACTTTCACATTTATAATATTAGTAGGATAAGATTTACAAGATACTATAAGTAAAAAGAATACAAGTATTATAAAACAGGACAGGAAAATGCCAAGATGTTCCTTGTAGATCTACTCGGCTTGAGTTTCATAGATTTGATGCTTCTCCTAGGGCTTGCCTCTTACAGCATATAATTCATTATATATTCACAATGCTACCCACCATCATTATAGCATACTGCATTTACTCACAATATACCATATCTACCACCCCATATTTTAATTGTAATGTACAGTACAGTTTACAAATGCCTCCAGAATAATAAAAAATATTGTATCCAATTTCATAACCGAATGACTTAGAAGAACATAATGGGATCTACCATTTAACAAAAATTTAAAATTTTGGTGAGAAACTCCCTTTAACTGTAAATCCATGAAGCTTTGAATGGCAGTTTCGCTATTCATCCTTTTGGGTCCAGTTTTTGAAGGTGTTTAAAAGGTTCTACAGTATTAGAAAATATGACTTAATCTTTTCAAAAATTGTACCATACTTGTCTTCAGATTATCTGATATTGACCCTCAGTCACATCATTCTGTTTAAAGAAACTGAGCTACAGTTCCACAAGCACTGCGCGGACAGGTGTGGTGTAGTTTGTCTTGAAGCAGCCATGGTTTTCTAAATATGGGCAACCCGTTTAACATGTTTTACTTGAATAAGTGGCTAGAATGTGCATTACATAAGTGATTCATAGTAAAAACATAAAATCTCAGCTTCAATGACTTGGGGGCAAATATTTTCACACGTAGACTGCTGTTATTGAATAACTTTTTCTCCAATAGGTTAAAACTTGGTTTGAAGATCTACAAAGTGGTGGAAAATGTGAACAAGTAAAGGAAATCAGGAAGGGGGCTAATATTTTCCTTTTTTTAAATGTAGATTGTGAGCCCCATATGGGGATCACAATGTACATTTTTTCCCCTATCAGTATGTCTTTGTAGAATGGGAGGAAATCCACACAGACACAGGGAGAACATATAAACTCCTTGCAGAATAAAGTCTGCTCACAGAAACCATGATACCAAGCTGTAATATTTTGTTAGATCAAAGAAGAATTTTCATATTTGGATACATCAAGCAGTTTTTATCTTGGGCTTTGCTTGTCATTTTTCTATGACAGATCCTGCCAATCCACACTGAAAATGTAATAATGTCATGGAGAAATAACTTTCAAGGGGTTGGTGCCACTGCAGAGAAGCCAGAAAATATAGTGTCACAATTTTGCAAAAAGTCTTTGTGATCATTTGAGAGAAATGTACAGTAATTTTTAACAAGGCCAAGTTTGGTGAAATAAAAGGACTGCATGTGCATGGTGGTACACTACTGCCACCACACCACTATCTGAACAGCCTCTCCCCTCACCTTTTGTCTCTATCCCTATGTAAGTCCTTGCAGATAGGGCCATTTATCCCACTGTACCAGTCGATCACTTTTAGTATTGTATTTGTTTTGTATATTTTGTGTACCGTATGTAAACCCTCAAATGTAAAGCACCATGGAATTAATGTTGCTATATAAATAATAATAATAATAATAATAATAATAATAATAATAACAACACAGAGCTCTTTCACACCTGGAGAAACCAAGGTACACTGTGAAAATAATGTTCATTGACTCCTCAAGTGCTTTTAGCACCCAGTGGCGGATACAGGGTTTGCGGGGCCCTGGGCAATTGACTTTGGCGGGGCCCTACTTACTGGGGGTCTCGCACTTCTAACCTGTACTTCCCAACTGTTGAAGACTAGAAAGAGGGAACAAAACGTGCGGGGCCCCGCCCACTTTTATGTTGACTCCACCCATTCTCATTCAATTTTCATGTGATTCCACACAGTATAATCCTCCTACAGTCACCCGTAAATTATATCTCCCCCCATTTTCATATACACCCTTCATCTACCCCTAGTTTCATGTCCCCCCCATCTCTGTCCCCAGTTTCATGCCATTCTCCCCCTTTATCTGCCCACAGTTTCATTTCCCCCGTCTCTGCCCCAGTGTCATGCCGTTCTCCCCCCTTCATCTGCCCCAGTGTCATGCCGTTCTCCCCCCTTCATCTGCCCCAATGTCATGCCATTCCCCCCCTTCATCTGCCCCAGTGTCATGCCGTTCTCCCCCTCCATCTGCCCCAGTGTCATGCTGTTCTCCCCCCTCCATCTGCCCCAGTGTCATGCAGTTCTCCCTCCATCTGCCCCAGTGTCATGCCATTCTCCCCCCCTCCATCTGCCCCAGTGTCATGCCGTTCTCCCCCCTCCATCTGCCCCAGTGTCATGTTGTTCTCTCCCCCTCTATCTGCCCCAGTGTCATGCCATTCTCCCCCCTCCATCTGCCCCAGTGTCATGCCATTCTCCCCCCTCCATCTGCCCCAGTGTCATGCCGTTCTCCCCCTCCATCTGCCCCAGTGTCATGCTGTTCTTCCCCCCTTCATCTGCCCCAGTGCCATACCATTCTTCCCCCTTCATCTGCCCTAGTGTCATGCCATTCTCCCCCCTTCATCTGCCCCAGTGTCATGCCGTTCTCCCCCTCCATCTGCCCCAGTGTCATGCTGTTCTCCCCCCTTCATCTGCCCCAGTGTCATGCTGTTCTCCCCCCTCCATCTGCCCCAGTGTCATGCCGTTCTCCCCCCCTCCATCTGCCCCAGTGTCATGCCGTTCTCCCCCTCCATCTACCCAAGTGTCATGCCGTTCTCCCCCCTCCATCTGCCCCAGTGTCATGCCGTTCTCCCCCCTCCATCTGCCCCAGTGTCATGCCGTTCTCTCCCCCTCTATCTGCCCCAGTGTCATGCCATTCTCCCCTCCATCTGCCCCAGTGTCATGCCATTCTCCCTCCTCCATCTGCCCCAGTGTCATGCTGTTCTCTCCCCCTCTATCTGCCCCAGTGTCATGCCATTCTCCCCCATCCATCTGCCCCAGTGTCATGCTGTTCTTCCCCCCTTCATCTGCCCCAGTGCCATGCCATTCTCCCCCTCCATCTGCCCTAGTGTCATGCCATTCTCCCCCCTCCATCTGCCCCAGTGTTATGCCATTCTCCCCCCTCCATCTGCCCCAGTGTCATGCCATTCTCCCCCTCCATCTCCCCTAGTGTCATGCCGTTCTCCCCCTCTTCATCTGCCCCAGTGTCATGCCGTTCTCCCCCCTCCATCTGCCCCAGTGTCATGCTGTTCTCTCCCCCTCTATCTGCCCCAGTGTCATGCCATTCTCCCCCTCCATCTGCCCCAGTGTCATGCCATTCTCCCCCCTCCATCTGCCCCAGTGTCATGCCGTTCTTCCCCCCTTCATCTGCCCCAGTGCTATGCCATTCTCCCCCCTCCATCTGCCCTAGTGTCATGCCATTCTCCCCCCTCCATCTGCCCCAGTGTCATGCCATTCTCCCCCCTCCATCTGCCCTAGTGTCATGCCGTTCTCCCCCTTCATCTGCCCCAGTGTCATGCCGTTCTCCCCCTTCATCTGCCCCAGTGCCATGCCGTTCTCCCTCCTCCATCTGCCCCAGTGTCATGCCGTTCTCCCCCCTCCATCTGCCCCAGTGTCATGCCATTCTCCCCCCTCCATCTGCCCTAGTGTCATGCCGTTCTCCCCCTTCATCTGCCCCAGTGTCATGCCGTTCTCCCCCTTCATCTGCCCCAGTGCCATGCCGTTCTCCCTCCTCCATCTGCCTCAGTGTCATGCCGTTCTCCCCTCCATCTGCCCCAGTGTCATGCCGTTCTCCCCCCTCCATCTGCCCCAGTGTCATGCCGTTCTCCCCCTCCATCTGCCCCAGTGTCATGCTGTTCTTCCCCTCTTCATCTGCCCCAGTGCCATGCCATTCTCCCCCCTCCATCTGCCCTAGTGTCATGCCATTCTCCCCCCTCCATCTGCCCCAGTGTCATGCCATTCTCCCCCTCCATCTGCCCCAGCGTCATGCTGTTCTTCCCCCTTCATCTGCCCCAGTGCCATGCCGTTCTCCCTCCTCCATCTGCCCCAGTGTCATGCCGTTCTCCCCCTCCATCTGCCCCAGTGTCATGCCGTTCTCCCCCCTCCATCTGCCCCAGTGTCATGCTGTTCTCTCCCCCTCTATCTGCCCCAGTGTCATGCCATTCTCCCCCCTCCATCTGCCCCAGTGTCATGCCATTCTCCCCCCTCCATCTGCCCCAGTGTCATGCTGTTCTTCCCCCCTTTATCTGCCCCAGTGCCATGCCATTCTCCCCCCTCCATCTGCCCTAGTGTCATGCCATTCTCCCCCCTCCATCTGCCCCAGTGTCATGCCATTCTCCCCCCTCCATCTGCCCTAGTGTCATGCCATTCTCCCCCCTCCATCTGTCCCAGTGTCATGCCATTCTCCCCCCTCCATCTGCCCTAGTGTCATGCCGTTCTCCCCCCTCCATCTGCCCCAGTGTCATGCTGTTCTCTCCCCCTCTATCTGCCCCAGTGTCATGCCATTCTCCCCCCTCCATCTGCCCCAGTGTCATGCCATTCTCCCCCCTCCATCTGCCCCAGTGTCATGCCATTCTCCCCCCTCCATCTGCCCCAGTGTCATGCTGTTCTTCCCCCCTTTATCTGCCCCAGTGCCATGCCATTCTCCCCCCTCCATCTGCCCTAGTGTCATGCCATTCTCCCCCCTCCATCTGTCCCAGTGTCATGCCATTCTCCCCCCTCCATCTGCCCTAGTGTCATGCCGTTCTCCCCCATCCATCTGTCCCACTGTCATGCCGTTCTCACTCACACACAGTCACACACACACTCACCATTCCTCGTTCCCTCGCAGCTCTCTCCCTCATACACATATTGTAGCCGCGATGTGATGACGTCATCACATCGCGGCTACAAATGCCGGAGGCCCGGAGCTCAGCGTTAAAGCAGGAGATGAGCTGTGACAGCTCCGGCTTTAATCGCCTATGCATTCAGCTCATCGGCGTCCTACCACCGATGAGCTGAAATACATAGGCGTTTAAAGCAGGAGCTGTCAGCTCCTGCTTTAACGCTGAGCTCAGTTGGAGTCGGGACATGCTGACCGGGACCATTTTGTTAGGTCCCGGCCGCGCCGCGGGGCCCCGCTAAGCGCGGGGCCCCGGGCGGTTGCCCGGCCCTGGATCCGCCCCTGTTAGCACCATCCAGCCAGGGCTACTGAGGGACAAGCTGGCACTTGTTGGAGGGGACCATCACCTGTCCAACTGGATCCTAGACTATCTCACAAACTGACCTCAGTATATGAGAGCCCGGGACTGTGTGTTTGACACTTATCTGTAGTAAGGGGGCACCACAGGGTACAGTTCTTTCCCATTTCCTCTTCACATTGTACACTGCTGACTTTAGGCACAACTCATCCAGCTGTTACTTACAGAAGTGCTCCAATGACTCTGCAATAGTAGGCTTTATCACTGACAGTGATGACAGGGAATACAGAAAATTAAACTGGGATTTTGTGGAATGTGCCAGCGGAACCACCTCAGGATTAATGCTGGGAAGACCAAGAAGATAGTGACGGACTTTAGTAAGCAGAGATATGCTCCAAAACCAGTGGATATCCAGGGGATGGGCAATGAGATTGTCAATAGCTATAAGTATCTGGGTGTGCTCCTCAATAATAAGCTGGATTGGGCTGATCACCTGGATGCTCTGCACAGAAGGGGTCACAGCAGGTTCTATCAGTCCAGGGGGCACTTCTTAGGGCCTTTTTGAACACTATAGTGGCATCAACCATCTTCTTTGAAGTGGCCTGCTGGGGTAGTAGTGTAAGCCGTGTACCGGGGTGGGCTCCGCAGGATACAGTGAAGTCACGAACAAAGGAAGTGAGTCCAACTCAGTTTAGCAAAGACAAGATTTTACTTAGTTTAGTAACCCCCTTTACCCAAAAGAACACTCCTGGATATTTACATTCATTCAGGCCGGAAGCTGAGACCCTGGTGCTGTAAAGCACGGTGCCCACTGATGTGGCCTTCAATATACTCCAAGTTTTTACCTATCTGCAGGCTGCGCCTATACAGCAGCCTGTTACCTTTTATTACCCTAATACACAGGAACAATTCAGTGAGTGTGACACAGGCACCGGCGGTATAACACCAAGGCTTACAATCTTATTGTAATACTACTATCAAAGTACAACCAAGCAAATATAATAGTTGATTAGCTTGCAAGCCAAACAGTGTGAAGTTAAACTGGATGTTGCTCCCAGACTTTCTTAGAAGTCCCTTTCTGAGAGATATAACTCTGTAGAATCCTCTGAGTCTTAGTAGTCACCAGTAGTGCAGCCTGTGATGCTGGTTATGCCTAACTATCTAACTACAGGCTCTTAATCAGTCCCAAAGAATTTGGCGCCAAACTTGCAGTGTGGTGCGTGCACGGTTACTTCTGTGAGGTACCTTGTAGCCTTTGTTTGCAACAGTTGGAAGAGGGTCTCCTCAGACAGCATGTAGTCTCACTGACAGTGTGACTTCTCAGCCAAGTCTCTGACAGCAATCTTCCTCTTAGGATGGTGTCTTGATAAACTCTGGAAGTCTGTACTTCAGCTCCACTTGCTGTAACTTCAGCCATCCAAGGATGTTCTCCACACAAGGATGCCACTGCAGTCCTTCCTTCTACTTCAGATCAAAGCACACACTGCCCAAAATGGCTGCTGCACAGAAACTCTCCTTCTAAACCCACCTCCTCTAAACAGGGTCTCCACGCCACTACTCCAGGGACATACAGCCTTTTCCTTTTGTCTTGTGGTCTTGTAACAGTGACCTCTTGTGGTCAAACAACAAAATGTCAGATTATGAAAAAACAAATTTATTTACAGAAACAGGCCCATTCACTATACAAGGGCTGTTTCACTCTCTTACAGTAGCATACCAACTATGGATAGGAATAGACTTAACAGACTGATTAGAAGGGCCAGCTCTGTCCTGGGGAGCCCCCTGGACCCACTACAGGTGGTGGGTGACAGAAGGATATTGTACGTGGTGAGCTCCATGCGGGATAATAACTCCCATCCCAACTATGAGACTGTGATAGCACTGGGCAGTACTGTCAGTGAAGTCCTTCCTCCACACTTTGGTTAAGCTGCCCAATCAACACTGGGCTAAGTGCAGATCACTTCATACAGAGAACTGAAAGATCCTGAAGTTGTGATATCCCTCCTACTAGCTTCTTTCCTTTATCTGTCACTGTAATGCTACTACCGTGGAGCTTTTTTGTATTTGTATTTTGTATTGTTATTGTATTATTCATGCTGCTGTAACTCACTGAATTTCCCCCATGGTGGGACAATAAAAGGACTATCTTATCTTATAATAATAACTGGGGGACATGATTACTTGCCTGTGGCCTCTTAGGGACATTAACACTTGTCTGGGGACTACTGGTGGACATTAATATTTGTCTGGATGTAGATTAATGTTGCTGCACACATGGCGTGCCATGATCCTGCTGCAAACTCTGCCATCTCCTAGATCTTATCTGAAGAAGGTCTAATATGACCGAAACGTTATGTTCACTGAAATGATCTAGTGCTTTCTTTATGCTTTACAAACCAAATTTACCTAATTCATGGCGTATATGTACCAATAAATTTTCACTTTTCACATGCATACGGTGTGCAGCAGCATTAATCTACATTGTACGTGAGTCGCAGGACTCTTTGTCTGCTAGCACCCATACTCCATATTTTATAGTGTGCGGTTCCATTGCTCTTTATATAATATTTGTCTGTAGCCACTGGGGGACAGTAATCCTTGCTTGAAGGTCACAGGGGACATTATTGCTTGGCTGGGCAATACTGACAAACATTTCTTCTTGCCTGGGGGTTAATAGGGAGCATTATTAGGTGCCTAGGGGCCAGCAGGAGCACGTACTGCTTGGTGGTGGTAAAAGGGGAATTTTTTATGTGTTGGGTGGAAAGTATGGGATGGCTTTGAAGATGCAGTTACAATTGCATCAAAACTGCAACAAAAAATGCAAGAAGTTTTGATGTATTTCCAGCTGTAATTTCAAAAACTGCTAAACCCCCCCACATTAAAACTGTAATTATTTGTGTTTTGGTCAAAATTTATTTGGTAGGGCTACCATAAAGAAATTATTTTTACTTAGGCGTTCCCCAAGTCTGAAAAGGTTGGGAAACGCTGATGTAGACCATGTAGACCAATGACTAAAAAAGTGATTGGCATACATTTTTCTATTGATTTATTAAACACTGCCATCTATTAATAATAAAGCACATTGCTTAGAAGTATAGGCACGGTATGGAACTGTAAGCCTTTATATTGTAACTAGAGATGAGCGAACGGCGTTCGATCGAATTGATATTCGATCGAATATCAGGCCGTTCGAGGTATTCGATTACAATCGAATACCACGAGGCAAATGCACTAAAAATTCATATCCCCTCCCACCTTGCATCGCGCTTTTTTTCACCAATAACTGTGCAGGGGAGGTGGGACAGGAACTACGACAATGGAGGCATAAAAAAAATCAGAAAAATTAATTGGCTGGCTAAATCAGGTGACCTCCAATTTAGACGAATAGTGGATTTAATATCTGGGTCATATGAGACTGTGAACTATGTGACTGTGAGACAGGGACAGATCTACAGGCAGGGTTAGCTAGGGATTACCTTTATTTAGGTGGGAATGTTACTCACCCAGCTCTTTGGGGCTCTATCTCGTCGGGTTCCCTGTCAGCTTGCGATATGCGGGAGCTGACTTTTTCCTATAGGAATGCATTGACCAGCGTTGTTTGGATGAATGCCATACAGAGTACAGCATTAGGCCAATCAATGCTGGTTCTGCCGGAGGAGGCAGAGTCTAAGATCGGTCCACAGCAGTCTCCATTGTGGTCTGATTTCAGATGTAGCAGTGTTGAGCGCACAGCTCTGCTACACCAGAGATGTAGCAGAGCTGGCCGTGCACTGAGCTCTGCTACACCCGAGATGTAGTAGAGCTGAGTGTGTGCTGAGCTCGACTACATCCAGAGATGTAGCAGAGCTGCATGTGCGCTGAGCTCTGCTACATCCAGAGATGTAGCAGAGCTGAGTCCCGGAGGAGGCAGAGACTAAGATTGGTCCATAGTCCGTTCTCAGATGTAGCAGTGTTGAGCGCACAGCTCTGCTACACCTGAGCTCTGCTACACCGTGGCATGACACTGCGGCAGATGAAGGGGGGGAACGGCATGACACTAGGGCAGATGAATGGGGGGAGAATGGCATAACACTGGGGCAGATGAAAGGGGGGAGAACGGCATGACACTGGGGCAGATGGAGGGGGGAGAACGGCATGACACTGAGGCAGATGAAGTGGGGGAGAACAGCATGACACTGGGGCAGATGAAGGGGGGAGAATGGCATGACACTGGGCTAAATGAAGGGGGGAGCGGCATGACACTGAGGCAGATGAACGGGGAGAGAATGGCATGACACTGAGGCAGATGAACGGGGAGAGAACGGCATGACATTGGGGCAGATGAACGGGGAGAGAACGGCATGACACTGGGGCAGATGAAGGGGGAAAGAACAACATGACACTGAGGCAAATGAAGGGGGGGGAACGGCATGACACTGAGGCAGATGAAGGAAGGAGAACAGCATGACACTGGGGCAGATGATGGAAGGAGAACAGCATGACACTGGGGCAGATGATGGAGAGACATGAAACTGGGGGTAGAGATGGAGGGGGAGGACATTAAACTGGGGGCAGATGAAGGGTGTATATGAAACTAGGGGAGAGATGGAGGGGGGACATATAATTAACGGGTGACTGTAGGAGGATTATACTGTGTGGGAACACATGAAAGAGGAATGTGAATGGGCGGAGTCAACATAAAAGGGGGCGGAGATGAATTTGCAGCGCGCCGCACATTTTGTCCCTCTTTCTGCTCTTCAAAACTTGGGAGGTATGTATCTCCTGCGACATCACCGCTGAACTACCACTACAGAACACCAGGAATTGCATGTCTGCTGTTTGTAAAAACATGTCCTCTCTCTAGCTGAAACTTTCAAAAACTGAACAGTTTTTTTCCACCATCTGCCGTCCAAACCCCGATATTTCCATTTCATTCTGTGATTTTTACAAAACTTCTATCCAGGAACGGCTTTGCTGTGATATTTTCTCCAGTTCCAGGTGCGTTACCTAAGACACACAATTTTAGACAGGTATGTACAGAGACATTGAAATTCAACAAGCTTTCTAGTGAACTCCCTTGAGCCCTTACATTCCAGCTTGAAAACATTATATCAACCATTTTTAAATAATATAAATGAGACACAAGGATGTGATTCTGTAAGACATCACAAGGTGGCAATGTAGGGCAGAAAATTTAGCAGTGCACAAACTTCAACACCTTAATGGACAAAAACTGCCTTTTGCCAGTGCGTTTTACATTACCTGCAAAGTGGATGAGGTTCTGGGTAACCCCAAACACACATTCTGGTAAAAAAGAGCTGCAGAAAAGCTGTGTTTTTGAAAAACACAGCATGTTAATTTTAGGTCCTGAAATGCATAGATTTAATTGTGATGGTTATAATCATGTAATGTATTAAAAACATTGTTATCCTTAACCTCTTCCCGCCGATGGCATTTTTTGATTTTCGTTTTCGTTTTTTGACTCCCCTCCTTCTAAACCCCATAACTTTTTTATTTCTCCGCTCCCAGAGCCATATAAGGTCTTAATCTTTGCGGGACAAATTCTTCTTCATGAGGCCGCCATTAATTATTCTGTATAATGTACTGGGAAGCTGGAAAAAAATTCAAAATGGGGGGATTTGAAGAAAAATGCATTTCTGCGACTTTCTTACGGGCTTCGGTTTTACGGCGTTCACTGTGCAGCCAAAATGACATGTCCCCTGTATTCTGTGTTTCGTTACTATTCTGGGGATAACAAATTTATATGGTTTTATTTACATTTTAACCCCTTAAAAAAATCCAAAACTGTGTTAAAAAACTGTGTTTTTTCTAAAAGTCGCCATATTTTGACAGCTGTAACTTTTTTATACGTCCGTTTATGGGGATGAATACGGCGTCTTTTTTTGCAGGGCCGGGTGTACTTTTTAGTTCTACCATTTTCGGGAAATGCTATTGCTTGATCACTTTTTATTTAAATTTTTATCAGAATCAAAACAGTGAAAAAACGGCGGTTTGGCACTTTTGACTATTTTTCCCGCTACGGCGTTTACTGTACACAAAAAATATTTTTATTGATTTGTAGAGCGGGCGATTTCAGACACAGGGATACCTAACATGTATGTGTTTCACAGTATTTAACTACTTTTATATGTGTTCTAGGGAAAGGGGGTGATTTGAATTTTTAATACTTTTTTTTTAAAATTTTCAATTTTTTTAAAACTTTTTTTTTTTTTTTTTGCATTTAGTAGACCCCCTGGGGGTCTTGAACCCCAGGGGGTCTGATCACTAATGCAATTCATTACAATGCTAATGCAAACTGGCTTCAGCACTTCACCAGCATTAACTGAGCCAGGCTTTGAATGATGATCCGGACTGTCAGGTTGACAATGAGAAAGGAGGGTCACAGAGCACGGGCGGCAGCTATGGAGCATTGATAAAGCTTTATTTACTTTCAGTTTTGAAGTTAGCAGCGCAGCTGCGGAGCAGAGATCGGGGGAGGGGCTTCCTAGCGGTGTTATTTATAGCTCCGCCTCCAGCCCAGCAGGGGGCGGAGGAGCAGTCCTGACCTGCAGATTACTTAGCACACAGACAATGTCTCCTGCCTCAGTCTCTCTTCCTGTAATAGTTGAATAACGTGAAATGGCAGCTATAAGCTTTACAGCCAGCAAATACAGGTCAGTCTGCTGCAGCCTGGTGTTGTTAGTAACAGATAAAGGGATTTTCCCCCTAAAGCAAGTTATCCTTTATACATAAAATAGGGGATAACCTGCAGGTCAGTGGGGATCACTGAATGGAGCAATGATTCTGGGCAGCACATTCAGCTTCATTCATTTCAATAGCACTGTACTTCAGCCATCACCAGCACTCCCTTTGAAATGAATGGAGTGGTGCGCATACTGCCAAGCATCACTCCATTCAGCATTCTCCTGATCAGTGTGGGTCAGATCCCCACTGACCTGCAAGTTATCCCCCTATTCTATGTATAGGAGATAACGAAAACCCCTTTAGGCCATGGCTCCACAGGCCGGAAATGCTGTGATTTGCCCGCGGCGGAGACACCACTGGAAAAATCACGGTGTTATGTGATCTGGAGACTGATGTGATCCTTTGTTCGGTGTTTCTGCCTTCTCTGCTAATGAGATTATATGAATGTGTCTCTGTTCCTTTAAGAAGTGTGCCCTGGAGCTTGCTGAATCCTGTAGTCCTATGCACACACAGAAGTCAGAGGGAGGGGGGCCACAGCCATGTGGGCTGTAAAGCTTGCTTGCAGGAGAGGCTGCTGTTAACACAGGGGGTCGAGAGATGACAGTGGCTGTGTGTTTTCTCTATGGTTCCTCATCCCATCCTGTTTATTACTGTTTGTAGTGTTAACAATAGGTTCAAGGGGGGAGTAACTGAAATATACAAGTATTTTCTGCTGACAATATAGAATAGAACATGATTGTATGTTACAAGAGATTGTTAGTTATTTGAATGATGAACCTATAGTTAATAGAGATGAGCGAACACTAAAATGTTCGAGGTTCGAAATTTGATTCGAACAGCCGCTCACTGTTCGAGTGTTCAAATGGGTTTCGAACCCCATTATAGTCTATGGGGAACATATACTTGTTAAGGAGGAAACCCAAATCCGTGTCTGGAGGGTCACCAAGTCCACTATGACACCCCAGGAAATGATACCAACACCCTGGAATGACACTGGGACAGCAGGGGAAGCATGTCTGGGGGCATAAAAGTCACTTTATTTAATGGAAATCCCTGTCAGTTTGCGATTTTCGCAAGCTAACTTTTCCCCATAGAAATGCATTGGCCAGTGCTGATTGGACAGAGTACGGAACTCGACCAATCAGCGCTGGCTCTGCTGGAGGAGGCGGAGTCTAAGATCGCTCCACACCAGTCTCCATTCAGGTCCGACCTTAGACTCCGCCTCCTCCGGCAGAGCCAGCGCTGATTGGCCGAAGGCTGGCCAATGCATTCCTATGCGAATGCAGAGACTTAGCAGTGCTGAGCCAGTTCTGCTCAACTACACATCTGATGCACACTCGGCACTGCTACATCAGATGTTGCAATCTGATGTAGCAGAGCCGAGGGTGCACTAGAACCCCTGTGCAAACTCAGTTCACGCTAATAGAATGCATTGGCCAGCGCTGATTGGCCAATGCATTCTATTAGCCCGATGAAGTAGAGCTGAATGTGTGTGCTAAGCACACACATTCAGCTCTACTTCATCGGGCTAATAGAATGCATTGGCCAGCTCTGATTGGCCAGAGTACGGAACTCGACCAATCAGCGCTGGCTCTGCTGGAGGAGGCGGAGTCTAAGATCGCTCCACACCAGTCTCCATTCTGGTCCGACCTTAGACTCCGCCTCCTCCAGCAGAGCCAGCGCTGATTGGCCGAATTCCGTACTCTGGCCAATCAGTGCTGGCCAATGCATTCTATTGGCGTGATGAAGCAGTGCTGAATGTGTGTGTTTAGCTCAACTACACCGGTGGAGTAGTTGAGCTAAGCACACAGATTCAGCTCTGCTTCAATCAGCGCTGGCCAATGCATTCTATTAGCTTGATGAAGCAGAGTGTGCACAAGGGTTCAAGCGCACCCTCGGCTCTGATGTAGCAGAGCCAAGGGTGCACTTGAACCCTTGTGCACCCTCGGCTCTGCTACATCAGAGCCAAGGGTGCACTTGAACCCTTGTGCACACTTGGCTCTGCTACATCAGAGTTGATGGTGCGCTTGATCCCTTGTGCACACTCTGCTTCATCAAGCTAATAGAATGCATTGGCCAGCACTGATTGAAGCAGAGCTGAATCTGTGTGCTTAGCTCAACTACTCCACCGGTGTAGTTGAGCTAAACACACACATTCAGCACTGCTTCATCACGCCAATACAATGCATTAGCCAGTGCTGATTGGCCGGAGTACGGAATTTGGCCAATCAGCGCTGGCTCTGCTGGAGGAGGCGGAGTCTAAGGTGGGACCAGAACGGAGACTGGTGTGGAGCAATCTTAGACTCCGCCTCCTCCAGCAGAGCCAGCGCTGATTGGCCGAATTCCGTACTCTGGCCAATCAGCGCTGGCCAGTGCATTCTATTGGCGTGATGAAGCAGTGCTGAATGTGTGTGCTTAGCTTAACTACGCCGGTGGAGTAGTTGAGCTAAGCACACAGATTCAGCTCTGCTTCAATCAGCACTGGCCAATGCATTCTATTGGCGTGATGAAGCAGTGCTGAATGTGTGTGTTTAGCTCAACTACACCGGTGGAGTAGTTGAGCTAAGCACACAGATTCAGCTCTGCTTCAATCAGCACTGGCCAATGCATTCTATTGGCGTGAAATGTGTGCTGAATGTGTGTGTTTAGCTCAACTACGCCGGTGGAGTAGTTGAGCTAAACACACACATTCAGCACTGCTTCATCACGCCAATAGAATGCACTGGCCAGCGCTGATTGGCCAGAGTACGGAATTCGGCCAATCAGCGCTGGCTCTGCTGGAGGAGGCGGAGTCTAAGGTCGGACCAGAATGGAGACTGGTGTGGAGCGATCTTAGACTCCGCCTCCTCCAGCAGAGCCAGCGCTGATTGGCCAAAGTACGGAATTCGGCCAATCAGCGCTGGCCAATGCATCCCTATGGGAAAAAGTTTATCTCACAAAAATCACAATTACACACCCGATAGAGCCCCAAAAAGTTATTTTTAATAACATTCCCCCCTAAATAAAGGTTATCCCTAGCTATCCCTGCCTGTACAGCTATCCCTGTCTCATAGTCACAAAGTTCACATTCTCATATGACCCGGATTTGAAATCCACTATTCGTCTAAAATGGAGGTCACCTGATTTCGGCAGCCAATGACTTTTTCCAATTTTTTTCAATGCCCCCGGTGTCGTAGTTCCTGTCCCACCTCCCCTGCGCTGTTATTGGTGCAAAAAAGGCGCCAGGGAAGGTGGGAGGGGAATCGAATTTTGGCGCACTTTACCACGCGGTGTTCGATTCGATTCGAACATGGCGAACACCCTGATATCCGATTGAACATGTGTTCGATAGAACACTGTTCGCTCATCTCTAATAGTTAACTTTGACTTTTTGAGTTCTTTCATTTTAGATGATTCTCGATTTGGGAATGATGGTGGATTCTGCACCAGATATGTCATGGTCACTGAATATGAGGTAAACCAAGGGTGAACCAAGCACAAAGTAGAACCATTATGGAACTGTATGGGTCTCAGCTCATGAAGCTGAACTAGAAGCCGTCACTGAGACAGGGTACAAGGCCTGAGGGTAGGTGTTTGATATAGTGGGACTATGGTCCAATCTGGAGAGCGAGAGCTTTCTGTAGGGCTAATGTTAAGCTTAAAAGGATTTCCAGGCTGTTCAGATAGTGATGGACCCTGCTGCTGCCCCCACACAGGTGGGTATAGTCAGAAGTGAAGGCACACACCAAGGCTGATATGAAAGAAAGTAGAGGTAACATGTGGGCAGACACTGCCACTAACCCAGCTGCAGAGGCCTAGGGGATATGCTTTACTGATGATTGGTCATTATACTAGTCCCAAACCCGTTTTAGCTCTCTTTTCAGGTTTTACAACACTGAGGCACCAAAATGGTTCAGGAGGAAAGAAGCTTTGGAAATAGCAAGGATCAAAAGAGGATGAATAACTCTTGGTGTCTGGTGGTAAGAGAGTATGTACTGAGAGCATCGTCCCCACTGATGGCATAAGCAGATTATTATTATTAATAATAATAATAATAAGTGAACTGTTTAGTAGTAGCCATGTGTGACCTGGTGAGCAGAGGATGGGTGGCTGCAGGATTTAGCATCACTATAGTAAGATATGTGTGAGCCATGCCCGGAGCCCTTGTACCTGTTCCAGGGATTGCAGGTTAACTTTATGATATAACTATAACTTTAGTAACTACTAAAGGTGAGACGGTAGAAGTACGTGCTTGTGTGTATAGTTATTTCTCTTCAGGATGGCCCGGGGCATATCTGGTGAAAAAAGCTATCATAAACAGGGCTGCAG
This sequence comes from Leptodactylus fuscus, assembly GCF_031893055.1. Taxonomy (NCBI): domain Eukaryota; kingdom Metazoa; phylum Chordata; class Amphibia; order Anura; family Leptodactylidae; genus Leptodactylus; species Leptodactylus fuscus. The sequence continues at coordinate 122,322,569 of NC_134270.1, read as the reverse complement.
ATAGACAGCTACTAAAGAAGTAGTGTGTCACTTGTATTTGTATTTTCTGTAAGGTACCCTCCTGACAGTAGAATTGGTTTTAGCCCATATCAAACTTACTTCGGGTCAGCCCCTAGGTTAGAGTTGTATTATGGTGTACTGACTAACTATGTGATGTCTTGGCAAAAACATTTGACTAATGTATAGCTTTGAGTTTTCTTCTCCCTCTCAGATTTTAAGTTATTGGACGGGACCTATCCATTTGAGACAATGGATTGATGGTGATAAAGAGACACATGAGAAAAACCTTGGACCCAAGAGTTGATGGTCCTTCCAAGTTCTGCTGATAACCAGTGTTTCTATGAAACTTGAAGGAAAACCTAACTGTATCCATGCTTCACATTGCAAGGAAGAATCTACACAAAAAGCGATGAAGATTCTCCTGATGTTACTGTTACAGATGGTCCTGGCAATAAGCCTGCATAGAACATTTGACAATGAGTGGGACAATAAGTTTCTTAAACATCATACGATCTTGAAGGAAGATTTGAATGTGTTAGATTGTAGGATATGTCCTCATAGCCCCATATTAGCCTCAGTCATGTTATATATAGCTGTTTTCATGACACAACAGGAAATGTTTGAAGTATGTAGTTAAGAAGATACCACCTTATATTTTAGGAATGATACATAGTATCAGCAAGTCGCAGTAATAATCTTATGTTTCTTTTGCTTGTTTAAACTATTACAGTGTTTATGCAACCGGATGAAAAATACAAAACTTGAGAGGCCAGACCCCTAAGAAGGATTTTTTGAGATTCAGGTTGAAATGCAGAAAAACACATGTAGGGAATCTGGGAAATCCGGCAGTGGACATTAGGTCACTGAAGTACTTACATGTTAATTTCTGTATTCAACCATCTCAAAATGGGGGAAATGTTAGAGTTAAGTCCTCCATCTTTGTATTTTGGCAGCCATCTTGTACTCTTTCACATAAGTATGTATTTTCTGCTTAAGTCAAGGAGGCCCTTTGTTAGACTTTAAGGAATGTGATAATGAACGTTAATGCATAGGTTGCTAATCATTATCTCTCAAGGGCCTCATTTTGAGAAGATGCAGCTGACTTTGTATATCTCTTATCTCCTTTACATGATGTATGGACACATAACCAACAAAAGTATTAATCTTATGGTATCTGGGCACTCTGTCATATTTTATGGTATATGAAGGGCACTTAGAGTGTATAGACACAGGGTCTATGGAACATGTCATCTTATCTCTTTTGCCATGATATATACATATAGACATAGTCTGGGATGTTAGCTCACACATAAGTATTTTGAATCCTTCTTTGTTTCATGGGAAAGTCCATCCCAGTGTGGAAAGCTATAATGAGATGCAGATTATAATGAGCCTCAGCCAATAGCCATGTGCCAGGCTTGTCTTATATCTCTATAACCAATCATGATTGTACTAATTAGAATAGCCAAGCCAACTCTTTGTCTGTAATGTGTTTAAACTACCTTTTTCTTATAATAAAATCAGAACTCACTTGATACACTATCAGCTGCGTGTGTGTGTGTGTGTGTGGCTTCTCCAGGCCCAATGGGTGGTAGCCCATCTAGGCCTGTTAATCATTTAATTTGGAACTCTGCAACATACTCTTATGAGGACCCTTTAATGTCCCCAACAATGTGAATCCCATGTCAACTTTGCCTTTAAAACCGTTGCGGTTTTGGAAATCACAGCATGACAATTATATCTACGGAAACGCCGGCGGCTTTCCCGTAGATATAATTGTAACAGAAAGTCAGCGGAGGAAAGCTCTGTGGGAAGAATTGTGATACATCCCACCGCATTTTTCCTGCAGTGCTTTAGCGCTGCTTATCGTCCTGTGGGGCCTTAGCTTTAAATAATTATTGTAATGTGATGTCCCCTGCACTTAAAGCATCTTAAATGGTTAATATATAACAAATTGAGTCCACAGCCAACAACAAATAAACAATATAATGTAGGATCTCCTGATGCACGGGTACTGCCTTCTGGGTAAGGACAAATATAAAATGCACAAAATAGTAGATGTGTCCAGCAACCACGGAACGATCCAAATGTAGATAAAACTTAGCTTTTATTCATTTCAAAATACAGTCCATAAAAAACATTATGAGATACTGAGTGTGAGATAAAAAGATTATTTACAAAAACATACCAAGATGGAAAAACGGACCAACATATGCATGGTTAACTGCTGACGCGTTTCGAGGACTTCATCTCTAAGGCTGGTCTTACACGGCCGTAATGTAAGTCCGTAAATGGTCCGCAATTGAGGGTTTTCAATTGCGGACCATTTGCAGACATATTCAATGCGGCCTCTTACACCACCAGATATTTTATCCGTGGTGTGGCCAGGCCGCAACCGTGGTCCACAATTTATACAACATGTTCGAAATGGCTGTAAATTGCGGCACTGCACGGACTCGCCCATAGAACTCTATGGGCGAGTGCGGCAGGACACGGACATCTGCGGAGTCTATGTTGCCGATCAGCAACTAGTGTTGCTGATCAGCAACTTGCGGACCGTACGTTCAATACGGTCGTGTAAGACCAGCCTTAGTCATAGCGATAATACTAATGGAAAACTCGCAGGATAAATACCCTGCCAGTCTGGTTTGATATTAGAATTAAATGATTACACCTTTGGGTCATATATATGTAATGGTTATGTACACACACATAACACATACATATACCAGCAATGTTAAGGGCTCGTTCACATCAGCGTTGTGATCTCCGTTATGCAGGTTTCCGTTTCCTGCCTAAAACAGAGGCAGGAGACGGAAACCTGCAGGAGTGAGCGGGTGAGAGAGATGTCCGGCCGTGAGCGTTTTATGCTCTCCGCCGCGAAACCGGGTTTTATAATCCGGACACAGAGTCGGACATGCAGTACTCTGTGTCCGGATTAAAAAATCCGGTTTCGCAGCGGAAAGCATAAAACGCTCACCGCCGCTCACGGCCGGACCCGGTCTGTGCTTTCCGTCTTCTGGCATGCAGAAGACGGAAAGCACAGAACAGAAAGAAGAACCAGTGCCGCACCTCCCATGAGGCGACCTGAAGCGAGCGCTTCAGGCGGCACTATGCCAGGGCCTCAGGGAGGGCGGCATTTTTGCTAACCTAAACCAGTCCAGGACAAGCTGTCCTGGACTGGCTTAGCACGGAGCGGTAGTTTGGGGAGGCCACTGGAGCAGCGCTGCTCCGGCAGCCTCCCCTCACGCTCAGGCAGAGAGCAGGCAGTCTCCGGGCCTACTCTCTGCCGGCGAACGGGGCTAAGCCCCGCCCCTTCACTCGGCCACGCCCCGATCCAACCGGCCACGCCCCCGATTCACCGGCCACGCCCCCGATCCGCCCCTCCTCCCGGCAGGGGGGGGGGGCGGCTTTCTGCAGTTAGCTCGGGCGGCGAAAGGGGAAGGTTCACCCCTGAGAAGAACGCTAGTGTGAACCTAGCGTTAGTGCGATATAACAACAATTACAAATATAATTCATTATATTTATATTTGTAATTGTTGTTATATAGCACTAAACATTGCTGGTATATGTATACGTAATGGTACGTACACACACATAACACATACATATACCAGCAATGTTTAGTGCGATATAACAACAATTACAAATTACAAATGTAAATATATATGACATTATGAATTATATTTGTAATTGTTGTTATATCGGACTAATTATTGCTGGTATATGTATGTGTTGTGTTTGTGTACATGTCATTATGTATATATGACCCACAGATGTAATCATTTGATTCTAATTTCACACCAGACTGACAGGGTATGTATCCTGTGAGCTTTCCATCCGTATTATCGCTATGACTAAGAGATAAATTCCTCGAAACGCGTCAGCGGTTAACCATGCATATGTTGGTCCGTTTTTCCATCTTGGTATGTTTTTATAAATAATCTTTTTATCTCACACTCAGTATCTCAATATTTTTTATGGACTGTATTTTGAATTGAATAAAAGCTAAGTTTTATCTACATTTGGATCGTTCCGTGGTTACCAGAAGGTAATGGATACTGTTGACCTGTCCACAGAATAGGTCATCAGTATCTTATCAGTGGATGTCTGACATTGGGACCCTGCACCGATCGGCTGTTCAGATGCCAGAAGCTAGATATAAGGTATACATTTAGTAGCAACTAGGCTCCTAGTTAAGTGAATGGGAGCAAAGCTGTTGTTCCCAGGAGCCATCAATACTGTGTATGGACTTGCAACCTGTATACATCGTACGACTCCGTACATTGTAATGGTGACACTGGGGAACTGCAGATCCCATTCATTTCCATATACACCTTCAGGCAGTTGAAACAGCTGATCAGAAAGGGTCATTAGTAAGCATTATCTTCAGGTCCTGGAGAACCACTTTACCAGGTTACTAAGGCCTCGTTCATCTCTGCATTTGTATTCTGTCCGGGGGAGTCCACATGAGGACTCCCTCAAACTGAATACTGAATGCAATTGCAAGCGTTGTGCCAATGAAACACATGGACCCCATAGACTATAATGGGGTCCATGTGCTTACCGCCAGATCTCTGCAGGTGTCATGTGGACAGGAAAGTAGTTCACAATCTACTTTCCTGTCCGCATGATTCGTACAGGCAGCGTTCGGCCAGCACATGTACCCCATTATAGTCTATGGGGTCCATGTGCTTTCACTGCACACTGCTTGCAGTTGCAATTGGTATTCTGTTCGGGGGGTCCCCATGTGGACTCCCTGAACGGAACATTGAATGCAGATGTGAATGAAGGGTAAGGCTAAGGTGCCACATTGCAAAAATGTAGCATTTTTTGTTGCAGATTTTGCTGCATTTTTATGAGCTAAGTTAGGAGTGGATTAAACAGAAGGGAAACATCTAAGAGCTTCCTTTATATGTTCCATTACTTTTCATGCCACTTCTAATTTTTGTTTAAAAAGAAATGCAGCAAAATCTGTAACAAAAAAACGCATTAAGCTGGCTATTCACATTAGATGATGATCAGATGAAATGGCTATTTTCAGCAGTCAATCAACCATTAAAATATTATTAATGTTCGTTCGTGAGTCATGATGAGCAATGGCAGATTTTGCCTAAAAAACAAATGACTCTGTTGGGAATTTAGGGCCAGCATTTGGCCAAAAATATCAGTATTTGGCATGATCAGTTGCTTTTGGCCAGTCATCAGCCAGTTTGCACAGACTCACTATGACTATTTTATGAAAAATGTCATAAAGAAAAATCGTTTTAGTTGTCCATAGCAACCAATTACAGCACAGCTTCCATTTTATAGTGCCTTTGAAAAATGGAAGTTGTGCTGAGATTGGTTGCTATTAGAGATGAGCGAACACCGTTCAATCGAATAGGTATTCGATCGAATATCAGGCCGTTCGAGGTATTTGTTCCCAATCGAATACCACGCGGCATATGCAGTAATATTTTGTATCCCCCTCCCACCTCCCCTGGTGCTTTTTTTGCACCAATAACTGCGCAGGGGAGGTGGGACAGGAACTACGACAATGGAGGCAGTGAAAAAAAATTTAAAAAACCCATTGGCTGCCGAAAACATGTGACCTCCAATTTATAAGAATAGTCCAGCCCAATATTCGTCATTTCGCGGTGAAAGATAGGGAGAGAAACATTTCTGCTGAGGGCTAGATAGCGATTAGCTTCAGATAGGCAGGGAAGAAGTAAAGAAGAAAACCAATAGCTCTTCTCTACAAGTTGGATTTGTGGCTGGAACTTGCGCTATACGCCTTGGAGGTCCTTTCCTGCCCTGCCGCCAGCGTGCTATCGGAAAGGGTCTTCAGTGCAGCCGGTGGCAACATCACGTATAAGCACAGCCGGCTGTCAGCTGACAGTGCTGACCGGCTGACTTTCATCAAAATGAACAGCCAATGGATAGACCCATCATCTACATGTCCACTAGTGTTAAGCAGCCTGACATGAAGTTTCATGTGTGTGCTCACCCTCTATAATTCCACCTCCTCCTCATACTCCTCCACCATGAGCATTGCACAATTCTGCTCCTACTAGGCTCAATCCATCCTGATTCCCCCCAACTCTGCTGGTTGGAAGCTCATTAGAAGTCATGCTAAGTAACACACTGGCACACATGGCTGACTTCATTTTGGGTTGCTTTTCAAGAGATAAAGTCATAGTTCACATCATGGAGAGCAAACAACACTGGATTTTTGCAATCCTCGACCCCCGGTATAAGTAAAAAATCTCGTCCTTTGTTCTGGTAAGGGAGAGAAAAAAATCGCAAAAATGATATGTAGATATGGAGGCAAGCTAAGCAGGAAAAAAGGTGGCTAGAGGCAGAGGCATGTCCAGAGGCACAGGACAGCTACTTCACAGAAGCCAGGCCTGAGGCAGCAAGGCCCAAGATGTTCCCTCTTCTAGCCACCCGAGAGAAACTCCCCCATCAAGGCCATGTTCCTCAATGGAGATTCAATGTATAAGCGGAGGACAAATTTAGTGCGGTTTGCACACTTTGCAAGTCTAAACTGAGTAGGGGCTCTGAAAAGAGCAACCTTACCACCTCTGGCATGCGCCGTCATTTGGAAGGCAAGCCCTGGGCTCAGTGGGAGAGAGCAAACTCAGGACAATCATCGGCCGGCGTTGCCAACATTGACTCTTCCACAGTTTCCAGTGCTGGAGATGCAGTCCAGACCACCAGCCTGGACACCTCAATATCTTCCTCTGACACTTTGTGGAGTTCACCCTCATCTGCCCCTTTTCCTGCCTCTGCTCCTCTTGCCTGCACCATCATGCACCTCTTCCCAGCAACTCCCCATCTCCCAGGCATTTCATCGCTGGCAGAAGTACAGCACAACCCCCCCACATGCCCAAGCCTTCAACGGCCTCATATCAAAACTGCTGGCCCTGGAGATGTTGGCGTTTCTGCTAGTGGAGACTCATGCCTTCCGTGACCTGATGGCAGCTGTGGCACCTTGCTATGATGCCCCTAGCCGTCACTACCTCTGTTGGTGTGCCGTACCCGCCTTGCGCCAGCACATGTCCCCTAACATTAGTCGGGCCCTGAGTTCCACCTTTTGCTGTAAGGTCCACTTGACCACCGACGCATGGACAAGCACCTGCGGTCAGGGACACTGCTTCTCTGTAATGACAGGCCGGGGGAATGTAGTTGAGGATCGGCCCAGGGTGAAAACTGGGGTGGCCTATTTCCTCTCCCAGCCCAAAATTCCTGGCAGGGCCTCTCTGAAAGCCTACTCCTCCGTTGCAACCTCGACCACACCTGCGACCTGTAAGTGCTTCAGCACTGGGGTGTGGAGGTGTCAGCAGGTCGTGCTGAAGCTCATCAGCTTGGCCAACAGAAAAAACACTTCCCCTGAGGTTAGGGATGCCATCCTTGATTAACGGCAATGTGGTTTTCTCCACTACACCTGGGCCCAGGCATGTTGGCATATGTGATAATGGCCAGAACCTGGTAGCAGATCTGGAGCTTGCCAGACTCAAGCACGGTCCACACATGGCCCACGTTTTCAACTTGTTGATGCAAAGTTTCTTTGAAACCTACACCATTGTGCCTGATATATTGGTGAAAGTGTGGCCATTTTCGTAAGTGAAAAGTAGCCTCTGCTGGGCAAAAAACATTCAGAGCATACTCATGTCATCTTCACACCGTTGGCTGGCGGAGGAAGACGAGGGAGATGAAGTAGCATCCCATTGCTTCAGCACGGATGGTGTGAAGGGGAGTGGAAAATGGAGGAAATGGAGTTTGACCCTTAAAGTTGGGGGCAGCGAAGTCATGCCAAGTAACACATTGGCACACATGGCTGACTTCATGTTGGATTGCTTTTCAAGAGACAAAGGCATAGTTCACATCATGTAGAGCAAACAATACTGGATTGAACAAAAAATTGGATTGAGCTTATATAGTGTGACTAAATTGCTGTGTATCACACTTAGCTTTTGGGGGGTAGACCCTTAAAAATTGGATTGAGCTTATATAGCCTGACTCAATTGCTGTGTATCCCAGGTAGGTTTTGGAGTTACACACCATGAAAAACAGGATTGAGCGTATGTAGCCTGACTGAATTGCTGTGTCTCCCACTTAGCTTTGGGGGGTACAGCATTAAAAACAGGATTGACCATACCTGACCTGACTGAATTGCTGTGTATACCACTTAGCTTTGGGGGGTACAGCATGGGAAAGCTGGATTTTGCGTATATAAACTGACTGAATTGCTGTGTATACCACTTAGCTTTGGGGGGTACAGCATTAAAAACAGGTTTGACCACACATGGCCTGACTGAACGGCTGTGTTTCCCACTTAGCTTTGGGGGTACAGCATGGGAAAGCTGGTTTTCGCATATATAGACTGACTGAATTGCTGTGTATACCACTTAACTTTGGGGGGGGTACAGCTGAGGAAAGCTGGATATTGCATATATGGACTGACTGGCTGTGTATACCACTTAGCTTTGGGAGGTACAGCATTAAAAACAGGTCTGACCATACATGGCCTGACTGAATGGCTGTGTCTCCCACTTAGCTTTGGGGGGGTGCAGCATTAAAAACAGGTCTGACCATACATGGCCTGACTGAGTGGCTGTGTCTCCCACTTAGCTTTGGGGGGGGGGTACAGAATGGAAAAGCTGGATTTTGCGTATATAGACTGACTAAATTGCTGTGTATACCACTTAGCTTTGGGAGGTACAGCATTAAAAACAGGTCTGACCACACATGGCCTGACTGAGTGGCTGTGTCTCCCACTTAGCTTTGGGGGGGGGGGGTACAGAATGGAAAAGCTGGATTTTGCGTATATAGACTGACTAAATTGCTGTGTATACCACTTAGCTTTGGGAGGTACAGCATTAAAAACAGGTCTGACCACACATGGCCTGACTGAATTGCTTTGTCTCCCACTTAGCTTTGGGGGGGTACAGCATTAAAAACAGGTCTGACCATACATGGCCTGACTGAGTGGCTGTGTCTCCCACTTAGCTTTGGGGGGGGGGGTACAGAATGGAAAAGCTGAATTTCGCGTATATAGACTGACTGAATTGCTGTGTATACCACTTAGGTTTGGGGGGTACAGCATTAAAAACAGGTCTGACCACACATGGCCTGACTGAATTGCTTTGTCTCCCACTTAGCTTTGGGGGGGTACAGCATTAAAAACAGGTCTGACCATACATGGCCTGACTGAATGGCTGTGTCTCCCACTTAGCTTTGGGGGGGTACAGAATGGAAAAGCTGAATTTCGCGTATATAGACTGACTGAATTGCTGTGTATACCACTTAGGTTTGGGGGGTACAGCATTAAAAACAGGTTTGACCACATATGGCCTGACTTAATGGCTGTGTTTCCCACTTAGATTTGGGGGTACAGCATTACAAACAGGTTTGACCACACATGGCCTGACTGAATGGCTGTGTCTCCCACTTAGCTTTGGGGGGTATAACATTAAAAACCGGTTTGACCATACATGGCCTGACTGAATAGCTGTGTATACCACTTAGCTTTGGGGGTACAGCATTAAAAACAGGTTTAACCACACATGGCCTGACTGAATTGCTTTGTCTCCCACTTAGCTTTGGTGGGTACAGCATTAAAAACAGGTTTGACCACACATGGCCTGACTGAATGGCTGTGTCTCCCACTTAGCTTTGGGGGGGTACAGAATGGAAAAGCTGGATTTCGCGTATATAGACTGACTGAAATGCTGTGTATACCACTTAGGTTTGGGGGGTACAGCATTAAAAACAGGTTTGACCACACATGGCCTGACTGAATTGCATTGTCTCCCACTTAGCTTTAGGGGGTACAGCATTAAAAACAGGTTTGACCACACATGGCCTGACTGAATGGCTGTGTCTCCCACTTAACTTTGGGGGGTACAGAATGGAAAAGCTGGATTTCACGTATATAGACTGACTGAAATGCTGTGTATACCACTTAGGTTTGGGGGGTACAGCATTAAAAACAGGTTTGACCACACATGGCCTGACTGAATTGCATTGTCTCCCACTTAGCTTTAGGGGGTACAGCATTAAAAACAGGTTTGACCACACATGGCCTGACTGAATTGCTTTGTCTCCCACTTAGCTTTGGGGGGGTACAGCATTAAAAACAGGTCTGACCATACATGGCCTGACTGAGTGGCTGTGTCTCCCACTTAGCTTTGGGGGGGGGGGTACAGAATGGAAAAGCTGAATTTCGCGTATATAGACTGACTGAATTGCTGTGTATACCACTTAGGTTTGGGGGGTACAGCATTAAAAACAGGTCTGACCACACATGGCCTGACTGAATTGCTTTGTCTCCCACTTAGCTTTGGGGGGTACAGCATTAAAAACAGGTCTGACCATACATGGCCTGACTGAATGGCTGTGTCTCCCACTTAGCTTTGGGGGGGTACAGAATGGAAAAGCTGAATTTCGCGTATATAGACTGACTGAATTGCTGTGTATACCACTTAGGTTTGGGGGGTACAGCATTAAAAACAGGTTTGACCACATATGGCCTGACTTAATGGCTGTGTTTCCCACTTAGATTTGGGGGTACAGCATTACAAACAGGTTTGACCACACATGGCCTGACTGAATGGCTGTGTCTCCCACTTAGCTTTGGGGGGTACAACATTAAAAACCGGTTTGACCATACATGGCCTGACTGAATAGCTGTGTATACCACTTAGCTTTGGGGGTACAGCATTAAAAACAGGTTTAACCACACATGGCCTGACTGAATTGCTTTGTCTCCCACTTAGCTTTGGTGGGTACAGCATTAAAAACAGGTTTGACCACACATGGCCTGACTGAATGGCTGTGTCTCCCACTTAGCTTTGGGGGGGTACAGAATGGAAAAGCTGGATTTCGCGTATATAGACTGACTGAAATGCTGTGTATACCACTTAGGTTTGGGGGGTACAGCATTAAAAACAGGTTTGACCACACATGGCCTGACTGAATTGCTTTGTCTCCCACTTAGCTTTGGGGGGTACAGCATTAAAAACAGGTCTGACCATACATGGCCTGACTGAATGGCTGTGTCTCCCACTTAGCTTTGGGGGGGTACAGAATGGAAAAGCTGAATTTCGCGTATATAGACTGACTGAATTGCTGTGTATACCACTTAGGTTTGGGGGGTACAGCATTAAAAACAGGTTTGACCACATATGGCCTGACTTAATGGCTGTGTTTCCCACTTAGATTTGGGGGTACAGCATTACAAACAGGTTTGACCACACATGGCCTGACTGAATGGCTGTGTCTCCCACTTAGCTTTGGGGGGTACAACATTAAAAACCGGTTTGACCATACATGGCCTGACTGAATAGCTGTGTATACCACTTAGCTTTGGGGGTACAGCATTAAAAACAGGTTTAACCACACATGGCCTGACTGAATTGCTTTGTCTCCCACTTAGCTTTGGTGGGTACAGCATTAAAAACAGGTTTGACCACACATGGCCTGACTGAATGGCTGTGTCTCCCACTTAGCTTTGGGGGGGTACAGAATGGAAAAGCTGGATTTCGCGTATATAGACTGACTGAAATGCTGTGTATACCACTTAGGTTTGGGGGGTACAGCATTAAAAACAGGTTTGACCACACATGGCCTGACTGAATTGCATTGTCTCCCACTTAGCTTTAGGGGGTACAGCATTAAAAACAGGTTTGACCACACATGGCCTGACTGAATGGCTGTGTCTCCCACTTAACTTTGGGGGGTACAGAATGGAAAAGCTGGATTTCACGTATATAGACTGAATTGCTGTGTATATCACTTAGCTTTGGGGGGTACAGCATTAAAGGGATTCTACCATTAAAAAACTATTTTTTTTAGGTAACACGTCGGAATAGCCTTTAGAAAGGCTATTTGTCTTCTACCTTTGGAAGTGATCTCCGCCGCGTCGTTCGTTCGAAATACCGGTTTGTACCGGTATGCTAATTAGTTCTCTCGCAGCGATGGGGGCGGGCCCCAGCACAGGAAATGCGATGGGGGCGTCCCCATTGCTGCTTGAAAACCGACTCCAGCGCCGCCTCTGTCTTCTTCTGCATGCTCCCCTTCCTTCTTTGGCTTGACGTCGGATGCCTGCCCAGTACGCTCTGTTCGGCGAACTTCGGTGCTGAAGTCGGTTTTTGAGCAGCAATGGGGACGCCCCCATCGCATTTCCTGCGCTGGGGCCCACCCCCATCGCTGCGAGAGAACTATTTAGCAACGAACGGCGCGGCGGAGAGCACTTCCAAAGGTAGGATACAAATAGCCTTTCTAAAGGCTATTCCGATGTGTTACCTAGAAAAAAAAAGTTTTTTAATGGTAAAATCCCTTTAAAAACAGGTTTGACCACACATGGCCTAACTTAATTGCTTTGTCTGCCACTTAGCTTCGGGGTGTACAGCTGAGGAAAGCTGGATATTGTGTATACGGACTGACTGAATGGCTGTGTATACCACTTAGCTTTAGGGGGTACAGCATTAGAAACAGGTTTGACCATACATGGCCTGACTGAATGGCTTTGTGTCTCCCACGTAGCTTTTGGGGGGGTACAGAATGGGAAAGCTGGATTTCGCGTATATAGACTGACTGAATTGCTGTGTATACCACTTAGCTTTGGGGGGTACAGCATTAAAAACAGGTTTAACCACACATGGCCTGACTGAATTGCTTTGTCTCCCACTTAGCTTTGGGGGGGGGGGGTACAGAATGGAAAAGATGGATTTCGCGTATATAGACTGAATTGCTGTGTATACCACTTAGCTTTGGGGGATACAGCTGAGGAAAGCTGGATATTGTGTATATGGACTGACTGAATGGCTGTGTATACCACTTAGCTTTGGGGGGTACAGCATTAGAAACAGGTTTGACCATACATGGCCTGACTGAATTGCTTTGTTTGCCACTTAGCTTTGGGGGGTACAGCATTAAAAACAGGTTTGACCATACATTGCCTGACTGAATGGCTGTGTATACCACTTAGCTTTGGGGGGTACAGCATGGGAAAGCTGGATTTCATGTATATAGACTGACTAAATTGCTGTGTATACCACTTAGCTTTGGGGGATACAGCTGAGGAAAGCTGGATATTGCGTATATGGACTGACTGAATGGCTGTGTATACCACTTAGCTTTGGTGGGGTACAGCATTAGAAACAGGTTTGACCACACATGGCTTATCAAAACAAAAAATATGGGTCACAACAAATGATAAAAATAGAAATAATATTTATTAAAGAACAATATTAAAACATATACAAGACATACATAACATACACTAGAGGGCAGCACAAGTGGAGTCTGGCTGTAGAGTAACAGTCAGACAGAAAGCCATACCCCTCTCACCCATGATGTACCTGAAATAGCAACCCAAATATTACATATAGCAAATAACCATTCTTTAATCAAAATGAATATAAATATAAACACTGCCACAATTAGAAAGTATACCCAGGAATGAACCTAAGTAGCAGACTTAAAGGGATAGTATCCCATATAATAATAATCACTGTGTCCAATATATGGTATACCTAATAATAGGAACTCCCAATAAGTATGTTTAAAGTGTGCACAGAAATATATATCAAAGAGAGCACACAAGTAGGTACGTCAAATACAATATCAGTACATACCTACAGACATTGTTGGCAGTGTACACAAGCAAATAATAAGGGGTTAACTCCGGGACATCAGAGGTGAGGGAACCAAAACACCCCGACGCGCGTTTCGCCTTAGCGTGGCTTCATCAGGAGGCTTGACTGAATGGCTGTGTCTCCCACTTAGCTTTGGGGGGTACAGCAGTAAAAACAGGTTTGACCACACATGGCCTGACGGAATTGCTGTGTTTCCCACTTAGCTTTGGGGGGTACAGCTGAAGAAAGCTGGATATTGCGTATATGGACTGGCTGAATTGCTGTGTATAGGTTTTGGGGTTACACACCGTGAAAAACTGGATTGAGCGTACATAGCCTGACTGAATTTCTGTGTATCCCTCTTAGGTTTTGGGGGTACACACCATGAATATCTGGATTGAGCGTACATAGCGTCACTCAATTTCTGTGTATCCCACTTAGATTTTGGGGGTACACACCGTGGATATCTGGATTGAGCGTACATAGCCTGACTGAATTTCTGTGTGTCCCACTTAGGTTTTGGTTATACACACCATAGATATCTGGATTGAGTGTACATAGCCGGACCTAATTGCTCTGTATCCCTGTTTTGAGGGGACACCGCCTGCAAAGCTGGGTTGAGCATATATAGCTGTATTGAATTGCTCTGTATCCCTGTTTTGGGGGGACACCGCCTGCAAAGCTGGGTTGAGCGTATATAGCTGGACTGAATTGCTCTGTATCCCTGTTTTGGGGGGACACCGCCTGCAAAGCTGGGTTGAGCGTATATAGCTGGACTGAATTGCTCTGTATCCCTGTTTTGGGGAGACACCGCCTGCAAAGCTGGGTTGAGCGTATATAGCTGGACTGAATTGCTCTATATCCCTGTTTTGGGGGGACACCGCCTGCAAAGCTGGGTTGAGCGTATATAGCTGGACTGAATTGCTCTGTATCCCTGTTTTGGGGGGACACCGCCTGCAAAGTTGGGTTGCGCGTATATAGCTGGACTGAATTGCTCTGTATCCCTGTTTTGGGGGGACACCGCCTGCAAAGCTGGGTTGAGCGTATATAGCTGGACTGAATTGCTCTGTATCCCTGTTTTGGGGAGACACCGCCTGCAAAGCTGGGTTGAGCGTATATAGCTGGACTGAATTGCTCTGTATCCCTGTTTTGGGGAGACACCGCCTGCAAAGCTGGGTTGAGCGTATATAGCTGGACTGAATTGCTCTGTATCCCTGTTTTGGGGGGACACCGCCTGCAAAGCTGGGTTGAGCGTATATAGCTGGACTGAATTGCTCTGTATCCCTGTTTTGGGGGACACCACCTGCAAAGCTAGGTTGCGCGTATATAGCTGGACTGATTTGCTCTGTATCCCTGTTTTGGGGGGACACCCCGTGGAAAGCTAGACTCCTCTCCCTTCAGTATAGCTCTGAAAATAGCTGTTGTTTTTCTTCCATTTTTCCCTGCCTAGCTGAAGCTAATCCCTATCTAGCCCTCAGCAGCACCTCTGTCCCAATGTCTCAAAGCCGGAAAATGAAACGAAGACGGTGGCCACTATTCTTATAAATCGGCGGTCACATGTTTTCCGCAGCCAATGGGTTTTTTCAATTTTTTTTTTCAATGCCTCCGTTGTTGTAGTTCCTGTCCCACCTCCCCTGCACAGTTATTGGTGCAAAAAACACGCCAGGGAAGGTGGGAGGGGATACAATTTTTTTTCTGTTTTCCGCGTGGTATTCGATTGGAATTGAATACCTTGAACGGCCTGATATTCGATCGAATACCAATTCGACCTTATGTTTGACTTTCTAATGTACGGTTCTCTGTTGGTTTTTGCTACTATTGTTTTATATGTTGTAAAATCTTCCTTTTTCTTTTCAATAAAAATCAAATTTAAAATAAAATATGAGGTTCGTAGGTTTCCTTAGGTAACCGCTTTTTTATGAGGATATTTTTCCATTTGGTGAAGAGGAATTCCCAAGTAGACTCCCCAAACGGAAACCCGAACGCAGATGTGAACCGGGCTTAAAATTACTAAACATACATTACATAGCTGACCCTAACAATGTGACATTCTAATGGGCAAATGTCTGAAAATTTGTTCTGTTTCAGGTTCCGGTGGCTCGGTCTAAAAAATTTGTGTTAGGGTGAATAAGTTCATCAAAAACCAGAGTCTAAATGGGCTTAAAACAGTGTATGACACTGTCAGGGCACACAGCACTCTATCTAGCCCATTTCTAGGTCTCTAAGGCAAACACAGTTGAAATGATGTGCCTAGAGCACCAAGATCATGTGATTTTCCTCTGCTTTTCTACCTAATATTACATGTGGCAATGGCCATTTAAGTTAGTCTGAGATGAATCCCTAAAGTTTGAGCATTCGTCAATTTGTTAATATCTTGCATATCGTGCTTCGCATCTTGTGGAAAATTCCTTCTCTTAAACTATTTTTCCCCTCCATTTGCGACATCTGATTGTCTAATACAGATAAATAGTTCTGTCAGATGATGAGGTCTAACTACAAGGAAATAAATTAGGTAGCCAAGTAATAATTAAATATATTTATTGTACTTAATTTACAGTTAGTAAAAATAGAGCTCTAATTAGTAAGTACTATTTCCACGTATATGGCATTAATCCAAAATGTGGAGCATTGGCAGTTTAAGACAATTTAAGTCCATATGACAAATTTCGACAAAAACAAGTCGAAAGGATCCTTAACCAGATTAGTAACTGGGAACGAAGGATTATGAAGATAATCTTGTTTCCCTTAGTCCTAACAGCGGCACAATATGGGGTATTTCTGCCCCTGTGTGCTGGTAGGACAGGCGGATTTTTAATTAGCCAATTAAATAATCATGGCTTGCCCTACAAGAGGGCACAAGGACCTCCCCCCCTGCGTGTACATACAAGAGTAACATAATTATACATCGGTAACACAATATATTTATAACAATGACAAAATTCTTCTGGGCGGGAAGTCTTGTGCCGCTGTTAGGACTACAGGAAACAAGATTATCTTCATAATCCTTCGTTCCCTGTCATCCTACCAGTGGCACAATATGGGGAGTTAGCAAGTAATCCCCTAGGGTGGGTCCTCACCACAAACTGCACTTAAACCGTGACCAAAAGCAGTAGCTTCTGAAACCTGAGTGTCCAGGCGGTAGTGGGACATAAGGGTTGCCTTCGAGGACCAAAATGCAGCAGAGAAAATTTGACTTAGAGACAAGGCTTTTGTCTCTGCCTAGAAGGTGGTAACCAACCTTTTGGAATGTACCCTTGAATACGAGAACTTAATTGTCTCCCTGACCCAGCGTGAAAACTGAGGCTTTGGAAGCCTTAAGCCCTTTGTGTCTCCCCAAGAAGTTGATGAGGAGGTTTTCTGGACTTTCTGAAGGAAAGGACAGAGCGGCTATATGTACCTTTAGGGTGGCAGCAGCGAGCCCTCTGTCTAGTCCGTTCTGAACAAAATCCAGGATCACCCTCACTGGGGGATCGGAGGAGTCCACTTCATGTTCAAGACACCAGACTTTGAAGATTTTACCAATTGTTCTGTAGTTGTTATTAGTAGACACAGCTCTGGCTCTTGCGAGAGTCTTCAGAACGGCTTGAGACAGTCCTCTATTCCTTAATAGGGACTGTTCAACCTCCAGGCTGCCAGGTTGAGTCTCCTCAGATCCTGGCATCTCAGCTCTCCTTGGATTACCAGGTCTGGGAGGGGGGGGGGGGGAAGCCTCCAGTATATGCCTTGACTCATCCACATGAGCTGGGCAAACCAAGCCCTTTTTGGCCAGAACGGGATTATGGCAATTCCAGAGGCTTGGTCCTGTCTTATTTTATCAATATCCCATGTTATGATTGGAATTGGAGTGAAGATGTAGAACAGCCTGAACCTCCACGGGATGGACTGGGCATCCACTGCCAAAGGATTGTCCTCCTGGTACAGAGAGCAGAAGGTCCCCACCTTGGCGTTGAGTCGGGTTGCCATAAGATTGACCACCGGGAGACCCCATCTCTGGACAATCTGCTGAAATACGTCTAAACTGAGTGACCGTTCACCAAATACAGTGATACCCCGACTCAAATGACTCGCTACTATGTTCAGGGAGCCCTTGATGTGAACAGCGGATAACTGGGTAAGGTTCTTCCCTGCCCAGGAGAATATAAGCTTTGCCTCTCTCAGCAGGGCTGGAGATCTGGTGCCATCTTGTTTGTTCATATAGAATTCAGTGGTCATGTTGTCTTAACAAACCTTCACAGCTTTGCAAAGTGAAGAAGCGCCTTATAGACTGCTCTGAGCTCTTTGATATTGAACGTTCCCAACTCCGGTCTCCTCCAACAACCTTGCATAGTCTTGTCTTCCAGATGGGCTCCCCATCCCAAATGGGATGCATCTATTGTCAACAAGGTCCACACTATCGGACCGAGGACCTTCCGTCTTTTAGGTGTATCACCATCTGAAGGAAAGACGGGTACTGGGAGAAAAACAGATCTTCTTGTGCAATCCCTGTGGAGAGCCATTCCAGGTTCTCAACACTTCTGTCTGAAGGGGACGCAAATGCCATAATGCCATGTTGACACAAAGTGAGTACAACATATTAAGCACTGAAATGGTATATTTCTTTATATAGTTAAACTTTCACTTTGCACATTAATTCTTGGGAAGCAATCTTGTGCTCAAAATGGTCACTATACCCCTTGAGGGTATACTCCTTAAGGGTGTAATTTCTAAAATGGGGTCATATTTTTTGCACATGGACATCACAAAGCAGCAATGTAGGGCAGGAAATTTAGTACAATAATATTAACATGGAACAGTGCACAAATTTCAACACCTTAAAGGGACCCTTTTTTAACTAAGTACACGTTGGAATAGCCTTAAGAAAGGCTATTCTTCTCTTACCTTTCTTTTTTCAGATCCGCGCTGCCATTTTTAGGAATTTCTTCTTTCTTCCATATGTAAATGAGTTTTCAGACAGCACATGGGGTGTTCCCCTTTGCTCAAACAGCACAGGAGGCGTGCTGGAGAGAAATATCCTCAGCGGACATGCTGTGTTTTCAAAAGCTGTCTCATTTTTGTCACATTTTTGTAAATCGCATCTCAAATATACCAACATCATTTTCCGTATAGGTATAATTGAAGCAGAGTGTCCACATAGAAAACTTTGCGGACTTTCTGTGAAAATCACTGGTGGAAAAGAAATGTGCATCAAATCGTGAAAAATGAAAATGAAGCTTTTTCACAGATATATGCTATTTCACGCACAGATTGCGGCACTTCAATAGCCAAATCTCCAATTGTTATGCCGTATTTCCTGATATTGGAAAAACCCTACATGTGCCATTGTTTGGAAATACTGAAACTACTAAAGGGTTTAGAAATGGAAGATCACTATGTGCATTTTGGCCCTTTGGCAAATACAGAAGCTCTCAGGTAAAATTTAAGAATTGAATACAAAAATATGACCCCATTTTAGAAATTAGACCCTTAAAGAGTATACCCTGAAGGGAAATAGTGACCATTTTAAGCATAAGAGTGCTTCCCAAGAATTCATGTGTAAAGTGAAAGTTTTACTATATAAAGAAAGTTCAGTGCTTAATATGTCATACTCACTTTGTGTCAACATTAACACGCTCTGCTAAAATTTCAAGGCAGATTATCCCAAGTACAAAAAAGTTGTAGCCATAAACTACTATTTGGGCACACAGCAGGGCTCAGAAGGGAAGAAGGGCTGTAATCGCTTGTTTTTGGAGTGTAGATTTAGAGGGATTGGTTTTTGACACTAGTGTTGAGGGGTCCTGTATGGTAAGAACACAGTAAATTCCAGCCTACTTATTTCCTGACCTAGCTCATTGAATGTGTAAATAATCCAAAGTTCTGACACATGGCTGAAGGGCTGTTGGATCTATGCCATTAGGGTGTAGCTAGAACTTTTTGTTCCCAATTACTAATCCGGTTAAGGATCCCTTTGACCTGTTTTTGTGATTAAGATTGTGCTGGCTTACATAGCTACTCAAGCAGATAACAGCCAATTAAGGAAAAAAAAAATCTGCAGCGGTAGCAGCTGCCATCGGGCCCCCTAATGTACCGCTGCTACCCTGGTAGTCACCAGGGATGCAGTTATCCTTCCAATGTTTGGAGGAAGGGTCCCAACCTGTCTCAATAGAAGAATGGACCTCACAAGAAAAATGTGAACTTAATCAATGTTTTATTCACAGGTATATAGAGTAGAGTTACAGAGTTAACGTTTTCGGTCGTAGGAGACCTTCTTCAGACTCTACATAGGTAAAGAGTGCATAAAGATATAACCCAGTATTAATGCATATAATACAACACTGTGTAAATACAATCAAACAAAATTGTTCACCATTGCCAATATACATATATACAACAAGTAATGTAAGAAATATAAGTTTTGGCAGGTACATACTGTATAACAGGGTATATATTGTGTTCTATGGATCTTAGTCAAGGAATAGTACACTGAAAACAGGAGCATGGACACAAAGTGACATAACTTAAAGGGGTATTCCCATCACGCTTGTTCACCAACCTGCAGGCTGTGTGCTCTCTTCACTTCCTGGTTTTCTTGGCACATTGGTGGGCAGGGTTTCACTTGCTCTGCTATCTGCTATGTTTGCAGTCAGTAATGAGGGATTGGTTGTAAATGAATTACCACAGTATGAAACTGATGAAGAAGCTGATGTAGCAGAGCTGGATTTGGGTCAGTTTGTAATACATACAGAGGTACTGGACTCCCTATCTCAGCCCTTATCAGCCAAATTCAATTAAACCGACTGATAAGTGGAAGAGCAGGAGATAAGAGCCCAGAAATCCCGGAGCTTTTACCCCCTCTTACTCCCTCCCCTATATGAGGACAGGCTCGGACTGGCCCACCAATGTACCGGGGAATCCCCCGGTGGGCCCCCGAGCCCTGACTTAAAGTTTTGATTTTTACCAATGCAGATGCATTGGTCGGGGCCCGATCGGGATGGCCAGGGGCCCCAACCGGGCACCTGGCCAATGCATCTGCCTCCACACACAGGGGCCTCCATTAGCTGATGCTGAAGAAGTACACATCGGAGGACAACATGTGTATCTTCTTCAGCATCATCTAACGGTCGCTCCCTTCACTTACCTGCAGCTGCTATGCTGCTCTCCTGTGAGGTCTCCCCTGCTGCCCGCACTTCCTCCCTCTCTCCCCCTCCCCCCTCCTCCTCACACTGAGTCCTCTACATCGCAGCGTGTGGGGAGGACAGGAGCCGTCTGCTGAGTTCACTACTGCTGGAATAGGTGAGTAAACTCTTTTTGTAAAATCTGTATGTTTAATATGTACATTTGTGTAAAGTATGTGACTTGTATACTGTGTGAGTACTGTATGTTTGTATACAGGTATGTGTGAGTATATACAGTATGCTATAATAATGTGTGTGTGTGTGTATATATAGTATTCATACAAGTATATATATATGACTTATATGGTATATGAATGTATATAAATGTATATGTGCTATAGTATTGTATATATGGTATATGTATGAGGCCTGGTTCACATCTGCATTCGGTGATCTGTTTGGGGAGTCTGTATGGGAACCCCCTCCCCCTTCCCCCCGAACGGATTACCAAACGCATTAGCAAGCGGTGTGCAGTGAAAGTACGCGGACCCCATAGACTATAATGGGGTCCGTGTGCTTTCCACGCGGTGTCCGCATGAGTCATGTGGACAGGAAAGTAGATTGTGAAGTACTTTTCTGTCCGCATGTTCTATGCGGACACCGCACGGAAAGCACATGGACCCCATTATAGTCTATGTGTGCTTTCACTGCACACCGTCTGCTAATGCGTTCGGTAGTCTGTTTGGGAGGGTCCCCATGCGGACTCCCCAAATGCATTACTGAACGCAGTGAGTGCAATCCCATCCACACATTGCAGAAAATCACACACGGCGGACACACTGCAATTTCCAAAACTGTTGCGGTTTTGGAAATTGCAGCATGTCACTTATATCTACAGAAACACCTGCAGTTTCCCTATAGGTATAAGGCTAAGTTCACATGGGGTTTTTTGGTCCGGAACCTGAGGCGGAGGCCGCCTCAGGTTCCGGACCAAAAATCGGGTAGCCGCGACTGAATGCCGGTGCACTGCATCGGCATCCAGTCACACACTCTGCTCCAGATAAGGCCCAATAAATGGGCCTAGATGGGAGGAGGGAGTGTCTTCAGGCTGAATCGCGAGGCGAAATGACCTGAAGAATGAGCACCTCGCTTCTTTTTCTGGGAGCTGGAACAAACTGGCTCCCGGAAAAAAAAGAACTGACCGGCTCCCATTGATTTCAATGGGAGCCGTCTTTTTGGCCAGGATTTTGAGGCAGATACGGCCTCAAAATCCTGACCAAAAATCCCTGTGTGAACTTACCCTAAAGGAAACAAAGTCCTCAGAGGAAACCTCTGCAGAGTTTCTGCAATAAGCACTGCAGGAAAAACTGATGTGTTGCTGCCGGGGTTTTTCCCGCAGCGCTTTTTGCTTTGTCTTGCTACATGGGGCTTTAGGCTGACGCTAGGTTCACACTAGCGTTCGGCAGTCCGTTCTCAGCTTTCCGTCTTCTGCATGTAGAAGACAGAAAGCTGTCAGACCGGGTGCGGCGGTGTGCGTTTTATGCTCTCCGCTGCAAAACCGTTTTTTTTTTAAAATCGGACACAGAGTACTGCGTGTTCGACTCTGTGTCCGATTTTAAAAAATCGGTTTAATGGCGGAGAGCATAAAACGCTCACCGCCGCTCACAGCCGGACATCTTTCTCACCCATTCAAATGAATGGGTGAGGAGCCACCTGCAGGTTTCCATCTCCTGCCTCTGTTTTGTGCAGGAAATGGAAACCTGCAGAACGGAGACCAGGCGCAGATGTGAACGAGCCCTAAGGCTGAGTTCACACGGAGTTGTTTGGTCAGGAATCCACCTCAAAATCATCCTCCAAAAAAGCCTCCCAATAGAACTCTAACCCAATAGAACCAAATTCCTGACCAGAAAACTCTGTGTGAACTCAGCCTTATAGTATAATGCTCAGTCTATTGAGATAATAAGGATGAGGCCCAACAGTGAGACGCGGCTAAAAAAATAGCTGTGGAAAAAAATAGCGGCAAATCTCAATGTATTTTTTCCACAGTGTTTTTTTCCCCCGCACTTTCTCCCATTTGCGCAGCTGAAAGTACCCGGCCATGTTTTTAGAAGCGCTCACATTTTAGAGTTTGCGGCTCTTCCACATCTTTTTTCCTGCAGTGTGCGGATGAGGTAAATTTGATTATATTTCATTCACTTTGCTGTTTTTTTCTGTAGTAGCCGCAGACGTTGTGTTTCTGCAATGTGGGGTTTGAGGTATTTATGGCTTATCCAGAGTATAGGCCATAAAAAATGTTTAACCCTGGAAACCCCTTTAATATGCCCCACATATTTTAACATCCCCCTTCTGCACAATATATTAGCCCCATCACTGCTCCCACACAGTATAATGGCCCCATCACTGTATCCCATACATTATGGGGGACCAGTGAAGTGGCCATAAAATATTTGGCCCAGACAACCCCTTAAAACAGGTTGTCTATAAACTGGAGTGATCACTGCGGTGGCCGCCAGGGAGGTGTAAAAATATATATATATTTTTTTTTTTAAAAGAGCCTTCTCACCTGTCCCCAGCCCCCGTTGTCCCCGCCTGTGTTTGGTCTCATGGCCTCATTTCTGGAGTTCCTGTACCTAATTGGTCTCAGCGATCACATGAGGTGCAGGACTCCCAGCAAGTAGTGCCAGTACGAGACTGAATGGACACTGGCGGCAGACAACGGAGCGCCAAGGACAGATGAGTATTCTTTTTTTATTTATTTGTTTTTTATTTTACACCTCCCTCCCACCACATGAGTTGCTCCAATTCCTGGACAACCACTTTAAAGGATTTATCCATCTTTCTAATATTGATGGTCTGTCCTTAGGATAGGCCATCAATATTACATCTGCGATGATACAACAGCCAGGACCTCTGCAGATCAGCTTTTCCAGGACACTTCAGCTACAGGTAATGGTAACATTTCTAGGAGCCGTGCTGTTCACTTGCCATACAGGCTGTAGCAGTAGGTATATGTAGTGCACATGGTATAGTGCGTGAGTAGCATGGCTCCCAACATGTTATTACCTTTAACCGCCCTGTCTCGGTACCGCTGATCTGCAGGGTCCTGGTGGTGGGCCCCTAGAAACAATTCCACTGGTGGGCCCTAGACATCCCAGTCCGACCCTGTATGAGGAGCTCTGTTGCTTGTCTGTGGCAGAGACATATACAGCTCAGAGCTGCTCCCAGCACTCAGCACCTCCCTCCCCCCTCCCCCCGAGAGCAGGCAGCTACGTCACTTAGGGATTTTGCAGATAAGCTCAGAATGGGCCCCGTGGTTGGTCATGGAGACGCAGTGTAAACAATGAAGTGAATAAATTAAGACAGTTTTGATAAAGCAATGTATTTATAAAAAGTCTTATATCAACATAAACTAGCAGTGTAGATAGGATCCTTGTGATGGGACAGTTAGTCCGGTCAGTAGTGCAGCGCTGGTAGATATGTGCTTTTAACAGCAGTTGAAATGGCGCATGGAGTGACAGACTCCCGCCGCCATTTAAATGTAATTCGTGCAAGCCCGGGGTGGAAGTGGCGATGACCACTTCCGGTGATAGTAAGGGAAAGATACAGAAATAGTATGAGGGCATCTGGAGGGAGCTAGGGCACAGGCAGGGTGGTAAACCGCCGATCGCTGTATCCTGGATAGCGGTGAATACAGCGTATCAGTGTGAGGTCCATTCTTCTGCTGCCACCCTGGTAGTTACACTCTTGCCTGTAAAGGTGAAAAGAGTTTAGAGAAGTGACAGAAGTCAGGTAAAATTAAAATATATCTTATAAATGGGCTCAGCCTATGAGACTGATCATAAATAAAGACAGGAATGCTTTTATGTGTCTTTACCCCTCAAGCACCAAGGAATATTGTGTTACTCCTCCTTGTATTGAATCCGGAGGATAAACTGAGAGGTATTGAAAGAACAACCAAAGAAGATTGCAGAAGAATGGTCAACTGCTTGAGCAGCTCATTGAATGTGTGAATAACCCAAAGTTCTGAAACATGGCTGACAGGCTGCCATGTTATTGGTGCATATCTAAAACTTTTTGTTCCCAATTTCTAATCAGGTTATGGTTCCCCTATTACCTGTTTTGCTCTTGCCATTGACTTATCATCAAATTTGTGGATAAGATTGAGCTCCCATACATAGTTGGAACTGTTATATGGACTTTACTATGTTATTGTTGTGCATTCAGTGTTTTTTTATTATTGATACCTGACCGAAGATCTCTTACCTGCTATTATCTTTTTTTTTTCAGTGGATTTTCAGGCCAACTATTGTTGTGGATTAAGCCTATCTCGTTCCAGGAGAAGGTCGTTTGGGTATAAATAGTACATACTAATTACTAGAGATGAGCGAACAGTGTTCTATCGAACTCATGTTCGATCGGATATTAGGCTGTTCGGCATGTTCGAATCGAATCGAACACCGCGTGGTAAAGTGCGCCATTACTCGATTCCCCTCCCACCTTCCCTGGCGCCTTTTTTGCTCCAATAACAGCACAGGGTAGGTGGGACAGGAACTACGACACCGGTGACGTTGAAAAAAGTAGGCAAAACCCATTGGCTGCCGAAAACATGTGACCTCTAATTTAAAAGAACAGCGCCGCCCAGCTTCGCGTCATTCTGAGCTTGCAATTCACCGAGGACGGAGGTTTCCGTCCAGTTAGCTAGGGGTTAGATTCTGGGTAGGCAGGGACAGGCTAGGATAGGAAGGAGAAGACAACCAACAGCTCTTATAAGAGCTAAATTCCAGGGAGAAGCTTGTCAGTGTAACGTGGCACTGACGGGCTCAATCGCCGCAACCCAGCTTTCCCAGGATCCTGAATGGAATACACTGTCAGTGTATTCCCGTATACCCGATATATACCCCCGATACCCGTTCCAACGGTGTGCCCCCCCACCTTCACCCCAGAAATACCCTGCAAGTCCCCTAGCAATAGGATTGGGGCTATATACACCCACTATTTTGGCTACTGCCATATAGTGCCATTGTCTCACTGGGAATTCAAAGAATATATTGGGCTTACATATAACTTCAATTCCAGGGAGAAGCTTGTCAGTGTAACGTGGCACTGACGGGCTCAATCGCCGCAACCCAGCTTTCCCAGGATCCTGAATGGAACACACTGACAGTGTATTCCCGTATACCCCATATATACACCCCAAATCCCCGTTCCAACGGTGTGCCCCCCCACCTTCACCTCAGAAATACCCTGCAAGTCCCCTAGCAATAGAATTGGGGCTATATACACCCACAATTTTTGCTACTGGTATATAGTGCCATTGTCTGACTGGGAATTCAAAGAATATATTGGGGTGACGTGCACCCACAATTTTTGCTACTGCTATACAGTGCCATTGTCTCACTGGGAATTCAAAGAATATATGGGGGTTATGTGCACCCACAATTTTTAATACTGGTATACAGTGCCATTGTCTGACTGGGAATTCAAAGAATATATGGGGGTTACGTGCACCCACAATTTTTAATACTGCTATACAGTGCCATTGTCTGACTGGGAATTCAAAGAATATATGGGGGTTACGTGCACCCACAATTTTTAATACTGCTATACAGTTCCTTTGTCTCACTGGGAATTCAAAGAATATATGGGGGTTATGTGCACCCACAATTTTTAATACTGGTATACAGTGCCATTGTCTGACTGGGAATTCAAAGAATATATGGGGGTTATGTGCACCCACAATTTTTACTACTGGTATACAGTGCCATTGTCTGACTGGGAATTCAAAGAATATATGGGGGTTATGTGCACCCACAATTTTTAATACTGGTATATAGTGCCATTGTCTGACTGGGAATTCAAAGAATATATGGGGGTTACGTGCACCCACAATTTTTACTACTGGTATACAGTGCCATTGTCTCACTGGGAATTCAAAGAATATATGGGGGTTATGTGCACCCACAATTTTTACTACTGGTATACAGTGCCATTGTCTGACTGGGAATTCAAAGAATATATGGGGGTTATGTGCACCCACAATTTTTAATACTGGTATATAGTGCCATTGTCTGACTGGGAATTCAAAGAATATATGGGGGTTACGTGCACCCACAATTTTTACTACTGGTATACAGTGCCATTGTCTGACTGGGAATTCAAAGAATATATGGGGGTTACGTGCACCCACAATTTTTAATACTGCTATACAGTTCCATTGTCTCACTGGGAATTCAAAGAATATATGGGGGTTATGTGCACCCACAATTTTTAATACTGGTATACAGTGCCATTGTCTGACTGGGAATTCAAAGAATATATGGGGGTTACGTGCACCCACAATTTTTAATACTGCTATACAGTTCCATTGTCTCACTGGGAATT
The DNA here is from genome assembly GCF_031893055.1 of Leptodactylus fuscus. Classification (NCBI taxonomy): domain Eukaryota; kingdom Metazoa; phylum Chordata; class Amphibia; order Anura; family Leptodactylidae; genus Leptodactylus; species Leptodactylus fuscus. Next base: position 122,295,472 of record NC_134270.1, on the reverse strand, counting down.
CAAAGAATATATGGGGGTTATGTGCACCCACAATTTTTAATACTGGTATATAGTGCCATTGTCTGACTGGGAATTCAAAGAATATATTGGGGTTATGTGCACCCACAATTTTTAATACTGGTATATAGTGCCATTGTCTGACTGGGAATTCAAAGAATATATGGGGGTTACGTGCACCCACAATTTTTGCTACTGCTATACAGTTCCATTGTCTCACTGGGAATTCAAAGAATATATGGGGGTTATGTGCACCCACAATTTTTAATACTGGTATACAGTGCCATTGTCTGACTGGGAATTCAAAGAATATATGGGGGTTACGTGCACCCACAATTTTTAATACTGCTATACAGTTCCTTTGTCTCACTGGGAATTCAAAGAATATATGGGGGTTATGTGCACCCACAATTTTTAATACTGGTATACAGTGCCATTGTCTGACTGGGAATTCAAAGAATATATGGGGGTTATGTGCACCCACAATTTTTAATACTGGTATACAGTGCCATTGTCTGACTGGGAATTCAAAGAATATATGGGGGTTATGTGCACCCACAATTTTTAATACTGGTATACAGTGCCATTGTCTGACTGGGAATTCAAAGAATATATTGGGGTTATGTGCACCCACAATTTTTACTACTGGTATATAGTGCCATTGTCTGACTGGGAATTCAAAGAATATATGGGGGTTATGTGCACCCACAATTTTTAATACTGGTATACAGTGCCATTGTCTGACTGGGAATTCAAAGAATATATTGGGGTTATGTGCACCCACAATTTTTACTACTGGTATATAGTGCCATTGTCTGACTGGGAATTCAAAGAATATATGGGGGTTATGTGCACCCACAATTTTTAATACTGGTATACAGTGCCATTGTCTGACTGGGAATTCAAAGAATATATTGGGGTTATGTGCACCCACAATTTTTACTACTGGTATATAGTGCCATTGTCTGACTGGGAATTCAAAGAATATATGGGGGTTATGTGCACCCACAATTTTTAATACTGGTATACAGTGCCATTGTCTGACTGGGAATTCAAAGAATATATGGGGGTTACGTGCACCCACAATTTTTAATACTGCTATACAGTTCCTTTGTCTCACTGGGAATTCAAAGAATATATGGGGGTTATGTGCACCCACAATTTTTACTACTGGTATACAGTGCCATTGTCTGACTGGGAATTCAAAGAATATATTGGGGTTATGTGCACCCACAATTTTTACTACTGGTATATAGTGCCATTGTCTGACTGGGAATTCAAAGAATATATGGGGGTTATGTGCACCCACAATTTTTACTACTGGTATACAGTGCCATTGTCTGACTGGGAATTCAAAGAATATATGGGGGTTACGTGCACCCACAATTTTTAATACTGCTATACAGTTCCTTTGTCTCACTGGGAATTCAAAGAATATATGGGGGTTATGTGCACCCACAATTTTTAATACTGGTATACAGTGCCATTGTCTGACTGGGAATTCAAAGAATATATGGGGGTTATGTGCACCCACAATTTTTAATACTGGTATACAGTGCCATTGTCTGACTGGGAATTCAAAGAATATATGGGGGTTATGTGCACCCACAATTTTTAATACTGGTATACAGTGCCATTGTCTGACTGGGAATTCAAAGAATATATTGGGGTTATGTGCACCCACAATTTTTACTACTGGTATATAGTGCCATTGTCTGACTGGGAATTCAAAGAATATATGGGGGTTATGTGCACCCACAATTTTTAATACTGGTATACAGTGCCATTGTCTGACTGGGAATTCAAAGAATATATTGGGGTTATGTGCACCCACAATTTTTACTACTGGTATACAGTGCCATTGTCTGACTGGGAATTCAAAGAATATATGGGGGTTACGTGCACCCACAATTTTTAATACTGCTATACAGTTCCTTTGTCTCACTGGGAATTCAAAGAATATATGGGGGTTATGTGCACCCACAATTTTTACTACTGGTATACAGTGCCATTGTCTGACTGGGAATTCAAAGAATATATTGGGGTTATGTGCACCCACAATTTTTACTACTGGTATACAGTGCCATTGTCTGACTGGGAATTCAAAGAATATATGGGGGTTACGTGCACCCACAATTTTTAATACTGCTATACAGTTCCTTTGTCTCACTGGGAATTCAAAGAATATATGGGGGTTATGTGCACCCACAATTTTTACTACTGGTATACAGTGCCATTGTCTGACTGGGAATTCAAAGAATATATTGGGGTTATGTGCACCCACAATTTTTACTACTGGTATACAGTGCCATTGTCTGACTGGGAATTCAAAGAATATATGGGGGTTACGTGCACCCACAATTTTTAATACTGCTATACAGTTCCTTTGTCTCACTGGGAATTCAAAGAATATATGGGGGTTATGTGCACCCACAATTTTTAATACTGGTATACAGTGCCATTGTCTGACTGGGAATTCAAAGAATATATTGGGGTTATGTGCACCCACAATTTTTAATACTGCTATACAGTTCCTTTGTCTCACTGGGAATTCAAAGAATATATGGGGGTTATGTGCACCCACAATTTTTAATACTGGTATACAGTGCCATTGTCTGACTGGGAATTCAAAGAATATATGGGGGTTATGTGCACCCACAATTTTTAATACTGGTATACAGTGCCATTGTCTCACTGGGAATTCCACAAATAATTTGGGGATTCATTCACCCTACATCTCAGGCTCTTGCCATATTCACCCAGGTTGTCAGTGCTGCACCAGCTCGTTCCCAGACAGCTCGGCCCGAAAAACACGTTACCTATATAGAGGATTTGGACAATGAAGACAACATGTTCTAAATCTAATGTCTGCACCTTCTCCAGAATTAAAATAAAGGCAGCGTTTAACTTTCAGATAGCACTGCACAAAGGAAGAGCTTATCAGCTTGTCTCATGACATGCTACTGAAAAGTTTCATTTGTGTATCTTAATGTAAATATAGTTGTATAAGCTTTTTGGGTTTTAGGCACTGCCAAGTTATTTATTACCACCCGCTCCCTTATAATGATGATGACGCCAAAGTCACTGTGGGTGTTCAGAGCTCACAGCTTTGGGTGACATTTGTCTTGCTCTCTGTCGGTACCAGCTGTCTTTTTGGATACCGTAAAGTTATGTTGACTTTATTAACAGCTATAGAAGCTTTAGCCAGGTTGTGACGGTGTGTAACCCTAACAACACTAAGTGGGATACACATTAATAGTCAGTCTATGTACGCTAAACGTATCACTGAAGTAATTTTTTTTCCCTCTCCCCTAATATAAGAAAGGAACAGACATTAGACCTAGACCGGGGTTCGAGGCTTGAAAAAATCCAGTATTATTTGTTCTTCATGATGTGAAATATGTGTTGAAAAGCAACCCAAGATGAAGTCAGCCATGTGTGCCAGTGTGTTACTTGGCATGCCTTTGCTGGCCCCAACTGTAAGGGTCACTCTCCATTTCCTCCATTTTCCACTCCCCTTCACACCATTTGTGGTGAAGCAATGGGATGCACTGAAGTGCACCCTCTAGCCTCGTGTGGGATAGGGACATCAGATGCCACTCCAACCCCCTCGTCTTCCTCCGCCAGCCAACGGTGCGAAGATGAGAGGAGTGTGCTCTGAATGTTTTCTGCCTAGCAGAGGCTAGTTCTCACTTACGAAAATGGCCCCACTTTGACCTGTATATCAGGCACAATGGTGTAGGTTTCAAAGAAACATGGCACCAACAAGTTGGAAAACGTGGGCCATGCGTGGACCGTGTTTGAGTCTGGCAAGCTCCAGATCTGCTACCAGGTTCCAGCCATTATCACAGGCGCAAAAATGCCAGGCCCCAGGTGTAGCAGGGAAAAAAAAATGCCATCTCAGCCAGGATGGCATCCCTGACCTCGGAGGCACTGTGCTGTCTGTCCCCCAAGCTGATCAGTTTCAGCACGGCCTACTGACATCTCCCCATGCCAGTGTTACAGTGTTTTCCGCTAGTAGCTGGGGTGGAGGTTGCAGCTTCGTAGGGTTTCAGTCTACTCCTGCCATGAATTTTGGCCTGGGAGAGGAGATAGGCCACCCCAGTTTGCACCCGGGGAACAGACTCCACCACATTCACCCTGCCTGTCATTAAAGATAAGCACTGCAGCATCCCTGACCACAGGCGCTTGTCCATGTGTCGGTGGTCAAGTGGACCTTGCAGCAAAGCGCAGAGCTCTGGGCCCGACTGATGTTATGGGACACATGCAGGCGCAAGGCAGAGACAGCACACCAAGAGAAGTAGTAACGGCTAGGCCCAGCATAGGGAGGTGCCCCAGCTGCCATCTGCTGACGGAAGGCCTGGGTCTCCAGAAGCATAAACAAACACCAACATCTCCAGGGCCAGCAGTTTATCGATGAGGCTGTTACAGGCTTGGGCATGGGGGTGGGTTGTATTGTACTTCTGCCTGCAATGAAAAGCTTGGGAAATGTGGAGTGGCTGGGAAGAGGCGCATGATGGTGCAGGCCAAAAGGGCGCATGAGGGTGAACTCCCCAATGTGTCAGAGATAGGTGTGTAGGTGTCCTTGCATCATATACTTGCACCATATTTGGCTTTGGAAGTTAATTTTGTGCCAAAAAGTGGTTAAGACAGCGATCCCTCAGCTACTCCCGTTACACTGTCTATTGAAGTTACCATCTGTGGAAGTGGACCACCATTTCTAAGATCCCAAAGGAAGCAGGCAAGAGATGTGCAGTTCAGAAAAAAAGATGAGAAAATAAGTTTAGGCTGTAGAGCACAGAGGGATCGGAGAGGACAGAGCTGGTGTCGGCCAGGTATTCCCACAACATGCGCCTATACTTGTCCCTCCTGGTGACACTAGGCCCCTGAGTGGCAGTAATTTGTCCAGGGGGGCCATTAACGTGTTCCAGACCTAGGAATAAGTCTTCCAACAGGGTAGAGTTTTGCATGCCTTTGCTTCTACCCACTGTTTTTGCTGCTTAGCTTCCCTCCACATCTACTCTGCTTTCACCCCTAAACATCACCCCAGTTTATGCCTTTGCTTCTACCCAGGTTTTTTGTTGATTTAGCTTCCCTCTACATCTACACTGCTTTAGCCCCTAGACATCACCCCTGTCCATGTGGGGTCGGTGGCCTCGTCATCCACCAACTCCTCTTCCAATTGCGCACTGCCCCCTTACTGCAAACCGCACATGACCACAGCTTGCCTTGATGGCAACTGTGTCTCATGATCCCCACTTAGGTCCAGACAAGTCGGTGGCGGGTCCAAAACCCCAAAATTGGAAGGAAATGGCAGATGCTGCAGTATTTCTAACACCTGTTCCTGGTGCTCGGGCCTGGTCTGTGTTGTACCCTGCACCCTGCTTAACGCATCTGCCATATCCGAAGTTGTGCTGAGCGCATGCTAATGTTTCGTGTCCAGTGCAATGGATGGGATGGGATTTCACATAAGTCTGCCACCCATGGCCACTCATGGTTGAGCAACTGAGGGAGTTGACTTTGACGAACCCGAGGGTTTTGGAGTTGGAACTACATCAAAGGTCTGTGCTGCTCACACACTCTGCTCAACACATGATATGTTTAGTGCCAGCAGTGTGGAGACGTCGCACAACAGCCGTTGTTCCAGCAGGTACAGGCGTTGTAGGAGTGCATAGAGGCTAGCAGCGGCAACTATACACTTTAAAAACTATCCGCACAAGCGCCACACTTTCACCAGTAGCTCAGGAACATTGGGGTACCTTTTTCAAAAGATTAGCAGCAATGAGTTAAAAACGTGGCCCAGGCATGGAATATGTTGCAGGCTGCCAAGCTACAGAGCCAATCCCAGGTTACGGCCATTATCACACATGACAACATGCCTGGGCCCAGGTGCAGTGGCAAAAACCACATTGCCGTCTCATCGAGGATGGCATGACTCACTTTGTAGGCAGTGTGCTGTCTGGCCCCCAAGCTGATGAGCTTCAGCACGGCCCGCTGACGTCTCCCCACACCAGTGTTGCAGCGTTTCCAGCTCGTAGCTGGGGTCAATTTAACAGCGGAGGAGGGTGGTGTTTCAGCCCTCCTCCCAGGAATGTTGTGTGGGGAGACAAGTCAGGCCACCACATTTTGCGACCCGGTCCACGCCTCAACTACATTCAACCACTGTGCCCAAATTGAAAGGTAGCGTCCCTGTCCGCATGCACTTGTCCATTCGTAACTGGTCACATGGAACTTTAGGGCTAAGCGCTGAATTTAGGGACCGCCTCATGTTTGGGGGAAAGTGCTGGTGTGGACGGCACAGTGCGGTGGCGCAGTAGACACTCTGCCCAAAAAGGGCAGAGTGTCCCCCAGCCGGGATTCCAACATCTCCTGGGCCAGATTTCTTGAGATGAGGCCGTTGAAGCCTTGGGCATGTGGGTGGGTTGCGCTGTACTTTAGCATGAAATGAAAGGCTTGGGAGATGGGGAGTTGCTGGGAAGAGGCGCATGATGGCGCGGGCAAAAGGAGAAATGGCAGGAAAAGGTGAGGATAAGGGTGAACTCCCCAAAGTGTCAGAGGCAGATGTGGAGGTGTCCTGGCTCCTGGTCTGGACTGCAGCGCCAGCCCTGTCAACAGTGGAAGAGGCAGTGGCCGCCAGGCCAAACGACGATTATCCTGCGCTTGCTCTCACCCACTGAGCCCAGGGCTTGCCTTCCAAATGATGGCACCCGCAAGAGGTGGTGAGATTCCTCTCCGCAGATCTCCAAACCATCTTGGACTTGCAAATTGCACTAAATTTGTCATGTAACTGACATGTATATGATGAGTCTATCCATTGTCTGTTCATTTTGGTGAAAGTCAGCCTGTCAGCTGACAGACAGCTGTGCTTGTCAGTGATGATGTCACCGGCTGCTTGTACCCCCAGTTTTTGCTGCTTAGCTTGCCTCCACATCCACACTGCTTTTGCCCCTACACATCACCCCTATCCATGCCTGTGCCTCTAGCCATAAGTCTGCCACCCATGGAAACTCATGGTGCAGAAAGTGAGGGAGCTGACTCTGAGGAACCCTTGGGTTTTGTAGCTGGTACTCCATCAAAGGTCTCTGCTGCTCACACACCCTGCTGAACATACGGTATCTAGGGTTAGAGCGTGTGGTGACCTCGCACAACAGTAGGTGCTTCAGGCAGATGTAGGCCTTGCTGGAGTGTATTGCGGCTAGCTCCAGGTACTGTAGACTTGGGAAAGTGGGTGTCCAAGTGCCGCACTTTCACCCTTAGCTCAGCTAATTTGGGGTATGTTTTTAAAAATCATTGCACCACTACATTGAACATGTGGGCCAGGCATGGAACGTGTTGGAGGCTGGCAAGCTCCAGAGCCCTCCAACAAGCTAAAAAACCTGGCCCCAGGGGCAGCGGGGATAAACAAATTGCCATCTCATCCAGGATGGCATCCCTGACCTCAGAGGCAGTGTGCTGTCCGTCTCCCAAGCTGATGAGCTTCAGCCCAGCCTGCTGACGTCTCCCCACACCAGTGTTGCAGCGTTTTCAGCTCGTAGCTGGGGTAAATCTAACAGCGGAGGAGGAGGAGGGTGGTGTTTCAGCCCTCCTCCCAGGAATGTTTTGTGGGGAAACAAGTCAGGAAAATTCTTGAAACGGGAGAGTTTTGCATCTTTGCCCTTGCTGCCTATGGACATCCCTTTGCCTCTAGCCACCATTTTCCCTGCTTTGCTTGCCTCCACATCCACACTGCTTTTGCCCCTAGACATCACCCCAGTCCATGCCTTAGCTTGTACCCCCAGTTTTTCCTGCTTAGCTTGCCTCCACATCCACACTGCTTTTGCCCCTAGACATCACCCCAGTCCATGCCTTAGCTTGTACCCCCAGTTTTTCCTGCTTAGCTTGCCTCCACATCCACACTGCTTTTGCCCCTAGACATCACCCCAGTCCATGCCTTAGCTTGTACCCCCAGTTTTTCCTGCTTAGCTTGCCTCCACATCCACACTGCTTTTGCCCCTAGACATCACCCCAGTCCATGCCTTAGCTTGTATCCCCAGTTTTTCCTGCTTAGCTTGCCTCCACATCCACACTGCTTTTGCCCCTAGACATCACCCCAGTCCATGCCTTAGCTTGTACCCCCAGTTTTTCCTGCTTAGCTTGCCTCCACATCCACACTGCTTTTGCCCCTAGACATCATCCCTATCCATGCCTCTTCCCCTAGCCATAACTCTGCCACCCCTGGAAACTCATGGTGCAGAAACTTTGGTTGCTGACTTTGAGGAACCCTTGGGTTTTGTAGATGGAACTCCATCAAAGGTCTGTGCAGCTCACACACCCTGCTCAAGATATGGTATTGTAGGGTTTCAGCGTGTGTGAATGACGGACAACAGCCTGTGTTTGGACAGATGTAGGCCTTGCTAGAGTGTTTTTAGGCTAGCAGCGACTCCTGTGCACTTGCAAAAGTGGGCGCACAAGCGCCGCATTTTCAACAGTAGCTTCGGTACATTTGGGTATGTTTTTAAAAAACTTTGCACCACTAGGTTAGACGTGGGCCAAACATGGAACGTGTTGGAGGCTGGCAAGCTCCAGAGCCGCTACCAGGTTCCAGCCATTATCACAGGCGTAAAAATGCCAGGCCCCAGGTGTAGCAGGGAAAAAAAAATGCCATCTCAGCCAGGATGGCATCCCTGACCTCGGAGGCACTGTGCTGTCTGTCCCCCAAGCTGATGAGCTTCAGCACCGCCTGCTGACGTCTCCCCACACCAGTGTTTTAGCGTTTGCCGCTAGTAGCTGTGGTGGAGGTTGCAGCGTCGTAGGGTTTCAGTCTACTCCTGCCATGAATTTTGGCCTGGGAGAGGAGATAGGCCACCCCAGTTTGCACCCGGGGAACAGACTCCACCACATTCACCCTGCCTGTCATTAAAGATAAGCACTGCAGCATCCCTGACCACAGGCGCTTGTCCAAGTGTCGGTGGTCAAGTGGACCTTGCAGCAAAGCGCGGAACTAAGGGCCCACCTGATGTTGAGTGACACGTGCTGGTGCAAGGCGGGGACGCCACACCGGGAGAAGTTGAGACGGCTAGGGACGGCATAGTGAGGTGCCACAGTTGCCATCAGGTCCGGGAAGGTGGGAGTTTCAACAAGCCGGAACGCCAACCTCTCCTGGGCCAGCAGTTTAGCGATGTTGGCGTTCTAGGCTTGCGTGGGTGGGTGGTTAGCGGTGTATTTCTGCCGGCGCTCCAATGTCTGAGAGATGGTGGGTTGTTGTAAAGAAGCGCCTGATGGTGCCTTTGATGGTGCAGGAGAAGGAGATAAGACAGAAACAGGGGAGGATGAGGGAGAAGTCAACAAAGTGGCGGAGGCAGATGAAGTGATGTCCTGGCTCGTCCTCTGGAGTGCATCGCCAGCACTGTGAGCAGAGGCAGTGGCATGAACGGCGGGCGACGTTTGTCCTGCCGTTGCTGCCTGCCACTGATTCCATTGCTTGGATTCCAAATGACGGTGCATTGAAGTGGTGGACAGGTTGCTCTTCTCAGGGCCCCTACTCGATTTCGAGAGGCAAATTGTGTAGACGACACTATATCTGTCCTCGGCGCATTCCTTGAAAAAACTCTACACCTTCAAGAAACGTGCCCTCGATGGGGGAGTTTTTCTGGGCTGGGTACAAAAGGGAACATCTTCGGACATTCCGGGTCTGGCCTGGCTTCGGCAAAGCAGCTGACCTCTGCCTCTGGACATGTCTCTGCCTCTAGCTACCCTTTTTGGTGCTGCACCTGCCTCAACATCCACACTACTTTCCCAGCTTGACATCTGCCTTGTCCAGGTGGGGTCGGTGTCCTCGTCGTCCACCACCTCCTCTTCCAACTCCTGTCTCGCCTCCTCCTCCTGCACAATGCACATGTCAACTGGCTGCCCTGACAGCAACTGCGTCTCATCGTCGTCGATGAGGGTGGGTTGCTGGTCATCCGCCACCAAATCGACCGGAGATGGAATGGAGGAGACTCTAGTGTTTGAGCATCTGGACACAGATACTCGTCTGTTAGGTCCGTGGAATCGCGAAATGGAGGGGCAGGTTGCGGTACAGTCAAAGGAAGGGAGAACAGCTCTGGGGAGCAGGGACAGTTGGGGTTATTGTTCTGAGAAGATTGGGAATTTTGGGTGGAAGGAGGACAAGACTGTTGGGTAAGAGGAGGTAGAGGCTGACTGGCTGGTGGACAATGTGCTTTAAGCGTTATCCGACAGCCATTGCAAGACCTGTTCCTGGTTCTCGGGCCTACTAATCTTTGTACCATTCAGCCTAGTTAATGTGGAACTTTTGTGCAAAGCGCAGAACTTAGGGCCCGCCTGATGTTAAGGGACACACGCTGGTACAAGGCTCAACTCACCCTAAGTGCCAAAAACACTGCTGGTGCAAGGCTCTACTCATGCCAAGGGCCTCAATCTCTGCTGGTAGCTCAGCTTAAGGTCATGTAACTTTGTTTGGAAGGGCTCATGTTAAGGGCTAGAAAAGTGAATTTTGGAAGGTCTTACCACATCACACACACACACACACACACACACACACACACACACACACACACACACTCAAAATGACAGTTAAGGGTGAGGGCTTTTGGAATTCCCATTGCCTATTCCATTTGTGGTTGTCATGGGGAACGTGATTTAAAGGGGTGGTTGTTACTGTTTGTTGAGCTTAAATTGGGGTTTGTGTCCATCCATTTGGGGAGTAAAGAAGGTTTCCAGGTATTTTCCCACTTTGATAGAGGTTTTTTTGAATGTGGAAAGTGTGTAGTTGTTAGGCAGTGATGTTGGGGTAATAGAGGGTCTTTGGTGTGTTAGATGCCCCCAGGCATGCTTCCCCTGCTGTCCCAGTGTCATTCCAGAGGTGTTGGCATCATTTCCTGGGGTGTCATAGTGGACTTGGTGACCCTCCAGACACGGATTTGGGTTTCCCCCTTAACGAGTATCTGTTCCCCATAGACTATAATGGGGTTCGAAACCCGTTCGAACACACGAACATTGAGCGGCTGTTCGAATCGAATTTCGAACCTCGAACATTTTAGTGTTCGCTCATCTCTACTAATTACAGCTCTATTTTTACTAACATTATATTAAGATATTAAGTACAATTAACTATAGTACAGCATGGTTTGGAACCATCCTGACAGCAGAATGATTGGATTATTAAATGGGCGACCTAAACTGTTTGCTAGTTGTCACACCTCATCTTTCTGCTAATGCAATTCTTGACGTATCGCTATGACAGGAGACGGTTAAAATAGAAATTATTACCAGCCTACAGAGTTGCTGGTAATATTATTTTACCAAAGGCTCTAGCTTCCAAGGGCAAGAGGTGGTGACAGATGATATTTATTTGTATAAGAAATTCAGATGTTGCAAATGAAGGGCAAAGATAGCTTAAGAGAAGGACCAAGTATCGAAACTTTCCCGCAAGACGCGAGGAATAAAATGCAAGATTAGAATTAGAGATGAGCTAATCAATCTGTAACAAATACTTTGTGAGGAGAGCTGAAACTTTACTGATTCATCTCAGACTAACTAAAATGGCCACATCACATGTAACATAAGGTAGAAGAGCAGAGGAGGATCACATGGTCCCTGTGCCCTAGATGGGTTTCTGGCATCACCAGATAGCCTCTCAGCCAATCATGAGTGGTAGGTGGAGAGGTTGCTGTGGCGATGTCACATTTGAATGTGGGATGTTGCAGAAGAAGACATAGAACCATTTGGTAATACTCAAGCTAGGAGAAAGATGTGTTATAACTAGGGTTGAGTGATCGGGTCGGAAAAGATCGGATTCCGATCGACGATCGAGTAAATTTCACGATCGCGATCGGAATTCCGAACATGATCTTTTTAGGTTGAATCGAGATCGAAGATTATTTCCCACAATGCTTTGCTACTGGCCAAGCATTGTGGGAGAAGCTAACAATGTTAGCTAGGTCCCATAGGAATGAATGGATGGAGCCGACACACAGCCTTAACCCCGTGCGCGCCAGCTGCGTCCATTCATTCTAATGGGAGACTAGCTAAAATCTCTAGTAGCTACTTACCTGCACAGATCGCTGGTCCGGTCCCCGCTGTTCTCGGTCCTCTTCGCTTCGCTGCCCCCGTCTCCCAGGTTAGGGTTCCAAACCTAGGAAGAAGGCGGGGCTTGTTGCTTAGGAGAGTGTGGGCGGGTACTGGGAGGGGAGATGTCACCTGCCCACACTCTCCTAAGCACTCTTCCTAGGTCTGTAACACTAACCTGGGAGGCGGGGGCAGCAAGGCAAAGAGGACTGAGAACAGCGGGGACCGGACCAGCGATCTGTGCAGATAAGTGGACACCAGGGGGGACTAAGTAGCCAGAGGATTAAAAAAAAATCCTCTGGCTACTTAGTGATTTAAAAAAATCACTACACAGCATGGATTCTAACAATTAAAGCGTTCAATTTATAAATTCCATTCTGTGTAGTGAATAGGATCGTTTCTAAAATCCGATCTCCGATTAGTAAAAAAATCCCATAGACAATTTTATACACATAGGCAAAACTCAAAATCTGTAGTAGTCCGCTCTATACAAATCCACAGTTCTTGCCCGATTTGGGTAAAATTTGGCACGCCCCCTCTCCTCCCACAGGAGCAGAAAACTGTGCATGTTACATCTCGCTAGTGTTTCCCCATCATGAGATTGGGGCCCCCGAAGTTAGGCCCTGTACATATAATGGGGAAATTGAAATCTGTAGTAGCCCGCTCTATACAAATCCACAGTTCTCGCCCAATTTGGGTGAAATTTGGCACGCCCCTTGTCCACCCACAGGAGCAGAATACTGCACACATTAAATCTCTCTAGTGTCCCCCTGTCATGAGATTGAGGCCCCCAAAGTTAGGCCCTATACATATAATGGGGAAATGTGAAAGTGCTGAGGGGAAAACAACAGTTGTGACTGACAGGGACGGATTATAGCGATGGTGCCAAAGAGTCGCTGCTAAAGAGGCCGCAGCACCACACACAAACACCATATAAACATCACACAGACAACACACATACACTAACCTACAAGCACAACACCACACAAATGCCAAAACACAACACACCACACAAACACCAGACAACTCTAGACACACACAACACAAACACCATCCCACAAATACCACAACACCACTCCATAAATACCACATGCACACCATACACACGCGCACGCAAGGACCACACGCGCATGCAAACACACTCAGATGGATGCACACTATGCACATGAACAAACAGAGCACATGTGTACTCACACACAACTACCGCACGCATGGATATTTGCACTGCGCAAGCACAAACACATGAATCACATGCACACATACATTTACATGGACCGCACACATGCATGTACATACGCATACATACACATGGATCACATACGTGCACACACACACATACACGCACACTAACAAAACACGTCTGGTATCTTTAGTGGCTGCTTGCACACTACAGTATTTTTCACGGGCCTCCGGGCCATGGATTTGCCGATTCCATAGACTTCTTTGTCCACAAAGCTGTGAATTTTGCAGGCTCCATAGAATTCTATGGAACTGTAGAATCCACGGCCCGGAGACCCGTGAAAAATACTGTAGTGTCCAAGCAGCCTTACTGAGCAGCCATATTGGTCAGATGAAAACTGCCTGATAGTAAGATTGTCATTATTACTTACTATACAGGGAGCTTTCATCACTGAAGCTGCTGAGGTAAAGTGAAAGCTGAACTCTGATTGGTTGCTATGGGCAACTACACAAGTCTGCCCGTGATGTGGTTTTCATTACTGAGATGTGATCTCCTTCAGGTCATAGTAATACTGTGTGAGGGCTGCTCTGTATTACTATTCATCTTATTACATCTCTTATCAGTGTCAGGTGAATACTAAAGGGTCATAATACTAAGGACTGTTTTTTTAAAATGGCGCCCAAAAAATGACTATCCATTGGGCAAGTTCATACAAAAGCTAAGAACGCAAAATTGTGTCAAAGAGCTGAGACAAGTGAACAACGTGACTCGTAGCTTGAAAAGAACAGATGAGACAGGCTAAGGGTTGGTTCACACTAGTGCTTGTATTCTGTCCGCAAGGAGTCCGCATGGAGACCCCCCCGGACGGAATACCAATGCTAATGCAAGCGCTGTGCAGTTAAGCACACGGATCCCATAGACTATAATGGGCTCCGTGTCCTTGCCGCGCACTGCTCACACGAATGAATTGTGCGGGCAGTGCGCGGCAAGCACACGGAGCCCATTACAGTCCATGGACTCCGTGTGCTTAACTGCACAGCGCTTGCATTAGCGTTGGTATTCCGTCCGGGGGGGGGTCTCCATGCGGACTCCTTGCGGACAGAATACAAGCACTAGTGTGAACCAACCCTTAGCCTGTCTCATCTGTTCTTTTCAAGCTACGAGTCACGATGTTCACTTGCATTGGTATTCTGTCCGGGGGGGGGGGGTCTCCATGTGGACTCCTTGCGGACGGAGTACAAGCGCTAGTGTGAACCAACCCTAAATGTAAGGCAGCTGAGACATCAGAGCAATGGGAATGTCGTCTTCACAAGAATCGGATAAGGCAGGCTAAAGCAAGGAATATGGAAACATCTGAACAAAAGGATGAACTTTCTGAAAATGACCGCATATGACATATGCAACGTGTGCAAAGATGTAGGCAGGCTGACTTGAGTTTGGCAGCATTTCACTACAACCCAATGCAAGACTATAGGTCACATCAGAAAGTCATAATTGGCAAAATGGACATAATATGCAAACATTGTCAAGCAAAGAAGTTTAACTTGGAATCGCTTGGTATATGCTGCTCAGATGGCAAAGTCAGTTTGCCACCTATAGAGCAACCTGCTGAACCACTTCTTTCATACTTGTCAGGAACAACTCCCGAGTCCAAGCATTTTCTGCAAAATATTAAGAGATACAATTCATCTTTTCAGATGACATCTTTTGGTATGACAGCTGTACTCCAGGAAGCAGGATTTATGCCAACTTTTAAAGGGGCACTGGGAAAAGTAATTTTTAACTAATCACATACATGCATAGGCTTTAGAAATGCTATTTCACACCTACCTATAATATGTAGATTGCCTCAGTGGTTTCTGAATAAGTCTGTTTTTATTCATATGCTAATGAGCTTTGTACATATAATTGAACCAACAAAAACTTATGAAATTGCACGAAGCATCTCTCACTCGTTTTTCACCTCAACTAAGAGACCTTTTCACTATAATAATTACAACCTACGCACCTTCCAATCCCTGTGCGCTTTGGGACAAATACAAAGAATATCTTAGTGAAGATATTCTTAGAGTGCAAAGGAGAGTCAATTCAGACTTAGACTTAAATTTCACTGCTGAAATATTCTACAAAACCCTCTTGATATTAGATGAAAGGTACATATCTATCAATAGTAAAACTCTAATAGAATTTGGTTTACCAGTACCAAATCGACCAGACTTTGATATTATGAGCAGAGATATTCTCCAAGAAAAATTAAAAAATTTAGAAAAATGTAAAGAATTTGTCATATTAAATAAAGCTCTTTTGGTTGATGACCAAAGATGGGCCTATATGGCAATTATGACTCAGATTTCCAGTGGAAATGGGGCAATATTTTTCCTAGATTCACCAGGAGGTACTGGTAAAATATTTTTAATTAATTTGCTGCTTGATATTTACATTGACATTACCTTGGCTGTTGCATCATCTGGGATTGCGACCACTCTTTTAAAAGGAGGACGCACGGCTGATTCAGCACTAGGATTACCCATTAATCTAGCTGTAACATCCCTGCCTGTTCTGGTCTCTGCACCACCCTCTGCTTGCATGCTGCGGCACAGGAGGCGTGTGCAGTTTGATAACTTACTTAGAGTTTTTGGTTGCAGTGTCTGAACATTGTCCTATTCCTTCTCCGTGTTAATTGATTTTCCACCACACCTAAATTACTTCCTAATATCGGCTCAGCCGGATTGTATGCATGCCTGTCCTCTAGCATGTGGGGGTTGTGGGTGATTCATGGAACCAAATAACAAAAACCAGTTAGACAAGTAACCCAGTCGAAGGCTAGTGAGTCTATGTCAGGTGGATTTTATAGGTCAAATATTAGGGCCTTTTCCTGAGAGACTTACATATTTAGGACGTTATTACCACTCCATTCCACCTTTTAATATCTTCTATTATTGGTGGTAGTCAAACGGTGCCACTATTTTTTGGCCTTTTAAAATTACTAATAAAGGTCAAGTTTTAGTGCATTTCATTTTTTGGTTTGTTAGTTCCCAATCCGACTTGCATTTGCTATGACTATAAACAAAGTACAAGGTCAATCACTTAAAGTAGCCACCATTAATTTGAAGAGCCCGTGTTTTCTACATGGACAGTTGTACGTTGCTTGCTCTAGAGTAGGTATCTCCAAAAATCTTTTTATATATGCACCTGAAGGCAGTGGCGTAACTAGGAATGGCGGGGCCCCGTGGCGAACTTTTGACATGGCCCCCCCCCCCTGACCGACACCGACGCCAAAGACCTCGACCGACCCCCTCCTACGCATTTCTGCGCGTTCTATTATGTCCAATTGTGGCCCCTTAACACAGTATTATCCCCCATAGTCGCCCCTGCACACAGTATTATCCCCCATAGTGGCCCCTGCACACAGTACTATGTCCCACTGTGGACACCCATAAACAATTATTATACTCTGGGGTCTTTTCAGACCCCAGAGTATAATAATCGGAGACCGCGGGGAATAAAAACATAAAAAACTACTGTTACTTACCTGTTCCCCGGCTCCTACGCGGTCTTCTCCGCTGCCTTCTGCGCTGCTGTCCCTGTTCAATTACATCGGACGTCACATGACCTGGGACTCAGACCGGGTTCATGTGACGTCAGAGACGTCAGAAAGGAGGCCTGACAGGATTGTGGAGGGGTAAATAACATGTTTTTTATGTTCCTTACCTCTCCCTGTCCGCCAATCATTATACTCAGGGGTCCGAGTATAATGATTATAATGATAGCAGCGGTAGCGGTTGTCACCGGGCCCCTAATGTCCCGGGCCCTGTGGCAACTGCCTCCGCTGCTATGGCGGTAGTTACGCCACTGCCTGAAGGTAAAACCAGAAGCATTGTTACCAAAAAGCACTGCAATAGATAGTTGTTTAATAGAGATGAGCGAGTAGAGAGTGCAGAGGGATCTACCCTATTCTCATTAGCACAAGGAAGTACAAGAAGCAATGGGATGAAACTAAAGGGAAAGAGATACAGATTAGACATTAGGAAAAACTTTCTGACAGTGAGGGTAGTGAGAGAGTGGAATAGGCTGCCACGGGAGGTGGTGGGCGCTCCATCAATGGAAATCTTCAAGCGGAATCTGGATAAACATATAGCTGGGATGATTTAGGAAAACCTGCACTTGCAGGGGGTTGGACCCGATGGCCCTTGAGGTCCCTTCCAACTCTACCATAAGAAAAAAAAAAAAAAAAGAGTACTGTTCGGATCAGCCGATCCGAACAGCATGCTCGCATAGAAATGAATGGACGTAGCCGGCAAGCGGGGGGTTAAGCAGCCGGTTGCCGTCAAAGCGGAAGTACCAGGTGCATCCATTCATTTCTATGGAGCGTGCTGTTCAGATCAGCTGATCCGAACAGTACTCGCTCATCTCTATTGTTTAACTGTAAACCAATTTTACTCTTTTGTCCGTGAACTACTTATAGATTACACTAGAGGGAGGGGGGAAGGTTTGCATTATGTTGTTAATTGGGTGTAAATGTTTTATACGTTTGTGTAAGGGGTATAAATTTAAATTTTTGATTAAAAAAAAATAGTTAAAAAAATAGTTCTAATAGTTTATACTACATAATATGTATTGAATATGTAAAATCAATAAAAATGTTGAATTAAAAAAAAGTTGTTCACATCAATGTTATGACAAATTAGTAAAATGCCAAAATAATAAAAAAATGTAAGTGGAAAAATGATTTACTGTAGCTCTGAAAATGTCAATTTCAGTGTGACACTGAAAATTTTACTTTAGGTAGCATAACTAACAATTTAACATATTTTCCGTGAGCGAAGCCGCGGGTATTCTACTAGTTAGACATAAGTCTCAGAGAGCTGGCTGTAACTTCCGCTTCCCACTGAATTAGGAGAGTTGGCAATCTAATTCTTTTGGCCGGTTGTACAGGGTTTCTCAAGCATATCGGTACTATTTTATTATCTATATATTTTTAAGACCCTGAATTTCATTACCATGACCTGACATAGTCCCTGTACACTTTAGTCAAGTTTTTAAAGACTTGTGTCATGGATAAGGACTGTTCAGTAACTGACAATTCATTCTCAGAAAATACTGTAGAGGCTTCATCTAGCCACTTGGGGTCAAAATCAGTTGATAAAAAAAACTGCTATTTTAGATTCTGATTATGGGCAGGATTCTCCTAGTAAATTCAGACAACTCTATCAAAGGGAATGTCACTCAAATTTAGATCATCACTGATTAGGAGTAACATAAAACTTAACTTTTAATTCTAAAAAATCTAAAATAGTGCTGATAAATCAAATAAAAACATGATCAATTATAGGGTGAAGACTAAAAAGACTATCACTTCCCTATATATAGGTTAAGGGGATATTGTCACTCCTTAGGGAGAGGCCACCATATAGGCCACCATATAGGTGTATGGAGACTTATTAAGCCATTGGCGCTCCACTGTGAGTGATCATGGGAAGAATATGCAAATCTGTCTCCCATGGTGTTAGTACAGGGAGACAGTGCCTCAGTCATGCAGCCCAATAGAGGGTGATCCCTTTAACATCATGCTCGACCTTCCCAGAGGCCTTGGCTGCAATGATGTGGGATTATTACCAAGTTAGTCTCTCAGCCGAGGACAGCTGTTTCGATCTGTTGGATCTCTTCAGCCCAGCGCAGAGAAGACTAACTTGGCAGAGGTGAGAGGCTTCTAGACCGGGTTAAGGGGATAGTGTCACTCCTTAGGAAGAGACCCCTATTTAGGTGTATGGAGACTTATTAAGCCATTGGCGCTCCACTGTGTTAAAGGGAGTGCCCTCTATTGGGCTGCATGACTAAGGCACTGTCTCCCTATACTAACACCATGGGAGACAGATTTGCATATTCTTCCCATGATCCCTCGCAGTTGCCGATCACGGAGAAAAGAAAGCTAGTGGTCTCCATAGACCACCATTGAAAGGGGCGGATTATGACGTAGATTCCGCTGTCAAAATCCGCCCCTTTAGCCCTGTGTGAACTAACCCTTAGGAGTTCTAGAATGTGTGCACAGCGTGTTTGCTACACATGCTGATATATAGACTTGCCAAAAAAACCACGAAAGTGTTTGTGCATGTGACTCACGGCTTTGAAGTGATGTGCGCAAGCTCAAAGTTACTATACACTCGTTTTCTGTATTGGATACCCTGCATCTGTCCGCGGGTAAACCGCCAGACAGTGTACATTGTCCCCAAACCAGCATCCTAAGTGTAGGGTGTTAATACTATCAGCATCCATTCATTAGTCATATGTATTCATAGCCAGGTGTTATATATTACTTCTATGACGGCTATGTCTTTGGCTTTTAAACTCTGCTGTAGAACAATAGCCTAAGTGGAATGAATAAACATAATTAATGGCATATAAATGTAAATAAAACACACACCCTTACCACAGAAACTAGAGTCATTAGGAAATGTGACAATTACATTCTATTACAGGCAACTCTAATACAAATACATTCTATTAAAAATACTACTATTACTACAATTAAAAATAGTGTAAGTGCTTTTGTAAGTGCTCCATTAATAATGGTTCGAGGTTACCTTTTCTCTTTAAATCCATAACTGTGATTTCAAGCAATTCAGGGTGATGTCCATAGAGCAAATCCCTCCTCTTGGGTCGAACAGGTTTGAGATATACAAATTAAACACACTTACCCCAAGAGGGCTAAATGAAGCCAAAGAGCTTGTCATCAGCCAGTGAACATCCATCTTTGAACATATTCCCGCTTTAAGCTCCCCCCTCTCTCCCCCACTCCCCCTATTTTCTATACCTACCTTCTGATACGTACTATATTAGGCATTCACTAGGGAAACAGCAGTCCTAAATGCAACAGTATAATTTGACACTGGCAAGAATTGTTTTAGGGTCACATACAATTGTATAATTAATGTGGCTCTTTCTTTTCCTAGTTCTTAATCGAGTATTAAGTGGCCATTTTATTTATTTATAACACATTTTATTTAAAACAGCATTTTTATTAGTAGTAATAGTAGTATTTTTAATAGAATGTATTTGTATCAGAGTTCCCTGTAATAGAATTTAATTGTCACATTTCCTAATGACTCTAGTGTCTGTGGTAAGGGTGTGTGTTTTATTTACCCTTATTTGCCGTTAATTATGTTTATTCACCCCACTTAGGCTATTGTTCTACAGCAGAGTTTAAAAGCCAAAGACATAGCCTTCATAGAAGTAAAATATAACACCTGGCTATGAATACATATGACTAATGAATGGATGCTGATAGTGTTAACACACTACGCTTAGGGTGCTGGTTTGGGGACAATGCACTGTCTGGTGGTTTACCCGCGGACAGATGCAGGGTATCCAATACAGAAAACGAGGGTATAGTAACTCTGAGCATGCACACAACACTTCAAAGCCACGAGTCATGTGTACAAGCACTTTCGCAGTCTTTTGGCAAGTCTATATTTCAGCATGTGTAGCAAACATGCTGTGCACACATTCTAGAACTCCTAAAGGTAAGAGAACTACTCCCTGACTCCACTGACATCTAGGGGATTAAAACTTGCTACCATTAAACTGTGGGGTCAGACAAGGATGTAGCCTGAGCCCAACACTCTTCAACATCTACATCAATGAACTGGCTACAGCCCTGGAGGCCTCACCAACCCCAGGCCTCACCCTGAACAACCGAGAGGTGAAGTTCCTGCTATATGTCGACGACCTCCTACTCCTGCCCCCCACCGAGAAAGACCTCCAAGAAAGCCTGTCAGTGCTGGAAAAATTCAGCACCACATGGGCTCTATCCATCAACCACAAGAAGACCAAAGTCATGGTATTTCAGAAGAAAGGGCCACAACAAAACCCCCACCACAATTCACACTGAATGGCTCCACACTGGAGAAAACCAACAGCTACACCTACCTGGGGCTGGAGCTCAGCCAATCAGGAAGCTTCAAAGCAGCAATAGAAACCCTGAAAGCAACAGTTTGCAGAACCTTATACGCCATCAGAAGACAACTGTACCACCTCAAACCACCGGTGAGGGTCTGGCTGAAAATATTTGACGCAGCTATCGCTCCGATCCTTATCTATGGCAGTGAGGTTTGGGCCCATCCAC
Organism: Leptodactylus fuscus; assembly: GCF_031893055.1. Taxonomy (NCBI): domain Eukaryota; kingdom Metazoa; phylum Chordata; class Amphibia; order Anura; family Leptodactylidae; genus Leptodactylus; species Leptodactylus fuscus. The sequence continues at coordinate 122,274,107 of NC_134270.1, read as the reverse complement.
CTACCCAGACCAGCCAAAATGGGACTCTAGCCCAACAGAAATCTTCCACCTGGAGTTCTGCAAATACATGCTCCATGTCCATCACAATCCCTCCAACATGGCCTGCAGAGCAGAGCTAGGCAGACTTTCCCTATGGCTCACCATATAGAAAAGGGCGCTAGCTTTCCAGGAGCACATCCAGGGGAGCAACCCCGACTCCTACCACCACCAAGCATGACTATGCCACCTGAGCAAACCCGACACCCCCCAACCAAACAACAGCCAGCCACCAAACCAAAAACACCAACAGATGATAACCAAGGCCAAAATAAAGGCGACCACAGAGGCAAACAGAGAGCAGTACATTGAAGAATGGAGAAACAAAATAAATAACTCCAAGAAACTCACCATGTACCAATCCCTACAAAGGGACTACACCATGGCCACCTACCTGGAGAGAATACCCCACCCCAAACACAGACAAGCCCTGAGCCGGTACAGACTGAGCGCCCACAACCTAGAGATTGAAATGGGGTGACACAGGCAGATGTACAAGCCACGGGAGAACAGACTGTGCCAGCACTGTGACCAGGGGGTCCTAGAAGACGAGACCCACTTCCTGCTACACTGCACCAAATACTCAGCTGTGAGGGCCGTCTACTACCAAAGACTCTCTGCCCACATCCCAGATGTCACATTTGCAGACGAGAAGAGGAAACTCTACATCCTACTGGGAGAAGAAGAGGCCACTGTGGAGATCGCTGCCCAATAAGTGTCCAGCTGTCACCAAGCAAGAGGAAGATGAGACACATGGACTATCAAACCACCCATCCCCCATGGACTATTAAACCCTTCTAAGCCACCCCATCACCTGTCTACCCCATACCCACTGACACCCAAACGCCCCAAACAAGAACGAGGAGACCCTAAAAGACACTCAAACCCCCAACCCACGAACCCAGTACCCATCCCCCTCCACCACCCCCAACCTTCTTTTTGCTTTGATAATGTTGTTGTTTGTATCTTGTTAAGCCACTATTTGATATCTATTATTTACATAAGAGATAAGGTGAAACACATGTAAATAAGACTAATTAGGCAAAACAATCAGCACAGCCATACATTGAAACAAGAACTGATAAGATAAGATAAGAGAATCCTTTAATAGTCCCACAATGGGGAAATTTCAGTGATACAGTTTCATAGTATATAACAAGAGAGAAACACATACAAGCTCATGGCAGATAGAGAAATCCTAGGAATCATAGCAACTAAAAAGGAAAGAAACACAGACACACTGCAGGATCATTTAGTTCTCTGTGCGGAGTGATGTTAATAATACAGCCGAATGTGGTTGGAGGACACGAGGAGGGGGGTCACAGCATGTAGATATAACAAGCAGAAAAACATTTTGCAGAGGTGGGGGACATATGCAGCTATCATGATAACATGTGGCAGTTCATTTGGTAGGTAGTGAGATCTCATGCTCACAGCTGATAGTTTGGTATCTTGTATCAGCACTATTGTCCATTAACCACAAAAAATACCCCCAAATCTCTTTCATCACAAGCCCTCCTCCACCTCCTCCTCCTCCTCCTCTTCCTTTCTTCTTACCACTGTGCTCTACTGCCCAGAGAGGTCTGAGGCCATCCAGGTAGACAGGGTGCTGCTCTCTTGCCAAGCTACAACATATGCAAAAAAGGCTTAACAGTAAATAAACATCCAAAATTAATTAATAAAAATAATGTCTGAAACAGACAGGATGGTTTTAAATATAATAATAGCTCTTGCCAAGCTTCCATAACTCCTGGGGTAGGTGGGTGATGGTAGGTTCCCAGGTTGTAACAGAGTCCCACATGTCCACAGTAATAAAAAGAAATACCAGTCAGCTGTAGGCATCTTCACACATCAGCAATATACTCCAAAATCATCTCCTTGAAAGAAGAAGTCCGCATTTCCATGTAGGTTCTCCTCCATGCCTCATGGTGTCCATGCTGTCCTTAGCTGGGGGGGATGGTAACAGGCACATGTGTACACACAGAAAACCAGCTGAACCAGGTCTTGAGTCATTGTTCATGCTTTACAATAGAAACAAAATACTCCACAGGGTCTTCCATTCGATTTATAGTTGCTAATTCATAGTGCTAGTTTGCTTCGTTACAGGATTCTTGAAGATACAGACAAAAAGAGTGAGAAAGGAAAGATAAAAGTTGCTCCCAGCTTGGAGCCCTGTATCAGGCAACCAGCCACTCAGGGGGCGGCGCCAGGAAAAATGATGTTTGAACTAGCTTACCCTGTTGTGTGTATATGTTTGTATAGTGTGGAAACTTGTTTCTATCATTGTAAATACACTTTCTACTTACATTTAATGGGAAATACAGATAACAATAGAAACGGCCGCGCTTCTAGAAATTAAATATGAACAAATCCTTTTTTCCACTAGTGGAATGGTATAAACCCATACAACGTTCTATAGTAAGGATGGACGTGATCAGGTTTCTTTCACACCGTCTGGATAAGGCTGCGTTTTCGGTCGTTCGACTCCAGGTCAACTTGAATATAAGAATTTGTAACTAAGGGATATACCCCTAATTTTCGTGACCTACTCCGCGCTCGTTTACGGTGAAATGATGAATCGGTTTAGATATGTTAACCACTATTTTATTATTATTTTATCTGTAATAAAATAGTGGTTAACATATCTAAACCGATTCATCATTTCACTGTAAACGAGCGCGGAGTAGGTCACGAAAATTAGGGGTATATCCCTTAGTTACAAATTCTTATACTTACATTTAATGAAAATGGGGGAATACTGTAAATTTTGACAACAAGCTATAGTTCATCCCTATTTGTACCACATGATTTGTATTAATCCTTTATGCAAAAATATGAATTTTTATGTGAAGTATACTATTCATTGTTTGTATGATTCATTTTAATTTTACTTTTTATGTGTGTTATGTTTGCATTTTCAACTAGATCTGATGAAGGGGTGGTACTTGTGAGGTACCGGAGAACCCCGAAACGCGTCATCTTAAATAAATCTTTTTTATTTCCATACATCAGCGTACCAGAACTTATTTTTACTGAAGGGAGTGTGCTATTGATGTTTCTTGGGGGTATATCCCTCAATCACTGTCCTGTGATATTCTTCCCATGTTTCCTATAAATGTCATAGTCTCTTTCAGTTGCTTTGTGCAAGCCTCTATATGTTGAAAAGAGCACCTGCTGAGAGTAGCAATATACACTTAACAGCTGAGTGTTAGAAAATACTAGGTAAGCAAAACCTTACACATAAAGGTATTTTCTCTCAATGCTCAAAGATCATTAGTGTAAACCTCAATGAGCATAAAATATATAATCTATATATAAAAGCTCACTCTCAAATTCAACCAGTGAGCTCATTAAACATGTTCACCTAGTAGGGAGTGACCTTATTGTGTTCATACAGGGCACTCAAACTCTCAGACACAGTGTATATAATATCTGACACAGCTCTAGTTCCCTCAATGCGTTTCTCCCCCAAAGAACACATTCAGGGGTTCATCAGGAGGAAAGATAAGAGTGATAGGAGCTAGAAAAGGTAAGTATGCAGTTAAAACTGCAGTTCCCATATCCATGATGGTACTTAATTGGAAGCCGCTCTGCGCGGCGTCTACCACTTTCATTTAAACCCTCAGCCATGCTCCTGGTCCCACCCATAATGATGCAGCGCCTGTTGATTGGGTGCACCTCGTCAATTGCTCTTGCAGCGTCCAGGAGTCTCCATAGTAATACTGACATTTTGCTCACTACATCACAGCTCCCTGTGATCAAATGGATATATGACGTCTACGCTCAGTGCTAAAACGCTCCACAATAACAAACAGAAACCTACATATTCACAATTATGCATTAAGCTCCCATGCTAGCAGCAATATTTAGAACATCCCTAAAATTAACACATTCACAAAGGGTTAAAGGAGAAAATGCATCACACAGTTTCTTATGCAATTTGTCCCAGGCACATAAATACCCTACATATGGGTGTAAACTGAATTTTGGGCACTCAGGGGTGCATGGAAGAGAAGGAGCGACACTTGGTATTTGAAAATCAGATTTTTCTGGAATAGTTTTCAGGCGCCATGTCTCATTTGCAGAGCCCCTAGAGAACCAAAACAATGGAAACCCCATAAATTGACCCCATTTTGGAAACTGCACTGTTGACAGAATTTAACAAGGGGTATAGTGAGCATTTTGACCCCACAACTGTTTCACAGATTTTATTAACACTGGGATGTGTAAGTAAAAAATTACTGAAATGTCACTTTATCCCCAAAGTTTTCATTTTCACAAGGGGTTAAAGGAACGAAAGCACCCCACAGTTTGTTAAACAATTGCTCCTGAACACGGCAATACCCTATATGTGGTCCTAATCTGCTGTATGGGTACATGGTGGGCTCAGAATGGATAGAGCATTATTTGGCTTTTGAAGGGCAGATTTTGCTGGAATAGTTTTTGGGTGCCATGTCGCATTTGTAGAGCCCCTAGAGTACCAGAACAATATAAACCCCCAAAAAGTGACCCCATTTTGAAACTACACCTCTCACAGAACATATCAAGGGGTATAGTGAGCATTTTGACCCAACTGCCTTTTCACAGATTTTATTAACATTGGTACATGAAAATGAAAAATGACTTTCTTTCCAATAAACCGTCAGTTTAGCCCCAAATTTTTCATTTTCACAAGAGGATAAAGGAGAAAAGTACACCAAAGTTTGTTACACAATTGCTCCTGAATACAGGAATACTGAATACAATTATGTGGTTGTAAACTGCTGTATGGGTACATGGTGGGGCTCAGAATGGAAAGAGTGCTATTTGGTTTTTGGAGGGCATATTTTACTGGAATAGTTTTCAGGTGCCATGTCGCATTTGCAGAGCCCCTAAAGTACCAATACAATGGAAACCTCTCAAAAGTGACCCCATTTTGGAAATTACACTCCTCAAGGAATTTCTATAGGGGTATGGTGAGCATTTTGACCCTACAGCTGTTTCACAGATTCTATTAGTATTGGGATGTAAAAATAAAAAAATACTTTTTCCCAATAAACTGTCCATTTAGCACCATATTTTTAATTTTTACAAGGTGATAAAGAAGAAAAAACACCCCAGTGTTACACAATTTCTCCTGAACACAGAAATGCCCCATATGCGGTCATCATTTTCTGTATGGGCACATGGTGGGGCTCAGAATGGAAAGAGCACTATTTGGCTTTTGGAGGGCAGATGTGGCTGGAATAGTTTTCAGGTGCCATGTCAGAGCCCCTAAAGTACCAATACAATGGAAACCCCTCAAAAGTTACCCCATTTTAGAAACTAGCATCTAAGGTAACAGCTAACACCCACTCCTGATCACCGTCAAGGGGTCTCTGAAGTGCCGGCCGTATTTTTACTATCGGCCGGTCTTCAGAGACCATGACCAGTTAATGCTCCCCCAATATTTTCATACTGTCCTTCTTTGTAAATTATACCCCTTTATTAAAGGCCCCCTAATACCCAAAGGTCCAGTCTTAAATATAAATCCCACAGCTATAATATGTTTTATCCCACTCTCTATATAAATACCCAAAATGAAATAAGTAAACATGATACTCACCTATCTCCGATACGTCGAGGAGACACCTTTGTCGCTTCTCACTGAAAAAGTAAAATAATGTCTGTGTCATGGGTATCAATTCTTTTTCTAGTCAGCCTTTACTGCAGCTGCAAGTGCTTCTATTCAGTGGCCTACTTTACATGAAGGGGTTGTCCGATTAAAACACACAAACAAACAAACACAGAATAAGGGCAGGACATGAGAGGAAACTAAAAGTTATAAATATACCTGGCCTTTCAAATGTGTCCTGTTCCTGCAACTACATGTTGTTTATAGTGATAGATTACAATTACAGTGTTACAAATTACAGCAGTTGCCTGGCTCTAAATGCTTATAATTCGAGCTATACCTAAAGCTTTCTCATCCTCTACTTGCACTCCATTACCCCCTATTCACCTTATCAAAGGGGACTTTATTGACTGATGGATTACAGTTTCTAAATCTTAAACTGTTAACAGAAATACTTAAAGGTGTTGACCTTAAGGAATATCAATCAAACCAACACATTTCATCTATTTTATTTTGTAGCACTTTTTGTATTAAGTATTTTGATAATCGTGAAACTAGTTGGCACAAGACATTTTCAGCTATAGTTATGAAAGATTCAGTGGAAGAAGCATGGCCATTAGAGATGAGCGAACACTAAAATGTCCGAGGTTCGAAATCCGATTCGAACAGCCACACACTGTTCGAACGGATTTCGAATCCCATTACAGTCTATGGGGGGAAATGCTCATTTCAGGGGTACGCAAAATTCGATAACATTATACTTACCAAGTCCACGAGTGACGGTCGGGCTGGATTCTCCTTGAAGTCTTCTCCTGGTGCAGCGCCCCCCCGCGGCGTCTTCCGGCTGGAATTCACTCTGCCTAGGCATCGGGGCCTAGGCAGAGCCGACTGCGCATGCGCGGTCAGTTCTGCCCGGCCTGACGCCTGAGCAGAGCCGACTGCGCATGCGTGGGCATGCCCACGCATGCTCAGTCGGCTCTGCCTAGGCCGGATGCCTAGGCAGAGTGAATTCCAGCCGGAAGACGCCGCGGGGACGCTGCACGTAGAAGACTTCTAAAGGTAAGAGAAGAACCAGCGTTGATTGGCAGAATGTATAGCATTCTGCCAATCAACGCTGGTTCTGCATCGAACCTTAAACTTCGAACAGCTAGTAGTGTTCGATCGAGTACGAGCATTTCGAATACCGTAGTATTCGATCGAACACCTACTCGATCGAACACTACTCGCTCATCTCTAATGGCCATCCATTTGTAACTCAGAGCTTCTTCAACATGAACGATCATACCTATATCAATGATGAAACTGACAGACTTAGTGGAGGTGCTTACACCATCATTGTCATTGCTTTTTGGGTAACATTTTCGGCCCTTTCCTCTTGATCTGTTCATCAAAAGAATTTTCAGTATTTGCAAAGCCATTGAAAATTTATTTTTAAGAAGTCCAGAAACAAAAGTTATCATAAAATTAGAAAAAAAAACTGAGAAATAAATACTGATGATGAACAATTCAGTGATTTTCACAGACACGTTCAATATCTTGTGGTGAAGGAAATTTTCAGAGAACTTAATGTTGGTGTGATTGATGCTTGACCATAGCCTATGGATCATATAAATACCACCCACCCAAAATTATTATTAAGAGTCAAATCAATCTTTTCCTTTCTTATATTTGTTAAACTATATAGATAATTTACAAGTGCATCTCAATAAATTAGAATATCATCAAAAAGTTATTTGTTTTTTTTTGTAATTCAATTGAAAAAGTGAAACCCATATATTATATTGAGTCATTAAAAACAGAGTGAACTTTCTTATAGCCAAGGAAAACCCAAAAGTCATCTAAGAAAATTAGAATATAATATAAGACCAACTGTAAAAAAAAAATTATTTAACACAGATATGCTGGCCAAATGAAAAGTCTGTCCAGTAAATGCCATTAATAGAGATGAGCGAACAGTGAAATATTTGATATTCGTTATTCGTTTTGAATAGCCCCTCAATATTCGACTATTCAAACGAATATCGAACACCATTATAGTCTATGGGGAAAAAACATTCGTTTCAGGGGAACCCACAATTCAACTTAGGAGGGTCATCAAGTCCACTATGACACCTCAGGAAATGATGCCAACACCTCTGGAATGCAACTGGGACAGCAGGGCAAGCATTCCTGGGGGCATCTAACAAGCTCAAGTCACAGTTTTACCCCACCATCACAGCCTATCAACTACACACTTTCCACACTCAAAAAAACCTCTATGAAAATGGGAAAATACCTGGAAACCTTCTTTCCTCCCCAATTGGATGGACACAAACCCAAATTTTACGTTACAGAAATATTACCAAGCACCCCTTTAAATCACATTGCCCATGACAACCACAGATGGAATAGGCAATGGTAAATCCAACAGTACCCACCCTTAACTGTCATTGTGGATGTGTGTGTGTGTGTGTGTGTGTGTGTGTGATGTGGTAAGGCCTTCAAAAATTCACTTTTCTGGCCTTTAACGTGAGCCCTTCCAAATTAAGTTAGAGGCCCTTAAACTGAGCTACCAGCAGAGATTGAGGCCCTTTAGGTGACTTCAGCCTTTTATCAGCAGAGTTTTAGCCCCTTTAAAATTGTTAGCCCCTAAAACGGTGGTTCCAGAACCACTACTACCGGTATTGGTCCTCTAATATCGGACTCTACATTACCTCTACAGGGTTCTGATCAGGTGTTAATAGTCTAAACAACATGCTCCAGTACTTTAGGTGTAGATCAGTAACCACTTTCCCTTCCGACACCAGATTTAACCAAGCTTCACCATCATCATCCTGCTGAGATGGAGCCACTAAAGGAAACCTTGCCTTCCAAGGCATGTTCTGGAGCTGTGACTGAGCCAAATGTAAACACAGAGTCCTTTGGAACTGAACAAAATTCACCAGCAGTGTTTTTGGCCCTTAGGGTGAGTTGAGCCTTGCACCAGCAAGTGTCCTGTAACATCAGGTGGGCCCTAAGTTCTGCACTTAGCAAAAAGTTCCACTTGACCACCGATGCGTGGACAAGTGCATGCGGCCAGGGACGCTGCATCTCAATCACGGCACACTGGCTGAATGTAGTTGAGGCTGGGCCCAGGTGCAGCAGGCGACAACCACATGCCATATCATCCAGGATGGCATCCCTCTCCTCGGAGGCAGTGTGCTGTCTGTCCCCCTAAGCTTATGAGCTTCAGCACAACTTGCTAATGTC